>NC_135943.1:2535555-3178611 GCF_964058835.1 Carex rostrata
ACCAGAATACTATGATAAGTCAAATGGTCGGAAAGAACTCGATATTCCGAGGCATGCCGCTGCAAGTCCTGATGAATTCTTACCGTCTCTCCATGGAGCAAGCCAGGAGGCTCAAGTTTAACAGACGAAATGAGATGACTATCCTGACCCCTATGTATCAAATGAAATCTGTTGAGTGATGAATTAGGAGAGTTAGCAAAATAAAAAATTCCACTGATAGGCTTTGTTCAGTGGTGATTCTGGCATTATGAATTGAATAAATGTAAGAGCGTCGTTGTAGACCTTTAATAAAAAATAAAATTTTATTACTATATTTGCCTTTATTTTATTAAAACAATGATTTTATGCCCTGTTATTAAAAATAGTAACTAGATCGTCATTTATAAGAGTTGTCTGGCTCAGTACAAATGAAACAGGCATTCAATCATGTTGGATCAAGTTTAGAAAAAAAATCAGAGAGGCTAAATGGTGTGAAAAGTTATTCACTTGTGTCATATTTAGTAGAAAAATACAACGTCCGGATAAAGAGATAATGATTATTGTAATTGTCAAATGGACAATATATTTTCTTATTCCTCCATTTTATCTTTCTATCAAACATAACCTCATTCTTTATTTTATTTTTATATCATATATGATAATGGGATAAGAGTTATCTTCTTATCTTATATTCCTCCACTTTAACTCTCTAACAATTATGCGGATTAAGTATATGCTGTGGCAGATTAATCAGAATACAACTCCCTTATCTGTTTTTGCAGCTAATTTGGCATTCAAAAGATAGCATTAGGGTTCAAATTAGAATATTAAAAATCTCAATTTGACCAATATCTTGTAGGTCTTGCTTCTTCTTATTATTATTATTATTATTCTTATTGTTGTTGTTGTTGTCCTTGCAACTTTAAATAAGTTGCAAGGAAATACTCGATTAAAATATTTCTTACCTGAAACATTATGATCTCCAATGATCTTCTTCCCGGCATGTGCCGACCTCCCCGGGAGATTTATGACTTAAAAGCTAGCCCTAGAATTATTAAATGTCAGTATACGATATGTACCTAGAGGTAGGCAGTGGGAAGTACTTTGCATTTTAAATTATATGTATTTTGCTTACTGTTGTAACACATGAACAGTATAAAACTTCCGGTCATTATTATTTGGCACCGGGTCCAGCAAGTAGGCAACATTCTGTCTTGGGATAATAACAATAAACCTCCAACGTTCCATACAATTTAAGTAATAAAATAAGATTATTATCTTGTTAAGAATTGACAATAAACATGAGTATAATTAGCAGCTTACCCATCTTTGTGGCATGGTAAGAATACAAGATTCTTATCCTGCAACTTTATCAAGGAATCAGCCAAGTGCGAAAGGAAATGTTCACCAGCATATTTAATAGCTGTGTCGCTAAGCTGAATGGTGTCCAGGAAACCAATGTCAACATTATTTTGGACACCTTTAAGAATTAGTTTCATGCAATACCTGAAAATAGTCAGTGTCAGAATGAAATAAAGGAGTTAATTGTAAAATAATAGATTTGTTTATAATAATAAATACTCACATCGTTCAGACTTAAATAATAGAGACATCAATGTTGTTAAAAGTCATAAAATCACGGAGATCTATATGAAAGCTCTCATCCCGTAAAGCTCCCGGCCAGATAAAGAGGTGGAAGGCTCCTCTTTTAGATAGTGGTATCACAAGATATCTGTCATGCAGCAGTTGGAATTCCAGGTCCAGTTCGTCCAATGGCTCCTGATTTACAAGCGGGACCTGACCCCGTATTTCTTCTACAGGTCTCGGTAGCACCAATTCAGTAATACTCTTACTTGAAAGTTTTGATACTTAGATAGCAAGGAATAAAACAAAATTTTTATTCGACTCAAAACAAATCTTAATTAGCCTAATCAAGAAGAGAATAACATAATACCTTAGATTTGATCTCCAAATCAAATCAAGAAGGGTTGTCTCACTTAACAATTTCTTATTCCCTTTCTCTTTCATCGGTGGTTGTGCTTTAGCCCTTCAAATGACGAGCTTCCTTAGGTATCCACCGAAAGATTAAAGAAATACTTGTATCTCTAAGGCTAGTAAGAGATTAACAAGTAGAACCTTAATCCTAGTTTAACCCTCTTGTTAATTTTTGAATTCTTAGAGGATTTCTAGATTTCAACACATGAGAGAAAATGGGAAAGAGGAGAAAAGAGCAAATTTCGGCCAAGAGATAATTCACAGAAAAATTCTGACCTTTTGGTACTAAAACTCTTATATCTCCTTCTAGGTAACTCCAAACGACTTGAAACCTTCACCGTTGGATTCTAGACCAAAGGGCTTCAGATTATATAAGTCATATGTCCAAAATAGTTAATATTTGCCCTTTCAAATTCCAATTCAAAGTTACCTAAAAAACTGTCCAGAAATTTCTCTCATCTTTAATGAAATTGATTAAGTTTAATGACATATTTAAATATTTCTTAAATTATGCTATCACTAATCAATTCTCCCCAGCTAAAATAGCATATATTTGGGCTTAAACATACTAATCATATTAATATTTGATTAAGTCCACAATCCCATACATTAAAAGGCCAACATGTAAATTAATATTATATGTTAATTTATATGCATCTCTCATGTGTCAAAAGTCATTTAAAATATGTCACACATACTTTAAATATTACTAGAATTATTTTATAACATCTCCGTGTCATAAAATTGTTCATATATTAATAACATATAATTTGTACAAATTAATTATAATTTCTTATAATTAACATAGCACATATTATATACATATCACATATGCTTTATTAATATATTTTCTTTTAATCTTTCATATGGTGTGACCTTATGGGATCCCATCATTATGGCAATGGAATTAAATATTTTAATTCCATAAATCAATGATACAACTAGCTATGGTATATTGATTGCCCAAATGATGTGGATGAAAAAGCACAATGCAAAATCACGATCCCTATAACATTAAAAATGTTGTTGTGTCAATTCCTTGCCACATGATATCCAAATAATCGTAAGGTAGGAATGTGTCATCCTTACCAATTATTCTTTCTTGATTTCTTGAAGTTTAATTATAATATGATTATCATATTATCATATTGCATGCACATAATATAAATTTAATCAAGAGGCCCAAAGATATCATCGCTTATATTAACATATAAGGGATAATGGTTTCTTGATACATATCGTTCTTCCGCATAAGTTATATGACTGTAGTAATTGCCTATATAACTCCTAGTTAAAGAGAGCGTTGGACAGTACCAACAATATACATCCCTTATGTAAGAAAAATAAATATCTCAACCAAAGAATTCTAGACACAATGAAATATCAATGACATAAAACACAATCCATATGATATTTCATTCTTAGGTATGTCCAGTGCCATACATCTCCATGTATGCACATGTGTGATTAGATTGATAACTCCTTATCGTATAACCTGTTGAACATGGTCATCATCTAATCACTAATCTTATATGGTCAACTAGTGTACCTTTCTGATTGCCAAGATAAGGGACATTTAAGAGTAAACAAATTTATTTATTGTGAAGTTCTACAATTTAAGTCATCAACTCAAATAATCCACTAATATGAATACTTAAGGTATAAAATGATAAAATTATTCACTAATAAATTAAACATATCATACATATGATATGGGTCTAGGACACCAACATATCATAAATTAAACATATTATGGTTCATAATCCAGGTTATTTCTAGAAAATTAACTCAGGTTTGGTTAGATTTGGATCAGTTCTGACAGGTAAAGTAACAAAGATTTTACTAGGTCAAGATACAACTTACCCTCGATAATACAGACTCGAGCTTGCGGAGAGCTGTTGCTTCAAAAATCTTTGATTTTTCCATGTCAGTAACTAATATGCTGCTCTTTGTGATGCTTCCTCTGGGCTTCATAAATAAAAAAGAAACAAGATCCTCTTGGAGACAATTTAGAGAATAATTAGGTGACTTGCACTGGACAAATCAACATATTATTTAAAAATAGAAAACCATCTTAAATAAACTCTTACATTCACCAAGGTTGAGGAATCTAATGCCATAGACGCTTGTGACATCAATGAAGAATTTATTGATAGGTCTTTTGGAAGTAGGGAAATGCTAAAAGCATCCAGATCATTTTTAGCCTCTGTCCCAATTTGACAAAAGATGTTGTTTATAGGATCATTAAGCAATTTTATCAATAAATCCTCTAATGGCTCTAGCTTGTTGCATAGATCTACAACCTGTTGAGATGGTTCGACTGTATGTAGCATAGCTCTTATGTCTTCATCTGATAGCAAATCCCTACAATAAGTCATTATATTCATTCAATTAAAAAATGTATCTTGTGGAAAACCATTCAAATGCTGCAATTTTGACTGACATCAAGTTTTACCAAGAGGTCTTTACACTAATTTGATTTGTGTCAAACAGTCCAGCAAAGTACAAATCCAATATAAAGTGGGGTAATTAGTATATTATTGTACTAACTAACGATCAACCATGACCTGACACTGATGACACCAAATTATACAGCAAAAATCACTATCTTTTTATTCAGAAAATGATGAAAAACGAATATGATGTAGCAATTTTTCTGATTTATTTACCACAAATGTGTTTTTGAGTAATTTTAACAGGTTTTGAAGAAAGTTGCGTAGTTAGGTCAAAAATATAGTAATGCTATCATATTTCGACGATTATCAAATAGCCACCGAAATTAGACATCATATAGAGCATACAACACCTCTCACAGAGTGCACAACATGCGAAATGGGGAAAACAAAAAAAATGCTATCAGAAGACCGTGCGCCATCCTCAATATTGTGCGCGACATAGCCCAGAGGCTGCATAGATGACAGGTTGGGCCTTCTAGAAGGCCTACTTTGCTGATAGACCACACTATTTTTAGACAATTCATGATAGATTATGGGTGGACTCCACGTCCCCCATGATCTCCACTACGACACTACTACTATTGTATATGAAGACTATAAATACCTCTTTTAGATAAGATTTTGAGGGTGTTCAATGTGTTCAAGTTCTATATGTTGGCTTTTGGAGCCCTCGGCTTGCTCGTTTGACTAGATTTGCAAAACATACATAATTGCTATTTACAGTTTTCCTTCTTGAGACATGTGCAAGTTCATGACAACTGAAGATTCAATAAATACACATCGAGGATGAATTACTAAACTGCAATATAATATCGAGGATATGGTCATGAAGCACAAGATACTGGATAGAAAAAATATAACTCAAGATTAAGGATAATTAATATGTAAAATTGATAAAATAAGCTTGAGACTGATCTAAGTGAGGCCTACCGTTGCAACGATCCAGGGACCGTTGTAACAGAATAAATAAATTCGCAGAAATGACTGTCGGATTAAATCAAAATCAAGCGACTCCAGCTGGAAGTTGAGATAGAGACTTCCGTTATGGAGACCGTTATAACGGTCCTCGACCGTTACAGTCCAAACCAGTTAGAACTACCCTACCATTGTAACGGTCCATGCACCATTGCAACGGTCAGCACTAATTACTTCTTTTTTATGAGCTCTCTATAAATAGAAGCTATACCAAGGTTTGGATCGACACTCTAGCCGCCCCCAACTTCAATATTTTGTATTTCCAGATCTAGAGAAAGTCATTGTTGCTTGTGTGCTTAAATTTCAATATTCACAATCAATCTCAAGCTTATTCAATCAATTCAACAACTCCTAAAGTGATCCTGCGTGATCAAAAGAATTACTACTTCGAGCCTTGTGCTCACCTAGCAATCCTTGAATCCTCGCGAATCAGATTGTCTTCCTTTGAGCCTTTAGTGCTCCTTGTTAGGGCCGTGTTACTTTCTAGAAGATTGTAATGGCTCACTGGTTCCACTTTGTAACCCTTTCTCATTGGGTAAAGAAAGGTGTGCCATCTCAAAGGTCGTGGGCCCCGGAGACGTAGGCATTAGTGCCGAACTCCGTAAACAACTCTTGTATCAAATATCTCTAAACTCTACTATTTACTTTATTTATTTACATTCTAGTTTAGGACAAAGTTATTCTAAGTTTCCGCCAAGAATAACTTTACGACACACACGAACTTTATAACTTAGATTAAAAATTTTAAAAGGCTCTATTCATCCCCTCTAAGTGCCTTTGGGACCAACAATTGGTATCAGAGCGAGAAAATCAAATTAAGATATACTTAATTTGATTATTGTATTAGATCCTAGATATGACACTTAGTACACCAAAATTTATTAGAGAACCTCCTATGTTGACACCATCTACCAAAAACTTTAGTTATTGGAAAATGGTTATGACCAACTACATGAAATTGATTGAAGTGTGGAAAGCTGTAATGGTTTCACACCGGTATATAACAAAGACACCAATACAATCACAACCGAATCTAAACTTGCTAAAACTGTAGATAATCTTGCCATAAATACCATCATGGGCGCAGTACATGAATCAATATGGATTGTATTCTCAAATGCAAAAGAGATGTGAGAATATCTTATAACCAAATATGAGGGTAATGACCAAATCAAACGAACCAAACTAGCCGGCCTAGAAACAAAGTTTGAAACCTTTTGTGTAGAAAGTGGTGGGACTATAGAAGATACATGTAACAGACTTCTACAAATTATCACACCCTGAGACAACCTGCCACGTAATGACACGTAAGGCGTGTGCACATCACATACATTATCAATAATAAATACTTATGCAACATTTAAAAGTCAAACAAAGTTTTTTAACACCATAAGTAGTTCAAGTACATAACATAAATTTAACATGAGATCAAGACAAACATGGCAACAAACTGATAATTGCCATGTCAGTCAATGTATCCACTTTCAAAGAGAATATTTAAAAGTCTTAACTAAAAATAAAATTAAAAAGGTACTTAAGCCGTCTGCTCATTGTCCTGCTGATCCACATTCCTTCTATTCGTGCTCACCGCTGACTTCATCATTTTCTGGAACTTACATAAAAGTGAAAACAGGTGAGAGATCGAACAGTCTTTCAGTACGGGATTTAGTTTGAGTCCCGAATTTTGTAAAATTGACTTATTAACACAAATACGACATTTAAAAATAAATCATCACATGCAATATGACTAATGCATATTTAAAACACACACACACACACACTTCTTTAGTTACTTTCAAGTTTTTCGTTAATCCATTCATTTGCCAATCCAATGAGAAATCCATCTAACATTGAAAGACCGCCAACCCACTGAGAAATCCAACCAATAATGGGAGACTTTCTTACTAGACGGGGACTCCACCCTACGCTAGATATTGGTTGTCACACTAGACGGGGAATCCACCCTACGCTAGATCTTGACCCGTGACAGGATCGCTTTCGCCTATAGTCACGTTAATGAGGGGTCTAGTCGAACCTAGACCTAATGTATATATTCCAACATGAGTTCAACACATGTTGGCCCCTTTCCTTTAACTTATATGTTACATTACACGTTTATTTCATTTAACACTATACAATGCCATGCTCAACACATCCTACTTACAAGTCTCATGATCGATATGAATAATCTTATTGTATCTCTAAACAAATCAAAGGGATCGTTTGATTCATCATGCATAATTCCAAAATCAAATAAATAAAATGCACACAAAATGGTAAGTAACAATTTGACAATATCCAGGAAACCCGTACCTACTATCGTGGTGAAGTTCATGATAGAGTCGGATGTCCTAGAACAAACTATTGTTTGTATTTCTTGTTTATATGATTGATTGACGGGAGTCAATTTGTTGCCTAGAAGTTGTATTACTTGTGGTTTATCTACGAGTTTAGATTGAGTGTCAACCACACTATAAAAGTAATGAACTTTAAAGATACCTAGCTAAAGTAATTAGCAAGGAACACTAATTACACTCAAGGCTAGTGTGACGATTGAATGTTGTTATTTAAGCTTACGGATCAACTCGGACTTGCTGCTGGTTCAATGTCACAGATGCATATAAATGTTTATATGACATCAGATTTGACCACACGTGAACATCACTATGGATTCTGTAATCATTGATGGTTCACAGTGTTGTTGTCTTAAGTCTGAGAATATGGTATGCCTACTTAAGGAATGTGCATTAGTGGTTTATGTCCAACACTCTCTGTAAAAAGGGGCCATTCAGACATATTCTCTGTGTACAATACTTATGTTGGGTATGATGCATATGTCAACAGGACTAAATATCCCTTATTGGCATCCTGGTGTATGTAGTAAGCTATGATATCCATTGGGCCCCTTGATAGATGTTATATTATATGTGCACAGTTTGATTGACTAGTTGCAATCAAGTATTATAATATAATTCTCACGTGTCAACAAAGATAATCGATGATACAGTGGGAATAACAAACATCCTGTCTTGCGTTCATAAGCCGGTCACACCTATAAGGTCAATTTGTTGTTTATATGATTGATTGACGAGAGTCAATTTGTTGCCTAGAAGTTGTATTACTTGTGGTTTATCTACGAGTTTAGATTGAGTGGCAACCACACTATAAAAGTAATGAACTTTAAAGATACCTAGCTAAAGTAATTAGCAAGGAACACTAATTACACTCAAGGCTAGTGTGACGATTGAATGTTGTGATTTAAGCTTACGGATCAACTCGGACTTGCTGCTGGTTCAATGTCACAGATGCATATAAGTGTTTATATGACATCGGATTTGACCACACGTGAACATCACTATGGATTCTGTAATCATTGATGGTTCACGGTGTTGTTGTCTTAAGTCTGAGAATATGGTATGCCTACTTAAGGAATGTGCATTAGTGGTTTATGTCCAACACTCTCTGTAAAAAGGGGCCATTCAGACATATTCTCTGTGTACAATACTTATGTTGGGTATGACGCATATGTCAACAGGACTAAATATCCCTTATTGGCATCCTGGTGTATGTACTAAGCTATGATATCCATTGGGCCTCTTGATAGATGTTATATTATATGTGCATAGTTTGATTGACTAGTTGCAATCAAGTATTATAATATAATTCTCACGTGTCAAGAAAGATTATCGATGATACAGCGGGAATAACAAACATCATGTCTTGCGTTCATTAGGGATAGTCATGAGATATTGGACACAACACAGGCAGTGTTATGCGCTGTTTATATTGGATCAACAATACTGTCTGGATACATATCGCCTGTATAATTGGATAGTCAAGGCGTATTGCTAGACGCTAACCTTGATCAACTGGAAACCAGATGTTCCAGATTGCTAACATAATACAGATCCAAGCCGGTCACACCTATAAGGTCACTTGGTCGAGATGTCATACGAGTTTATGACACTAGTGCATGAATGTTGGAAATAACATACCACAACGAATTTAGTAATACAAGCTATTATATAGTTCAACATTATGAGAGAAATGAGGATGTAATTAAAGCTGTTTGCAACCAGCTGTGCAAATGATCTTTTAATTATATGAGGTGGTTATCTTACTATTTTGGTTGATGTGTTGATATCATGAGATAGAGGATAATCATACGGGCACGTGGATATGTGGTATGCGCGATTTGGACTTACGGTTCAAAAGTTATGATCATTTAAGTGAAGAGGTAAGAAAGTTGACCAAAGTCAAAGACAGGTCAAACCTTGGTCAAACACGTTTTTTGACTAGAGGTGAGGTGTCATCTGGTCAAACACATGAGAGAGATGAGGTTGCTTGCAAAGGAATCAATGGATGGATATATTCTTAAATAGACCAATGGTTGAATGGACCATTAAATATGAAAATTACCAAATGAGCCTTATTAATTCATCATGAGATGAGATATTTTGAAGGGCATTTGCGTAATTGTTAAATTCTATTTAAGAAGAGGTATCCCTCCATTCTAAATCAATCAATTCATTTTTGCAAGATCAATCTAGAAACTTCTCCCTTATTCTCTTCTTCTTCCATTGATCAATTGAGCTAAGGAGCAAGCGAGCAAGGGTGCGTCTACTACCCGAGCCGCCACCCTCCTCTCCTCCTAGCCGTGTGCCACCACGAGACCGCTGACCGGCCTGCCGCTCCACCCGCCGCCGACCCGGCCTTGGAGCCGAGCCCCGTCGTCTCACACCACCCGACCCTCACGGATCCGCTGCCGCCGCACCTCCTTGATTCGATCGGGTTAGACCCGATCCGGATCGGATCTGCATCCCTAGGCTGAGCCTCGCCTCGCCTAGGCTGCCGCCTCCTCCATCGGTTGGTCACCCACCGGCCGCCCCTCTTCTTCCCTCTCCTTGTGTAGAGGATCCGAGATCTCTCTCTCTTCCTCTTGATTGGACCGGACCAGACATTAACTCGGTATCTTCGGGTGAAGGATTTATTGATTGGACCGCTGAATCCACCGGTTCAACCACTGATTTTTTAAGTTTATTAAGTTTAGTATTGAGCTGTCAAACTCTATATTGTGCATAGAGTTAAATTTGAGTAAATTCATTACATAAGTAATTTAAATAATAATATCTATATTTTTTTTTTCAAATTGGTGCACACCAATATGTCTGTGACATATAAGATCTTATCAACACAATATTAAATTTAATACCGATACAATATTTATTACTGATTGTAAAGATATTAAGTCAATACCACATCCATATAATTCAATTTAATAATACAATGCAAGTATATAAAAATTAGAAAAAACAAATAGAAACTTGGATAAAGTTAAATTGTAAATCATATTTTTACAAAAAAATAAATAATAAATGTCACATACATAACAATAATAAATACTTTCGAACATGCGTAACATAAATCTTTATGTAATTAAAAAAATGGAAAAATATGTTTTCTTTTGTGACATACAAATGAAATACTTGTTCCTAAATGATATTTTAACATTTAACAACAGCAATTTAAGTTGCCTTATAGTTTAAAAGGCTTAAATTAATGAAAGCAGATCACCTGTCCCCGGGTGCAGGAAAATCCTGCCCCTCTGTTCCTGCAGCTGGGGCCAGTCACTATTAAAGGAGACCGGTCACTGTTACTTTTTGAACTTGAGCCCACTAACAATGACTCTGGGGGTAGAAATTTTCTGCCCCTAGGGAGTCACTTGAGTTTCTTGGGAGTCGAGACCCGAGTCCAATTAAAAAAACTTTAAAAAGCTATGGTAAACACCTTTATCTCTTATATTAATGGGTCCCACAATGTAAGAAGCTCCTTCCCTTTCTACTTTTCTTTCATAATCTGTTTCCTCGTAGCCTCTAAATCAAAAACTTAAATTAATTTGCTTTGAATCGGATTTTTTCCCTTAAACGTTTCAGTGATTCCTCAGTTAAAATCTGCCGATCAAACCGGTTTTGACCGATTCATTAACATAAATGATATTAAAAAAAACCAAACTAGACAGGTAGCCAGATCCAGTTTTTTTCGGTCTGACCGCCAGTCCGGTCTAGTTTTGATAACACGGGTTCCAATGATTTCATTGATGATACTCTCTTTTCAAAATTTAGGCGTAATAAAAACTAGGGAAAATTTCTGACGTGCCCATACAAGCTTTTGAAATAGCTAATTTCTCCATGAAAACACCATAATATTCAAAATCCTCATAAAAACTCAATTTTCTTCCTTCTACCCCCATTTAATTATTTAACCTTACATTTAAGTATATTAAAATTTGAATTGACTAATTTGTCCTTCAATTTTAAGTGGAGGTGTCCTTTATTTTTATGTCTTCTTCATCCTCTCTATTTCACGTCTATCTTGTTTCTCCCTTTCTCTGTACAGAATCCACTGCTAAAATTAGTCTAGTGGGGCAGACATATAGTAGGCATCAAAGGAATTAACACCGACTGATTTGTTTCAACTTCTTGTGAAAATTTATCTCACATGGTCTCACTCCAGCTTCTCTCAGATAAATCCATGGCCTTAATGGATCAGCCTTGCCATCACCAACTAATGGAATACCAATAATTCATCATCTTAAGTATCGCCTACTTGACCTCCGTCGGCTACTCTAAGGCATCTATTAACATTTGGTATTGTTGCTTGCTCTTTGACCAGGGAAAAAATTGTCAATTGCATATTCAATCAAAACTTGTTACTTATCAGAACTAGACGAGCTAATTGGTTCAAATCATTTTCTATCACCATCTTTTCCCTATCTCTATATAACATAACTTGCTCGCATTTGCACTATGTAGAGCATATTCTCTGCTCTTTCGGAAAAAAGAAAAAGAAAAAAGAAAGAAGTTTAGATTTTTCGGACATTTTTAGATCTAAGGAGATGGTGCTCTGCATCTCTTCTTCAACAGTACGAAATTAATAGGAACCATTTGATTTGAGATGAGTAAGTCAAAAAAAGTCAAATTCATGAAGCATATTGGCCTCACAAATTTCTTACCAAAACATAAACCTAATTGATTAAGTACAGGGAAGGGGAGGAAGAATTTATAGCTTGCATAGTTCTTTTAATCTATGGCCTCCAATGTCTGGATTAGATCAATTTTAGCGATGGGTTCTTAACAGAGGAAGGGAGAAATAAGATATTTAGGCGTGAAATAGACGGGAGGAGGATAAAGAAGATAATTAGAAGTAAATGACACATCCATTTAAAATTTAAGGACAAATTGGTCAATTTAAATTTTAAAATAATTAAATAAAAGGTTGAATAATTAAATGGAGATAGAAGGAAGAAAATTGAGTTTTTATGGAGATTTTGGATATTATAGTGTTTTCATGAAAAATTTGGTTATTTAAAAGTTTGCATGGTACACTAGAAATTTTCATTAAAATCTACCGTCTCTTCTCCAGTGATTCTCGACGGCAGCTTGATCAACCCTCATCTCTATTGGACTCGGCCATCATATATATTTTTCACTTTGACAAATTTTAAAGGTAACCTGAATTCCTAAGTTTTATTTCAAATAGAATATGTGTATCTCTATGGCAAATGTAATTTGATCCTCGGTATGTATTGAAATATGTAGAAACCAATCAGTCTAATATATTGGAATATTTTTGGTAGTTCTAATTTTTTTCTCTTTTTCTTTTGCGTAGGAAAGCTCGCTTTCTCTATACTAGATCGAAAAAGAGATAATAATATGTCACAATTGTAAATTGTAGTTGGAAAAAAGTATTCACATATAGGCTGGTATTTTATTTTTCTTTCACATTTTCATGTTCGAATATGTGCTTCCATTTCTCTCTCTGATTTTTCACTGATTTGGATATTACTTAATGATAAATTAACAATTAATTTGTCAAAGTTAGAAATATTTTTCATTCGTATTCATTATTAATATGCTTACGTAACATATCAGTTTTTGATCTGTTTATGTACAACTTTCGCTTTGTTATACATATGTGAACTGAATAGTTTCATGATATATATATATGTTAAATCTCAATCATCCTAGCCGAAGCAAAGCGAGGCTCATTCCTAAGTATACAATTAATAGCCGAAAATATATATAATTTTTTTTTAATTACCTTGGCCTCATTCGAAATTTTTGATAAATTGAAGGTTTGAATGATAAATTAGGCTAGTGGGACCCACAATTTTTCCCCATCGGCCCATCCTCACCTCTTCCTTTATTTTTCTTTTCTCAGCCGTGAGCCATGAGCCGTCCACTCTCTCTCTCTCTCTTTCCAGGCTCCAGCGAATTGAGTTTTCATCTCTCTTTGCAACAAAATCTGAGAATTGTTTTTCTCTTGTCGCTAACAAATTGATGGACTGGCTTGTGCTCTCTTCTCTTTTCCTCTCGGTTGGGTACAACACTTGGGTATCATCTCTCCCTCTCTTTCTCGATTCTGATTATTTTCTCTCTCGTTTTAAGGTTGGGTAACTTGTGACGGACCAAGCAAGCGCGGTATATATTACGGTGAATATGGGGTAGAAAAGCTTACTTCAAAGTTAAAATTGATGAACTTTTGTATTTTGTTTTCTTTCCCTTTTCCGAACTTGATACCGACCATGAATAGCACTGTACTATTGTTTCTTCACTTGCTTGCTGGTTATGATACTCGCGTGAGATCATGGATGAAGTTCTGACCCTGGTACTGATTGGAACCATTAGGTATTACCTACTGTTTTGGTCTCTAGGGATTGAGTCATAAAAACATATAGAAATAAGGGTGAATATGCTAAATATTGGTGGTTTGGTAAAATTCCTCTGTCAGAGGGGTTAAATTGAAAAATGAAAAAGTTAAAATTCGGATGGAAATTTAGAATGGAGATGGAAATTTGGATGGTGGGCTTTTGGGCTTGGTTCATAAATTAAATTGGAATGTGAATTTTTTTTTTTTTTTGATAACCAGGTAGCGTAATGTGAAATTTAAATTGGGCTTTTCGGCCTAGTGAAAATAAATGAATTAAAAGGAAGTAAATTGGACTTGAACTGTTGGATCCGGACTTAATTGAACTTGGTGATTGGACTTGGACTAGAAGCAGCTTTGAACTGTTGGACCAGATTCGAATATGGACGAAATGAAACCAAATTGAAATAAAGAGATTAACAAAATGAATTAAATAATTAATCTAGAGATGTCATTATTTGAAATGGATATTTTTATTAATTAAAAATGATTTGGGTGGGTTATAAAAATATCTTATTATAATTAGATATCTATACTATATATTTAATTTTGGACGGAGAGTTTATTGCTCCTTTCTCGAAAGGGTCTCACTGTCAGAGCACTCCTCTTTTCTTTCTCCTGTCTCGAAACTTCCTCTCGGACGCCTCTCTGGAAATTTCGGAACTTTCTGGGTGCTGATATTCACACAAAAAATATTATTAACACAATAAGATTTAAATATTTTAATAAATAAACAACTTTACTCCTCATTTGTTTCTCAATCAAACTATCATTTATTTTTTATTTTAATTAACAAGCTTCTTAAATATAAACTTTTAAATTTGTTATTCTTCATTCATGTTATCTTCTAATTGCATGCTATATGGTAAAAAGAAGAAATTATCTAGCAAGTTATCAAAACAAATTTTGAAATAATATGTCCCAATTGTCACTTAGATTTGTTTTTTTTTATATGTAATTACTTCCTACTTTTTATTATGTTACTCAATTAATTGAAAATTATTTTGACAGTAATTTTTGTTAATTTTATATTTTATTATTTAACTAAATATCTAGATAATTTTATTTTTAAATTTGATCATTTCAATTAATAAAATCTACAATTTGTTATTTATTAATTTAACTATAAGTTTTCTTTTTTTTTTTATTGGTAAATTGATTTTTTATCTTTTTAATTATGAGTTTTAATTTTTGTGTTCCGTTTTTTAAGAAAGAAATGCATATAAAGGGAGATGTTCTGATTTTGGAAACAAAGTGATCATAATTTTAAAATAAAGAAAGTGTTGATTGCATAATCAAATAAGACAAACTATAGCAACAATAAAGTAGGGATAAAGTTGTCTATACACTTGAAAATTTTGAAACCGTTGTGTTAATAAAAAATATAGTTGTGTTAAAATCATTACCCTGTCACACCCCGCGGCAACGGGTTGCAACAGTACCCTGCCGTAAGCATACAACACTGTGTATGCTTACAAGGCAATTAACAATTCAATCAAAACAATAAGCAATATAAAACAAGGTTCTAAGTATAATCAGAGTACACAGTCTGGTCAGAGTATAATACAACCAAGTATCTCACCCGGATACCAACTAAAAGGCTAAACCTAGGATTATACAACAAAATATCTCTAGGGTCATATAAGGTAAACTACCAACGGCCTGCTACTCGCGTGCCTCCCCAGGATCGGATGCACCAGAACCTGTAAGGTAACCCGAAGGGTGGGGGTGAGAATAAATTCTCAGTGCGAAATTTGCCACAGTTAGATTATTGGACTTGCAATCAAGCTCCATATTCAGAAATGAAATCCATACAACAGCAATTCAAACAGATATATATATATTCATAAATAAAAGAATACATATGCTCGACAACAATTCAACTAGATGAATCACAATTAACGGAATTTCCAAGATGAATTTCAAACACAATACATATTTGGCTTAACTCGACTCATTAGGGCTTGTAACAACTACATATGTTCTTTCGAGCTGGACCCTTTATCAAACCCTCGTCTGTAGGGTTACTAACAACTACAGACGTTCCACCGAACTGGACCCTTTATCTAACACCCATCTGTAATTGCTTGGCTTAACCGTTTACTAAGGTCTGGTTCAAGTCATATAAAGAAAATCCTCTTTGGAATCATTCCAATGTTCGAAACATTCAATTGACTGTCCAAATGCATTAACACGTAGGAGAATGTCACCGAGCCACAGACGTTACACATGTCACCCACGACTCCAAATCACACATCAATACAATAACCCACCCCTCGTCCCAACCGGTACTGGAAAAACTGAGGGCCATTCACCTAAAGCGCTAGAAGGATTCCGGGCTCAAAGTCAGCTTATACAGCTCAACTTTGCAAATTCGTTGGATCCAAGTGCTTAACTTCGTAAATCCATTCACTTATACATTCTCAATCAACAAGTTCGTGGTGATTCTCAATCAAAATCATATCATAATAGATCGACACAACCGACAACCATACCAGCATGCAAATCACTCAAGTCACATCAATTCGAGTTTACTTTGATCGGGCTATGCACATGATTTACACAATTCAATGATGCAATCAATCAGATATTCAACATGACAAACGAATAAACAGTTTAATTCCTGAAGATGAAATATGAAACAAGTCCATGAATCTCGCACCTGTTTACGACGAGCGTATCGCGTACTTATCGATCATACGTCTCGAAGTGTCCCGCAAAGTCTTGCTCAACCGAGCCTACGCCTATATTACACATATAGTTGGTTTAACATTGGTTCTCATAACAATTCGATTTACCGATTGGTTAAACCCTAATTTTGTCAAAACAGCAAATTAGCCGTTAATTGATCTAGAAATTCAAGATCAAGAGGTAACACTACCGATTACAATTTACAAGTCTAATCGGCTGGATTAAACTAATCAATTCACGATTATACCCAATTTCAATTTTTGGCACCAAACCCTAGAAATCGATATCTGAAATCGAGATGAAATCGGGAAAGAATCGGTAAATAAACAATCAAAGAAGTTCAAGGAGCTAGTCTACAAGCAATTCGAATACAAATCTCGGGTTTAAAACGAAAACCCGAGAAATTGAGAAAATTCGAGGTTTCGAGAGAGAGAAGGAGAGAAAGAAATACCGAATAGGAGGGCTAGGAGAGATCTATGGCCGCTTGCTCGGTTCCAACTTCGATTTCTCGCAACAATCGGGAGTTTGAGAGGGAAAGGAAACTCTCTCGCTTTTTTTCTTCTCTCTTGGGTGAAAATCACTAAAAATGAGGAAAGGGGCGGAGGGGAAGAGGGAGAAAGGAAAGAAAATCTGGTGTTGGTTAAAAAGACACCTTCAGTGCGGGTCGGCCACCCGTACTCAGCACTTGGACAGATTTTCAGCAGTTGAAAATACACAGAATTATACACGAGTGCGGACGCACTCATTTTCAGTGCGGGTCAATCACCCGCACTCAACACTTGGGCAGAATTTCAGTAGCTTGGAAAACACATAAAAGAATATCCCAGTGCAGACGCACTCAGTTGAGTGCGGACGCACCCAGGACTTAGTCAAATTTTCATGAAAGCAGCACTGAACAAGGGAAAAGTCTGAGCCTAATGCGGACGCACTCAATTTCAGTGCGGGTCGGTCACCCGCACTCAGGACTTGGTCAGAATTGGAGAAAAAGAGAAATTGGAGTCAGTGCGGATCACCCATCCGCACTCACACCAGTGCGGACGCACTGATGAGAAATTCAGAAAATAATATAAGGCAAACAGAGGCCAGTGCGGGTCAGCCACCCGCACTCACCACCAGTGCGGACGCACTGAGCCTATAAAGTCTCAAATTCTCGAAATTTCAATGCGGTTTCGATTCACACTTGACTTACTTATTTAGAGAGGCATTAATTAAGGTTTAAATTTCTATTTTGTTAGCACGATTTTCGATTCTTGCTTTCAAATCATTCGGAATTTAATTGTTAAAGTTCCGTAACGTAACATACCCGAACTTTGTCCTCTTTCTTCTCAGTAAACTTCGACTAATCCATGCAATTTTTTTTAGGTTCCAATCATCTATCTGTTCAAACAAAATCTGAGCCGTTCATTCAATAGATCTGAGCCACTCATCAACATACATTTCAATCTCAGCCTTTAATCATAAATTTATATTTTATATATCTGTTTCATTTTGTCAAATATATAGAAATCTAAACTTAGTTAGTTTTTTTTTTTGAGAATTGCCCGCAAACCCCCCACACACACACTATTTCCTGCCGGGATCGAACCCACTCTCCCACAAGAGAAGTGGGGTGTCTTATCAAGCTGCTATAAGTAGCGGTGACCTAAACTTAGTTAGTTAGATCCATACTATATACAATGCCGCACACAGAAATTGTATCACCTGAATCTCTTTTTTTTTTTTTCATTCCCCGAGACAGAAAACGCGTAACGCGTCCCTTTTCTTCTTTCTCCTTCCCCACGCACCTGCGCGTGTCCCTCCTTTCCGACGACGCCAAAAGAGACCGCCGAAAACCATCCATCGCTATCTCCTTACCCATCTGGTTTGACCTTACAAAAATTCGCCCTGCTCCTCTCGGAAAAAATTCCCTCCATCGCTATCTCCTCCAAGAAAACACTAACCCTAGCTTGATCGGCGCGCGGCCTGACGACAGCGACGCTGCCACCGCTCCCGTACGAGTACGACGCGCTGGAGCCGGTGATCAGTGGCGAGATCAAGAGGCTCCACCGCCAGAAGCACCATCAGACGCATGTGACCAACTACAACACGGTGCTTGAGCTTCTCGATTCAGCCATGGAGAGGGGTTCTTTCGTTCCAGACTTCGCCGTTCCTTGTCTAGGTTTGAAGTTTTTTGTCAATTCAAAAGAGTAAAACGCATTTAAATTTTCAGCGTTGAGATATCTAATTAATCAACTGAGTTGTGAAGATGTACTGGAAAGAATTGCATAGCTTAATTGCATCATATTTAGCATAGTAAATGTTCAAAAGGGCAGAACGACTATCTTTTTCTTTTTTTTTGAGGTTGAAGCCCATAGGCATAATGGTTTACTCGAAAAAAAGGATCATTACATGGTTCATGATAAAAACTCCTGCCTATTACACGAATTGAACTAAAAAAACAAAGCTGAAAAGAACTAGCTGGTACCGTACCAGTACTGGCAGAACGACTATCTCTAAAGTTTATCCAATGTAAAATTTCATTATGTTAATTCGCATTCATAAATTTATACATAATTGACATTGAATTCTTGGAACACCACTCCTAAAGTAACAAAATGTCATAGTTGCTCATACAAACTATACCTTATTATAATATACTTGCAAAAGCAAAGAGAGTGATTTGTTATTTCAAAGAAGTTAAGAGAGGGAGTTATATGCAATTTTCAATGTTATAGATAATAGATGTTTGGGA
The DNA here is from genome assembly GCF_964058835.1 of Carex rostrata. Lineage (NCBI taxonomy): Eukaryota > Viridiplantae > Streptophyta > Magnoliopsida > Poales > Cyperaceae > Carex > Carex rostrata. The sequence goes on from NC_135943.1 coordinate 2,555,089, forward strand.
CTAAAGGCTTGGTTGTTGTTGTTGTTGTTGTATAATAACAGGTGTTTTTCATACTTTTTGCACTGGTACCTTGGTGTTTTGATATTTCTGAGAGGCATATCATCAAGTTCTAATAAATAATACTTCATGTTTTAACTAAACTACAGAGACCACAGCAAGTTCTAAACATGACTGACGTGCCTTGTGATGAGATTGTGTACCTGGCCAAGCTCGTTGAGCAAGCCGAGAGGTATGAAGAGATGGTAGAGCAGATGGAGAAGGTTGTAAAGACAATCCAAGATGAACTGACAGTCGAGGAGCTCAACCTCCTATCAGTGGCCTACAAGAATGTGATTGGCACCCGACGTGCCAGCTGGCGCATCATCTCGTCGATTGAGCGGAAGGAAGAGAGCAGGAGCAACGTGTCACATGTGGGGCTCATCAAGGAGTATCACAGGAAGATCGAGTCTGAGCTGAGCAAGATCTGTGAAGGCATCTTGAAGCTTCTGGAGTCTCACCTTGTGCCGTCAGCTGGCGGGGCCGAGTCGAAAGTGTTCTACCTCAAGATGAAGGGAGAGTACTACATGTAACAAGTACCTCCATGCCAGTATAAAATAACAAATAGTTGGTGAGTTACAAAATTTAAATACTTTTTGCTGGGTATGCTGAAACCTGAAACCAAGTATTGGTCTGTACCTGGTACATGGTACTATAATTCAAAAATAGGTTATTTGTTTTGGTTCGGAATGTATTGTGTGTGTGTCAGAGACCAAGTATCAGGTGTTTCCAGCATTTTTGCCAGACCTTCTACTTATTTTGTGTATTCTGTTTTATTTTTAATGAAATAGGTAGCCTTTTAGTTTCTTTTTTTTTTTTTTTGCAATAGAAAAAAGCAAAATTTCAATATGAATTTAAAGGAACTAATTTAACATTGATGGTGTAAAAATGATTGAATTTAATTTATGATGTTTGATGGTGTAAAATTTCAATTTAAAGGAACTAATTTAACATTTAAAGGAACTTAATTTATGATGTTTGATTTTTTGCTGGGTTGAGGGGTGTGACAGGGGTATAGATGGTTCTTTTAGATTTCATGGGCCTATTGAAATTACCCTAGACTTAGTGTGATATTGTCATATTGTTCTCTCTTTTCAGGAAATTGCATTTTCTGAACTGGCACCAACTCATCCAATCAGGCTTGGTCTGACACTGAATTTCTCAGTGTTCTACTACGAGAATCTCGACGCCCCTGATTGTGCTTGCAATCTTGCCAAGCAGGTTTGCCTTTCTTGTTCTTAGATTCTTCTTTGATTAGTGCTACATTACATTTGCATTGTTCTAATATATAAATGAATTGAATCGATGACGGAGACATCTGCTGTTGCACCATGCTTGCTGCCTCCGCCTCCAGCTGCTTTACTGTTCAAAGAGTCTCTATTAGAGTGCCCATGAGCACCGACAGCTCAATATTGTGTTAATCAATCAATCCATCCATCCATCCAAGACAACGCATCCACTCCCCACGACTACTCGAGGGCCAATAAGGAATTAAAGCAACTCGTCTCTTCTATCCAGTTTATCCAAAACTTACGAGCCAAAAAGGAGGTAAGCTGCTCATTTCCTCTCCTTTATAATTCATCTTCTCACATCTCTTCTTCTATAAAATTTCTATAATTATCGCATCCTAAAAATAGTAGGGCATTTTTCTATAAAATTGCTGAAATAGTGTACACTCTTCATGAAACACGCCAGGTTTTCTTTAAGTTGCAATCTCTAACTATCAGAACTCCTACAATAGCACCTTGATATAAAAGGGACTGAATGGTGTATCTGTCCAGAGACGATCTCGACCCTCCATGCAGCAGATCCAACCATTCTAAACTATTGTATTGAATATAAGATTTTATGCATATATTTTATGTATCCATTTGTGTAGAAGTTTGAAATTAGTTATAAACCAACCTGCTACGTACAAAATCACATGGATTTTTTTCTTCTCCCTTACTCACCAGCGAATATGGATCCTCCTCTCTTCCTCCGTCTTCGCTCCCTCCCTCTTTTCTCTTTTCTCTCTTAATTCGTTGCCTCCCTCCTCTCTTCTCTCTTCACTGGCCAGCCTCCGCCAAATGGCTCCCTCCTTTTCTCCTTTCTCTTCTCTTTTCTCTCTTCACTCCCTCCATCTTTCCTTTTCTCTCTCCGCTGCCCTCCCTCCGCCAGATGGCTCTCCTTCAGCTTTCCTCTCTTCTGTTCCACCTTCCTCCAGGAGATGATCTCCTCCCTCTTTTCTCTCTTGACCTCCCCCTCTTTTCTTTTCTTTCTCCGATCTCCAAATGGAGTAAAAGGTAGTCAGAGGTAAACCCAATCTAGCCACCCCCTTCTATTTTTTCAGCCTCACATTAAATGAACTGTTATGAAGAACAAAGATTTTCCCAAATTAACTGTCTAGCGTGTTAGAATTTCCTGGTCAAAATCAGCGTGTTAGAATTTTCAAAATGGTAGAATTTTTATTCAAGTTTAAAAAAAAATTTGGCAGTCTTATTATTATTTTTTTAATCTTCTTATTTTCAGGTTTACCGTGTTCAGGAATGTTAGAAATTCTTTTATTTTGTAATATATTATTTCTGATTTATTGATAGTTAACTTTTATGTCTTTTGGACAGGTATCCATTACTCCACTTCCAATCCTTCTGCCATGGTCAAAATCGTTTGAAAGGATGAAATCAAACCTCTTGTTTGCTTCTGGATGTCCTCCTTCGATATCTCCTCCAGTGTGGATGAAAAAGGTAAATGTTCCCTCCCATTCGAATTTCAATTTTGTTCAAATATAACAGACCATACTCTCTATATATATCATATCAATGAAATCTCCATTCTTTCAAATTGCAGTTGCTTTATTCCCCTCTTTTCACTCAAAACCACTGGTACTATTCAAAATCGTATAACAACAACAAAATTTTATTTTGATCATAGGAAGTAAGGTTTACTTGATAATTGATATGCATATTACTATTCTACTGTTATATTGTCAGTGACAAACTTTTTCTGCCAATTTTTTTTTTTTTTCATTTTATTATTGTTTGCTCTCAAGAGTGTTATAGGTCACGACATGAGGCTGAAGCCTTTTAGAAATCATGTCACCTAGAATATCCAGTGCCTTCTCAATTTCAGCCGTTTTTTTACCCAATCCATCTATAAGAGTGTTGTAGGGCACCATCTTAGGAGCAGACCCTTTAGCATTTGTTAGGGCGTATTTGTAAATTTCTCTATAACAAGGCAAATACCAATGACCAATTGTTTTGTTGTACCAGTAATAACTCAGTATTGTACTGTGCATCTTAGTTAGTCTCTTCTCAACATGTCTAAATTTGTCTCGCCTTTGATATTGCAATGAAATGAGATGATAAAATTATTTACCTAATAACCATTTATGAGCTCGAAATTTGTCTATATATTGATTTCTATATACCATCTCTAAATATAGTTTCATTCTCTATACCAGATGCAAGAAGAAGCAAAAGCTTCAATTTCAGTAACTATTTGTTTTTCATGATGTATAGTACGTCTTATTGTTTTTATTTATTTTTATTTAGTGGTATAGAAATGATCTTATATGATCCTGAGCAGAATAGTTTGCATATTATGGAGACAAAATATTGACTGTGAACTGGTATGTTTACAAACATGGAAGTTGTATGCTTCTTCTTGCATCTGGTATGCAGTGTATAGTCTTTTCTGGGTATCAGGTGATATGCACACACCTCTCATTCTGATTTTGCATGCTTTAAATCTGCAATTACAATCTATTGAATTTTCACTTTCTGATTTGGTGTCTCAGTTCTCACTTCTGAGCAACAACAGACATTGTTCGTCCGCCAAAATTTGAGATGGGTATGACTAAATCTGAGGCCAATTCAAAACCAGTTCTTTCTTCTGACGATGTTCATATTGTAACCATGTAGTTTTCTCTTGACATAGTCTTCTATTATTTCTGTTTGCTCATAGAGTTCTTAAAAAAATGATATTTTTTTTTATGTAATTGTATTTGTTTCAATTACATAACTGGCAAAAGAATATTATTTTTTATGCATCTTAACATGTCTGGAGTAAGATCTAGACCTCACCATTATTTTCACAGTAGATGTTAAATGAAGGTTGTTTTCAATTATACCGGACTCAAATTTGTCTCTTATTTAGTTTGAGACTAATAGTGTTAACATGCTTTGAAATTTTAGGTAGGATGCTCCTTTGTATGAGAGAGAGGTCTCGGCTGAGATACACAAAATCACTCATCTCTTTGGAGGCAATTCTGCTATAGCAACAGCCAGACAGAAGACAGCACTAATAATGGTACACTAACTAATATCTCGAATTTCATGCCTACATCTCGATGTATTGTTCAATTCTCAAATGGGAAGATAATATTACCATCCGCCTAATTTTTAGGCTTTCCATTACAACAAATTCGGATTCATTTTGTTAGATGATGAAAATAATTCAATGCACGGTCCAAAGTACTAATCTTTAGATAAATATTAGTTGAGACTTGAGAACTCATATATTCTTCCTTCAAATTCTCTTGCATAATAAGCATTTTCAACCACAACAGATTGAATAGCAAACCATAAATAACTTATACATATATTACAGTGAGCCATGTTGTGAACTATTAAAGAACCTGTTTAAATACAACTGATGAGACCAAAAACAGTTTATGAGGATTTGCCCAGGCATTGTTATGTCGAAATTGAAAGTGAGTAGGATGTTACACTAATGTTTATTAGCATTGTTATGTCGAAACTGAAACGAGAAAGTGGGAAGTGCTATGCATACACCAGCTTAGATTATTTCTCATTGTTTACTTCAGCTTGGATTAGCATATTTAATTAAATGGGTTGAATAATTTATTAAATAACTTTACTTTTTCATGAAAAGAATGGTAGTTTTTTATTTGTAAATTTTTTATGTATGTTTGTCGATACATTGAACAAAGGCACAACTATTCTTTTCTGTTAATTTTACAATGCAATATTCATGTTTTATAAGTTTTTTATTTATTTATTGTACTTTCAAATAATTTACTGTTTTGACTGACTTTTGTAATTTAGACACATTTTGTGTTCTTATAAATGAAAAGGTTTGAGAACTAAGAAACTAAAAAAAGAGGAAAAGATAGTTATTAGAAAAGAGGAAGTGAATTAGTAAAGACCTCATAACTTGTAATATGTTATTTTTATTTTCATCTAGGCATATTTTATATTTAACTAATGTGTTTTATATTTAACTTCTTATTGAAATATTTTCATGGATCTAGCACAAGTTAAATCCTGTAGAAAACTAATATAATATTGTCAATTCCCACCGCAATGCGTGGGCACTTGACTAGTCTTTTTACTTCAGATTTAGTTCATAACTCAGGTTAATATTGTCAAATGTTCATTGTTCAATGAAATACGAGAAGAAATTCAACCATCATCACTGGATGAGGAAGCATGCAAAAATGTTTTAGTTAGTTTAATCACGCAAAAATTGTGCTTTGTTCCTCAGGTGGTTAGTTAGGTCCTATTTATTGTATTTTAATAGTAGTTGTAAGCAGGGGTTGTGTTTGGTGTTGCATTATTTGGTTATTCTTTATTAATGATCTGTATTAGTGCTACTAAGTGCTGGTATTGTACCATTTATGTATTGTTTCAGTCCTGTTTTGGTTTTATTAGATGTTTAGTTTTATTAGGTCTTCACTACCAAAGTGACCGGGTTCGATCCAATTTGTTTTGAATTGCAAGGATCACCAATTTCAAATCTTTTTTGTGAAAAAAATAGTGTATCATCTAATCATAAATGTAATTATGTGTAGCCTTTTCTTCGGAACGATGATCGTTTGTTGTGCGGCTCCTTTGTAGAGAGCTGGAATTCATGGGGATCATGGATGAAGATGAAGGTATTCACATTTTATCTCCTCTCTTTTTGTTTGCCTTTTAAAAAATATCAACTTCTGCACCAATGTAAAATTAGTTACCAAGTAATTAGTAAATTTTTTGAGGGTGCAATTTAATTTTGTATCATTATTTCAACCAACATTCTAATTAATTACCAAATTAAGTACCAAATTCATTAAGTACCAAATTAATTGAACTTTGTGGGCCTTAACCTAAGAAGGAGCCGACTACTTGATCATATTTAGCAAAAATCTGTGTTATCATAAATATTGGTATTGCAATCAAACTGTAGATTTGTTCTCCAGCTTTGCTTTGCACATTTTTTTCCTTTTCTTATCTTTTTGGCTATATTTGCTTATTATATGAGCATTAATACATTGTTGCTCCGGTAATGTCAGACTATGGATACACATGGCAGAAGCATGGTCAGATTACATCAAAGAGAAACCAGGAGGTGTCATCCAACCGGTTCCATACCAGACCGAAAGTGATACTTTACGTTCCTAATGCGGTCATTCAAATAACTCTGCAGGATATACATGTAAGAATCAACTAATGGGGGTATAACTTGGAGCTAAGCGCAAGCTACTCAGTTACCGAACCCTAATTCAGGTATTCCTCAATCAATTTGTAGTTCTGGTATCAAAAAGAAATTCAAAATTTCATTTTAATCAGTCGTTAACCTGCCCTTCCCTGGAGGCACTGACAAAATTATGAATCCATGTTTGACTGGTATTAATATTAATAAGTTCGTGTTTCTATTGCTGGTACAAGCAGTTGCAAGAACATGTATAATCTTCACTAGCACCAGGTGAATTGTGTCATGTCTAGATAACCGAACAAATCTTCTAATCGGCTGTTAATCGAACAGTTCCAGGGAGAATTGATTTACCAGAACCAAACACCAACATTCAAAAATCTCTATCAGCAGAATCTTTGAGCACAAAAGCCCTCCTGCACGTAACAATGATTTCTTATCATACATCACAGTGTAGCCATAATATTGAAAACATATTAATGAAAACAAATGTTTCTTTAAGTTCTTATTGAGAATGCATAAATTTTCATTTTTTTAATTAAACTAATAACTTAAGCTTCAAATAATTGGAGAAAAGTATTGTGCACTGAAAAAAGATGACACAAATCATAAAAAAGGAAGATGAAAATAATGTCTACTCATTGTAGAAAAAAGTTGCCTTAACTGTATACGCTAAATGTGGTTCTGACCCCAGTCCAAACATTCTCCCGAGTTTTATTATACTTCTTATTCAACTCATATTATAAATATTGATTCTAAGCCTTGTGTTATAGTCAGCTCAAATTAGAACTACATGAATTGCTGATTGATTTTGATCAAGTCCAGTTGACTCAAACAAAATAATGTATTATATTCTCATTTCTGCAGCGGTGACGATAGCAAGACAAAAGAAGAGAGAGTGACTGCACTATCCCATTATAATTGTACAGTTTTTGTTCACCAAGAGTTAACCATGCTTATATACAGTTTTTGTTCCTTATGTATAGTCTATACAATTATCTAAAATCATGTCCTATATGATCTATACATATTTTATATTGTGGTTCATCCAATATCTAAAGTCATGTTCCATTAAAACCACTTATTTTGTTTTTCTGCATTGTCTCAATCGTCACTGTCGAAGTGAAGCGAGGCTTTCTACTAGTATATATATATACTAATCTTGGACGGGTTTGGTACTGTAGATATACAGTAGTTGCTACAGTATGAATGACAGATGGGACCCACTGCTCGGTGCAATATCACTGTTTTCCAATTTCTCTTGGAACTTCTCTGTTTCTCTCCTCTTCGCTCCATCTCTCTTCTCTCTTCGCAGAAATTGCCCAACTTCTCCATTACAACTTCTGTCTTCGCCATCTCTCCTCTCTTCGCAGAAATCTCAGAAATTGCCCAACTCTCCTGCACGCCGTCTGACATTGCTTTACCTCTCTTTCTCTCTCTCTCTTGGATAAGGGATTGTTCTTTGTTGCTAATTCTCTCTCTTTTTCTCTTGCCACTCCATTTGTGGTTTCGTTGATTATGCGACTGACCTAACCGATTTAAGGTTTAGGGTTTGTCTTCTTTTCTCAGAAAAATTGGAACCATAAAACTAAATTTGTACTTTTTTGGTCGTATAATGCCAGGTTGGTCAGTAGCAGAGCTTCAATTTTTGGTTGTCTCTTGCTGTCTGTATGTCTGTCTTTGGCTTCAAAGAGGTATATTACTGTCTTTCCGTTTCTTCTTTTATTGTTCTTTATCAATTGATTTACTGCTTAATTTGTTTTAGGCAACAACGGAGCATGCAATCTGTTTTTATTTCTTTTCGTATTTGACTGACTACTTGACTGATTTTTAATGGCTTTTTGTGGGTTTTGATTAACCCTGCGATTTAGAATTGGGGATTGTAAAAAACCCAAAAACAAATACAATAATAAATCGGATGTTAGTTTTGGTTTTGTTATCAATAATTGATTGTATGTTTTGCGCTGCTCTTTTTAAAATAAATAAATAAATAAACCAATCTATATTATACTGAAATTTTAAAAATACTCCAGGTAAAGTACAAAAACATTGACACCAAAAGCAGCATTTGAGCATGTCAAAATAATACTCCCGTGTGTATTACTCGCTCTGTCTCGGTGGAAGGTGCATAATATCTAAACATCTAAACAAAATATGTACTGTATTACTATAGGTGTGCCTAATAACCAACAGTTTCTCATACTTGCCAATGATCAGTGATATATTTTATTACATGGTTATAGGGAACAAACACTCGATAATTATTTCTATTTTTCTTTATAAGACAATTGAATTCCATTTATGGATTTTCTCTTCTTTTGAAATTGACAGCTCATGGATTGCCTCGACTAGAGAATTTCAAGTGAGATTGACAGCATCTTATCAGTGAGTTGCACTTCTTTAAACTTTTCTAAAGGGAACAACTTTGTTTAGTGTTTAGTGTGTGAGAGGCCACACTTTCTGATGCCACCATTAGATAAAATAAAATAAAGATATTGGTCAATGGGAAGGCCTAACTGTTTATGTACTTGATATGCTATTTAAATTTATAAAATTTTATTCTACAAATTCTATTATAAAGTTCCGTCTCAGATATTTGTTGCATGTTTATTGCATCTTATAATGGTGTGGTAATGGTTTGATCTGGAACTTTTTTCTGTTCTGTTATGGTTTTCTTCAGTAGATACCATAGTGGTCAAATCTGGTAGAAAACTGATTTTCTTTGTTTATGATATGTGTGTTAGAGAAGCCACATTATAATATTTCTGTGAAACCGATTGGATATGGATTGGTAAGTGATTAGACCATATCTATGTCCATTTTTTATTTTTCAGATACGAATCAAATAATATCCAATCCATTTTCATCCCACACATTATAATTTGCAGCTGTGATCATTTTTTCTTTCAGTTTTTCCTCTTTGCACAGAAACCTATTGTAATGGTTGACTTGTACCGATCTTATCGGGATTCACAACTGGTTGGAATGTCAGGATATTCAAAAGAGGTAAATTTTCTATGCTTGATTAAATTTAGTTAAACCCAAATTTGTAGTCAATGACCATCGGGGACATTGTACTGTTATTTCCAATAACACCTGACTATCATAGTTTATAGTATTCAGATGCATGCAATTAACATAAAGCCAAGAGGGAGTTTTTGAAAAGACTTTCACTCTTATTGTCTTCTTAATTGCAGAGTTTATTGGAGAGAAAGGGGTTACATGCAATTAACAGAAATAATGATAATAATGACGACGACATGATGATGGTTGTACAGGTTACATACTTTTGTTATTTTTTGTCCAGTTGATTTTGAATTAGACAAGAAAATCCATGTATTACCTTTGGATTCCATCTCAGCCTCTGCGAAGATTTAAAAAACCTTCGGATTCCATCATGGTATTATGTGCAATTACTTCATTGTTTATTCTTGACTGATTTCTACCATCTTCTCTAAACTTTATCATTTATCAGATCACACTAAAATCATTTTTGAGTATCTTGATTTCAAAATCACTCTTGCTTTTATGTTCTACATTGCTTTTGGATCCTTCGTGCTTGCTCTGCTTATTACCTATTTCAAAGCGTATGGCTTCTGATATGAAGAAGCGCATGCTGGATCTAAACAGATGGCTGATCAGGAGCTCAAAAGGCACACAATTCCAGCTAGCCATGACTTATGTGGATACTAATCTTGGAAGGGGTTCGTACAATAGCTGTTACAAAACTCACAATACCGTCCTTTTTACAATTTCAAACTAATATATAGTACAATCATAAATAATGGGTACAAGTCCGTTATATTTGTGAACCACTATTTAATCTCAACATTCAAGTAGTTGTTTGTGTTTTAATTTTGTGTTTACTGGCACATAAAACACATAAAACTCACAATACATAGACATATCATTTTGAATTTTAATTGTGCATTTACTGGCACATCAACCTATACTTAAAATGTATGTATTGCATTAGTCAATTCATTTTTACCAATCTCAACAGTTTTTCTACTTCAGTTTTACTAATATACTAGAAAATAATGTTACATTCTAATTTTACACAAATCATATTTTCATTTGAAAAGTTTTCATAGAGGTCCAGGGATGGAGCCATGGAGGGGGAAATGACCCGATGGCAGGGAGAGCAGCAGCATCAAACAGTCATCTAAAGGATGAATTTGTGAGGACACTCGCTTCTTGAAAGCATTAAGGCTGTCTGATATATATATATATATTATCACAGGGTTATCAAGAAAATGTATATGCGATGGCATTTATATTTATATACTATTTTAATAATTTAGGTTTGATCAAACTAGAGAATTTTAAAAAAAATGTATATATTATTGTTGGATTTGCAACGTACACCTCTGGGCTACTTCACCATATGTAAGCTCATACTCTCCTGATATGTACTTGTTGTTTTGTTATGTCACCATAAACTCATGCAACATAAATTAATTGTCTTTGCCGAGGCAAAACGAGGCACACCTATAGTAACATCTAAACAAAATATAATATTAATTATGAACGCCATAATTTCAAATGAAATGTAAATAAAACACTACTAAATGCTTATGAGAAGTATGAGAGTGCATAAATTATCATAGTACATAAATTGTTATGTTATATTAAATAATTGCAAGTATTATGAGAGAATATATATATATATACACAATTGCATAAATTATCGGAGTAAATAAATTGTTATGTTATATTTAATTGTTAATAAGTATTATGAGAATATATATATATATAGAGAGAGAGAGAGCTTTTGGCAGTCACTATCAAGTTTTTCAAAAAAAAAAGAGAGAAAGAGGGGGCTACCATGCTTTGCTGCAAATTAAAGTGAGTGTTTTAATTTGTGTTTATATCTCTAGTTTCAAAGTTCAAATAGTCAATTTGAACTTCTCAACATGTTCTTCATATTGAAATGTGCTTAGAGACCAAATTTTACATTATTTGGAAATTTTTTACTATTTTTTTAGAATTTTTTACTATTTTTAAAAAATAATATATTTTTTTGAAATAATGTAAAATTTGGCTTCTAAGCACATTTCAATATGAAGAACATGTTGAGAAATTTGAATTGACTATTTAAATTTTGAAACAAGTGATATGAGCGCAAATTGAAACACCCACTTTAATTTACAAAGCACGGTAGCCTCTCTCTATACACACACACACAAAATTACCAAAGAAATTGATGAAACATTGTTCAGGAAGAATATGCTACTAGTGATCTCATTTGTTGCTCTACAATATCAGGTGCGGGGTTGTTAGATTTGTTTGAGGTTCATGATTTGGATTTAAATCGTAACTTGTTTGTATGTTGAATGATTGATTGACTGCATGTTGAACTGTCACGATATAATTGAAACTAAATATCAAAGGTAAGTTTGTTGATTTGTCATTTTGGTATAGTTTATCGATTATTTGTTTTTGTTCTAATAATTGATAGAGACTATAGATATGAATTTATTGATCTCTAAATTAAATAAGATTAATTATGAACACCATAAACTTTTTTTTGAGTAAAGAATACCATAAACTTCAAACGAAATGTAAATAAAACACTAATGAATGCTTATTAGAAGTATCAAAATAAATAAATTGTTATGTTATAACTAATTGTTATAAGTATTTATCAGAATATCTCTCTTTCTCTCTCTTTATCTGATATAGACATAATTACGAAAGAAGCTGATGAGATATTGTTCAAGAAGAATAGACTGCTGGTGACTTTACTTATTGTCTTACAATATCAGGTACATGATTATTTGGTTCATCTAAGGTTCATGCTTAGGAATTAAATATTAACTCGCTTTGCATGTTGAATGATTGATTGACTATATTGTTGAACTGATGCACTATATGCATACCACAATATAACTAAAACTGGATTTCATAGGTTAGTCTGTCGACCTATCATTTGGTATAGTTTATCGATTGTTTATGTTCTAATGATTGAGTGAGACTATAATAACTGAATTTATTGACATCTAATCTAAATATAAGATTAATTATGAGCACCATAAACTTCAAAAGAAATGTAAATAAAAGACTAATTAATGCTTATTAGATAAATCAAAGTACATAAATTGTTATATTATACTTCATTGTTATAAGTATTGATCCGAATATATATAGGCATAATTATGAAATAAACTAATGAGACATTTTTAAGGAAGAATAGACTGCTAGTGACCTCACTTGTTGCTCTACAATATCATGAGCGAGGTTATTTAATTCGTTTGAGGTTCATGACTAAGACTTAAATCATAATTCGTTTTGCATGTTAATTGATTAATTGATTGCATTGTTGAACTGATGGATTATATGCATACCACAATATAATTGAAACTGAATATCAAAGGTAAGTTTGCTGACCTGTCATTTTGGTACAATTTATCCATTGTATGTTTATGTTATAATGTTGAACTGATGCATTATATACATACCACAATATAATTGAAACTGAATTTCATAGGTAGTCTGTCGGCCTATCATTTGGTATAGTTTATCGATTATTTGTTTATGTTCTAATGATTGGGTGAGACCACAGTGACTAAATTTATTGACATCTAATCTAAATATAAGATTAATTATGAACACCATAAACTTCTAAAGAAATATAAATAAAACACTAATGAATGCTTATTAGATGAAGCAAAGTACATAAATTGTTTGTTATACTTAATTGTTACAAGTATTGATCCGAATATATATATATATATTTCTGATATAGGCATAATTACAAAAGAAACTGATGAGACATTGTTAAGGAAGAATAGATTACTAGTGACCTCACTTGTTGCCCTACAATATCAGGTGCGAGGTTATTTAATTCGTCTGAGGTTCATGACTAGGAATTAAACCATAATTCGCTTTGCATGTTAACTGATTGATTGACTTTATTGTTGAGTGCGAGGTTATTTAATTCGTCTGAGGTTCATGACTAGGAATTAAACCATAATTCGCTTTGCATGTTAACTGATTGATTGACTTTATTGTTGAACTGATGCATTATATGCATACCACAATATAATTGAAACTGAATATCAAAAGTCTGCTGACCTATTATTTTGGTACAATTTATCCATTATATGTTTTTGTTATAATGTTGAACTGGTGCATTATATGCATACAACAATATAATTAAAACTGAATTTCATAGGTTAGTCTGTCGACCTATCATTTGGTATAGTTTATCAATTGTTTGTTTATGTTCTAATGATTGAGTGAGGCCACAGTGACTGAATTTATTGACATCTAATCTAAATATAAGATTAATTATGAACACCATAAACTTCAAAAGAAATATAAATAAAACACTAATGAATGCTTATTAGATGAATCAAAATATATAAATTGTTATGTTATACTTAATTGTTATAAGTATTGATCCGAATATATATATATATATATAGAGAGAGAGAGAGAGAGAGAGATGAGCTATGGTGCATTGCAATGTATGGAGGGGTTTGTGCATCGGACCATAAATCTAAAATTCAAAATCCAAATGACCGATCCAAACTGTTCATCTTGTTCTCCATATTAATATGTACTTGAAGACTAAATTTTACATTTTTCTGAATTTTTTTACTATTTATGAAGTATTTTACAAAATTGTTGATCCAACGGTGGCTTAACAAAACAGTAAAATCAGCAGCCACCATTGGATCAACAATTTTGTAAAATACTTGATAAATAGTAAAAAAATTTAGAAAAATATAAAATTTGGTCTCCAAGCACATATTAATATGGAGAACAAGATGAACGGTTTGTATCGGCCATTTGGATTTTGAATTTTAGATTTATGGTCCAATGCACAAACCCCTCGATGCATTGCAATGCATCATAGCCCATTTCTCTCTCTCTCTCTCTCTCTCTTTCTCTCTCTCTCTCTCTCTCTCTCTATATATATATATTTCTGATATATGCATAATTACGAAAGAAACTGATGAGACATTGTTAAGGAAGAATATACTGCTAGTGACTTCACTTGTTGCCCTACAATATCAGGTGCGAAGTTATTTAATTCGTTTGAGATTCATGACTAGGAATTAAACCATAATTCTCTTTGCATGTTAATTGATTGATTGACTTTATTGTTGAACTGATGCATTATATGCATACCACAATATAATTGAAACTGAATATGAAAAGTAAGTCTGCTGACCTGTCATTTTGGTACAATTTATCCATTATATGTTTCTGTTATAATGTTGAACTAGTGCATTATATGCATACCACAATATAATTGAAATTGAATTTCATAGGTTAGTCTGTCGACCTATCATTTGGTATAGTTTATCGATTGTTTGTTTATGTTCTAATGATTGAGTGAGACCACAATGACTGAATTTATTGACATCTAATTTCAATATAAGATTAATTATGAACATCATAAACTTCAAAAGAAATGTAAATAAAATACTAATGAATGCTTATTAGATGAATCAAAATACATAAATTGTTATGTTATACTTAATTGTTATAAGTATTGATCCTAATATATATATATATATAGGGTCTGTCTAAATTGCTGCTGGCAGCATTTCAGCAGAGGTGCTGCCGGGGCTATATTTAGCCGTGTGATGTCCAAACAACAAATCCAAATCGTTAGATGTTTAATCTATATTATAATATACTTGAAGACCAAATTTTACATTTTTTGAAATTTTTTTACTATATATTAAGCTGGTTTGAAAACCGCTGATTTCAGTAAATTTCTGCAGCATTGAAATCAGCGGTTTTCAAACCAGCTTAATATATAGTAAAAAAATTCCAAAAAATGTAAAATTTGGTCTCCAAGTAGATTATAATATAGATTAAACATCTAATTGTTTGGATTTGTTGTTTGGACATCACAAAATAGAAAAATGGGCGGCAGCAAATTAGCCACAGCCTATATTTCTGATATAGGCATAATTACGAAAGAAACTGATGAGACATTGTTAAGGAAGAATAGACTGCTAGTGACTTCACTTGTTGCCCTACAATATCAAGTGCGAAGTTATTTAATTCGTTTGAGGTTCATGACTAGGAATTAAACCATAATTCGTTTTGCATGTTAATTGATTAATTGACTGCATTGTTGAAATGATGCATTATATGCATACGACAATATATTTGAAACTGAATTTCATATGTTAGTCTGTCGACCTATCATTTGGTATAGTTTATCGATTGTTTGTTTATGTTCTAATGATTGAGTGAGAACACAATGAATGAATTTATTGACATCTAATTTAAATATAAGATTAATTATGAACACCATAAACTTCAAAAGAAATGTAAATAAAACACTAATGAATGCTTATTAGATGAATCAAAATACATAAATTGTTATGTTATACTTAATTGTTATAAGTATTGATCCCAATATATATATATATATAGGGTCTGTCTAAATTGCTGCTGGCAGCATTTCAGCAGAGGTGCTGCCGGGGCTATATTTAGCCGTGTGATGTCCAAACAACAAATCCAAATCGTTAGATGTTTAATCTATATTATAATATACTTGAAGACCAAATTTTACATTTTTTGAAATTTTTTTACTATATATTAAGCTGGTTTGAAAACCGCTGATTTCAGTAAATTTCTGCAGCATTGAAATCAGCGGTTTTCAAAACAGCTTAATATATAGTAAAAAAATTCCAAAAAATGTAAAATTTGGTCTCCAAGTAGATTATAATATAGATTAAACATCTAATTGTTTGGATTTGTTGTTTGGACATCACAAAATAGAAAAATGGGCGGCATCAAATTAGCCACAGCCTATATTTCTGATATAGGCATAATTACGAAAGAAACTGATGAGACATTGTTAAGGAAGAATAGACTGCTAGTGACTTCACTTGTTGCCCTACAATATCAAGTGCGAAGTTATTTAATTCGTTTGAGGTTCATGACTAGGAATTAAACAATAATTCGTTTTGCATGTTAATTGATTAATTGACTGCATTGTTGAAATGATGCATTATATGCATACCACAATATATTTGAAACTGAATTTCATATGTTAGTCTGTCGACCTATCATTTGGTATAGTTTATCGATTGTTTGTTTATGTTCTAATGATTGAGTGAGAACACAATGACTGAATTTATTGACATCTAATTTAAATATAAGATTAATTATGAACACCATAAATTTCAAAAGAAATGTAAATAAAACACTAATGATTGCTTATTAGATGAATCAAAATACATAAATTGTTATGTTATACTTAATTGTTATAAGTATTGATTCGAATATATATATATATATATATATATATAGAGTTAGGCTGGGGTGCTATGGATAGCATAGTGGCATCTATGCTACGGCTCAATATTCGAGTTTTCAAAATCCAAACGGTCGATCCGAACCGTTCATTTTATTCTCCATATTAATATCTTCTTGGAGACCAAATTTTATAATTTTCTGAATTTTTTTACTATTTATTAAGCCACTTTGAAAATCGCTAATCCAACGGTTTTACTGTTTTGTGCAGCCACCGTTGGATCAACAATTTTGTAAAATACTTAATAAATAGTAAAAAAATTCAGAAAAATGTAAAATTTGGTCTCCAAGCAGATATTAATATGGAGAATAAGATGAACGGTTCGGATCGACCATTTGGATTTTGAAAACTCGAATATTGAGCCGTAGCATAGAGGCATCTATGCTATCCATAGCACCCCAGCCTAACTCTATATATATATATTTCTGATATAGGCATAATTACGAAAGAAACTGATGAGACATTGTTAAGGAAGAATAGACTGCTAGTGACGTCACTTGTTGCCCTACAATATCAGGTACGAGGTTATTTAATTCGTTTGAGGATAATGACTATGAATTAAATCATAATTCGATTTGCATTGTTGAACTGATGCATTATATGCATACCACAATATAATTGAAACTGAATATGAAAGGTAAGTCTGCTGATCTGTCATTTTGATACAATTTATCCATTGTATGTTTCTGTTATAATGTTGAACTGATGCATTATATGCATACCACAATATAATTGAAACTGAATTTCATAGGTTAGTCTGTCGACCTATCATTTGGTATAGTTTATCGATTGTTTGTTTATGTTCTAATGATTGAGTGAGGCCACAGTGACTGAATTTATTGACATCTAATCTAAATATAAGATTAATTATGAACACCATAAACTTCAAAAGAAATATAAATAAAACACTAATGAATGCTTGTTAGATGAATCAAAGTACATAAATTGTTATGTTATACTTAATTGTTATAAGTATTGATCTGAATATATATAGAGGTTGGTTAAGATCAAAGTGGTAGTTCCTGAGCTTTGGTGCTACCAATTTTTTTTTCAATTTCTAAAGTTCAAAACGTCAATCCGAACCGTTCAAGTTGTTGTCCATATTAAATTGTGCTTTGAGACCAAATTTTATATTTTTCTGAATTTTTTTACTATTTATTAAGTCACTTTGAAATCGTTGATCCAACGGTGGCTTAACCTAAACAGTAAAATCAGAAGCCACTTTTAGATCAGCTGTTTTCAAAGTGGCTTAATAAATATTAAAAAAATTTAGAAAAATATAAAATTTGGTATCCAAGCACAATTTAATATGGAAAACAACTTGAACAGTTCGGATCGACGTTTGGAAATTTAAAATTGAAAAATGAATTGGTAGCACTAAAGCTCAAGAACTACCACTTTGATCTTAGCCAACCCCTCTCTCTCTCTCTATATATATATATAGAGAGAGAGAGAGAGAGAGATGGGCTATGGTGCATTGCAATGCATGAACCCTTTTGTGCATTGGACCATAAATCACCGATTCAAAGTCCAAACGACCAATCCGAACCGTTCATCTTGTTCTTCATATTAATATGTGCTTGGGGACCAAATTTTACATTTTTTGGAATTTGTTTACTATTTATTAAGCAATTTTGAAAGTCGTTGATCTGATGGTCCAGAAAAATTTACTGTTTTTTACTGTTCACAGCAAAACAGCAATTTTCAAAAATGCTTAATAAGTAGTAAAAAAATTCCAAAAAATATAAAATTTGGTCTCCAAGCATATATATATATATATATATATATATATATATATATATATATATAGAGATAGGCTAATATACAATCGATTGCACCACGCCTCTCGTGCAACCAAGTGGTTTTCCGATTTTTAAAGTCCAAATGATCGATTCGAACCGTTAGATGTGTTCTCCATATTAAAATCTGCTTGGAGACCAAATTTTACATTTTTTGGAATTTTTTTACTATTTATTAAGCCACTTTGAAAATCGCTGATCCAACGGTAGCTTCTGATTTTTACTGTTTGGCAAGCCACCGTTGGATCAGCGATTTTCAAAGTGGCTTAATAAATAGTAAAAAAATTCCAAAAAATTTAAAATTTGGTCTCCAAGCAGATTTTAATATGGAGAACACATCTAACGGTTCGGATCGATCATTTGGACTTTAAAAATCGGAAAACCACTTGGTTGCACGAGAGGCGTGGTGCAATCGATTGTATATTAGCCTATCTCTATATATATATATATATATATATAGATGGGCTATGGTGCATTGCAATGCATGAACCCCTTATGCATTGCACTATAATCACGGATTTAAAGTCCAAAAGACCGATCCGAACCGTTAAATGTTTAATCCATATTGAAATGTGCTTGGAGACCAAATTTTACATTTTTTGGAATTTTTTTACTATTTATTAAGCATTTTTGAAAATTGCTGTTTTGCTGTGAACAGTAAATTTTTCTGGACCATCAGATCAGCGACTTTCAAAATTGCTTAATAAATAGTAAACAAATTCCAAAAAATGTAAAATTTGGTCCCCAAGCACATATTAATATGAAGAACAAGATGAACGGTTCGGATTGGTCGTTTGGACTTTGAATCGGTGATTTATGGTCCAATGCACACCATGGCCTATGCATTGCAATGCACCATAGCCCATCTCTCTATATATATATATTTCTGATATAGGCATAATTACGAAAGAAACTGAGGAGACATTGTTAAGTAAGAATAGATTGCTAGTGACCTCACTTGTTGCCCTACATAATTCTCTAAGGATTATGACTAGGAATTAAATCATAATTCGCTTTGCATGTTAACTGATTAATTGACTTCATTGTTGAACTAATGCATTATATGCATACCACAATATAATTGAAACTGAATATCAAAGGTAAGTCTGCTGACCTGTCATTTTGGTAAATTTATTCATTGTATGTTTCTATTATAATGTTGAACTGGTGCATTATATGCATACCACGATATAATTGAAACTGAACTTCAAAGGTAAGTTTGCTGACCTGACATTTTGCACAATTTATCTATTGTCTGTTTCTGTTCTAATGATTGATTGAGGCCACAATGACTGAATTTATTGAAATATTGAACCTTATGCACATATGGTGAATGGCATCAACTGTATCCAGCACCAGTTGGGTAGAGGATATTGTAAATAAATATAGGATTGTAAAACTGTTGTACATGTATATACACTGGTCACTACCTATAAGGTGTGACAATATTGATATTCTATTGAATCACATCACTGTAAACTGAATGATTGAATTGAAGTGTCTGATTATGAATGTCTAAGCCTAATACAACAAATAAATGATATGAGTAAAGGCAGATGTGGGTTGATGATGGACGTCTGCACATGCAAGCAAGGTGTTATATGTTAGTGTTACTTGACTTAGTGGTTGTAAAGATTATGTCTTAAATGTTTTTATTTATATTTATTTGATTTTTTATTAATGTTATATTTGTTGATTGCCGATTGATTATTATTATTGAGCATTTACATTCGTCATTATAGAATGAACTATTAGTTTCTCATACGGAGATTTCATTATGAATATGGATTTCTTTCAAATCAATAATATGAGTTGAATTTCATTATTTTATTACTCACTCATTCTCCTCTTGTGGGTTTGCAGGTTTATTAGATGCTAAGACAAAGAAACACTAAAAGATTATAATTGATAGCAGACCACCTAAAGGTATGGGATTTGGGATTATTATATCTTGCTGGAAATGAGTTCATCTAATAGGTGCATCTAAATGGGTTCATCTAATGGGTTAAACATATTGTGCTGAATGAATTATGCGGTATCGAATAAGTGCATCTAAATGGGTTCACCTAATGGGTGCTACTAGATTGATTCATCTGAATAGATGCAATCACCTGGTGCGTAGTATTATAAATATATGTGCAATAGTTCATTTTATGTTATCCATTCTGCTCATACTTCTTCAGAAAATCAAGAGATACTAAGAAAGATAAAATTGGGGGTTATGTGTTTGGTGCTATCACACCAACCATGGTTGTTGTTTAATTTTTCGTGTGGATACCGGTAGACATGTGACTGATGTTATTGTTATGTTCATTTGACATGAGAACGAAGAAGGTCATTACTTCTACAACTATATGAAGATCTTCGCTGCGCATTTAGTGGTAAATTTTATCTTGGATTAAGTTTCGGGTAGTAATCAATTGACCAAACTGAATTGAAATTGTTGCACCTATAATCTACTTGAATTCCCTGTAGTGATATTAGAGTCGCTTATGTTAATGTGATAAACGTCTGAATTGAATCAATCAAATTGATATGGTATACGAACGGTGTGATGAATTTATATTGGATTATGGAAAATGAATCAATGGGAACCGCCATGGGGGGGGGGGGGGGGGGGGGGGGGGGGAGGGGGGGGGGCTCTGCCCTACTTGGACCTCCTAGATTCGTAACGCCTTATACATGAGTTCATTGTTTAGAATTGGATTCTATGTCTAACTTTTTTTTGCAGTTACATATTATGTTAATAGTATGACCCAATTGCCTTGTGTTTTTTTTTAATGAATGCATGGATGATGTGCATAATTGCATTCTATGGTGCCTCGTGAATTAATTTATTTTAATAATTAAAAGTGACTTGCATATTGCTTATATGTATCATTTATGCGGTCTGCGAGCCGTTATTCTTAGGACTTGAATGTAATTTATTTATTGCAATTGGAGTGGTAGTTTGGTTAGAATTAAAGAAGATTACATGAAGGATGGATGACGACTATTGTCAAGTGAAGACCATCGTGCAATGGGTCATACTATTTCACTTATGCTTCGGGCTCGTGTTATTAATTTGATTGTTTATATTATTGCATGTTCTTAAAATAAACACTAAATCTCTTAAGAAAAATCAAGTAATTTTCATGTCTTTCTAAATATCCCTTACATATCAAGGATTCGATCACTAATTAATGGACTTACCCAAAAGAATGCATCATTACTCATTAGTCATCTTAATGAACTAGGATATAAATGTTAAACACTTATACATAGAGGATTGGTTTGACTTAACAAATTTATCAAAATAGTTTTGGGTCTTGAGGCATAAAGATTGAGGAGCTGGGATATGAGAAGTCACCTCAACAACCAAGAATTATATTAGATGTAATTAGAAAATTACTGCTCCTACTTGTCGAAGATCTTCGCTGCGAGTCTAATGGTAAAATTCTATCCTGGATTTAATTTTACACTTGAATTTTGTTTCTGGTAGTAATCAATTGACTGATTGAAATTGTTGCATCGATAATCTACTCGAATTATTGACAGATTAAAATTGTTGCATCGATGAGATGTAGAGAGTGTCTCTAACATCATCCACTATAAAATATCAAAATTTTCTTGTGCATAATTTGAAAATATTGCAAGTGTAAATTAGTGAAATTGGCAATGCATACAAAATATCCATACTTTACGTGACTTGTTGGGATTATACACGGTAGGTTATTATGCCCCCGGTATCCGGAGTGTGACAAAAACAATCAATACTAAATTTTCTACTTAAAATTTTATAATATACAACCAAACTAATTCATTCTTTTCATAAATAGAAAACTTGAAATGACTACCGACTATTAAATTTAGCTTACCAAATGCATGTAACTTGGAATTCGTTTAATATAAGGTAGACACAGTCCATCTACATAGTAGCGTACTACATATGTTTAATTCTTTTTGTACGAAAACCATGTGGCATGTGTTTCTTGAGGCTCGGTGCATGGACGGTTGAACAATAAATTCACAATTGCTCTGTCTATTTCATTAGTCTCCTTCTCCTCTGTCTCTATTTTGTATAGCCTGAAGTTAGCAATACATAATTAAATTAAAGACCAATGGCACACCAGTACTGAGAATCAATGAGAAATTGTTACAAAAAAAATAATGCTTTTGATACCTCGAACTAGTACTGAAGGATGGCTCAAAATGATTTTCAAGTGATTCATTCTTGCTTTCATCAAGTAGCAACCTTGAGTCATTAGCCAGCCTGTAGCAAGCATCTCTAAAACAAATCCGTGTCCTTCCATTTATCTAGAAAAAACCCAAAAAAAAGAAAAAAATATTTCAATTACTCATGTTTCTGATGGGTACCTGTTAGGCCTTCATTATTAAAAAATGAATGCAATCTCAGATTCCGGTAATGCACTGGTAAAAGACCATACTGGATCCAGGTCTATCAGTACCAAACCGAACAGTTACAGTAAAACCTGCCAGTGATTGAACATGATAACAGAGTCATTTGGTTTATACCAGATTCAAATTGATTTATGGCCTTGGGTAATTCGAGTTTGGTAATCTTGAGTTGTTCAGTTTGGCGCATTTCCATTATGCAGGCAGTCGATCTTGGGAAATTTGGTTCATAATCCAGTTTATTTCTAGAAAATTAACTCAGGTTTGGTCAAATTTGGATCGGTTCTGACAGGTAAAGTAACATATATTTTACTAGGTCAGGATACAACTTACCCTCGATAATATAGACTCAAGCTTGCGGAGAGCTGTTGCTTCAAAAATCTTTGATTTTTCCATGTCAGCAACTAATATGCTGCTCTGTGTGATGCTTCCTCTGGGCTTCATAAATAAAAAGAAACAAAATCCTCTTGGAGACAATTTAGAGAATAATTAAGTGACTTGCACTAGACAAATCAACATATTATTTAAAAATAGAAAACCATCTTAAATAAACTCTTACATTTACCAAGGTTGAGGAATCTAATGCCATAGACGCTTGTGACATCATTGAAGAATTTATTGGTAGGTCACCTGGAAGTTGGGAAATGCTCAAAGCATCCAGACCATTTTTAGCCTCTGTCCCAATTTGACAAAAGATGTTGTTTATAGGATCATTAAGCAATTTTGTCAATATATCATCTAAAGGCTCTGTCTTGTTGCATGGATCTAAAACCTGTTGAGATGGTTCGACTGTATGTAGCATAGCTCTTATGTCTTCATCTGATAGCGAATCCCTATAATAAGTCATTATATTCATTCAATTAAAAAATGTATCTTGTGGGAAACCAATCAAATGCTGCAATTTTGACGGACATCAAGTTTTACCAAGAGGTCTTACACTAATTTAACCTTATTTTAGCTATAATACCTTGATTACATTTGTCACCACCAAGCCTTCTTAAAAATCCAATAACCTATACTAGTAAAAATTGTTTAAAACTTAATACACTATCTCTGTGGATTGACACAATTAATACTACACGATAGGATCATACACTTGTGATTTGAACGTAAATTGAAATTAGAATTTAAAAATATTTAAAAGTAGTAGTTTCATTTGGACTCATCAAACACCCACTCAGTTTGAACTGGTAATCCATTTAGCAATTATGTTAAGCATGTCGCTAAACTTCTACTTATCGACTATTTTTGAATTTTTCATCAGGATAAAGATCCAATAAAACTGCTAAGTTTGAAAATGTCGACCAATCAGATTTCCCCAACCTGACCCAACCCAATTACTAGATCCACTTATAAATGTAGAATGCAGATCAAGGTTAAATTTCTTCTAACAAACCCATTGTCACCTTTAATTTGTACAATTGTACCTAAGAGCAATAACTGCCACTGGTAATTTCTATAAACACAAGTTCATGCACTAACATGAAATTCTCATCGAGTTGATCCAATCCGAGCAACCTACAATCTGGCACATCTTGAATGTGCTCCTCGAGGCAGAGAGAATCTGGGTCTTCACAACCTGACCCATTATCCAGCTGACACAAGCCCTTTTCCAGAGTATCCAATTTTGCGCCATCAAAGGTAAGGTCCTCTGACAAAGTCGGTACAGGATTGTAAGACGTGTCCATCAATGTCCAGTTGTCAAAGCTGGGATCCTCCAATGCAGTTGGTATGAAATTGTAAGACGAAAATGGGTCGAAGCTGGTTGATGTGGTGCCATTCCATTGGTTCAAGTTGCATGCCGTTAGTGGCTGTGCTGTGTCGAAACTTAGATTTACCAATGCGCCAGGATTGCTTGGGAACCTATAATTGCTTTCGATCTCTTTTTGGAGATTCCACTCCATTTTTCAATCTGAAACTAAGAAAAAAAAAAAGCAAGAAATTTGTTGGAAACTGGTATGTTTGCTTCAGCTAAGCATAGCAAGTATTGGAAGAACCGATTTATAAACAGCAGAGCTTAGAGAAAGAGCTTACTAGTAAATACGATTGATGGGTAAGTCGCAACTTAATTGATTTCTTTGGTTAACTTAAACAATTTATGATGCAACTTAATTGACAAAAAAATAATAAGAGCACATAATTAAAGACAATAATATACCTCTTTGAAGCTTGACACAGACGGATAGACAGTAAGAGAAGCAATCAGAAGCTGAAACTCTGCTATTAACCAACCTTGTATTAGACAGGAAAAAAAAGTAAAAGAGTAGTTTAGTTGTAAGGTTTCAATTTTTTCTGACAAAAGCGTAAATGCAAAATGTAGTTTCAAGATTCAATTTTTTTTTTACTTTACAAAAGACAAATGTTAAATGCTACAAATAAAAAAGATGAAAGGGGAAAAAGATTTAACTTTTTTATCAGTAATGTGTAAAATATAATTATGACGCAATTCCATCAAAATACAGAAAAATAAGGCACTGTATATTACATTTGCATATCCTTTTTTTAACTAATTAGAAGCTGATCTTGAATAATGTTTATAAGAAATTTTGAGAAATTGTCTGATGAAGTGTGAAGTTAGAAAAATATGTTTATTTCTTCTTAGGGGTTCTAGCATCTGACTGGTACAATACATTCTCATGCTGACTGGTATGAGATTAACCAGAAACAATATAACAAGGAAGCTTTGAGGTTCTTAGCATTTAATTAGACCATATTGCAGCTCATGATGAAACGCTGACCTCCTGTCATACAATTTACTGGAGCTCAATCTAATGTAATCAAGAAGTTACTGAAACCCTAAATCCTAAATTAGCAAGTAGATGGAAAAGAGAAGAGATAAAAAACAGTGTCTGAGCAACAAAATCAATAAAGTATTAAACCCAGCCGTAAAAGAGAGCAAAAGACTAAAAGATGATATCATACCTTGACTAATTAGTTGAATGCACCAAGTCAGAAAAGCGGTTTCCTTGGCAGCAAATGACCTTTGACAGAAATTGGAAGAACTTAAGATTAGGTCAGAGATTGCTTAGTCAGAAATCATGTGTGGCCTTGAAACAACAATGTTTTGAGGTTTTCAGTTTGTGTGATAAGTTGGGATTATGGAAGTGCCAAGTTGAAAAGGAGCGTTCTTGTCCCAAGATTTTAAGACTAACTTATCGCAGGGGGCTGGAGGGTTGCAAGGTTCTCACGGTTTAGTTCAGAGCAGAAAAAATAGTCGAACAGAAAAGAGGAACAAACCTCGCCTGGAAGATGAAGATTGTGTGAGAAGATACTTCACAAATGATAAAATTATTTCTTAAGAGCCAAACCCAAATATTTTAGTAATTGGCATGGATTCCATACTCTAACAGAATGACCAGATCAGAAGAAAGTGACATTTTAGTCTAATTACAAATTAGGCTTACATGGTGATTTCAATATCATGTGTATGAATCAAACATAACAACAAAAAAAAATACATAATTTTGTAGGGAAAATTCTAGTATGCCCATACAAACTTTTGAAATAGCCAATATCCCCATCAAAACAACATAATATTCAAAATCCCCATACAAACTTCATGTTATTTCTTATATCCCCTTTTATCTATTTATTTTTTTATTTAATAATTTTAAATATCAAATTTACAGGTATACCCTTCTCTCTATTAAGGAGGAGGTGTCCAGTGCTCTCCCCAGTTAATTTTTCCTTGTCCTCCCCCCCTCTCAATCACCCATGTCTATTCTCGCCATGGCTCTCTCTTCCTTCTCTCTTATAAGTAAAAAATCTTTTGTCCTACCTCTTCTCCATCGACTACTTTAAACATTTCCATTTCTTCATTGAACGACAACTTTATTAAGAACAGACAGAGAGAGAGAATGAATAGGTTTGCTTGGATCAAAATTTTGACTTGAAGACATCGCTCATTTGTTTCTTTTCAACAACAATAATGAAGTGACTACATTTTGCTGCTCCCCTCCATTTGAATCCAATGGAGAAGGATTGTGATGGTGAAGCAGTAGGTTTTCAAGAAAAGAGTTAGATAACAAGATATGTCTCTGTATTTTTTTTTTTTTCAAAATTGCCAGTTAATGAAGATTTTTTATTTTTAAGGTTTAATGAAGAATTATTTACACAAAAAACATTTCGTCTACTGCATCGAGAAAAACTTGTAATGCGTGCCTGCTTCAGCTGCCAACATTTTTCAGTTTAGTGCCTCGACCCTTGATGATAATCAGAGAGGAGATTCCTATCCATCGATTGCTACTCCCCTTCTTTAAAAGTCTATTATCCCTGGAACCAAAAAGAAAAGACATCCGGCCTCCCTTAATTAATTCTCTTTATATGTGTGTATGTGTGTGTTTCCCATCGTCACAGTCAAGAATTTTTGAAGAGTAGAATAAGAACAAGGAAAGTGTTAATTTGGACTGATTTAGCAATTGAATGCACAAGAAAGGGTTAATTTGGACTAACGAAGGTGAAGTGAGGAATCTTGCCAAACAGATTGTAAACGAAGCGAACTCAAAAGGGAAACGCACCAAAGCCATATAAAGGGTATATTTGTCATTGTAATATTTAAAATAATTAAACAAAAAGTAAAATAGATAAAAGGGTAAATAAGAAATAATATCAAGTTTTTATGGGCATATTGGCTATTATTCTGTTTTGATGGGTACACCAGAAATTTTCCCTTTTGTAGGGAAAATTCTAGTATGCCCATACAAACTTTTGAAATAGCCAATATCCCCATCAAAACAACATAATATTCAAACCAACAATATATGACATGTGTTGGAGTTTTACACTGCATGACCATGTCGGACAGCTACTGTTACAATTTTATTTTATTTATTTATTCTTAATTAAAACTGCAATTATATAATAGAGAGTTGAAGAACATACCTGGAATCAATCACTTGCACAAACAATTTCTTCAAAATCCTAAACAATAAAATTGAAGCATAATTAAAAACCCTGAACCCTATAATCGAACAAAGCTGCAATCAATTAATATTCAGTGGTATATGTAAAGAAGGGATATCTACAGTTTGATATCTTACCTTAAGAGAAATGCAACTGTGAACGATCAGGAAAGGGGTAATCGTGCCAAAGAAGTGGGTTTTTTTGGTTGTGCGAACTGTAGAGAAGAGAGAGCGATGGAGGCTAATCGCACCAAAGAAGTTGTTTTTTTTTTCACGATGGAGAGCAGAGACCGACGGAGGCTAAACCCGATGAAGTTGTTTTTTTTTTGTCGGACGGACGAAGTCTTCTGTCGCGATGAAGAGCAGAAATCGTAGGAGAAAGCCGACAATTTTGGTGGTGACGGAGAAGGAGAGAGAGATTTGGGAAGAGTACAGTAATTTGGAGATTTTTGGAGAAGCTGCGCAAGGAGCAAGGAGCAAGGAGGATAGAAGGATCTGGAAGGAGAGAGGGAAGAAGAGTTTTGTAGAGAGAAAGTTGATCCGGGTCGCCACTTGTCGAGGGGAGCTATACCTTTAGTTGCTCGCCACCTGTTGAGGGAAGAGAAGAGTGCCACTTGTTGCTCGCCAAAGCTAGGGGAGCATTTCTGAATATTAATTGTAGTTGGATAAAACCCAACAGATCATTGGGATATTTTCCAATACGACAGCTTTGTACAGATCATTGGGGTATTTTTTTATGAGGCCTGGCCACACTGCATTGACATTTGGAATAAAGAATATTTTAATTCAACAATATGGTTAAGGCCTTAATAAGAGGGTAAACATATTACAGCGTAGTTTTGACTTTATGCATCCAATGAAAACTGTCACACTAAGATAAATCTCGTGCGACTCTTTTTCTGATTTGGTGTTGATTATATTGTTTACTATAAGTTATATAAGATGATTAACATGGGCATCCTTCTATTTCGATTTTTTAATGATTTCTATCTACAGAAGCAATGAAATAGGGAAAATGTGTATTGACATTCTTTTAATTATTTGCGATTGGATAAACAACTGTGATGCTATGGTACTATGTCTAGTGCAGATTCGTCCGTACTATATATCAATATTTTTTTTTAAAAGTCTAAATAGTTAATCTAAAGCATTCAACTAGATTTTCATATGAAAATGAAGTTGAACTTGAAGACTAAATTTTAAATTCTATAATTTTTTTTCTATTTTTTATAGGTAAAAAATCACTATTTTTGAATGGTCTATAATTTTTAGATCAATTGATTTTCTACCTATCTAAAAAAGTAGAAAAAAATATAAAAAAATATATAAATTTTGATCTACAAGTACATTTTATATGAAGATAATGTTAAATGGTTTAGATCGATTGTTTGAATTTTAAAAATGAAAATATTGATTCATAAACGGATCATTATGCACTAATACCGAAGATTGACGGTGTTTGCTAAGTATACATAGTGTCATAGCCTCGTTTGTAATCATCATAATATTTGACAACTAATACCGAAGATTCAAACATGACTTGGTTGTTGCATCAACAGAAAAGTCCAATTATTTTGTTATATGATCAGTTAAAATTAAAAGTTTGGCATATTAAATGTGTAAATAAAATTTAAAGTTTGTCAAAAGAAGGATACTGAGTTCGAAACATGATCGAATTAATAGAAAAAATTATAAAAATATGCTGAAATCCAGAAAAAAAAATTATGTCATAGTGACAAATCAAGGTCCTGAAAGAAACAATTAGGATACAAGAATTCTCTTCCTTCATCGGAAATCCAATCATTTCTTTTAATGAAAATTTGTGATTTCTTTTAAATTGATAAAAAATATTAATTGTTCGAAGGACATTAAAAAAAAAATATGGCAAGCGGTACTTAGTAAATATAATTAAATGGCATGAAAAAATAATTTATTGAACCATACGTAAAAATCATTTTTTATTAGACTAGTTTTATCAGAATGAGACGCATGGTAGTTGGAATATTTGTATAGAGGTCTGCTAATAATTAATTGTCCAAGAAAATACTTGTCCAACAGTGCATTTTATATAAAATTAAGTATGAATTATATAAAAACTATTTTAATAAAATATGAATTTTATAAAAATTTAAGTTCATACATATTTGATTATTTATTTTAACTTGTTGTGCACTAACATGATGATTTTATTTTACTGATAAAGCAAAATTACTGCGTGAGTTAAACCTTTTGTTTAATGAGTAAAACATATTTCCTATTTCTTCAAGCTTCGACCATGTACTAAAAAAAAAAAAAAAAAAAAAAAAAAAAGGATAGAAGCGAAGAAAACCCGAATTCATATTGCCTAAGGTAACTCAAATTTTGGGCTTGGGTCTAGGCTCGGTTTTTAGGTGTGAGTCACTAGAAGAACTGATGTTGGATGTGCCTTACCCAGGAATTGAGCCTATACCAGCTCTCAGGCCCAAGTCGATAAATGGGCCCCTAAAAGCCTGTAAAAATAGTGAGATTAAAATTTGCTCATTCTTTTGGATTTGGTAAAGCCCGTTAAAACAACTTTACACATTACGACTCGTTTACAGTTAATTCCGTCTTGAACAGTTGAACTCTTGATTTTCCTTATAAATTATATCCCGAATGATAACTTCCAATCCGGTTAGGTAGGAAATGAACAAATTAAAAATGTTGTGTTGCCAAAACAGGGTTCTAGGCCTCATGTAGTAAAACCCTTCTGTTGAGGTTTTTTGTTTCTATCCTTACCAACCATCGTATATCCATCCAATTTTAAGTGCCTTTTTGTTCCTATAAATACCCTATTAACCCTCACTTCCTACTCCCATCCCAGAATTAAGTGTAGTAGTTACATAGAAATCAAATACAGATATGGCAGCTCCCTCTTTCATTTGCCTTTCCTTATGTCTGTTAGTACTGTGCCAAGGTTCTCTTGCACAGTTCAGCTTTGGTGGCCAGAGCGCATGGTCTAGTCAGCGTAGTTCTGCAGAACCAAGATGTCGATTTGACAGGCTCGATGCGCTCAACCCATCTCGACGCATGCAGTTTGAAGCAGGTGTTACTGAATACTATGAATGGGATAATGAGATGATGCGGTGCGCAGGTGTGGCTGCCAACCGCCATATTCTCGAGCCGAGGGGCCTACTTTTGCCTCATTACAACAATGCACCATCCCTTATGTACATAGTCCAAGGTAATATTTAGCTTATTATATTGATAATTACATTTGTAACTTCACTTTGTTATCTTTTTGTAAAAGAAAATAATTTTGTAAGAAAATTCTAAGTTTCTAACGGTGTTGATTTGGGTATAGGACGAGGTGTCATGGGAACAGTATTTCCAGGCTGTCCTGAGACTTTCCAATCCTTCCAACAACAGTCAGAACCAGAGCAATACATGATGGAAAGTGAAACCCAAAGGCAAAAAATGATGCGAGACGAACACCAGAAGGTGCACAGATTTAGAGAGGGAGATGTCATCGCATTACCAGCTGGTGTCACCTATTGGTGCTACAACGATGGCGATGTGCAGATGGTATCAGTACAAGTTTATGACGCAAGTAATGCCGCCAACCAGCTCGAACATAGAGAAAGAGTACGTCGCAATTTCATTTTAGGAAACTGGAAACACTCTATTACTAATTTCATTTTAAAAGTACGTCGCAATTCCATAATTTACTAATGTCTTAACATTAAAAACCAGAGGTTTTTCCTAGCTGGAAGGCATGAGAGCCCTCGTACAGGGATGTACGAATCCGAACAACAGCCTATTGGAATGAGGCAGCCCATGGGCAACAATATTTTCGATGGATTCGACACTCCAATGCTAGCTGAGGCTCTTGGTGTGAACCCAGAATTAGCAAGGAGACTCCAAAGCCATAACGATCCTAGAGGTGAGATGGTGTTTGTAAAAGAGGGACTTAAGATGCTGATGCCCACAAGAACAACTCAAGAGATGCAGCAGCAAAAATTCGAGGAGAGCATGCAAGAACCGAGTATGCAAAGACAATACAACATGACCAACGGCTTGGATGAGGCCTTCTGCACAATGAAGATAAGAAGCAACATAGATATGCCGTCCCGTGCTGACTATTTCAATCAAAGAGGCAGTAGGGTTGCAATACTCAACAGCCAGAAGCTTCCTATTATGAACATTGTGCAAATGAGTGCCGTAAGAGTTGTGCTCCAAAGGGTAATGACAAACCTTTAAAAACTAAATTTTCAAATAGGATACAAAGATTACTAATTCATCGCATTTACTCATGTTCTTAATTTAAAATTGTTTTTGCAGAATACCATGATTACACCATACTGGCAAATGAATTGCCACAGCATGATGTATGTAACCGGTGGACAAGGACGGGTCCAAGTAGTTAACCATCGTGGAAAGACTGTATTTGACGGTCTGGTTAAACAGGGCCAGATATTACTCATTCCTCAGAACTATGCTGTTTTAAAGAAAGCTGAGCACGAAATGTTCCAATGGGTATCTTTTAATACCAACCAGAATGCTATGATAAGTCAAATGGTTGGAAAGAACTCGATATTCCGAGGCATGCCGCTGCAAGTCCTGATGAACTCTTACCGTCTCTCCATGGAGCAAGCTAGGAGGCTCAAGTTTAGCAGACGAAATGAGATGACTATCCTTACCCCTATGTATCAAATGAAATCTGTTGAGTGATGAATTAGGAGAGTTAGCAGCATAAAAAATTCCACTGATAGGCTTTATTCAGTGGTGATTGTGGCATTATGATTTGAATAAATGTAAGAGCGTCGTTGTAGACCTTTAATAAAAAATAAAATTTTATTACTATATCTGCCTTTATTTTATTAAAACAATCTTTTTATGCCTTGTTATTAAAAATAGTAACTAGATCGTCATTTATAAGAGTTGTCTGGCTCAGTACAAATGAAACAGGCATTCGATCATGTTGGATCAAGTTTAGAAAAAATTGCAGAGAGGCTAAATGGGGGTAAAGATTTTAACAGAGTAGTTTTGGCTTCATGCAGTGCACGGACTATAAAATAAAAGAACATTGCATATGATTTGTGCGCTGCATAGAATGAAAACTACTCTGTTAATATATTTACCCTCTTATTAAGGCCTTAATTGTTGAATTAAAATATTCTTTATTCCAAATGTCTATGCAGTGTGGACAGGTGTCATCCTTCCAAAAAATGGTCATCCCCAATTTATGCCTTTGTTTATCATCCCCACCCCGCCCCCCACCCCCACACGCACACACACGGGGTTTGGTTCCTGCATATGAAGTGCTCCCAATTGGAAAAATAACCATGATATTTTCAAGTGGGTCTCATCATATTGTCCTGAAAGAGAAGTTTTGTCCTAAAAGAAAATTTATACTAAGATCAGGAATTATGTCGAATTACCGTATAATACAATGTCAACTTCTCCAAATTGGGAGTGCGCTTGAGAAATCCTGCAATTGGATAAAACGTATCGTCGGTCCAACAGTACAAGCTTCTCAGGTTTTCAAAGAAGGGGCAGTTAAGTATCTCCTTTTGGAAGAAAGCCTACACGAACAGGAACAAATAAGAACCTTACAACTGGTTCTATCAATTCGCATTGCAAAATTTTTAGTTTTTGCAACTTGATCAATATATGAAACTAGACATTAAACAAGATAAGTAAGATTGGATAGTGAAAAAAAATATGAACAGAAGTCACCTGCACCGCCTCTCCATGCAATTCAAGCTGTCTAACATTTGAAAGGGCTCCGAGCACATCGACATTATCCCAGGGATCGCCCCAGAGATAATCATGTTTATCCAAGAAACCTTGAAATTAGATCTTTGCTGTGACCAAGGATGCCATATCCTTGAATGTAAATCCACCTAACAAAGCCCCGTACAATTCTAAAGACAAAAGATTGGGGGTGTGAATGCAAATCATGTCACTGTGGTCACATGATCCGATTAATAAGCGCTTGAGCACATCAGAAGGAATCACAGAGAACTCCAATTTGCAGAATTCCAGGCTCAACTCCTCCAGCAATGCACAACCAGACATTAATTTAACCATGAAATCATCATCCAGTGTTACCACGCATTAATAACTAACCGCCTGAGGCGAGAAAGGCTTATCGACTTGGGCCTGAGAGCTGGTATAGGCTCAATTCCTGGGTAAGGCACATCCAACATCAGTTCTTCTAGTGACTCGCACCTAAAAACCGAGACTGGCAGTGCCACGGGAAGAATGCTTGACACCACAGAGAGAGATCTAGGCCGCAATGCCAGCACATGAAGTAACCATGGTTTCAAAATTTTCGGCCCGGCATTGCATGAGATTTTGAAAGAATCAATGTGTGAGTACTCTCTGAGGCAAAACAAACGATTAACAAAGTGCTCAAATTTAGATTCATTGCCTTTTGAGTCCAATACCAGAGAGGGGAGAGAAGCCCAGAGGTTGACCCAGCGCTTGGCCAATACACAGGTCCTGACAGCTTCTCTTGTGCTCAGAAAAGAGAGGATGTGATGAAGAATGGGATCTGGTAGGTTGTTTAATCGGTCTATCTTGTTCATGGCTGTTATATGTGTTGTTAGTATTTGGTGATCTTCCTCTTATATATGAAATCGGGGGCGGTCCAATAGATGTCATGTCAGAGCCGTCCAATTTGCATCAAGATTCGCACAGACAATATTAAGATTTGTGCAGCACGGATCTTGATACGGATCAGACGGCATGATCCCACCAGACCGCCCCTTACTCCCTTTTATATATTATATGCGTTTATACTATATATACAGAGAGAGAGAGGGGGGCTACCGTTGGATCAACAATTTGGTAAAATACTTAATAAATAGTCAAAAAATTCAGAAAAATATAAAATTTGGTCTCCAAGCACATATTAATATGGAGAACAAGATGAACGGTTCAGATTGACCGTTTGGATTTTGAAAAATCAAATTTGGACCGTAAGCACTTCGGTCCATATGCAACCGAATGCATATTAGCCACTCTCTCTCTCTCTCTATATATATAGAGAGAGAGAGAGTAAGGCTTGGGTGATAGCATAGAAGGCTACGGTACTACGGCTCAATATTTGAGTTTTCAAAATCCTAACGGTTGATCCAAACCGTTCATCTTGTTCTCCATATTAATATGTGTTTGGAGACCAAATTTTATATTTTTTGAAATTTTTTTACTATTTGTTTAGCTAGGTAGAAAATCACTTGATCTAAAAAATTCTGCACCATTCAGATATTTGATTTTCTACCTATCTAAAAAAATAGTAAAAAACTTCCAAAAAATGTAAAATTTGGTCTCCAAATACATATTAATATGGAGAACAAGATGAACGGTTTGGATCGACCGTTAGAATTTTTAAAACTCGAATATTGAGTCATAGCACCGTAGCCTTCTATGCTATCCATAGCACCCAAGCCTTACTCTATATATATATATATAGAGAGAGAGAGAGAGAGAGATTGACTAATATGCTTTCGGTAGCATATGAGCCGAAGTGCTACCGGTCCAAATTTGAAATTTCAAAATCCAAAAAGTCGATCTGAACCGTTCATCTTGTTCTCCATATCAATATGTGCTTGGAGACCAAATTTTACATTTTTCTGATTTTTTTTACTATTTATTAAGCCACTTTGAAAATCGCTGATCCAACGGTAGCACTGTTTTGTTAAGCCACCGTTGGATCAGCGATTTTCAAAGTGACTTAATATATAGTAAAAAAATTCAGAAAAATATAAAATTTGGTCTCCAAGCACATATTAATATGGAGAACAAGATGAACGGTTCATATCGACTTTTTGAATTTTGAAATTTCAAATTTGGACCGGTAGCACTTCGGCTGAAGTGCTACCGAAAGCATATTAGTCAATCTCTCTATATATATATAGGAATATGCTAGCATGTTATGCATAGCATAGAGCCTCTCCATGCAACGCTTTGGATTTCGACTTTTCAAAATCCTAACGATCGATCCGAACCGTTCATCTTGTTCTCCATATTAATATATGTTTGGGGACCAAATTTTACATTTTTTGGAATTTTTTTACTATTTCTTTAGATTTATTGAAAATCGCTGTTTTCAGCAAATCTGGACCATAAAAAACAGCGATTTTCAATAAATCTAAAGAAATAGTAAAAAAATTCCAAACAATATAAAATTTGGTCCCCAAACACATATTAATATGGAGAACAAGATGGACGGTTCGGATCGACCGTTAGGATTTTGAAAAGTCAAAATCCAAGGCGTTGCATGGAGGGGCTCTATGCTATGCATAGCATGCTAGCATATTCCTATATATATATATATAGAGAGAGAGAGAGAGAGAGAGATGGGCTATGGTGCATTGCAATGCATGGAGGGGTTTGTGCATTGGACCATAAATCTAAAATTCAAAATCCAAATGACCAATCCAAACTGTTCATCTTGTTCTCCATATTAATATGTGCTTGGAGACCAAATTTTACATTTTTTCTGAATTTTTTTACTATTTATTAAATATTTTACAAAATTGTTGATCCAACGGTGGCTTAACAAAACAGTAAAATATGCAGCCACCGTTGGATCAACAATTTTGTAAAAGGCCGTTATGGGGCATCACAGGCATAGGCCGTTATGGAGCATCACGGACATAGGCCGTTTTACCCCATAACGGACATGTTTTTTTCGGTTTTTTGTCCGTCCGGTTCAGTTAGATATTAACAGTTATTAATTAAGGTCTAAACCTGGCCGTGATAAACCATAACGGCCATTAGCCGTGATTTCCCGTCCCGTTTTCCTTATTTCTGAAAAAAATTCAAAAGTTTTCTTCAATCTCGGTATTTAATTAATATTTTTCCTATTAATAAAAATTTCGGGTCAAAAAATATTTCCTATTTCTTCAAGCTTCCAGACTAAAAATAAATAAAGAACAACTTAATTGACAAGGAAAGAAAAAGGACAAGCGAAAACCCGAATTTAAATGACCTAAGGTAACTCAAATTTTGAGTTTGGATCCGGACCGTTTGATCTGCTTTGGCACGAAGATTTAAGGGCCCTGCACCTCGAGCAGGATTGGCCCGGATTATGAATTCAAATTTGAGTTACCTCAGAGAATTCGGACTCCGAAGAACCCTTCTCCTCTCTTGCGCCTCTCTCCGTCCCTTGTTGGAAACGATTTAGTCGCCAGATACAATGAATTATCAGCGACCTTTTCCGTGAGAAAATTCTCTCTTCTCAGTCACTACCTAGTCTCTCACTCGCCACTAGTTAACCACTTGTAAGTTTATACCTCTTATTTACTATAGTTGTACTTACTATAGTTGTACCTGTAGTTTATACTGCTGTCTCCAATGGTTATAATCAACCCATCCACCTCTTAGTTCTTTCCCCATGTCTGCCTTCTTCTCTTTTTCTTCGTTTCTTTATTTTTTATTTATTTAATTTTATTGTGTTATATGTTTTCTATTGTATTTCTAGTATACTGATTCTTCTGGGGATCCAATGACAAATGTGGGCCACAACTTAAGCTCTTAGTATTTTTAGATGGTTGAAACAAATTATGTTGTGTTTTTACAATGAATTTAGATAATTAGGTAAGCATCTGGCTTCAGATCATAATAACACTGTTTTATATTTTCTATCTTCACAGGAATCATGCAAATCCTGATACCTGTGAGATTGCATGAATACTAAGAAACATATAGTCATGATTAGCACTGACTTACATGAACGGCGTCTTCTCCACATTTTATATATTTGTGAGGACAAAAGAAGCTATCAAAACATGCCGATTGGCCAAACTCTGGGCTTCTCTACCCTTGACTTGGAGTCATTTCACAAGGAACAGAATACTGTCAAGTGTCGATTTCTTCTGATGTGTTTGAGATTTTGTGGGTTTATGGGTTTTTCCCGGGCCCGTCTTCTTCAGAAGAATATGTTGTCCCTGGTCGAGGCAGGGATTATATTTTGTGGTTATTACTTTGAGGGTGCTTATCTGGCTAGCAAGACCAAACCTTAATATTGTTGCCCTTTCAAGGGTTGCAGACCTCACTTTTGATTTGGATGGAAGACCGAGGTATTTTATCTCTTTTGTTGTCTATTTATTTCCTTTACTTTTTAATTATTAGAGACTATTGACCTAGTACAAAAGAGAAATTTTAGCTCTTAAGGTAATTTGATTCCTCGTGATACTCTTTAGAAAGACTTATATTGAAGGAAGCTTGGTATTAAAAGAGGTCAGTTGATATTAGCATTTAATGTTCTCTTGTGAACCAGTAATAACAAAAGGTTACAAATATTAATAACAAACAACCACAACTAGTTCCAAACTAGCCAGAAAATGTAGAGCAGTACCTTGTTAGCAAGAAAGATACAGTAAGTTCAAGAATTGTACTACTGACTAAATAAGTTGTGGTAGTGCCGATTTTGTTCCTGAAATTATTTTAAAATAAGTAGTTGCCAAAATCTCGATTGACCAAGACACGAGAGTATTTTCGACATGTACCTGTTCTTTTCAACTGACACTTCACATAGAAAATCTGCATCATTCATGACATGCAAGCTTTTATTCATTTTAATGGCAGTTCAGAACTTTTGAGCTGAAATTGTTACTCGTTGAGAACTTGGATAGCAAAGAGTCTCATGGGGAAAATTATAGGGCACCTTGCTGTCTGCCTTGAGCATTTAATTTGTATGTTGGTTGTGGTGTTGTATTACCGGAAGTTTCATTTAATGCTTTTGGCAATTTTCTATAAATTAAACTACAATATTCCTACTGATTAATGCTAATTAATTGTATCCCTGGCTTTTATGAATAACTTACGCCTAATACTGTGAAATACAATGTTCCTACTGATACTTGCTACTTAATTATCACTATATCATTCACTGTATCAGGTCTCATACTATTGTTTGAGTTATTGTTTCCATTTATTTTAGAATATGCATAACTTCGGTTTGTTGCTGGATCTGACATGTCAGTTTCCACCCACTTTCGCTTTTATTTCCTTCTAGAATTGTTATTGTGGTTGTGACATAAATAAGATTTTCCCAATTTCACTTTTACGTCCTCCTAGACTCATTGTTTGTCCTTCTGCCTTTTTGGGTAATTACTTCTTCTGTTTTAGAGCAAATTCAGTGTATCACTAGGTTCCACCTGTTAGCACAAGTTTATATACTTCAGTTTTTATTTTATTTCTTTTTTGAATTTTTTTGGAGATATTTAGCGTCTTGTGTCCTTCCAAATGTGAGTATACTGAAAACCCTAGCCTCCTTTTTTTCTTTGTGGTCTCTCTCTCCTCTCTTTTGAAAACCTAGGCAGCGGCTGCCAAGTGAAAATCTCTCTCCCTCTCCCTCTCTCTCCATCTATCTATTGATATATATCTCTCTCTGTTCCTCCCTACAACCCCCACCTCACCCCTTTCTCCAGTTCACGTGAGCATATTTATATATATCTTTTGTATGTTTGGTTTGGTGGCTTATGATCTATATGCTCAAAATTATATTATTTGCTTAATTATTTTTTTCCAATTGTGAGTCCTTTTTTGTTCAATCTGATTTTTAAAGTTTTGAACAGGATCTGAGTCATAACTAACAGACATATAATTAGGTTTTTTTTAAAGAATTTCTCCTTAGGTCAATAGAATATTTGATTTTTGACAGCTTAATGAATAATTGAATTATTAATCATCAAATGACAATTTTTTTTAGGAGTAACAGATTAATGGGGGAATGTGAAGCTACAGATGTTGCTAATATGGTTAGAGAACTTCAAATAACAACTTTTGAAGGAAGTAAAGGGGCGGGTTTGCATTCTAATGACCATGAAGATCAAATCCAGTCTCAAGTTGCTTCTGCTGCTAATTACTTCGAAAAAAGTATATATATATATATATATATATGATGTGTTGCAATAATTTTTTTATTTATATTAGTCACTTTATCTTATTTTCCAAATTGTTTCCTTACAACAGGAGCTAGTAAGAAAAAGAAGAATAAATCCAAGTGAGCTTCCTTCTTTACTTCTCCTTTACTTTCCTTGTTAGTATAGGGATTGAGGCTCACTTGAGCCTATGTAAATATTTTTCTTATCAATGAAAATCCGTAAGATGGCAAATTGCCACCTTACCCTCAAAAAAATACTTTCCTTGTTAGTAGTCTTTGATTAGTTTGATCAACACTGGCAGATTTAACTGTATCAAATGATATCCAATTGACCGCCCAAACGTTTGAGAAATATACAGAATAAAAATATAATAATTCAAGTTTTACTCGTATATTTTACTCGTGTAATTTTGTAAAATTGAATACTCCATCGCAATTGTGATTTGCGGATGATAATACATTTTGTGAGATACCATGAAAAAAGTTTCCATATCCACATCTGCTGATCCATGTATAAGATTTTTATATATATTAGTCTATATATAATAAAACATAAAGTTATATCTACGATTACTATAGGAGGAAGAAAGGTCCTCTTGGGCAGACAGATCCACCATCAATCCCTGTTGATGAACTCTTTCCTTCTGGAGATTTTCCTGAAGGTGAAATCCAACAATACAATGATGAGTATGTTTCTCTTCTCTTCATACTCTTATTTCATTATTTTATTGAAGATTTTTTGCAAATTGCAAATTAATATTGTATTTGCACATAGCACCTGATGTTTTTCTTGCTTACAACTGAATCTTTATAGTAATTGGTAATTTGCAAATATGTTTTTTATAAAATTTGAAAATCTTTCTCCTACTTCATGAGCTTCTCTTTCAAGTATGTTGGATGGCATTTGCAAATGTCAGTTGCTGGTGTGATCTGGAACCTGATAAAACCATTACTTATATTTTAAAAGAAAAAATTGCTCCAAGGTCGTGATAAGAAGTTCAGTATTAATACTCTTCTTTTTAACATCAATCAATAGTAACTTGTGGAGAGTGACATCTGAAGAAAAGAAGGAATTGGAACGCCTTCATAAATCTATTTATAATTCTGTTCGCCGGGCTGCTGAAGTCCATAGACAGGTTCTGTAACTTTACTAAATCTATTGTCTCCTCTTAATGAACTTGTTTCTCTCATGCATCAATTGCGACACAAATTTGATACTCT
Organism: Carex rostrata; assembly: GCF_964058835.1. NCBI lineage: Eukaryota > Viridiplantae > Streptophyta > Magnoliopsida > Poales > Cyperaceae > Carex > Carex rostrata. The sequence continues at coordinate 2,596,003 of NC_135943.1, forward strand.
TTTTATGTTACTTTTAGGAAACTAAATTTTCCGAAGACATCTTTTGCGACACTACAATAAATTCCTTAAAAATTTCTGAATTGAACTAAATTTATCGAAGACATCTTTTGCAACACTAATGGATCCTTTAAATTTTGAAGGTGAGGAAGTATGTTACAAGCATATGTAAGCCTGGAATATTAATGGTAGATTTGTGCGAGACTTTAGAGAGTACACTGAGAAAGCTTATTAAAGAGAATGGGCTTAAAGCTGGCATTGCCTTCCCCACTGGCTGTTCCCTAAATTGGTATTACATTTCTTCAATTTAGTATTATTTTTGCTTAAAATTGTTGTGTTCAATCCAATTTGTATGACTTCATCTTCTTTTCTTTGTTAGTGTGGCAGCGCACTGGACTCCTAACACTGGTGATAAAACTGTATTACAGTATGATGATGTCATGAAATTAGATTTTGGAACACATGTCGATGGTAAATATTATATTATTACTATCACTTTCAAGTTATCATTATTGTGATGATAACTAATACTCATTTGTCCTCTTGCAGGATATATTATTGACTCTGCATTTACAGTTGCATTCAACCCCACATTCAATCCACTGCTTGAGGCTTCCAAAGAAGCAACAAACACAGGAATCAAGGCAAGAAGTTCAATTTAGATTTACTCCCAATTTTGACCCTTTAATATAAGTTTGCTTCCTTCACTTGTGTGCTATTGTTGTTTAAAATCTAAAGATAGATATTTTACTTATTTTATAGGAAGCGGGGATAGATGTGAGGCTATGTGATGTAGGTGCAGCAATCCAAGAGGTCATGGAATCCTACGAGGTTGAAATCAATGGCAAGGTTTTTCAAGGTTAGTTTTTCATTCTTCCTTTCCACTTTTGTCCTTCTTTAGTGACTTGCAATAGCAGCTTAGCTATTGCATTTATGATGGTTTATTCTTTCAGTATTTTTATTTTATTTACTTTTGAAAAATAATATGCTTTCAAGAAGTCAGCATTTTTTATCATGTAGTGAAAAGTGTCAGAAACCTGCATGGGCACAACATCAGACCGTACAAGGTACATGCTGGTATAACAGTTCCAAGTGTCAAATGTGACAGCCAAATAAAGATGGAAGAAGGGGAGTTTTATGCTATTGAAACTTTTGGTTCTACAGGTTAACTTTTTAATATTTACTGTAACATATGTTCTGTTGTACAGAGAGTTAATTGATCATTTTCTTCTAGGAAAATCTACTGAAAGAAAAAGTTATATATAGGAAAAATTAAGTTTAGTTTGAGAGAAATGGAGAAACATATATAACTACAATGTCTCATTTGAGGGAAAGACAAATTAATGGTGGAGGGTTGGTCTTGCATCTCTCTGCCTCCTACAAAAAAGTAGAGACATCCATCAATTCAATGCAATTCGCATTATTGAATGGTTCATCTTAGCCACAGTATTGGTTCATTTTATACTAATTATTATACAGGATCATTTAATTTGTATGAATATAGTGGTATGATAACAATTTATGGATGTCTCCATATTTAATAGAAATGAGTAAAGCCATAGCTTGTAGAGAACAACTTCAGAAAAACCAATAAAAATAATTTAGAAAGGTTTGTTCCATAATCTGTGTTCCTTCTCGGTACTAATTCATCAATTTCCTTTTAGGCAAAGGGGCTGTTAGGGAGGATCTAGAGTGCAGCCATTATATGAAGAATTTTGATGTGGGTTATGTAAACCTTCGTTGGGCAAGAGAAAAACAACTCCTTACCACAATTAACAAAAACTTCTCTACTCTGGCTTTTTGCCGACGCTACTTGGATTATATCGGTGAGACAAAGTACCACATGGCTCTAAAAAATCTATGTGATGTTGGCATTCTCAAGGTATCTAGTTTTAGATTAGTTTTGCTGTTTTGTTTTTTCTTTTATATCTCTTTGCAAAGTTAGATCCAGGCTTTATGCACATTTGCAAAGAAGGTAACATCTTTACTTATTTGCAAATTAGTTTTTTTTTTTTTTGTTTTTAGTCCAAGGTTTTACAAGGTAAATATGAGTTGTACTGTTCAAACATTAATTCCAGTAAGTTTGCTTGGTACTACTACATATGTGTTCTGCTCGACACCTATGTCAGTCTTTTTTGCTTGTGGTTGTGTCAATTTAGGCTAGTGGATAGATTGACTATAATTAGGTATAGGGAAAAATTACAAGCATATATAGTGATGCATCTTGTAAACCATAATTATAATCCTACTTGTTCTAGTTATAGAGTTACTGAAGATGTTAGGAGTTTTTAGCCAATAGATAAACATAGGTGTTATTATTGCATTTTTTTCCTAAAATTCCTGTTATAAACTTTAGCATACTGAATGTCTAACACAGACTACTTTTTCATGTTATTGCAGGCCTTACCTCCTCTGTCTGATGCGGAAGGAAGCTATGTGTCACAGTTTGAGCACACAATCCTTCTTAGGCCTACTTGCAAGGAAGTTATATCCCGTGGTGATGACTACTGATCTTGTGGTATGTAATGTGGTTGTCCTAAAAACGAGAAGCTTAATTTGGTGGTCCGTGATGTTGATGAATTGTAGAAACTTTCAGATGTTTTATCGGTACTTTGAAATCAGTGTGTGTGACTTGTGTTTGCAATTGTTAGCTTTTGTGATGATTGAAGCTACTTCATTGTTCATAGCTATTCCACATTTCCACCCATATATTTTGTACAGGTATCAAATAGTGCTGTTGGAATTGGATTAGATTTGCTTTTGGTGCCTTTGTAGAGTAAAATAAAAATTGTCTGGTCAGGCTGTTTCGTGTTTCGGTTGCATCAAGGCCTACTTCCATAGGTGTCACTGGTTGTTAAGTTGGCTTAGACTGACTTTGGTTTGGATTAGAGTATTGAGGCAGCATAGTCTACTAGTAATGAGTGCACCGCTCAGATCTTCTTTCCTTGCTCAGAGGTTCATAAAGTGGTGGTGTTTTTTTTCCCTTCATTCGTTACATTTCTTTTCTGGTGTTTTATGCTTCTAACTAAGTACTTTTGAGTTTAATTTTTTCCTGATTTTCCCTTCAAAAAAGTTTTGATGACAAGTGTAAGACGCCAGCAAGTGTCTGTCCTTGTCTTCCTCTTTCAAGCTTGCACTGTATCGGATAGAGATTAGAGAGCAAAGTTAGTGTGTTGTGTTTTTCAAGAGAGTTTGGTAAGTACAACTTTAAAAATTTATTGAATTGGTTTTAAATGATGAGTTTAAATCATTGAAATCTATCTATTTCATGAGTGAGCGATGCATGTACATACAAAAATTTAAAAATTTATTAAGTACAAAGTGAGTGGTAAAAATAATGATGAAAAATAAATACGTAAAATAACTTGTAAAAAGTTTATTTTTTACTGCTTAACTTTGTATTAAATAAATTTAAATACTTCTAAAATTTTGTATGTATATACATCACTCGTGAAATATATGAGTTTGAACGGTTTAAATTTATCATTTGAAGCCAATTTGATAGATATTTGATAATGTACTTACCAAGTCCTCTTGAGAAGCACAACACACTACCTTTGCTCGAGATTAGATATTAAAAATAGATAAATTATGAACTACATCGAACTATTACCATATTACCACATGGGTCACATTTATATTAGTACATCCGTACTTGTTAGCAAGGCAACATAAACAATTGAAGAATGCACAGAGAGTAATATTATTTACTAATATATGAAAATAAAAGCCTGTAGTTGCCTGGAGTTCACTGAGAAACCAACTCAAATTATGAGGTATGATATGATAATAGGACTCGTACTCTGGTACTGGTTAATGTGATTTTGTCTAATTGATTTGTTATTTTAACATTGTTATAGATTAGGATCAAGGGAAAAGAATTTCTGTCTTTCTGATGTGTATTTAACCATAATCCATATAGTGTGCTCCGCCTATGGCTTCAAGCTTGATTTATAATGAATATACACAAATCTTGAATCTTAATATTCAGAAAACATTTTGTTCTTCGTTTTTTATTCGTCCTGAAGCAGACGATCAGAATTGCATGTGGGGGCAGTGGTGGTATTTTAAAACCTCAATCTCTCATACTAATTAGACTGTTATGTTATCTTGGGTTTCAATTGGTGCCTATTGTTTACCGGTCCTATAGCATTAGGCCTTTATGTGGAACAACTTGAATGCATGGCTTCTTCTCTGAGTCTCTTTTCTGCAGTAATTCTATCAGAATATTTGCATTATATATTATTCTATCAAAGACCATATGACCAAGTATTTAATGGTCTCGATTGGAACAAAAAAAACAACTCTTCTTCAATGGTCTACCAACTGTCAAGCGGGTCCGGATCCCCTAAACTCAATTTTTGGGTTTTGGATCGGGACCGTCCAATTCGAATCCATGGCTCAGGATCATTTGAGGATTCGAATCTGTCGCTCATAATGTATGCGCTCCACTTCAGAATGGATTGTCGTAAATTCAAATCGGGCAGTCCCGATCTAAAACTATAAAATTGGGTTACTTCACTGGATCTAAATTCCTGTCAAGCTGTACCAATGGCAATAATCAGAGAATTCCCTTTTCACTTTGCACTTTTCTGGTTGCGTACCTGCGGTATACCTTTTATGAAACATTGATATCTTCGACTGATTATATATTTATGTGAATTTGCCTTGTGAAAACTATTCACCGCTGTTTGTAATATCGACGGAAAGTAACTGATACTAGAACACTGCTACTTTAAAATTGCCCTAAAGCCCAAGAAAAAAACTAGTTTTGGAACTAACATTACACAATGAAGCACCACAAGATGCATATCAATGGATACCAACATACAAATCAATTTCTTTATTACAATGGACTAATATCACACAATTTCTTTATCAATTACTGCCAAGTGTGGCATATCAATGAATACCAACACAAATCAATTTTTTCCCAGTGGCTCTTGAAATTTTTTCTCTATTGATAAACATATTAAGTTTCCCTATGCTCTTCACATAAGTACGCAAAGTTTTCACCAGCTGATCTACTCTTTTATGATCCTCCTTGTATATGATCTCAACTAATGGAACGTATTCACAATGTGAATCTCCTGTCTTTATCTCAGTCTTTGAAGTATTCTTTTGAGCAGCATCTGGTAGTGGATGTGGCTTAAGCAAGAAAATAAGAAGAGCAACTAATTAAATTAGGGTAAAAAAAACTAGACAACATTGGTTCTTGGTGATAATTTCTATTTTTAAGAATAAGTTTCAACTTTTAAACCTACTTTTACCAATAGTATGTGCCTTACCAGGTTTAGTCACAAAATGGGACTAAGCTTGGTTTAGGTCGGTCCCAAATGCAAATTTGATTGTTGGGGAAAAAAGTAAAGCCAAGTTCTTCACAAAGGAGGTGATCAGTAACTAAAAGACTTAAAAGGAAGTTGAAAATGTCAAGTATTCCTTACCTCACGATGAGTCAAAGTGAGCTTCTCCAAATTAGGTGCATGTTGGAGGAAAAGAACTATCAATTCAAAGTCGCTAATCATATAACTATCAAAATGCAACCTCTTCAAATTCTTAAAGGTCGGGCAATTCGACAATTCTTTCTTTAGAATAACCTTCAGAAGGAAACATCAGAAAAATCAATAGTTAGTAGACTTTCTTTACCATGATAAAGTCCTCTTAATCATAGATATAATCCCCTAGCTTATATTAATAAAAATTGAGATTGTTAAAGAAATCACCTTAGCACCGTGTCCGGTCAAAACAAATTCTAGATTTGTGGCATTTGAAAGGCCATTCAAAATCCCATAAACTTGATTACCAATATTATGACTGTAAGAAAACAAGACCAAGCGAGCCTTCACAAGAGAAGACATGTTTTTTAATACAACACACCCCTTGCCAGAATCAATGACCAAAGATGAGAGACTCGGGATAGAAATCTGAATCTCCCTTTTAGATCTAAAATCATCTATGGACAAATGCTTCAAAACGTTGGAAGAAATAATCTGTGTCCATAACACAACGGCTCAGAATAAGCTCCTCGAGGACGGGACACCCCGACATAAGTTTATTCATGAAATAATCATCAATTATCCAAGCAGAAAGTTCTAATTTTTTAATAGAAGGAAGATTTATGGTTTTAGAAACATTCTTATAGGGAAGAAGAGCCTCAACCCGCAGCGTCATCTTCTCTAGCGATTTGCAGTTGAAAAGCATATCAGGTAAATCTATCTCATCATATCTGTCGACTTCGAAATATAGCACTCGAGGCTTGCAATTCAATGCATAAAGAATCCACTCTGTAATAGCCTCAGATTTACCATCGTAATCAAAAACAAGTTTAAAACTATCTAAAATTGAGGTGTCTCGATTTTGCAATACAGCACTAACAAATTGTTCGAACTTTATTTCGTACTCTTTGAGGTCATCATGATCAACATCATTAGGAAGAAAATCATCAAAATCAAAGTGTAGACTCGGTACGAAGGACCATAAATTTCTCCATCGTTGTGATAACACACATGTTTGCACAGCCTCTTTTGTCTTCAGAAATGACAGGATGTGAATTAGAAGCACATCAGGTAAATCACTTATCCTGTCATTCTGGATTATAGTATTCTCCATCCTCCACCCTTTGGAGAAAGGAGATCCGTTCAGAAATTGATGCAAGAGTCCTGGAAAAAATGTAACATCTTTTTTTAGGAAAAACAATTCACACAAATGCGCAAATGATTTATGAAAGATACATATATAAAATTAGGTGACAAACGCAGAGCTAAGCATACTATCTGTGGAGTTGTAGCAGATCATCAATGTAAGAAGCAAGTTGGACTATTTTGGCCTTTTTATACTTAAAGGTAAAATTTGCATCCTTTTTTCTGAAGTATTTTCTAAGTTGTTCTATGAATATAGACTTCCACAAAAGTTGTGCAGTTGAGACTGGAAATGTGCATCTACCTCAAATTAAAATCCCAAATTCCATGATCATCTTTCTCCTTGAAATGATGAGAAGAACTTTCCCTTGACCTTTTCAATTCAGTAGTGATAGCGGTAATCTTAAGAGGAGGTTTAAGTTCACTGAATTATGAAAAGTGGTCCTCTCTCTACTCCAAAATCAACGATTTGCATTTGAATGGAGGGAAGGGTTAGTGAGAATAGTGAGCTAATCTCAAAATTGAGAATAGAGCTAATCCAACTTTTGTTGGGTTAGTAGAATAGTGAGCTAACCCACAAAAGACAAACAAATTATAGTTGGTAGCTCTTGATCCAAATGTGGGTTTAGCTCAAAAGAATAGTGCTATTCTCGGGTTAGCTTTATTCTTGCTCCAACTAAAAGCACCCTAAGATAAATTGTAGTAATAATACTTTTTTATGAATAATTAAACAAATACTTTACTTCTGAATCTGGAAAACTCAATCTACAATCAGTAATTTGGCCGTCAAAACAAAAGCTACAAAAAAGACAAAGATCTTTTCACGATCTCAATTGGCGAGTGCTGATTTAGGGGTTACTTTAAGAAGAATTGAATCAGTCAACATTCAAAAGGAAGGAGATGGAAGCTGGGCAGGACGGTTAAATCAACCAACAGGGAGGAAATTAAAACAAAACGCAGGATGCAACCGACCACCTGTAATCAATGAAATTAGCAAGTCTGCTTCAACAGACAACCAGGGTCAAGGTCAAGTGGCCGGTACCGGCAAGAACATGAATTCTGGTACAAGGTCCCATAATGAATGAAGATCACATGAAGAGTAAAAAGGGTTTAATAGATAAGACTAAGGTAAACCCAAATGATGTTAATATTGCTGTTGAATCTCATAAAAAGGTTGTTGTTGCAGCAGCTTCCAGCAATTTCAAAGAGGTGAGGAATCAAGACTCAGGCACACAAAAGTATAAGGGTAATTTGTCAATGATAGATGTCCCTATTTTCAATAAGAGGAGGGATCCAATTACACCTTTTTTGGTGATACCGAATTACACTCTTGATTTTCAAAGTTTTCAAAGTTCAAATAGTCGATCCAAACCGTTCAACATGATTGATATGTTAAAATGTGCTTGCAGATCAAATTTTACATTTTTTGGAATTTTTTTTACTATTTATTAAGATGGGTGCAAAAATTCAATGCTCTGAATATAGCGATTTTGTTAAATACTTAATAAATAGTAAAAAAAATTCCAAAAAATGTAAAATTTGATCTGCAAGCACATTTTAACATATCCATCATGTTGAACGGTTTGGATTGACTATTTGAACTTTAAAAATATAGAGTGTAATCCGGTGTCACCAAAGAAAGGTGTAATTGGATCCCTCCTCTTTCAATAATACTGAAGTTCTTGAATGGGTACGAAACTATTTATTCTGTCTTCATCTGTACCAAACTCATGAGATATACAAAACAAATTTGGTAATTCTTAATTTTACTGGTGATGATACCGGTGAAATTCAAATTGCCACTTGGTTTGAAAGAAAGAGAATCAACAATATCTCTTGTTACTAAGATAAACAAAACCCTTAGCAGCAACGGGGCAGTTAGGCGGTTCCGACCCATTTCACATCTCAAATCTGCAATCTGAGATGGTAAGCACTCAAGCACCTTCACTATATGGGTCAACTTTTGGTTCAGAATAGGATTACTAAGCGCTCAAACTGGATGAGTACGACAAATGAGAAAATCTATGAAATTAGAAGGAAGAGACTTGAACAATTCATCTCACCATATATAAGACTCTCAACAAGTGTTCATGATCTGATTGAATCGTTCGTGAAACGCCAGTGATAGGAGCGGGAGGGAGAGAGAGAATTACCTGAAACCGAAACGTAGAAAACTAGAAATTGATCTAGAGACGCAGTTAATCGGCGAGAGGCGAGGTAAATCGGGATTTACCAACTCCGGGAAAGCTTTCCAAAATCGAGAGGGGGTGAAGATGAGCAAGCGAGCGGGGTTTATTAAAGTTGTAATTTTGCAGGAAGAAGAAAGGAAATCCCACAAATCGACAAACGGCGATCTCCGCAGGACTTCCTTGCGTTGTCAACAAAGGCGGCATAAGCTCGAATCTTAATGCCGACGAACGTCTGAGATTATTGTCAGATACTGACGGGGCAAAATGCTGGGAAAGTATCTCTGCGGATTTTTTCCGTGCGGAGCTTTTAATCTGGTCCGTTCGTTTCGAATCAGACGAATCAGATCAGATCTTGCCCGAATTTTAAAAAAAACTCAAAATTTGGTGAATCCTTAATCTAGTCCGTCCGATTCGAAACGAACGGGCCAGATTAAAAGCTCCGCACGGAAAAACTCCGTAGAGGATAGCGTTCCGCAAAATGCTTGAAGTAATGAATTATTACCGATGAGGGTTCAGATGTGTGAGTTCATAAGCTCTATTGCAGAGGATCACCTCACTTTACGGTTCATGCCAAGTTAAAATTGAGTGCATATCCTCTGAGATATCTCAACTTTTGCGTGATCGATGTGTCCGGTGCCTATTCGGGGGTGATGTAGGGGTCAGTATTATGTGTGCTTTGAGGTTCGTGCAGAACGTATTTAAACGGTTGGGATTTTTCATAAAGTCACGCCAAGTTTGAGATATCTCAGAGGATTCGAATTTGTTAAAATTCGGGTCACGATAGGGGCCAGTATTATTGGGCTTTGAGATTCGTGCCAAGTTAAAAAGAACGGTCCAGATCTAGCAATTGTAAAAGATTCTCCTATAAAATCTTCTAATTGGAGTTACTTGTTGTTAAGTTGGTTTAGATCTGTTTTGGTTGGATAATTGAATTAGATTAGGCTATTGAGGGGCAGCATATATAGTCTACTAGTAATGACTGCAGACCAGTTTTTTTTTTTTTTTATTGCTCGGAGGTTCATAAAGTGATTTAATTTATTTTTTAATTCATTATATTTGTTTTCTGGGTTTTATGCTTCTAATTTAGTACTTAAGTTTAAATTTTTTCGGATTTTCCCTTCAATAAAATTTTCATGCGAATTGTAAGAAACCACCAACAGCATTTGTTTTTCTTCTTTCATGCATGGCACCGTATCAGAGAGAAATTAGACATCGAGAAAGATAAATTATGAACTACATCGAACCATTTCCACACGGGTCGTATTGATATCATTACACCCATGATTGTTTACAAGTCGACATAACCAATTGAAGACATGCACGGAGAAAGAGGAATTTCTTTTATAAATCATAATTAAAAAAAAAAGTATTTTTATGAAATCAATATGATTAATTTTTTTTTTTGAAAAAAAAAATCATAATAACTGAAATGTCATTTCAGTTCGCTATTTTTTTTTCAGAACCGAAATGACATTTCAGTCTCTAATAATTTCATAGCTCTCCAGACTAGCGGCCACAAAAAATCTGCAAATGTCTCCGGACTGAAATGCCAATTCGATCCCGTGTTATTATTATTATATTTTTTTTGCCGATACAGCGGCCTCTCTTTAGTGTAAGTTTTGTTTTGTGTATGTTTTGTTTGAAAACTAGTGTATTTTGTATATATTTTGTTATTTAGCTTATTTAGTGTAGTTGTTTTATCATTTAGTGTACTTGAAAAACTCTCTGTTTCCTCACTCAAGAAAACGACTCGACGGCAAAAACAAAAGTAGTTATGCAGAAATTAGTTCCTGGCCAAAACAGGAATAGTTCTTGGCCGAAATAGAGGCACATAAGAAAAATAGTTCATGGCCAAAACAAGAATAGTTCCTAGCCGAAACAGAGGCACATAAACAAAAATAGTTATGTAGAAAGCAATTCCTGGACAAAACAAGAATAGTTCCGAACAAAAACAGAGCTGTAGAAACAAAAATAAAAATTATATGGGACCGAAATACCAATTCAATCTTGGATAAAAAAAAAACAATGGAATGAAATGGCATCTCGGTCCAAGGTATTACACCAACTACTACACCATTTTTTTTGAAAAATTGTGAAATCATTCGAGACTGAAATGTCATGTCAGTTTAGAAAAAAAAATGGTAGACTAAAGTAACATTTCAGTTCTTATGATTTTTTTCAGTTCTTATAGTTTTTTTTTTAAAAAAGAAAAAAAAGTAAGTTGGTTTCATAATTTTTTTTTAATTATGGTTTATTAAAAAAAGCGAGAAAAAGATATCTTGTTTACCATTTACCAATATATGAAAATAAAAGGCAATATCAGAGCAATCCATTTTCACGGTATACTTTTTTTTATATATATAATATTGGCACTTTGTAACTGATTATATATTTATGTGAATTTGACTTGAGAAAGAACTAATCATGCTATTTGTAATAGAGGAGGGATCTACTTGCATCTTTTTTGGTGACACCCAATGATATTTTATATTTTCAAAATTTTTAAAATCTGAACAATCGATCCAAATTGTTCAACATGATAGATATATTAAAATGTGCTTGCAGATCAAATTTTACATTTTTTTTTTAAAATTACTATTTATTAAGTAGTTTACAAAATCGTTGTTTTCAAACCATTGAATTTTTGTACCCATCTTAATAAATAGTAAAAAAATAAAAAAAATGTAAAATTTGATATGCAAGCACATTTTAATATATCCATCATGTTGAACGATTTGAATTGACTGTTTGAACTTCAAATATCCATCATGTTGAACGATTTGAATTGACTGTTTGAACTTTAAAAATGTAGAGTGGATCCCTCCTCTTTGTAACATTGAAGAAAAGGAACTGATGCTAGAACAATGTTCTAGTAAAATTGCTCTCTTCACCATCAATATCTTTCATATTAACTCAATTTCACAAAACATGAAGACTAATTATACTATCGTCTATATATGATTATATGATTGCAATAACTACTTTTGAAAAAAAAAAATCTAATAACAACAATAACAGGCAGACCAACCCTAAACCTTAAGCCCTAAGCCCAAGAAAAACCTATTTTTAGAATTAATATTACCCAATGAAGTACCAGAAGATGCATTATCAAATTGATACCAAGCATGCATATCAATGGATATTCCAACACCCATATTATTTCTTCCCAATGGCTCTTACAATTCTGTTGCTGAATTCATATACATATTAAGTTTTCCTATGCTCTTCACATAAGTATGCAAAGTTTTCACCAGCTGATCTACTCTTTCATGATCTGCCTTGGATATGATCTCAACTAATGGAACGTATTCACACTGTGAATCTCTCGTCTCCGTCTTTGAAGTATTCTTTCGATAAGCATCTGCTGGTGGTAGCTATACCCAGAAAATAAGACAGAGCAACTAATTAAATGAGGCAAAAAAGTGCTAGACAACATGGCTTTGGTGAGATGTTCACTTTTAAGAATAAGTTTCAACTTGCAAGCCTAGTCCCCTAGGGACAGAGTGTGCATAAGAACCATCCATGATTTTAAACTTAACTTTACCAATAGGATGTGCCTTTAGCCCTTTACCAGGTTTAGTCACAAAAACAGGACTGAGCTGGTTTCAGGCCAGTCCCAAATGCATATTTGATTATTGGGCCAAAAAGCAAAACCAGTTCTTTACAAAGGAGGTAATCAGCAACTAAAACACTTGAAGTTAAGTTGATAAAATATTAAGTATTCTTTACCTCATAATGAGTCAAAGTGAGCTTCTCCAAATTAGGTGCATGCTGGAGGAAAAGAGCTATCAAGTGAAAGTTGCCAATCACATAACCATCAAAATGCAAGCTCTTCAAATTCTTAAAGGTCGGGCAATTTAACAATTCTTTCTCTAGAATAACCTTCAAAAATAAACATCAGAAAAATCAGGAGTTAGTAGAATTTCTCGAGCCTGATTAATTCCTCTTAATCATAGAGATAATCCCTAGTCCTTTGCACCTCATATTATAGAATAGATTTGTAAATTGTTAAAGAAAATACCATAAAGCCCTGCCCAGTAAAATCAAACTCTAGATTTGTGGCATTCGAAAGGCCGTTCAGAATCTCCTGATTAGCAATATTAGCATCATAGGATAAGACCAAGTGAGCCTTCACAAGAGAAGACATGTTTTTTAATAAAATAAGCCCCCTGCTAGAATGAATGACCAAAGATGTGAGACTTGGAATAGAAATCTGAATCTCTCCTTGTGAAAGAAAATCATCTATGAACAAATGCTTCAGCTGGTTGGAAGAAATAATATGCGTGCCAACATTACACCAGCGCAGACTAAGGTCTTCAAGGACAGGGCACCCCGACGTAAGTTTATTCATGACATAATCATCAATTATCCAAGCAGAGAGTTCTAGTGTTTTAAGAGAAGGAAGACTTATGGTTTTAAGATTTTTATAACTAAGAAAGTCAAGCCACAGATCCATCTTCTCTAGCGATTTGCAGGCGAAAAGCAAATCAGGTAAATCTATCTCTTTATATCTATAGACATATAAAAATAGCTCCCGAGGTTTGTGATGCAATGAGTAAAGAATCCACTCTGTAATAGCATCAGAGTTACCATATGAGTTATTATAATGAAGTTTAAAACTGTCTAAATTTGAGGTGCCTCGATTTCGCAATGCAGTACTAACAAATTGTTCAAACTTTATTTCGTACTCCTTGAGGTCACCATCATCTAAATCTAAATCTAAATCTAAATCTAAATCATCAGGAAGAAAACCATCAAAATCAAAGTGCAGACTCGGTACGAATGTCCATAAGTTTCTCCATCGTTGTGATAACACACATGTTTGCATGGCCTCTTTTGTCTTCAGAAATGACAGGACGTGAATTAGAAGCTCATCAGGTAGATCGCTTATCCTGTCATTGTGGATTTTAGTGTTCTTCATCCTCCAACCTTTAGAGAAAGGAGATTTGTTCACAGATTGATGCAAAACTCCTGACAAAAATGTAATTAACCTTTTTAAAAAAAATCAATTTTGGCAAATGCACAAAGTTATTAAAGATTAAAAAAATATATAAAAATAGGTAACAAATTTCAGAGCTAAGCATACTTTCTGTAAGTTGTGAAGTTGTAAAGTTGGGAAAATGTTGGACTTTTAGTGCTTACTGGTAAATTTTGCATCTATTTTCTGAAGTATTTTCTTAATTTGTTCTATGAATATAGACTTCCACACACTCTATTGTGCAGTTCAGACAAGAAATGTGCATCTACATTCAAATTAAAATCCTGAATTCCATGATCATCTGTCTCCCTGAAATGATGAGAAGGAACTTCTCCTTGACATTTTGAATTCAGTATTGATAGAACGTGGTAATCTTAAGAGGAGGTTTCAGTTCACTGAATTATGAAAAATGGACCCCTCTCTGCTCCAAATTTAACCATTACAGATTTCAATACTAATAAATTGTAATAACAATAGTCTTTTTTTAAAAGAATCATTAATTAAACAAATATTTCTGAATCTGGAAATCTCAATCTTCAAATCAGTTAACTTGTCTGACAAAACAAAAGCTACATAAAAACAAAGATCTCACGGATCAGAAAGACTAGAACAATTCCTCTTACCATATATACGACTCTCAACAAGTGCTTATGATCTGATGCACAACAAATTGGTTCAATTTCTTTGCAGAAAATCTAAAACAATTGATTGAAATCGTTCGTGAAACACCAGTGATAGAAGCGGTAGGGAGAGAGACAGAATTACTTGAAACTGAAGCGTAGAAAATGATCCAGAGACGCAGTTAATTTGGCGAGAACCGATCGAGGTAATTCGTTATTTACCACCTAATAACCACCTCTGGGGGAGTGCGTATCCTCTGACATATCTAATATTTTGCGTGACCGACGTGTCCGGTGTCTATTCGGAGGTGATGTAGGGGCCCGTATTATTTGAGCTTTGAGATTCGCGCAGAACGTATTTCAACGGTTGAGATTTCCCAAAAAAGTCACGCAAAATATGAGATACCTCAGAGGACGCTGATTCCCTCTGGGGAGGGTTTTCTACGCGAGTCCGCATAGTGTGCAAGAGCATCTTTTGAGTTAATACATATCAGACCGTCCGATTGTAAACGGAACCCATCCGGCCCTCGCCTAAAACATAGGGTGTCTTTAATATTCGTGCGGATTTAATTGACACGAATCTTGAATCTGATCGGACAGTCAAGATGCATTACTCAAAATATTCCTTTTTAAGTCAATGCAGAGGATAAGAGCTCTTTCTACGCAGGACTACTGACGCCGTCTACAAAGGGCGGCGAACGAACGTCTGAGATAATCGTCTGTATGTACGAAAAGTACGAATCTTAAGGCAGACGATAGATCTGGGATAATTGTCAGGCGGTCAGGCACTAACAGAAGATTGGGAAAATGTTTCTCTCAAGCCCAAAAAAACTAGGGTAAGCCCAAGCCCAAGCCCAACAAAAAGAGTCTGTCCTAACTCTAGCCACCTATTTGTGTACCTGTACAAACCAACCGTTTCACATATTGAGAAATCATCTATTATATCATGTTTTCTACTATTATCTCTATAGTTATTTAACATATACAATGTAAAAGCAAGAAAGCAATGGAATATGAACTAAATTCAGTACTTCTATTGTTATTTGGAGGATAAAAATAAGTTTAGGTGAGTGTATGTTGTGTGCATTTGTTTTTTTTTAATTAATTGTGATCATATTTACTGTAGCATAAACAACAAAAGTTAAAATATATTATAATATTATCATGTACATTCTTGTCAATTTTTTTGTACAAAATAAAAATGGTACATGGAAACACACAAAAGTCTACTTAAATGCATCTATAACATGTTGCGTGCATTCATACAATGTTTTAAGGGTAAGGCTTGAATGCTATTGATAGCATAAGGTCATCCGTACTACGGTCTTAAAAATCTATTGTATAAACTTTAAACTTTGATTTAAGTAGTTTATTAAATTAGTTATATAATAAACTTGTAGAATATTAATTTTTACTGTTTTTGAATTCTTTTTTTACTATTTTTTATTATTTATAAAATGACAAAAGATGCCCTGAAATATTTGCAATTTTCTTTTATACGGAAGTATGGTGGTTTTATCTGGTTTTAAGAGTTTACTATGACGTACATTCTATACATTATGGAGAGTATTTAATTCATACAATTAATCAATAAAAATCGAATGTTATGCCTAAAAATTTATTGGAATGCATTTACTATGACGTACATGCTCAAGATTCTTTTAGAGCATGTCGTGTGCATCCATTCGATATTTAAATTCATGGGGGCAACATTAATTCATATAATCACTTGAACAATCACAATATACTTAAAATATTATCATATATAATTAAGCTCGTGATTTAAATTTGTAATAAATAAAAAAAGACGAGTTAAAATTAATGTCTTTTGTGTCTCATTGTGCCTCGCATCATTTATCTATGTTTTCGAAGTTCAAACAGTCGATCTGAATTGCTCAATATGATATCCAAAAACAATAATATTGTACCTATCTAAAAAAAAAAAAAATTTCAAAAAAAATTAATATCCAGACATATTTTAATATGGAGACTATGTTGAACGATTCAGATCAACTGTTTAAATTTTAAAAACAAAGATAAAATAATATGTAAGGCACTATAAAGCATGGACATGAAGACGTAATTTGAACCATGCATCCTCGTAAAAAAATACATCAAATATTAATTATGTCCACAAACATGTCGGAAATGCATTTAGAGCATACTGCATGCATATGTCCAAGTTTTTAACTAATGGAAGCTACAGTTAGATCATAATGCATGCATCTTGTGTGTTCTCATGAAGCTTTTTTTTCGCACAAAACAGAAAAGAAATATCCAATAGATCGAATGCATGAAAATCTTGTCATAGGTGTTATACTGGTTGTTAAGTTGATTTACATCTCTTTTGGTTTGGATTAGGTTATTGAGGCAGCATAGTCTACTAGTAATGATTAATGCTACCCATAGGTTCATGAAGTGATTCAATTATTTTTTATTCGTTATATATATTTCTTTTCTGACTATTTTATATGCTTCTAATTAACTGCTTGAGTTCAAATTTTTTTTATTTTCCCCATTAAAAGTTTTCATGCGAAGTGTAAGAAACCAGCAAGCGCCTTTCTTTGTGTCTTCCTCTTTCATGAACTACATCGAACTATTACCACAAGGGTCACTTTGATATCACATTATCACTACATCGATCCATACTTGTTAGCAAGTTGGCATAACCAACTGAAGAAATGCACAGAGAAAGAGAGATTATTTACCAATATATGAAAATAAAAGGCAATATTTAGAGCATTCCATTTTCACGGCACACTTTTTTTTTATATATAATATTGTCACTTTCGACTGATTATGTATTTAAGTGAATTTGACTTGAGAAAGAACTAATCATGCTATTTGTAAGATCAAAGAAAAGAAACGGATGCTAGAACAAATAATGTTCCTTAAAATTGCTCTCTTCGCCATTAATCTTTTTCATATTAACTCAATTTCACAAAATATGAAGAGTGTAAGCATATTATCGTCTCCGTATGATTGCAATAACTTATTTTGAAAAAAAAAACCCAACAATAATAACAAGCAGTCCAATCCTAAACCCTAAATCCTAAGCCCAAGAAAAACCTAGTTTTAGAACTAATATTACCCAATGAAATACCAGAAGATGCATTATAAACTTAATACCAAGTATGCATATATATCAATGGATTCCAACGTACACCCATCTCAATTCTCCCCACTGGCTCTTAAAATTATGTTGCTCTATTGATATATATACATATTAAGTTTCCCTATGCTCTTCACATATGTATGCAAAGTTTTCACCAGCTGATCTACTACTACATGATCCTTCTTGTATATGATCTCAACTAATGGAATGTATTCACACTGTGAATCTCCTGTCTCTGTCTTTGAAGTATTCTTTCGATAATCATCTGCTGGTGATCGCTATATACCCAGAATATAAAACAGAGTAATTAATTAATTAAATTAGGCTCAAAAGTGCTGGAGAACATGGCTTTAGTGAGAAGTTCACTTTCAAGCCGAGTGGCTCTAGGGACTGAGTGTGCATAAGAACCATCCACCATTTTAAACATAACTTTACCAGAAGGATGCGCCTTTACCAGGTATAATCCCAAAAATGGGACCGAGCTGGATTTAGGCCGGTCCCAAATGCAAATTTGTTTATTGGGCCGAAAAGCAAAACCAGTTCTTTACAAAGGACCTGATCAGTAAATAATGACTTGAAGCAAGTTGATAAAATATTAAGTATATATTCTATACCTCACAATGAGTCAAAGTGAGCTTCTCCAAATGAGGTGCATGCTGGAGGAAAAGAGCTATCAAGTCAAAGTTATTAATCACATACCCATCAAAATGCAAGCTCTTCAAATTCTTAAAGGTCGGGCAATTTGACAATTCTTTCGCTAGAATAACCTTCAAAAAGAAATATCAGAAAAATCAGCAGTTAGTAGAATTTCTTGAGCCTGATAAAGTCCTTCATAGAGATAATCCCCTAGTCCTTTGCACCTTATATTAAAGAATAGATTTGTAAATTGTTAAAGAAATCACCATTGAGCCTTGTCCGACGAAAACAAACTCTAGATTAGTGGCATTTGAAAGGCCGTTCAAAATCTCATTATTACCAGTATTATTAGCAGTGTAAGACAAGACCAAGCGAGCCTTCACAAGAGAAGACATGTTTTTTAATAAAATACACCCCATGCTAGAATGAATGACCAAAGATGTGAGACTTGGGATAGAAATCTGAATCTCCCCTCGGGCCCCTCGTGGCATAAAATCATGTATGACTAAATGCTTCTACTGGTTGGAAGAAATAATATGTGTGCCAGCATTACACCAGCACAGAGTAAGTTCTTCAAGGACAGGGCATCCCGACATAAATTTATTCATGACATAATCATCAATTATCCAAGCAGAAAGTTCTAATGTTTTAAGAGAAGGGAGATTTATGGTTTTAAGATCTTTATAACATAGAAAGCCAAGCGACAGATTCATCTTCTCTATCGATTTGCAGACAAAAAAGTAAATCAGGTAAATCTCTCTCCTTGTATCTATTAACATAAAAAACTAGCTCCTGAGGTTTGCAATTAAATGAGTAAAGAATCCACTCTGTAATACTATCAGATTTACCGTATCGATTATTATATGAAAGTTTAAAACTGCCTAAATTTGAGGTGCCTTGATTTCGCAATTCAGCACTAACAAATTGTTCAAACTTTGTTTCGTACTCCTTGAGGTCATCATCATGAAAAGCTAAATCATCGGGAAGAAAATCTAAATGATCGGGAAGAAAATCATCAAAATCAAAGTATAGACATGGTACAGAGGTCCATAAGTTTCTCCATCGTTGTGATAACACACATGTTTGCACAGCCTCTTTTGTCTTCAGAAATGACAGGATGTGAATTAAAAGCTCATCAGGTAAATCACTTATCCTGTCATTGTGGATTTTAGTATTCTTCATCATCCAACCTTTGGAGAAAGGAGATTCGTTCACAGATTGATGCAAAACACCTGACAAATATGTAACACCTTTTTTAACAATAACAAAAAAAAAAAATCAATTCCGGCAAATACACAAAGTGATTAATGAAAGATAATAATATAAAAATAGGTGACAAATTGCAGAGCTAAGCATACTTTCTGTGAAGTTGTAGCAGTCCACGTTGTAAAGTTGGACTATTTTGGCCTTTTTGTGCTTACTGGTAAATTCTGCATCCTTTTTTCTAAAGTATTTTCTAAATTGTTCTATGAACATAGACTTCCACAAACTCTATTGTGCAGTTGAAACAGGAAATGTTCATCTACATCTAAATATGAAATCCCCAATTCCATGATCATCTGTCTCCCTGAAATGATGAGAAGGAACTTCTTCTTGACATTTTGAATTCAGTATTGATAGTAGTAATCTTAAGAGGAGGTTTCAGTTCACTGAACTATGAAAACTGGTCCCCTCTCTTGCTCCAAAATCAGTGATTACAGAATTCAATGCTTACGTTAAATTGTAAAAATAATAGTCAATTTTTAAGAATAACTAAACAAATTGAAATCACAATGTTCAAATCAGTAAAATCGGGCGTCAAAACAAAAGCTATATGAAAACAAAGATCTCATTGATCAGAGAGACTCGAACAATTCCTCTTACCATATATATGATTCTCAACAAGTGCCCATGATCTGATGGACGACAAATTGGTTTGTTTTTGTTTTTAATAATTGGGAAATCTAATTGAAATTGTTCGTGAAACACCATTGATAGAAGCGGGATGGAGAGAGAATTACCTGAAACTGAATAGTAGAAATTGATCCAGAGACGACAGTTAATTTGGCGAGAGCAGAGGTAATTCGTTACTTATCACCTCTAGATTATTAATAATAAATTTTAATCCTGTTTTGTATTATATTTAGAAAACTGCTATTTTCAGGGTCCTATTTTTAAATATGAGAGCATAAGCAAATATTTTTGTTTGTTATACCGTTTTACCCCTATCTAAATTACGTTGTTCTTTTTCTAAATGTTAGTTGCTAAATGTACCTAAAAATAGTTAACTGGCACAAAAAATTTCCTGTATATGAATCCATCTTTGAAACTATGATTGTATTTTAGGCTTCTCACATGCTATAGTTTTTTTTTTATTTAAGCAAAGTGCATTTCATCATGTTTGCAGACGTATTTGATATATATTTTCATTTAATACAAGCAAATTTATAGAAAAAACCACGCTAAAAAAAAAGAACAATTATATTACTCCCCCCCATTCCATCCCCCCACCATCCCCCCACTCTATCTCTCTCCAAATTAGTTTGATCTCATTTCGATCTCGTTCGTATTTCTCACGATTTATGAAAAATTTTGCGAATCTAAAATCACGAACGTTTTCTACGTAATTTTCTCTTTCAAATGAGATCCATGATGACATACTTTCGGACAACTCGTTACAGAAGTATTTATCCCTCATCATACAAGTATTTATATCTATACAGACATATGAAAATATTACTATCAATTATTATAAGTATTTATACTGACATATGAAAGTATTAATATCATGTATTATAAGTATTTATACTGACATATGAAAGTATTAATATCATGTATTATAAGTATTTATACTGACATATGAAAGTATTACTATCAATTATTATAAGTATTTATACTGACATATGAAAGTATTAATATCAATTATTATAAGTATTTATACTGACATATGAAAGTATTAATATCATGTATTATAAGTTTTTATACTGATATATGAAAGTATTAATATCATGTATTATAAGTATTATATGCAAAAAAATACTTTCAAGTATAGATATAAATACTTACACGATGAGGGATAAATACTTCTGTAACGACTTGCTCGAAAGTATGTCATCATGGATCTCATTTGAAAGAGAAAATTACGTAGAAAACGTTCGTGGTTTTAGATTCGCAAAATTTTTCATAGATTGTGAGAAATGTGAACGAGATTGAAATGAGATAAAAAAACTCACCTCTAAAAACGTGCATGGTCCCCCCATGTGATTTGAGATTCCCCCCACCCTCCATGAAAAAAATGTGCATGGTCCCTTAAATACTTTCGTACTTAGAGATAAATACTTTCGTTCTTAGAGATAAATACTTCTGTACGTAAGTATTAATACCTTATGAAAAAAAAAATGACAGCTGGAGTTTTTTGGCATTTTGTGCGGGGTTAATTGCGGGGTGGAAGGTGCGGGGTTAATTATCAGCCTCCAAAAAAAAATAGGCTGGGCTCAAACCCAGCGAAAGACCAAAAAATTTAAATATATCATTTGGAAAAAAAAATGATAAATAAAAAAACTACGAATTTTGAGGAATTTCATAGTTATTAATAGATTTTTATTAATTTTCAAAAATACGTGAAGCAACTTATAATTTGACTGCACTAGAAGGAACATCAAACAAAATAGATAAAACATCTTTTAATTTAGATGTACTAAAAGTACTACAAAATATTTTTCAGATAGGATTTTTTGCGGATGTAAAAAAAATAAAGTTTTTTTTGAAGTGTTACGGGAAAAAAATCCTTAGAATTTGAATGTACTAGAAAGTACAAAACTCACTTCTGGGTAAATAAAAAATATCGTGGTCCTTCTGGTACATTCAAATTCTAAGGTACTTCATCTATTTTTGAAAATTTCTTTTGTTAATTTTGAAAATAGATAGAGTACCTTAGAATTTGAATGTACTATAATGACCATGATAATTTCTTTATTTTCCCAAAAGTGATTTTTAAACCGGGATCAATAAATAACTCAGATCCAAAACATTTTTATTTTTGTCCAGTAACACGTCAATAAATAGTTTAATTTTTTTAACAATCGCAAAAAATCTTGCTTGAAAAATATTTCGTAGTACTTCTAGTACATCTAAATTAAAATATTTGTTTATCTATTTTGTTTGAAGTTCCTTCTAGTACATTCAAATTATAAGTTGCTTCATCTATTTTTGAAAATTAATAAGAAAGCCGAAGTATTTTGCTCCATTCCATATTGGACGCAACCTCAAGTTGCATCCACCAAATTTTTGGACACGACGTGATGTTGCGTCTATGGTAAATATGGAATTCCACATAATTCATGGTTTTTTTTATGAATGATACATTTAAAAGTTTCGAGCAAAAGACGCATGTGTTTATCCTAATTCTAGAAATATATTTGTCTTCCCGTACAAGCTAGTCGCAATCAATTACTAGTATCATATCCGTGCATTGCAACGGGAATATATTTTAAAAAAATCTCATACAAAATGATATATTTTCATTAAAAAAATAATTTGACAAAATGACAAATAACATCCCTTAAATGACATACATATTTTTCAATCTTTTTGACATATTTTCATACAAAAATCTTATACAAAGTGACATATTAAATGACAAATAACATTCCTTAAATAATATAAAAATAAAAAGAAATAAAGACATAACCAATTAAATATCAATCAATCTAAAATTTTCTTGACTGTCATTTAACATGTACTCGTTTTTTTAAATGATAACACTAAAGGAATGCCGCCGTTTCTTAACTGTCATTTAAGGACTTCTATATTTGATTGGTCATGTCGATATTTGATTGGTCATGTCTGTATAAATCTAAAATTGTAGCATGCGAGTACATGTCTATATAAATTTAGACTTTTACACGTAGAAAATTTTTTTAAAATATGTATATAGAATCAAAAGAAGACAAACTATTTGATTGGAGGGCTGGTATTCAATCCGAAATTTCATCTTTTAATTATAACTGTTGGTGGATCAGGACTTCTATGTACTTAATATAAGAATGGAGATATCATGTTTTCTATTTTCGTCTCTCTCGTTATTAACATATGCAATGTAATAAACAAGTAATGAAATATGAATTAAATTCAATACTTCTATTGTTATTTGTAGAATAAAAATAAGTTTTGGTAATGTTACATTAAATGTTACATGAAATATGATCCTACACGAATAAAAAAAACATGGTTTAAATGTTTCAGAATATTTATTGCATGTTGTGTACATTTGTTCCTTTTTTTAATCAATTTGCATGGATAATTACACGCACACCAAGGTAAGCAATCATAGTAACGGTACCTTAGCAAATTTCTTATATCCTTTATTTATCTTTATTTTTGGGCCTAGAACTAATGGGCTCGAACTGAGTGCAATAGGCTGCATATTCTAACACCACAAAAAGATTTAGAGGCCCAATTTAAATCTAGCCCAAGTTAAAAAAAGGCCTGTTGTTAGTTATCATCACAAACGAGTGACGACTTCCAACCAAAACCCTTCGGCTCAGCCACTCTCTCATCTCCTCCTTCAGCCTCGCCATGTGGAGATCTCTGCTCCGTCGGGGTTACTTCAGAGAAAGACGGTTGTTTCTAGAAACATCGCTTCTTTTTTCGAGCTTTCGTGGTGGCGATGCATTTGTAACCGGGATAACACATCGCGCCTTTGCTTTTAGAAAAGCTGAAGCTGGAGCGTTCTTCTCTTCCAGCCCCGCAAGTTCCGATCAACCGTTAAGGGATTGTAACCGGTATGCATATCTCTCTCTCTCTTTGTTTATCTCTCTATGAATTAGTAGTTACTAATCCTTAAATGCAAAAGGATAGTAATCATATAGGATATATTTGTTGAATTACCATGCTTGGTGCAGTAAAATATTCTGTGCACTTGAGATTTGACTGTAACGGGTTTCTCTTGAAGAAGCTTCTTTTTAGGATTGAAATAGAAGAGGAGGCTTCTCATTTTGACTTAGATGCTACTAGGAGTGCCTTAACTGGAGAGACGGCATCAACATCTACATGGGATTCATCGTCCAGAATTAATTCTTTTAGAAATTTTCTTCTTTGTTATCCAGGTATGATACCAGTTTATGTGAAGGTTACCAATTTATGGATCCCAAATTTAATTTTAGGCTAATAAATTAGTTCTGTTACCTTAAAACCTAATTATTGCATCTATAATATATTGTAGAATGTGTATCTGTTGATGAAAATGAAAACCGCATATTCATTTCGGACAGTTATCATAATCGCATCCTAATTACTGATATTGATGGGAAGATTTTAGATTGCGTAAGTACAATCTTGTCCTCCAATTGTCTTCTGTTTTTCTTAAATATTAATCATTTTAAATTGGAAATCCAATTAAATTTCAAGTTTTCTCAGATTGGCAGTTCATCTCCTGGGTTTGAAGATGGTGAATTTGAATCAACCAAGTTGTCATGTCCTGCTGCATCATACTATTTTGACACAACTGATTGCCTTTATTTTGTTGATTCAGAGGTAGAACTGAAGTTTTGTTATCACAAAAGCAACATGGTATCATGCCCTTTGACTGTGGTACTGATTTTTGTTTCTTTTTATCCTTCTGAAACTTTTGGTAGAATCATGCACTCCGAAGGGCTGATTTAGAAAATAGACTGGTGGAGACGGTTCATCCTTCATATGTAAAAAGATCATCCGGCACATGGAATTG
Source organism: Carex rostrata (assembly GCF_964058835.1). Classification (NCBI taxonomy): domain Eukaryota; kingdom Viridiplantae; phylum Streptophyta; class Magnoliopsida; order Poales; family Cyperaceae; genus Carex; species Carex rostrata. The sequence continues at coordinate 2,620,882 of NC_135943.1, forward strand.
GATATTAGGCAAGCTTGGATTTGGAAAAGAAGTACCTCTAACAACTCAGGTACTTGGTTCCTCTGCAATCAAATCTCCTTGGCATGTTATAGAGATTGAGGATGATAACCTTTTAGTCATGGATCGTAGGTACACTTCTGCTTTTACCGTTCTTTTTGTACCTTTTTCAGTTTATATTATATGTTTAATAAGAAATATATCATGATATGGCATCCATGGATATGCAGTTTTGAGATTGCCTGGGTCATTGGAGCCAATGATGGTTCGATAAGAGAATCTATAAGAGGTTTTTATTATTTAAAATTATAGTTATTTTACATAATTCTCAATTCAATATATTGCTAAAATGATCCTTATTGTTTGGAAGGTACCCCGAGTATTATAAATTTGTGTGACAATGCAATAAAAGAACGAATGGCTCTTCTTAAAGAGTTGCATGCAAATTTAGCTATCAAGAAAGGCAAAAATGCGCTTTCTCTTTTTTCGTCCATTGCAAGTGTTGATAAGCATGCTATCTTTGCTGACACAGGTACACTTTTTCCAGTACAGCACATTATTATCATATCATATTAGAATTGTAGAGTATACTCTAACCCCCAAGGAATAGAAAATAGAGTAAAAGAAATAAAAGAACAAGGAAAATGCCGAATTGGAAACCCTAAGATTAAGCACAACTTAACATAAGAACAGTGATCCACTTACAAAAAAGGGACCTCAGTAATGAATATATTCATTTGAAACTTTTACGACTAAATGACAAATTATATTATGAACATGATGTCTAGGATTTTGGTGAAAACTTTTGTTTAACCTCTTTTCTTTTCTTTTTATTGAGAAGACAGCCAAAGGGTTATGAAATACAATCTGGAGTCGAAGTCTATGTCGTGTCTTTGTTTTTCAAATTTTGGGTTACTTGGTTTGCCCAGCTGGCTTATTTGTCCCCTTGAGAGAGTTTTTACCAGGTTAGGTTCTTATTATTCTTCATATGCGGTCTTCATATCATTTTATTTAGCATTTGCAAGGGAAAAGAGAAAGAACCTTTTATTTGGTTTATACAGGGATATTTGTTGAAAATGTCAAAATTGGAAACTGCATCCTGCAAATTTACCTAACTTTTTCGGGTGTTTCTATTTTATAAAGACAATTTTTTTAGGAGTTTTTCAAGGGCATACTTTGGGTGTTGCTTAATATTAATAGCGTGTTTATTATTCTTGTTATTTATTTGTTATATGTTTTAATGTAGTTATTTTTCTTTGCAGTGGCTCAATTGAAAAGGTCAGAGAGCATGTCAGTGATGTAAAAGTGCTCCCTGGTACTCCACAGTACTCTTCTTCTTGTTATAAATAAAATAAAAACTTCCGTAATTTGTATAATTCTGTTAACATACCATTTTTTTCAAATAGCGCCAATTTTGTGATTTGAATTAACTTGTGAACAGGTAGATGCAATTTAAGGGTGTTTGTTGAGGTACCAGGTGGTACTGAACTATTATCACCTCTAGATGAGAATTGTATATGGTGCCAAGTCAGAGGGTCTGGTTCAGAGATTTCTGTGTTATCACAAGGTCAAGGTCAAATAACAAACCCTGAAAAGGTACCATATTTACTTTTTTACTTTTTTAGAGTATATTGCATGAATGGTCCTTGAAGTTGAAGCAAATCCAAGTTTTGATTGCCATCAAAGTATGTATGTATATTTGCTCCTTAAAAGTGACCTATTGAGTTGTTTTATCATTTCATCACATTCAAAACTTATCACTGTCATGTCAACATTGTATTGGCATGGGTTTTGAGAAATTAGTCGAGAGATTTGATTGAGGAAAATAGCTTATGTTGCCTGCTCCTAGATCTTACGAGTGCTATAATAATTAAAATGCAGACACCTACACTCTGAGGTATTACATGATGCTTTTCACTATTTATCCTGACAAATTAATACAGGAAATGCTTATTTTTGGGACCCAATTGATAAATTTAAACAGATCAGTCTTATAGAAGAATGTACATGATCCCTAAAATCAACCTCAGGGACCAAATTGATAAACTCAATGCGAACAGAGATTCTGTTTGAACATGGATGCAACTCGAGAAACTAATAGGAGGGAGAGAGGTAAAGAGAGAAAGAGGGGAATTTGATGCTCTATGACTTACCTCAAATTTCATTACTCAAATCTGAGTGCAAGAGAGTCATAATATTGAAAGAATTAGCATTTGATCTAGTGACAAACACTCTTTTCAAACTCATGATCCTAGACTTGCCATGAGTCGGAAAGTAATCACGATGAAGTAAACTTAATCTGGATTACTGAGCATAATAAAACCAATCAGATGCCAGTTTCAATACTTCAACCCAAAGGACAATTTATGAAATTTACTCATTTTTTGTGCCTTTTAAATAAATATCGCAACTATTGAGCACCCCACTTCTATCTTTTGCTTACCAAATTTTTGGGTTTAGGTTGGTGTGACGCAACAGTGGTTTGATGAGTTGGATAATCTCGCATTTGTTGAAGTTGATGATGATAAAACCCACAATAGGAGAGAAGAATTAATTTCGGAAATTGCTATAGACAAAAGGAAGGCACAGTTTGATTGTGCTGTCCAAACTAGTCCTGGCACATGCGAGGTACATTAATCTTGTTTTCTGTTTTACTTGCTCAAATTTTTCAGACTTTCAAATAAGCTCTAAATTATTTTCAATAAATACAAATGACATTTTGAAGTCCTTCAGCAAACAATATTAAGTGATTATAACAAGGTGAAGTCGAAAAAAGTGGACTCAATGTGCCTGATTTATGCATACGAATTAATTGGTAAGGCCCTTGGTACTTAATTGAATGACAGCAAGTTAGTATTTTTCAATCCAGACTGTTCAATCAAAATCAAATAATCCAGATTGTCCCTTGATATTTTCCTGATCGTAGAGATTTCATGCATACTGGTACATCTGCTGCCATTATTTATAAGCAGATGTGGAGTTGTGCTTAAAGATAAAAATGCTTGATTTAGATAAAAATACTTGAACTGACTTTATCTAATTGTTGTTTGGCGTTTCATTTCGAAAGAAAGGTACTATTGTCAACATAATTTAATGTTTTTTCGTCATAACAATCTAACAGTTCATGCTGTGTGCCAATAGTTAAAAAAAGAGGTCGGATGTAATACATCTATTCAGTGAAATTTTCAATGAAACCCCATTAATGTTTGTTCCTTACCTCTATTTTTACTGATCCTTTATTTATAATGGGTTTGCTCAGGTGGTTGTTAGTGCTGTCTTGTATTTATCAATCAACAATGCATGTGAAAATCGTGAAGAACAAAAATTGATTGGTTCAAGACTTCTCTTAGACATGTGCTCAACTTCTCAACCGAAGGTAATCGACTCATTTTTAGAGAACTGTGAGGATTTACGGGATTTAATATTTGTCTGCCCTGTGCACCTTAGAATAAAGTTGGAATGCGGGGATTACCCAGCAACCGACTTGAATAAAGGGATTGTTCCCACGGATTCAAGCATAAATATAAATATTGTATTATGATGGTATGTTTGTTAGCGTGCTAATTTATGCCGTGTATTTATTTTGCCGGATGTGATGTCCTAATGGCCATCAAATATTTTTGAAGCAGTAGACAAGAAAATAAACACTAAGCGTTATATTCGTGTAATAGTCCTTTCTTTTTTTAGTTAGGATAAGCACTTCCCAATGAACATGAAATAGATGCTTTTATTTAGTAATAATTGTTTTCAAGTGCCCTCTTTTGGTCTTTTGATTTACTTCAAAAAAGATATCATGGATAACAAGTGCTGATTGCTGTCTTTTGAGGTTTAAATTACTGATTTGCTGTACTAGGAGATGCGAAATTAATGAAAAGTTATCTCAAGTGTTTCAATTTTTCCTTGAGCTTCTAATTTTTAACAAAGCTGAAAAATACAATTTACTTCACTTTTTAAGCGTGCTTATAATCAACGTGTCATTTACATTTTGATGGACATCAGAACAGCGACATACGAAAACCATTGGTGCCACTAGATCTTTACAAATCTCGTGTTAAAATTATCACTATTTTACAGGGACTATCGTGTGATATTCGTGTAAAATTCGCCAGATGAAACTAAAATAGAGAACGACTGTGTATTAAAATCTTGTTAAATTTAGGTGCAGATTAATGATCATTTAGTCAGGATTTAATATTGGTAGGACCAAATTGTTAATATATAGAAACGCTTAAGGAATATTTTTTTTTTGTTGCACCAAACTTGATACATGGCCTATTTAAACCACCGAGAATAACTTCATTTTATTAGTTTTTTGTTGTCATATTTGTCAAAGAATTGTGTTATTAATATTTGTTAAAGTATTTAAAACGATATAGTCATTGAAAGAACTAGCATTTGATCTAGTGGCAAAAACTCGTGTTCTCTGATGTGAGAGATCACGGCATGGATTCAAAACCCTGATAAAAGAAATGTAATAACAAGAGTTTGAAAAGAGTGTTTGATGGCTTGATCTCTAACCCTCTCATTAAAAAAAATAATAATAAAGTCATTGGAACATTTCTTAATGGAAAATAAGCAGAGCCTTATATATATTATTAACTATTGTTATTGTTAAACTCGATTATCTGGAAAATATACACTAAGCTAAAGAGATGGAAAGAAGAGAGTGCAAAATTTTATACAACTGTAAAAACAGCATACTAACATATATTTTTTTTTACTTTTCCTTTAAAACAAAGAAATACATTGAGCCTAACTAATTTGCACGATCCAACCAGTCTAGAACGGAAGCAATTGGCCATCTTAATTCAACTCCTGGATTGAATTATCAAAATAATTTATAAGATGAAAAGAATACAGTATTGTTCTTCAATTATCACTCAAACTCTTTAATAAAAAGGGAAAAATTAGATATTAAAAATATTAACTAATACCTTCGGAGATGTAGAAGATGGTGCATCCAAGTTTCTTGCCTCAGACTTCTCATTGGATAACCTGCAACGAAAGTTGATATATTGTTATAAATATTAACCTAAATTTGTTGTTGCTGGCCTTTCCTTGTTGTAAAGTGTATTATGGTGTGTGCACGCGTGCGCATGTGTGTGTGTGTGTGTGTGTGTTGGTAGGGAAGAGGGTGCTCACGTGGAGAGAATGGTGACCCAAATCAGCTCAACACAGTCAACCCACAAGAGTCTTTGCTCAACCGGGATAACACCATAAGTAATTAGGTGCGCAAATGGCCACAGCTTCCAACCAGCCTGCATTGATTATTTTAAGAAGATAAATAACTAAAACAAAAACTCGTGTAATGCAAATTAAAAATGAAAAATATTGAAGTGATGCAATGTGTGCAGTGCAAAATCTCAAAATCAGGGACAGAATTTAAGAGCGAGTCAAGAACACACCCACCACAAAGTAAAACACGGAAATAGAAAAAAAAAAAAAATGTATGTTCCCCAGGCTAACCCAGTTTCACTGTTACTTTATACAAAACTTAAAGACGGAAAAAGGGCCTAGTTTGAGCAATGAAGTTTCGTCTCTGATGTTTACCAGAACAACTATGCATATTCAACCAACTAGACAGGCTACTTTAAAGCACTCCTTATGGGGACACATTCCATGATAATTACAAAAATTGACAGTTCAGAGTATTTAGTTCATACCGTAAGCATAGGCCAGAAGGTGGCCCTTAGTTCAGTGAAAGTTGTGACAGGTGATTCAAAGCGAAGTAATCCCAACACCAAGAAATAAATGCTGTTCCATAAAGCAGACCATGCTGTCTGATCGAATGCTACTTTGACCGGGACCACCCACCAGTCATCATAAGGAAATAACGCCTGCATATCCATATAAAAAAATTATACATGAACTAGTTAGAAAATCATTTTTAACTGCCCTTGGGACTTTTCGATTTCTTTGATTAGGCCCATCATTGGTTTGTAATAGATTATGCATGAAGTGGTATGGTACCTACAGTTGATATATCATATTATTGCCTCACTGTCACCAATAGAGGTAACTAATACGTGCCAATCAGTTATAATACTAAACAATGTTCTGCTCGTTTTTTATATGATTTGGCTGTTTGTGGACGATGCTAAATGGTCCTTAAAACTAGACAAACTGTAAAATAAAATCAACTCATCAAACTAAACTTAAATCTATTATTAGAAAGACAAAAAATCAAGAAATTCTTCTTAATTAACAAAAACAGTGTAATTGTACTAGGGACCCATTATTATATTCACTTAGTCACCTGGCCTAGCAGTGAGAAATATAAAACAAATTGGTTCAAATGTGGTACCTCACAGAAATGATAGTAGTAGTGAGAAAGAGAGCCATGAAGCGCAAATCCAACAATGCCAGATCGAAACATTCTAGTGCGGTCAAAGTCAAAAAGAGGTTTCCCTTCATAGCACTGCTCAATAAATATTATTTCAATGGATTAATCAAATTGAATTGACTGAGTAAAAAAATTCAATTCGAAATAATATAATAAAGTTCTACCTGCGCAATCCAATCACCAATTGAGTAGACAATTCCACTGATCATCATTTTGGCAAGAACAGGATTTGTTTTTAAGGCTTCTTCATATGCAGTCCAGTTATGTAGAGGTGCATATTTCACAATCTCGAATATTGTCCATCCCTGAAATTTTCTCATTTGTATCAATCATCTGGTCAGGTTTTATATCTCCTAACTTAGCCTAACATTCTATTGGCTCCTTTGTCAAATTTACCAGAGAAATTTCCTGTGTCTATTTCCACTCTTAATAAAAAAAATACACAGTAGCTAAAAAGACTAATTAGCATATTATTTGCAAATAGGTATCTGATTTGTCCTCTTTCATGATCAACTAATGTTTTGACCAGTACTGTCCTGAAATTTACACAATTTCCAATACCAGCTTCTGGAACTTAGAGAAAAGGAAATCAATATAACAAACTTACATGCCAATAATCGTGATCAATTGTAAGAAGTTTCGTAACCGCAAAAGTACCAGCCGCAAGTACAATCGCAGCATTAATTGCTCGATCGGCCATCTTCCCCATCTCCTCGCCTCCTTCAATAGACGAACCAGAGCCGGATGTACTCAATCCACCTCCTCCAGCTAGACCAAGCTGTTGCGTAGCACTTGCGCTGGTGCTAGTCGAACCTCCTTCGTTGATAATTATCGCTCCTTGGAGCTGCACCTCATCCATCTGCTCTTCCATATGAGCTACCATGGCCGAGAGGACGCCACCGTCTTGCTGATCAGTGGAGTCGGTGCTCTGTACGGGGATGACATCGGCGTCATCGGTAGTGACCAGCGCCACCACACCACCGCCGCGTCGCCGGAGAAGAGGGAGGTGGAGTGACTTGGGCTTGGAGATGGCGAATCTGGCGAGAGAGGGTAAGAACCTCCTTGGTGGAGAGGTTACACTGTGTAGAGCAGTCGCCATGGCTTAATACTCCTGTGTGAGGAGAGAGAAAGAGAGAGAGATTGGTAGAATTCCTATTTTTTGAGGATTCCACGAGAAGAGAAACTATGATGCTACTTAAGCAAAGGTTTTCTTAAATATACCCCTAAATAAAAGCCTGTTTTACAAGCAAACCCTGCAGAAGGACACGAAGAGAGGAGTCCGGATCCTCAGAAATAACTCAAATATTGAGATTAGATCTTGACTGTCCGATCAGAATCCGGATCAATCCAACTCGAGATGAAATGCTTGGGACTCCTTTAATATTCGTGCCGAAACAGATCTGACGGTTCTAATTTAAACTCAAAATTTCAGTCAACATAGGTAATATGAATTCCGAAAAGAGGCGCTTCGCCGCTTCCCAGTTCCCACTCGATCAAGATAGTCGGCAAGGTATGAAAATTACAGGATTAGAGGGTATATTTGAAAAATACGCCAAGTGGACCTGGGAAGATTTACAAATTACAACGATTTTTGTGATCATCGTTTTTTTTTTTGCACAAGTAATCAGTTGATATTAATTGTGGATGATGTTCGAATGAATGGTGGCCTGGTGGGTGACGTGTCTGAATTCTAGTGGTTGTAATCGGTCGGCTGGTAAAATGTATCCCTTCCACAAGTTGCAATTGGACTTGGATTGTACATTTGTACTACTTCATGTCACATTTGTACTACTACATCTCCATTTTTCGAAATAAGAAACAATCGCCGCCGGAGTCCGCATCGCCTATAACGCATCTCGGCCGTATAATGCAGAGGTCCTCTAATATTAGTGTGATTTAGTCAGCGTGAATCTTAAAGCATATCGGACGTTCCAGATGTATTGACTCAAAAATTATTTTACGAGTTGATGCAGAGGATACGAATTCATCGCGACAGCTGGGAGATGATCAAATGGACACGTCCAATTAATAGTTGACTTGAGATAAAATGCTAATTGAGTTTTCTTTCGGAAGATTATTGTTTGGTCTGTGTGGGAGCCAGCTTCAGGGTCTTCTAGGCCAGCCAGGTCAGCCTCTTCCACGTGTGCTCTTTTTTCTTTGTATCTGACGTGGATCAATTTCTTGTGGTAATTACATGCACACAGAATCTGAGGTATTGATTTGAGCGCAGATTAGAATCTCTCACTTTATATTGATTTTGATTTGAGTTTGTTTGGAATCATCATGACTTAAATCGACACAAGTAACAAACTCATCGGATCAGCAGATTTGTTTTGTTTATAGAAAATATTTAAAAATAATACCGAGTAATAGACATATAGGTTTCAGATTTTTATTTTATAGAAAGAACCGAAACAAATTTGATTTCTTTAAACAATTCTAAATCTAAAGTAGTGGATTGATTTTACCCCAGTCGGGTATACCCGCCCGTACCCGCCGCCCGGGGTACCCGTGCCCGAGCTCGGGTATGGGTCGGGTACTCGGGTACGCGGGTACGGGCAAAAACCGGACCGGACCCATTATTTTGGACCAATACCCGACCATACCCTATCCGAGTTTACCCGTACCCGACTACCCGAGTACCCGTACCCGTATACCCGACCACTGTTCATCCCATTTCAAAATTCAAAAAATCTGATTTTTTTCCCCCCCCAAACCAACAAAAAAAACCAGAAAAAAATAGGAAAAAACCAGAAAAAAAACCAAAAAAAACCAACAAAAAAACCAGAAAAAAAAAACAGCAAAAAAAAAAAAAATACCCGTACCCGCCCTACCCGTACCCGTACCCGCCTTACCCGTCAAGGGTACACGGGTAAGGGTATAGGACGGGTAGGGTATGGGTTTTAAAAATTATATCCGCCATACCCGTACCCGAATACCCTTGTACCCGAGTATACCCGTACCCGAGACGGGTATACCCGGGGTACCCGTACCCGCCCGAGTTGCAAACCACTAATCTAAAGGAACCGAAATTTTTATTTATTTTAGTTTAGGGAAAACTTTTTTGTGGCATGAGGTGAGCGCTACAATAAGTCTGACGATTCATCCATTATTCTATTTTATTCTTATATTATTTCCATAAATAAAAAATTCTGTCAGATCAGCCTTCTTTGTTTTAATCAAAAACAGGAACAATTAATCACCTAAAAGTAAGAACTGTAAACTTTATCAGAAGAATGATTGTTAAATCAACCATCTCCTAAAAATTAGAACTAAAGCATTTTGTTGGGAATGCCATAATTCTCCTGAAAAATTGTGAAAGAATTGATGCTCTTGGAATAATGGACATGGCATGTTAGCATTGTTCATTTCGGCTGAAACCTTCAGATATTTGTACATGAGTGAGTCTATGGTACTATGCATATTACGATTTGTTATCGTGCTATGGCTATGTTCGAGTTTTCAAATTCTAACGGTCGATCCGAACCGTTTATCTTGTTCTCCATATTAATATGTGTTTAGAGACCAAATTTTACATTTTTTGAAATTTTTTTTACTATTTTTTTAGATTTATTGAAAATCACTGTTTTTGGATGGTCCAGAATTTTCAGATCAAGTGATTTTCTAAATATCTAAAAAAATAGTAAAAATTTTTCAGAAAATGTAAAATTTGGTCTCCAAACACATTAATATGGAGAACAAGATGAACAGTTCGGATCGACCGTTAGGATTTGAAAACTCGAATATAGAGCCGTAGCACAGTAACAACCCGTGATATGCATAGTACCATAGACTCACTTTTTGTATATTTACAAAGTATCACACTGCACTCCAAAATTTTAATTTTGCATATTAATCCAAATTATTGCTATTAAAATCGGACCACTGATTTAGGTTCATGATTTGCATGGGACCATCCAATGTTTTACAAGAGGGATCCACTTACACTTAAAAAAAAAGTGACATCAAATTACACCCTACATTTTTAAAGTCTTCAAAGTCTAAATAATCGATCCAAACCGTTCAACATGATAGATATATTAAAATGTGCTTGCATGTCAAATTTTATATATTTTTTTGAATTTTTTACTATTTATTAAGTATTTTATAAAATCATTGTTTCGAACCATTGAGTTTTTGTACCCATCTTAATAAATATTAAAAAAATTGAAAAAAATAAAAATTTTGATTTGCAAGGACATTTTAATATATCATCATATTGAATGGTTTAAATCGACTGTTTAGACTTTGAAAACATAAAGTGTAATATGGTGTCATCAAAAAAAGATGTAACTGAATTCCTCATTTTATAAAAGATCTAAGAGCTGAAGTATTTGCCTCCGCATTCAAATTGAGGTGTTATATTGACCAGCTTAAATCATTTTTTTTATTTGTTTTATCTCAACTTCAATGGTGTTGTATGTTATCTAATTTACATTAGCATCTTAATATATTTTACTTTTTTTTTATCAATATTCACAAGTTTTGCTTCTTTTATTTATATTACTTATGCGTTCATACTGTTTTCAAAATCTTGAATCAGTGAAGTTTACATTTGCAAGAATGGAGAGTGAAGGTCTTACTTCAAATTAATCCTGCCAAACATAAATAGCCTTGCTTGAAGGATTAAAATTTTATTTTACTCACCAAATTAATTACATCACTTAAAAAAAATGCATTAATTTACTTCATAAAAAACTTGATTCTTGAAGATTTAATACCCTTAGTTATTACCTTATTTTTAGAAGTTGATTTAAAAAAATAATAGACAGATTGTACATTAGAGCATCTACATTCGTGAAACTCTTGGAATTTCTAAATAACTGTTAACTAATTTTTATAAATTTTATCTCTGAAAGTTTCTAAACCCCACATCCCTAAAACTAAAATTAGAGTTTCTTAATTGCCACATCAGCAAATAAATTACAGGAGAATAGAATTTCAGCAAATTATTTGACCACGTCAGAGTTTATAAAAAGCTTCTTATTAAGAAACTTTGAAGCAAAATTGCTAAATAAGAAACTTATCTGCATCCCTGAAACTAATTTAGAAACTGCCACATCATATTAGAAACTCCAAGAGTTTCAGGAATGTAGATGCTCTTACAATTACATCATCAGTATAACTTTCTTAGAAACACACCAGTCAGTCACATATGGTTAATACTGACAGTACCAACAGACCAGAAACAAGCCACTTCATATCATTTAATTCCTCCCCTTCCCCACAAACCCAACTCATACCAGACCTAAATAAATAGCAGGCTTCTGCTATTCATCCAGACCGTCTGATCAATCCCATCAACGACCAAGATTAGAAACAAGCAACCTATATCTGTCTGGTTTAAATCTGACGGCCAATATTCAATTATTGCATGATCCTGCTATATATATATGATGCATCCAACCATCCAAAAATGATTTGAAGTTTGCACAAGGACCACAAGCACATGCTTTATTACTTCCTCCATGTGGACCTTTTATTACAGAATTAACTCAGCTTGTCAACTGAGATATCAAATGGCCAGTTGGAACAAATTTATCTTTTTTTGCATAATTTTGGTAAAACGACCTGTAGCCTCCAATTGCCAGTACAGTACATCTTAACTAGAAATATTCACAAAAATATACATTTCTACAGTTCCACTTCTCCAAAATTAAATGTCATTTATTACTGAATGACAAACACCACCAGTACAGAAGGCCCATGCAATGATGCAATGCTATTCTTCAATGTAAACAATGAAGACACTCTGCTTCCAGAGTTTTCCTTTTTCATGCAACTCATATTTCGCCAGTCTCTGTTAAATTAAATAAGAACTACAGTCTACAGTGCTATTAAAAATGAAGTGAGGACCCAAATTACAACTCAATATCAGAATGATTGAACAATTGATCTCCCGTTAGTAGCTACTTCACAAAAATCAGAAGTGATTGACAGCACAAAATAATTGACATAAAAACCAACCAAAAGAAAAGCTACACTGATCGATAACATATTACCTTACCGATCATAGTGAATTTTAGTTATAAGAACTAAAAAATCAAAGAAAGATGAAGCACTCCAAAGACACCGAAGGATTATCCAAAGATTCCTTCCCTTCGTTGCCGGGCCCACCACCTACCTCTGACAACTGGGGAACCGCCTTGTTCGGCAGCAATGGCGGTACTCTCCTTATGGGTACCCCGCGATTGGCCCCCAATCTCTCCCCCGGCCCACTTGTCCCGGCCACCTCTCTCCTCTTTGCACCAGGAGACAATGATCTCCTCCCAGATCTCTCCCCTAAATCTCTCTTTACCCCATTTCCATGACCACTCAATGACCGATTATTTCTCAAAGGTGGACCTGGCGAAGAACGGCCGCTCCGACAACCTAATCCGGCGACCACCGCGGGCGACGACCTCTCTCTTCTGGCCCCTCCTACAAGCTCCCCTGAGTAGGACCTCCTATTGTAGCCGTTAGCATTCCCTCTTGGAATTCTGGGAATTGAAGAGGTAGCAGTAGTAGTACTTATCTCTTCTCTCTCCCTTTCTCTTGTCGTCACGCTAGTAGCGTTGCTAGTGGCCTCGCTGAGACTACATGCGTCATCAGACGGCTGGGGCTGCTCCGATCTGTCATCGGACGGTGGGATCTCGCTTGGTTTTGGCTTCAGGTTCTTCTCCAGTTCATCCTTGCTGGTTTCTTTCCCTTCTGGCTTGTGAACAGGAGAGGAAGGGGCAGGAGGCGGCTTCGGCTTCAGTTTAGGCTTAGTTTTAGGGGTTTCTGACAGAACCTCCTTCACTGTCTCCTCCTCCGGTGGCGGCGGAGGCGGGTCCCACCGTGGTTTTTTCAAGGCCTTTTCTTTTTCATTTTCCTTCTCCTCGGCTTCTTTCTTGCTACAGCAACAACCCATTGGCAAAGAAAGACTCACGAGCTCTCTTTTCTTCTCCTGTAATTTCTGTTTTTCCCCTTGTTTTAGCTAGAAGCTTAGAACAGCTGCATTGGTTTTTTCTTCTTTTTCTTTGGCCTCACTCAGACTCAAGAGCAGTCTGTCCCCTATCTGACTCTCTCTCTCCTCTCGATCAATCAATCAAATCTATTGACGCATGTAGATATCAGTATTAAATATGCCTAAGCTGTCTGCCATTGACGTGCGCGCTCTCTCTCTCTCTCTTCCTCTGTTTCTCGGTTTTGGCGATAAGAGGGTTTTGGAAGCGGGAATTCGGTCAAAAAATACAAAGAGAGATTTTATTCGGATCTTCTGATTCTATTTTCATATCTATAATGTAGCGGGTCTAAATGTGCATCAAAATATCATCAAAATATCATCCGTTACACGGAAATTCAGGTGAGTAAAATCCACAGGTTTAGTTCAAGCATTAATTTACTGTTAAGTTGCAACACAAAAGTAGGTCGCGCATGCTTGTTAATTACGTGCAATGCCACTGCCTTGCTATGTCATTCCGTGATTCGCGATAGTGCCCTCCTACTGACAATGGACCTCGCTGATTTGTCTGCTGTGGTTTCTAGTCGTGAGAAATTGTATTTTTGTATTTTACATCACTAATTACTAATTGAGTGCCTCCGTGGCAGCCACCTGGAGGCACTAATATACAGTTTACGGTTGATGCACCAATCCATGCATGTTCTTCCCGCGCTAATTCAGCGGCTATAGCATGTGATGTGGTTCCTACTACGAATTAGTGATTGGTAAACGGGCCGGGCCGGGCGGTCCGGGCAAAACCCGGGCACGGGCACGGGTAGCCACGGTCACGGGCGTCACGGGCACACGGGTACAACGGGCCGGGCGTCACGGGTTTTTTTTTTCAAAAATCCTGCCCTGCCCGTTTAATACCCGTGCCCGTCACGGGTTCGGGGGCAGGACGGTCCGGGTACCGGGGGCCGGGCGGTCCGGTCCGGTCCGGTCCGGGTCCGGACCGGCTTTTTTTTTTTTTTTTCTGTTTTTTGTTTCTGTTTTTCTGTTCTGTTTTTTTTCTTCTGGTTTTTTTTTCGGTTTTTTTGTTCTGTTTTTTTGGTTCTGCTTCTTTGGTTCTGTTTTTTTGGTTCTGTTTTTTTTTCGGTTTTTTTTCTGTTTTTTGTTTCTGTTTGTTTTCGGTTTTTTTGTTCAGTTTTTCGGTTCAGTTTTTTTTGTTCTGTTTTTTTTTCGTTTTTTTGTTCTGTTTTTTTGTTCTTTTTTTTTTTTGTTCTGTTTTTTGTTCTGTTTTATTTTGCTGTTTTTTTTTGCTGTTTTTTTGCTGTTTTATTTTTGCTGTATTTTTTTTGCTGTTTTGTTTTGCTGTTTTTTTTTTTTGAAAACCAATATATTATAAATCCAAATTCATACCAATTTAAACTCATTGGACATGGTTGTATATTTGAACTCAATAATTTTTGTTATAATAAAATATATTGGGGCATGGGGGGAATGAGGGGGAGAATTTGAGTTTAAATTTTGAATTTTACACCAAAAGTAAAAAAAAAAAAAAAATTCTGCCACGGGCTCACGGTCACGGGCACGGGCGCACGGGCTCACGGGCACGGGCGCACGGGCTCACGGGCACGGGTTACGGGTACGGGGGTCCGGGTTCTCACGGGCATTTTTTCAAAAAACCGGGTCCGGCCCGTTTAATACCCGTGCCCGTGTGCCCGTGTACCCGTGCATACCCGTGGCACGGGCACGGTCCGGTCCGGGCACGGGCACGGGCGGACCGGTCCGGGTTGGGTCCCCGGGGGCATTTACCAAACACTACTACGAATAGAACCCAAACATAAAATGACGAAAATGCCCTTCCAGTTCGGATTCAATTGACAGGGACAACACCTTGCATAGAAAGTATCATTGGATTCTTGGAGAGGTGCAATACGTACAAATTACTGCCATTGGAGATTCTCTCTTTCTGACAAATGATCCTCAGAAAAAAAAAAAAAAAAATTCAAAATTTGCAAGTTAATACGAGCTTGAATAAAACAAGATGATAAATTGTCGTACATGTTATTAGATCTTGATTTGCAGTTATCTTTTATTTACATGACATCTTGTCGGTAACATTAAATAATCCGAATTTTTTTCTAGTATTAAACCATCATTGTTTAGGGAAAACCGGAAAAGTAAGAAAAAATAATAATAAACAACATAATCTCACTTAAGTTATGTCTGGTTGCGAAACAAGAGTTGAAATAAATCATTTACTTCACATATAATTTGTAAAACAAGATTTAAAATAGAAGGCATCCAGTGCCTGTTTCATATATGAAACATAAGATGTAAATTACAAGGTGCTACTAGAGTGTGCAGTTAACGATGACAAAACGCAAAACATAACAATTACAGAGCAAAAAATAAATGCTCTACGCTTAACAATACACCAGAAGACAGTAATTGAGAAATGTTATAATGATAAGCCTCCATCTATGGGGCTAAAAGGTAACTGGTCCTGACATTGGATTTATGCAAAACTGAGAGTGTCTTCATTTCTTCACTCTGCTGGCTTTCCACCCCGGTAAGGCACTATCTGTCTGACTGCAGGGCCCCACACCCGCAATGGGATGATATTGATATCTTCTGGCAATATTCAAATACAGAGATAGATAGTAGAAGAATAGATCTCATAGGTTTTAGTGGGGCATTTTGGAAAATAACTTCATTTCTGCGGCCATTTTTATTAATATCCTTAAAAAAAAAATTAATTTTAAAAATACCTCCACATTGAATTTCTTTTTAAAAATGCCCCAACCGCCAGGCCCACGGGTGGCCCAAAACAAAAGCGGACCGCCCGTCCTACTGGCGGGTCACTTTAACTAGCGGGGCGCCCGTGGCACGGGCGGTTCACTGTTCTCATTTTTTTTTTCTTTTTTTTTTTAGTATTTTGATTTGATTAATTTTGTGAAAAAAAAGTTTTCTTATTTATAGTGTATGCCAAAAAATAAAATATTTGATATAAGTGATGTCGTCAATTTTTATAACTTTAATTTTTTATTTTTATTTTTTTGGTGAACTTTGATTTTATTTGTCAGTTGGATATCACAAGTCTAAATATAAAACTAATTAAGGACTTGACCTTTATTCTGGTTTTTATAATATATGTATAATATACACATATAAACATATACACATATACACATATAAACATATACACATATACACATATATACAAATTTTTTTTATAAACTCATTTATTTATAATATATATATATATATATATATATATATATATCTATATATGAGTTAGGCTGGGGTGCTATGGATAGCATAGTGGCCTCTATGCTATGGCTCAATATTCGAGTTTTCAAAATCCAAACGGTCGATCCGAACCGTTCATCTTATTCTCCATATTAATATCTGCTTGGAGACCAAATTTTATAATTTTCTGAATTTTTTTACTATTTATTAAGCCACTTTGAAAATCGCTAATCCAACGGTTTTACTGTTTTGTGCAGCCACCGTTGGATCAACAATTTTGTAAAATACTTAATAAATAGTAAAAAAATTCAGAAAAATGTAAAATTTGGTCTCCAAGCAGATATTAATATGGAGAATAAGATGAACGGTTCGGATCGACAGTTTGGATTTTGAAAACTCGAATATTGAGCCGTAGCATAGATGCCTCTATGCTATCCATAGCACCCCAACCTAACTCTATATATATATATATATATATATATATATAAAATAAATATATATACATATATATATATATATATAAAATAAATATATACATATATATATACATATATAATAAATATATACATATACATATATTATATATATAATATACATATATATACATGTAGAGTAAGGCTACGCTACTTCATGAATTAAACGGAGCACTAGTGGAGCGCCCGTGGGATGGACGGTTCTCTAATTTTGAAGTTCAAATAGCCGATCCAAACCGTTAGATGTTTAATCTACATTAAAATGTGATTGGAAACCAAATTTTACATTTTTTTGAATTTTTTTACTATTTATTAAGATGGTTTGAAAATCGCTGTTTTTTAAAGCCTACCATCGAACGAAAACTTAAACTAAATTTTTGAGATCCTAAACGACATTTTTTTGAAATTATGATGCTTCCGATACGACAATGCCCGGTGTTCCACCGGGGCAAAACGGATCCGTCTCGTTCTCCCCTTTCCGAAAAGTGCTCATACGCGTAAATCTGAGTTTCCTAGCCAAAGTTACAGCTGTTTAAAGTTTTTTCAAAAATTAAACTTTGAAAATTCTTAACTAATTGTAAAACAATGCAAATAAGTTGAAATTTATATCAATTATGTGTATATGTGTATATTATACATATATTATAAAAACCATAATAAAGGCCAAGTCCTTAATTATTGTTATATTTAGACTTGTGATATCCAACTGACAAATAAAATCAAAGTTCACCAAAAAAATAAAAATAAAGAAAATCAAAGTTATAAAGATTTACGACGTCACTTCGTAAATATATCAAATATTTTATTTTTTGGCATACACTCTAAATAAGAAAAAAAAAATTCACAAAATTATTCAAATCAAAATACTAAGATCTAAAATTAAAAAAAAAAAAAAATGTGAACGGTGAACCGCCCGTGCCACGGGCGCCCCACTAGTTAAAGTGACCCGCCAGTGGCACGGGCGGTCCGCTTTTGTTTTGGGCCGCCCGTGGGCCTGGCGGTTGGGGTATTTTTAAAATTAATTTTTTTTTAAGGATATTAATAAAAATGGCCGTCATTTCTGTGTTTCCACAAAGTCCAGCTCAGAACACTAAATATCATCCAAAATGCAATTTTTTGTTGGTGATTCAAGGTCCCTGCAAATTTAAAAATGTCCCTACAAGTTTTCCATTGTTTAAAGCAAGGTTCTAAATAGCGTTTATCGCGTCATAGCGGGGAGCCTCCAAAAAAAACTATAGTGAAAGCTATGTCACATAGCGTTTTTTTTATTTTTATAAAAATTATATTATATATTTGTACTAAATATCAACATTATTTAGTCTCATAAAACAATAAATAATACCAAATTGATTAAAAAATTATAATATTCATATTGAACCAATACAAAGTCCAAATTGCGACTCAAAATATCCATAGTAATACTAATATCATAAATTATCGATCTTTTTCTATTCAAAATATCTTCAACATGATAACATAATTTATATTTTTTTCTATTTAAATTTCAAAATAACCTAGAAATTGAAAAGAAAAAAAAATTCATACTTCTAGTAAAATAAACAGATGATCCTTGAAGAAATTCTTGTTAGTCCCTAAAATTTCCATAATTTAGCAATTATTTATTTGATTTATCATCAGTTAAAAAAAACCAAGAGCAAAATAAAAAAAATTACTATAGCGGACCTGAATTTGATATAATGTAATATTCATCAAAATTAAACAATATCTTCACCATTTATTTATTTTAAAACTCATATAAATTGAAAAAAAAAAACAGCTCATGTTGCATAGCGCGCGCTATAGCGGACCGCTATTACCACTATAGCGTCCGTAGCTCAAATAGCGTGTTTTAATGTTATAGCGCGCTATTTAGAACATTGGTTTAAAGTATTGTTGGCTTATACCTAAGAAAACCAACACTGTTGAACTGAGGGGCACCTAAGTAATTATAAGTGGCTACTAATTTCTTTTTTCTTACCAAATTGGCAAGTTAAGGCCCTGTTCGGCCACGTTACTGTTTTTTCCACGAAAACAGTATTTTTCAGTTCAATTCTTGTGCCCATGTCCATTCCCAAATTCCAATTAGAGACCGAACGGGGCCTAAGTTTCCTTTCCATCTCCTTTTGGCCACGTTGGTTTTTGTTAATATTCTATTGTGCATTACTAACCACATAAAGATTATAATCTTTGAAGGTAGAGGAAGTTCCCACCAAACTATAAATTAAACTATCCTATCAAGTGAAATAATTTATTTGGCGCTCACTCCATTTAGGCCCTGTTCGGTTGCACCAGTGAGAATAGGAATGGGTACGGGAATGAAAAATTTTGAACTGAAAATTACTGTTCACGTGGGAAAAAAAAATTCAGTATGAGTGAATTTTCATTTTCCCACGTGAACAGTGATTTTCACGGTGCAGCCGAACAGGCCCTTACTGGATACTTATTTCACTTGTAAAACTCGCTATACTGAAAATCACTTTCTTACTCTGAAGTCTGAACAAATTAATTTAAGCTATTGTATAAAAGTGGCTATCATAGAGAATGAAAATCATTTTCTTACTCTGGACAGATTAATTTAAGCTATTACTTAAGCTGTCCAAACCAACTTCCATTGTCAGAAGAACTACCCGCTTAACTCTTTGAGGGCCTGTTCGACGGGCCTAAGGGAATGAGAATAGGATTAGGTTGCAAAAATTTTGAATTGATTTGTACTGTTCACATTAGAAAAAAGAAATTCAGTCAGACTAAATTTTTTTTTTCCACGTAAACAGTAAAACTTTTTTACTTCCGTTGAACAGGCCCTGAGTTTGTATAATGTATGGTAACATAAACTTTAAAGTTAAAATTTGAACTAATTTAATATTGAGTGAGTCTATGGTACTATGCATATTACGATTTGGCACCGTGCTACGGCTCTATATTCGAGTTTTCAAATCCTAACGGTCGATCCGAACCGTTCATCCTTTTCTCCATATTAATATGTGTTTGGAGACCAAATTTTACATTTTTTGAAATTTTTTTACTATTTTTTTAAATTTATTGAAAATCACTGTTTTTGGATGGTCCAGAATTTTCAGATCAAGTGATTTTCTAAATATCTAAAAAAATAGTAAAAAAAATTAAAAAAATGTAAAATTTGGTCTCCAAACACATATTAATATGGAGAACAAGATGAACGGTTTGGATCGACCGTTAGGATTTAAAAACTCGAATATAGAGCCGTAGCACGGTGTCAAATCGTAATATGCATAGTACCATAGACTCGCTCTTTAATATTCACACAAAAAAAATATTATTCATATCAATTCGAAATGAACAGTCCGAAAATTTAATACGGTGACTTAAAATTTGAATTTTGTACGTAATGCGGGACGAGACGACAAATCATAGATGACATCAGATCTTATGAAAATGTGATTCATGTGTATGACGAATTATAGATGAGGTTGAAAGTATATTGTGGTAAATTAATAGATGAGATCAAATATGAAAAATGTGATTGAAATATTTGAACAGTGTGAATGAATAACATTGTCAACAGATCGAGTTCATTCATTCATAATTTGAACAGACGTAATTGAAATATAGATGAACACAATATATCTAGAGAAGGGTTCAAATGCCGAAATTTTTAAATATACCATCATTCCAAAAAAAATAAACCCAAACACCCTGGTTTTGAAAATTTTCTAATTTTGACATCACCGCATCGCCCAGATGCGGCCACTTTTCTGCGGGCCGCATCTAGGGGCAGCGGCCCATTTTTTTTTTTTTTTTTTTTTTTTTTTCCTCATGTGACTTTGAACTGAAAACAGGGTGGCCGCTCCCTTGGGATGCGGCCCGAAATAAGGTGGCCGCTTTCTCGGGATGCGGCCGTGTCAAAATTCGAAATTTTTCAAAAAAATGGTGTTTGGGTTTATCTTTTTTTGAACCATGGTATATTTAAAAATTTCGGGTTCAAATGCCTCCATTTTTTGTGTCTCCATCATGCATGTCTCCATTTTTAAAAATTTAAATAATTCAAAATTTAAAACTTAAAATTCAAAATAAAATCATTGGATATGAACTACATCATTTTATCTATGCACATCTAAAAAATTATGGCATTTTAACTTTGTTTTGGTTGTCATCTTGAGCTTATAAAAATGTATACTAATGTGGATAATTTATATACGTTGATTTTTAAACTTATTGATTCATATAAAAGTAAACTCGAAATGTAATATTTTTTTTATGGGCACATAGAGAAAATAACATAGATCACATCTAGCGGTTTTATTTTAACGTTTAAGTTTTAAATTTTGAGTTATTTAAGTTTTTAAAAATGGAGACATAATGAAGACACAAAAAATGAAGACATTTGAACCCTCTCACTGAATATTTCCTATAAATTTTTGGATATTGGATAATTGCACTAGTAGACTTTATTTTGTTATTACTTATCCATTAAAGGAACTTTTTTGTGTCCATGTAGACTAATGTACATTTACATTTTACAGTGCATCCGATGTACAAATGTTTGCTTTTTTTTTTTCTTATCTGTGCTTACACGTGGGAATTTTTTATTGGTAGTAATTGATAGAAAAGAAGAGAGAGAAACAGAAAGAGTACAGCTGTTTTTTTATGAGTAGTAAGATCAGTACTGTTCAAATAGCTTTAAGATACGTGTCGATCAAGTTTGAATAAATTTTAACGCATATTGGACGGCTCCGAGTTTGATCCGATATCCTTTTAACCGCCCCAACTCCTATATAAAATCTGGAAAAAATACTCGAAAAAATACTTCTTATCTTGAATGTTGAATTTCCATGTTATATAGACCAGTTTCAGTGTTTTAAATAAAGAGTCTTAAAATATACTTAGATTCGCCTTTAAAATCCGGCCGCAAATTGAAAAGTCAAATTCAAGTTTATGTAAAATATCAAAATTGGAATTTAAAAATGTGTGGCGGATGTGCGTAACAGGTACGGATAAAATTGACTTTCATTATTTATTATTAAAGCAGCTGTTCCATATATATTTTATATTTTTCATGCAAATTTTGTAGAGGAATTTTAAACTGATCCTCATAATTATATGAAATTTATCCGTTGATGATTTCCATATATACGGCCATTTCTATTAATATCCTTAAAAAAAAATTAATTTTAAAAATGCCCTCACATTGAATTTCTTTTTAAAAATGCCCCAACCGCCAGGCCCACGGGCGGCCCAAAACAAAAGCGGACCGCCCGTCCCACTGGCGGGTCACTTTAACTAGCGGGGCGCCTGTGGCACGGGCGGTTCACTGTTCACATTTTTTTTTTTTTGAATAATTTTGTGAAATTTTTTTTTTCTTATTTATAGTGTATGCCAAAAAATAAAATATTTGATATAAGTGATGTCGTAAATTTTTATAACTTTGATTTTTTTTATTTTTATTTTTTTGGTGAACTTTGATTTTATTTGTCAGTTGGATATCACAAGTCTAAATATAACACTAATTAAGGACTCGACCTTTATTCTCGTTTTTATAATATATGTATAATATACACATATACATATACACATATAAACATATACACATATACACATATATACAATTTTTTTTTATAAACTCATTTATTTATAATATATATATATATATATATGAGATGGGCTATGGTGAGTTGTGATTATATATATATATGAGATGGGCTACGGTGAGTTGTGAAGTAAAGCGACTATTTTACTTCATGCTCATATTTTGTGATTTTAAAGTTCAAAATATCGATCCGAACCGTTCATCTTGTTCTCCATATTGAAATGTGCTTGGAGACCAAATTTTACATTTTTTGGAATTTTTTTACTATTTATTAAGCAATTTGAAAGTCACTGATCTCATGGTCCAGAAAATTTACTGTTTTTCACTGTTCACAGCACAACAGCAATTTTAAAAAATGCTTAATAAATAGTAAAAAAATTCAAAAAAATGTAAAATTTGGTCTCCAAGCACATTTCAATATGGATTAAACATCTAACGGTTCGGATCGGTCGTTTGGACTTTCAAAATAAAAATACGGCGTGAAGTAGAAACACGTTTTACTTCGCAACTCACTGTAGCCCATCTCTCTCTCTCTCTCTCTCTATATATATATATATATATATAATAAATATATACATATACATATATTATATATATAATATACATATATATACATGTAGAGTAAGGCTACGCTACTTCATGAATTAAACGGAGCACTAGTGGAGCGCCCGTGGGATGGACGGTTCTCTAGTTTTGAAGTTCAAATAGCCGATCCAAACCGTTAGATGTTTAATCTATATTAAAATGTGCTTGGAAACCAAATTTTACATTTTTTTTAATTTTTTTACTATTTATTAAGATGGTTTGAAAATCGCTGTTTTTTAATGCCTACCATCGAACGAAAACTTAAACTAAATTTTTGAGATCCTAAACGACATTTTTTTGAAATTCTGATGCTTTTGATACGACGATGCCCGGTGTTCCACCGGGGCAAAACAGATCCGTATCGTTCTCCCCTTTCCGAAAAGTGCTCATACGTAAATCCGAGTTTCCTAGCCAAAGTTACAGCTGTTTAAAGTTTTTTCAAAAATTAAACTTTGAAAATTCTTAACTAATTGTAGAAAAATGCAAATAAGTTGAAATTTATATCAATTATGTGTATTTTTGAATGCTCTACATGTGTATATGTGTATATTATACATATATTATAAAAACCAGAATAAAGACCAAGTACTTAATTATTGTTATATTTAGACTTGTGATATCCAACTGACAAATAAAATCAAAGTTATAAAGATTTACGACATCACTTCGTAAATATATCAAAATATTTTATTTTTTGGCATACACTCTAAATAAGAAAACTTTTTTTCACAAAATTATTCAAATCAAAATACTAAGATCTCTCTAAAAAAAAAAAAAAAAAATTGTGAACAGTGAACCGCCCGTGCCACGGGTGCCCCGCTAGTTAAAGTGACCCGCCAGTGGCACGGGCGGTCCGCTTTTGTTTTGGGCCGCCTGTGGGCCTGGCGGTTGGGGCATTTTTAAAAAGAAATTCAATGTGAGGGTATTTTTAAAATTAATTTTTTTTTAAGGATATTAATAAAAATGGCCGCCATATATATACAGATAATAAATCTATACAGTAATAATGGCTCGTAATACATAGTCAAATTACTGATATGTAGGCCTTGTTCGACGTAAACCAAGATGTTACTGTTCATGTGAGAAAAAAAAATTCACTCAGATTGAATTTTTTTTTTCCACGTGAACAATAAAAATGAGTTCAAATTTTCACCAATTATATTCCTACACCCATTCCCCTCAGTGAGCTGAACAGGGCCGTATTGAATAAATATCTACCTTCATCCCTGATAATATTGTTCTAATATTAAAATTGATGCTAAAATTTCAAATTAGAATTCTTCAATTTTCCTTAGTACGTCTATTTAACTTACACGGGTTAATATAATGGATTTTCGTTTTGAAATAAAATGTTTCGAATTTGGCACGAGCTGAAATTCACCGGCACTGCATGATTAATCTAGTTAAATGATATCACTTTATTAGACCTATTATTTCGACTTGTTTCCATACAAAAATCTATGTTTTGAACCAACAAATGGTGCCTTTTACATTGAATATCCATAGAATGTGGTACTGCTATGTTTTGGTTCTTACTTTGCAGGAATCAGGCGAAAACGGGCAAAATCAGGGAAGTTACTGAAATCTGAGACATCTGATGCGACCCTCATCACATCCGATGCGACCCTCATCAGAGCCGATGCGACCCTCATCAGAGCCGATGCGACCCTCATCAGAGTCGATGCGACCCTCATCAGAGTCGATGCAGGTTGCATCAGACCTGATGCAGGTCGCATCGCGAGTTTCCAGAGCAGACAGCAAAGGCCCAGAATTGAAGCACTCGTTTTAAAAAGCCTATAAATAGGCCACCCCTGCTACCAGAGAGGGGGTTCCGAAATTTAAAGATTCAAAGCCTCAAGGAGAGAGAAAAGATCAAGAGAGAAGAGAGAGATTGAAGATCGCTTGGAGAAGAAGAGAAGATTGCAAGATCCTCTCCAATCCACCTTGGATCTTTGAGCTTCATCATGATCTGCCTATTCTCTCTCTCTTTTATGCTTTCTTTTGCTATGCTTGAGTAGATCTCTAGTTCTTAGGGTTAAGATATAATCTCCAAACCTTTTCTTTGAGTTGAATGATGTTTTGATCTAATGTTGAACTTGTGTGATTGTTGTTTGAGTATTCATTGTTTGCTTGATTGTGATTTCTTGATTGATTCTTGATTGTCTACTGTTAGATGTCTATAGCATCTCTTCTAGTAATTAGGCCTTGATGTATCTTGTAATTGTAATTGAGCACTTGAAGTAGATCTAAGATCAATAGTAACCGAGAGGTGAAATTTCTATTATCGAGAGGTTATAGATACTTCTAGTTAACCAGACAATCAATCTAGGTTAGATACCAGTAGGCGAGAGCCACAGGTCGAAGCCTCGCACAAGAAATCAACTTAGATACGAACTCATGTCGCTCTGCTCGAGGGCCATGCGACCCGCATCAGAGATGATGCGAGTCGCATCACACAGGTCGCATCAGAGATGATGCGAGTTGTATGATAGGTCCAGAGAAGGAAAAGTTTGGAGATGAAGTCTGAAACCCTAAGAACACCTTTTATAATTGATTCAAAACCAAACCTTTTAATCACTTTCATTTACCTTTAATTGAATTGTCTTTTGAAATTTAGAAATTGAAACAAATCAAACCCAATTCTTCAAACTTCTAGTACCTAACTTGGATTTGTGAAAGTCTAGAATTGAGTTTAACCGTCCCTGAGGATCGATACCTTATTTTACTACACGGATAGGATTGTACACTTGCAATCCTAGACGTGAGTGGATTCAAGGTTTAAAACAAGTACAATTAGTTGTATTTGGAACTTTGTAAGCACACTCTGAGAAGCGAACATTAAACATGTTTGGTTGTGAAATAAGCAGTGAATTAAATCTTTCACTTCACATTTAAGCAGCTAAATAAGTAGTAAAATAGAAGGAGCAAAATGGAGTAAGAGGTAACTTAGTCTAGAATAACTTATTCTATCTATCTAGATGGATTAACTTATTCCACACTTACTTTACTTGTATGACTCACTGTCACAAAAAAACACATTTATAAGCATTTTACTCTATCAAGTGGGTTAATTTAAGTCATAACTCCAACTATCAAACAAGATGTAAAATATAAGAAGTGATATGTGGAGTAAGAAATTTAATCTTCGTTGATGTTACTTCACAACCAAACATGACCGAAAAAATTCATCTAACTTTGAGTAAATATTTTAACTACATGCAGCGCTGTTTTGATTTTATAGTATTTGTGTTGAATGAAATAAAAAATGTCCTGTTAAAATCTATACTTTTAGCTTTTCTATTCACTTGATACTTACGAACACTGATTTTTTAACAAAGATTAAGATCACCTCTTTAATCGCATTTTACTTGAAATTTTGATTCCTGCTCAAGTCTTAAGGCACCTTTATCTACTAATTAAACTTCCTTAGTCTCTTCTACGTACGGATTAAGATAACTCAAGCTAAAGCTCTTAGTGCGGATTAAAATTTAATTATAGTTTAATACGGTAAGCCTGGAATCTGGTAAATTAATCCTCTGTCTAGTGAAATATTTACTCGTATATTGGTTTTGTGAGATGAGCAGTGGGGAAGTTTTAAATTATTTTCTGGGACCAATGAGATCGGACCACAGTAAAATTTTCAAGTTATTTTTGTTTTCTTTCGGCACAAAAAAAAAATTAATGCGAACGCACTAGTAGCAGTATTATTAATTTTTGAATAAATTAAATAAATATTTATTTATCATCCTAATTCATAGTTTCAAAAAATAACAACTGGCACTTAAATTTTTTTAATTTATATCAAATTAGTCATATATGAAACAACTAGTTGAAAAAATATTTTGTTCGTTGTATGTATTATTTTTTGACATTGAAATTAGTGGGGTGTAGTCGTCAAATAATACAAATAAATGAAAACTAATATAATTTATGACATCAAATATATCAATTTAGAAAATGGATCAAGTTACAACATTTTTTGAGTTACAACAAGCATTTTCTACATTTTGAAAGTCCAAATCGTCGATCCAAACCGTTAGATGTGATCTCTACAATAAAATGTGCTTGGAGACCAAATTTTACATTTTTTTAATTTTGTTTACTATTTATTAAGATGGGTACAAAATTCAATGGTCTGAATTTGACTAGTTTTTGTACCCATCTTAATAAATAGTAAAAAAATTTCAAAAAATGTAAAATTTGGTCTCCAAGCACATTTTATTGTAGAGATCACATCTAACGGTTTGGATCGATGATTTGGAATTTTAAAATGTAGAAAATACTTGTTGTAACTTGATCCGTCCTCATCAATTTATTACATTGTAAATTAATAAAAAAAATATTATTAGAAACATTTTACCATAAATATGTCATTATAATGTGGATAGGAACGTGAATCTTTAGTAGGACTCATGTATTATAAATTATAATACTTAAGGACTAAAATGATAAACGTGTGATGCTTTTAGGACCGTTGGTATAATTTAACTACTCTTAATTTTTGTCGTCTTAAATTTTTTAATCATAAAACACAAAAATTTAACGGCTAAAGGTGTCATGATCATACAACTTTTCTCGTCAAATATAATAAAAACTATTAAAAAAGAGCGTTGAAATAGTGCACTTTTCTTGCTTTGCTACTTCAATGAAAAACTTGAAAAGCAAGAGAGCAACAAGAGAGGAGAGAGAGAGAAAAACACTCCTTACGCTGTTATTTCCTCTTTGATTCAGTTGTCAAATTGATCTCTATTTTAAATAAGAGACTTTCGCAGCGTTTTCAATTAATACTCCTCTCATGCTCTGTCAACTATCATATTATAATACCATGCATCATGTAATTTGCAAATGCTCCCGAAAGTATGCTATAAAAATTATTATTCACATATAGACAAAAAAATATGTATATAATAGAGTTTGGCTAGTATAACATCAGTGTCATTTCAATCTATATAACACTAACTTTAAAACTTATCAAATCGACTTCAAACGGTGAATCCAAACCGTTCAAACCGATCTACTTCATTAGTTGTGCGTTTACATGCAAAATTTATAACTTTTCAAATTTATTTAATATTAAGTCAAGCGGTCAAATGTATGCGTTTTTAAGTTAATTTTAATACATTAATTTTTCAATATTTTTACCGCTTGATTTGATATTAAAATAACTCAAAAATATAAAAAAATTGTATGTAAACGCATCACTCATAGTGTAAAATGGTTTGGATTAGTTGTTCGAAGTCAATTTGATAAGTTTTAAAGTTGGTGTTATATAAGCTGAAATGACACTAATGTTATACTAGCCAAACTTTATATAACATTAGCAAGGTGAAGGAGAAGGTAGGAAATAAATATGCTGTTATCCTCAAGAAATAGCAGTTCCTTGTTATTTTAATTCTAACCATTGATATTTTTTAAGATTGGTACATAATTTTTTTTTTTTTTAAATTTGTACATGAAAAAGTTTGAACAGATTCCTGTTATTCCTCAAGAATAACAACAGATTCATTTCCGGAAAGGTATGCATAGGACGAGTAAGAGGATCTACATCCCTAAAACTCAAAAGAATTTCTAAATAACTGTTAACTACTTTTTATAAATTATAATATTTAAAGTTTCTAACTCTTACATCCCTGAAACTCATTTTAGAGTTTCTATTAAGCCACGTCAGCAACAAATTAAAAAGGAGAAACAATTTGAGCCAATTATTTGACCAACATAGAGTTTATAAACCGTTTTTTAATAATAAACTTTTCAGAATAATTTCTAAATAAGAAACTCTTTCACATTCTTGAAACTGGATTAAAAACTGTCACGTCAGATTAGAAACTCTAATAGTTTCAGGGATGTAGATGCTCTAAGTATATCTAAAGTATCTGACTGTGTAGAATATTCAGAGTCTCAAAATTAATTCAATCTCGAATGAGTAAGAATAATGGAATATAAATATTTTTTTACTACGCTTCAAGCATGTAAGAGGAAAATAGGATGAGAAAAGTGTTTTACTATGCTTTATGTTGTTCAGATATCGAAGTTTAAGAAGAAAACATACCTTTTTATATGATGCAAATTGAATAATTCGAAAAATGATATATATATATCCATTTTTTGATTTTACAATAAACATGCATTTTGTTTTTCCATAAATTGAGGTTTACGCAAACTTATGTATAAAACATTTTTTTTTTCCAAAACTGCATATCGTGAAATGAAGATTTTTATCTATATATAATTTGTACAATAGAGAGTAATTATTTTGTTTTTTATTTTTATATTTCAAGATAAATGCTTTTATAGTAAAATAAATATTTTTATATTACAAGAATATATCACTATCTGTTAGTTTTTTGTTTTTTTTTTAATTCCGAGAAAGAAGGTGTCAAGAATTTGTCACCATCTGTGAGGACTTACATGCAAAAGGGTGGCTCAAAGGAGATTTTGCGGCTATTTTTATTAATATCCCTAAAACAAATCAAAATTTTAAAAATGTCCCTGCTCCCAATTTTTTTTTAAAAGTGCCCTGACCGCTTGGGCTTCGGGCGGCCCAAAAAAGCCTGTGAGGCGCCGGCCCAAATGGCGGCCCACAACACCAGTGAGGCGCCCCCCCATCTGGCGCCCCATAAGCCAAGTGAGGCGCCCCCCCATCTGGCGCCCCATAAGCCAAGTGAGGCGCCCCCCCATCTGGCGCCCCACTGCCCATCTATAACCCCCCCATCTGAGCCGCCCCTCCTCTCTCTCCCCCATTGTTTCTGCCGAAAAAAAGAGGAAAAAAAGAGAAAAAGAGAGAAGAAAGAAGAAGAAAGAAGCCGTTCCGAGCCGACCCCTCTCTGCCTCGCGCCTCGATTCGCTTCTCTCTCGATCGAACAAGTGAGTTTTCTTTTTTTCGATTTGATTAGGGTTTAGGGTTTCGGTTAAATGTGATTAAATGATGTAATGTGATTCGGTTTTGTTTGATTCGATGTTTAGGGTGAAATGTTAGTAATTAGTTGAATTGATTGAATTGGTCGAATTGGTTCGATTGGATGGTTGAATTAGATGATTGAATTGCTTGATTGCTTGAATTGCTTGATTGCTTGAATTAGATGGTTGAATTGCTTGATTGCTTGAATTGGATGCTTGAATTGCTTGAATTGGTGCAATTGCTCGAATTTAGGATTATGATTTATGGTAAAATTGCTTGAATGACATATGGTTGAATTTAGGGTTTGTAGTTGTGAATTGTGAATTTTTTTTTAAATTTAGGGTTTATAGTTAAATTTAGGGTTTATGGTTGTCAATTGTGAATTACTTACAAATTTAGGGTTTACACTTCAATTTAGGGTTTATGATTTAAAAATATGCATATTTATTTTTTGAAAATTATTTTTGTGATAGTTTATAAAAAACATGTATATATGAATATAAAAGATTTGAAGTAAAACTAATTATTTTGAAGTATATCAATATTTGTTTAAAAATGATATATATTTTTTTTTATTGTAAGTAAATTGCATCTATATCTCATTTTTTTTATTGTAAGTAAATTGCATGCATTTGTTTACCAAAAAAAAATGCATGTACATGCAAAATTAATTTTGTAAACAAATTGCATATACACCCATATTTAGCATAAATGAGCTGGACCCGGCAGATACAGATGCAGAGGCGTATGGCTCCCACAGACCACGATATGGAGTGGAGATGGAGCATGACTTTGAGGCTGGTGGGAGTTCATCTCAGACTGCAGATGGCTTTGTCTCTTCATTATTTGGCGCACCGCCTCCTTCCACGTATTCTGCAAGCTGGGAGCAAGATCCATGGGAGCTGCGTACACAGCCCGCCAATGCAGAGTCAGCTGCTGGATTTGATCCACGGGCAGCCAGGACAGGTACGCAGCACATGTATACGGGGGACGAGGATGAGGATATGGGGGACGATGAGGAGGATTTGGGAGAGGATGCACTCCGAGATGTGAGTCCGCAGAGGCGCGTGCAGCCGCACAGGCATGGCAAGGGCGTAGCGGCTCCTAGGTTGTCTCTATCCGGAAGGAGACGAAGATGATGATTGTAGAGTTTTTGTTTATTGTGATATATTTCTGACTGTAGTATTTTGACTATGGGACTGCTGTATTATGTTGACATTACGTTTTTTTATTTTATGTTCATGTTGGTATTATGTTGTTTGCACTTTACATTTCATTATTATAACACAGTTCAACAATACAATTAAAGTTCAACAATACAATTAAAGTTCCACAATATAATTAAAAGCAGCACATGTATACTTCAAGTAATTACATTCAAACTAAGAAATTATATTCAAGTAATTACAATTTCTTCACTATTTGCGACCCACACTCCCAGCAAACCGCCTGTGACAGGGGCGGTTTGCTAGGGTCCTGACCGCCTGGGCCACGGGCGGTCCACTAGGGATGCCTATTTATTCGTTTTTTCTCTCTCTCTCTTCTCACTCCAACATCAGTCTACCTTCCACCTCAAAGGCAGAAAGAAGGGAGAAAGCGCTCAAGGCGATTTCGGGCGATTTTCTGGGCGACTACAGCCACAGGTAATTTAAATAATTTTTTAATAATTTTTTAAATATTTTTTGTAATTATTTTTTAAATATTTCTTTTAATTATTTTTAAAATATTTATTTCAATTATTTTATATATTTTCTAATTATTTTCTAATTAGCCGTTGATTACTGTACAGTTAGTATTTAATTACGCACATAATTAGCCTTCCTAATCAATTGCTGTCACTTGAAACCCTAGTTATAATGGCACCCAAAGTTGGAAAAAATAGAGGAAGAACTAAAACCGAACGCGAAGCAAAAAGAGCACTCATTAATAATTTTTGGACGGCTGAAGCCTACGCGATGAGGAATTTGGAAAGATTGTTTTCACCCAAAAATTATGAAGAATTTCTGAGCACTCTTGATCCATCAATTAGAAAAATGCTGATGGAAGGCTGGGTGGACAGAGTCCCTCCACCTGGATGGGGACAGTGCTGCTTATGTGAGCTGAACGGAGATATGGTGGATATGTTCTTCTGTTATAAATGTGGCAAAGCTGTTCATCCCAATTGCATGGACCCGCATGCAGATCTGCTGAACGACGCTCGTCTCACTACGTGGGAGTGTCCTGCGTGCGTCCGTCGGGCTGAGGAAAAAAAGGGAGCAAGCTCCTCGTCTCGTAAGGCTTAGACCCTAATTGTATGTTGTTGTAGTATTTTATGTTTTAACTGTAACGGTTTGTATAATTGATATTTGAACTGGTTGTTGCTGTATGAATTTTATGTTACCTTATTCTATGGACTCGACGGTACTGTATTATTTAGTAATGTATTTGAATTTTAAATTCCTGGATTTATTATGAATTTTAATCCGTTTTTCTTCACAAAATTATTCAAATCAAAATACTAACATTTCTCTATAAAAAAAAAAAAAAAAACACACACACACACACCCATGAGGCGCCCTGCTGTGTGGCGCCTCACTTGTGCTTTGGGCCGCCCCAGGGGGTGGCGCCTCACAGGCTTTTTTGGGCCGCCCGAAGCCCAGGCGGTCAGGGCATTTTTAAAAAAAAATTGGGAGCAGGGGCATTTTTAAAATTTTGATTTGTTTTAGGGATATTAATAAAAATCGCCGGAGATTTTGGGTGAAAGAGAGAGAAGAAAGAGTGTGAAATTTTGAAGTGAGTTTTCAAATTTTAGAAAGTCTACCGTTGCCAACTATAAGGGCATTTCCCAAATTTTTTTTCACCACTGGAAAATTTGAAATTTCTTATTTTCTTTCGGATATGAATGAATTTTTTGGATATAATTGGACCTTTTTATGTACAAATTTGAATTTGTACGAAGCTTCATATTTTTTTATTCTTGGGATCGTGAAAATGTTGTTACATTAATTGTTGTGAAAAAACATTAATTTAAGATTTAAAACATTTTTGGTAAAATATTTCAAAAAATGTAATTCATATCTATGATTTAAATATTACTTTTATAATATTTTATATTTTAAAAATAAAATGATAAACTTAGCGAGCTGACGCGAACCTTCCAAACTCGTATAACCGTTAAGAAAAAAACATTTTTATTTAGAGCAAATTGGATTTATCTTTTTTTTTTTTTTTTTTTTTTTTCTGTACAACACACGGTGGGAGTTTTTTGACCCATGTTTTTATTGTCAGCTAGTGCACCGAATACCATAATAATTGTCGGTGAAACCGGTGTTTCTTGTTCCCACGAACCAAAGGTAAATTCAAATAAAAAGTACGTCTGGTCGGTGGATCCCACACCTTTGCCAGCTACACGTGGTAATTAGTCTCGACGCGTGGTCCATGATTGTGCGGTTCACCTCCCATGTTTATTTTATTATTTTTTGTTAGCACGTAAATAATAAAATCAGATTATTCTGGTGATTGTTCTGATGACGTGGCGATAATCGGGAGGAATTGTGATAAGAATCCAACCGTAGGTTGGTCACATGGATTTAGTCCTTGGCCTCTTCTCTGCTTCTCCAAAATGAGTCCATATCCCCCAGGTACCTGAGGTAAAATATATATAGAAGGACGGTCGAAATTAATCCCAGCCGGGACAAACTCAACCCGATGGCATGGACGGTCGCTTTAAGATTCGTGCTAAGTTAAAAGAACGACTTGGATTTAATTATTTGAATCTCAGGTACCTGGGGAAACTGATTTCCTCCTAAGCGACGTGCCGACGTCTCACCTCTCTATTCCCAATTTCCTACTCATCTTTTTATTCTCTCTTTTCCACAATTTATTAAAAGACGAAGAGAATTGTTCGATAGACCAAGATCACGAAATAAACAAGTACCAACTCAGTAAAAGAAACGGGTCCCATGAGTTAATATTGAGGAGAACATTGTCGGACTGGTGAACCGGGACGAGGGTCACATACTCCAGTTCATCCAGGCAAAAGGTATATTTTTGAGAAAGGATGTGTTTTACGATCTACCACGGATTGCTGACAAGGCGTCATATTATTGAACATAGTTAACAACTCTTGGGAAAGTGAAAATTAGTAGAAAATCGAGGCTCTGCCAAATAAAAAGGAACCTGCTTCTTTCCGAGTCAGAAAAGCTTTGATTTTGTACTAATTTTTACATACACTCTCCCTCTCCTTTGTCGAGGCTCTCAGTTCGAAGTTCGAGCGAGCAAGTAAGAACAAGCGTGGAGTTCTTACAAAGAAAGGAAGAACAGAATTAAAAACGAGATTACAATACCATTTGGACAAGGGATAATTTGGAGAGGAAGAGAGGGCTTCGATCTGATTTGCGTAGAAAAATAGCTGAGAAGAGATTTGAATGGAGAAACGTGGCTATATGCTTCGTATCCTTTGATTGATCTGCTAGTTCTATTGTTTTAGTTTGGGATTTATGTTTGATTAACTGGAGTAATTTTCTCGGAGTAGACATTTTAAGCCAAATTTTGACATGTTGAGTCCAGTTGAATATATTGGTTTGATTAGGAACAACACAATGCAAATTGCTTTAGATGAAGGTTTCCAATATGGGAGATTCACTTTTCTATTACTAGTATTCTATTGTATTTTTTGTTTGATCAGTGCATTTCCAATTCTAGTGATTAAACGAAACGGGATGTTGTTTTTGATATATTTAAATTTAACAACCCATTTGTTTTATTTTATTACTTATTTTTTATTTTTATTTTTGTAAAATAGGTAGGCCTGAGTGGCCTACCAGCTAGGCAGCTACCACTATCAGAAAACAGAAACAAAGTACCACCATTAGTAGAACTTTCTCCTGTGTTTTTTTTCTTCTGTTTGAATAGTTGATCCTTGACCAGTTGTTAACAAAGACGAGTTTGTGGCACACTCGTCAGATGTGAATTGTTTATCAATTGGGAAGAAATCAAATCGGGTGTTCATCACAGGTAGCGAGGATCGGAAGGTGAATCTTTGGTCAATTGGCAATACGACCCCTTTACAGGTTGGTTGTTAATTTTATTTTCTCTTTTATCATTTATGCTTTCCTTTACTGATTATTACTGGAATATATGCTTTGTGTTAGTTTGGAAAAGGAGAGCTTTAGGTCAATACTTCTATTTGCATTTTAAAACTTTTTCTTTTTTTCTTTTTATTTTTTCAGTCAATTTGGCTGTTTTTAAAGTTTCCTACTATCTTTTCTTTTATAATGTGAACAACTCTAAGTGGTTGATTGCATTAATTTTTAATTAGTCTTAGTTGAATGAGATTGTACAACTATCTGTATTTTATATTATTATTTTTCTTAATATTTTTTTGAGGAAGATAACTTGTTAGTCGATACTGTCACTGTTGCCAACTTAGCTGTAGTCTAACAAGAAAATATAGTTATAGTCTTAATCACTTCAAATTTAGTTAACTTGTCTTCATAGAATTCATGGGTAATTATTTGATTCATAAAAGACTTTGCAAGGTCATACAAGTGCGGTAGATTCAGTGGCATTTGATTCTGGCGAGGTCTTGGTTCTTGGTGGAGCTGCTAATGGTGCGATTAAGCTTTGGGACTTAGAAGAGGCCAAGAGTATGTACTAATTAATGCAAATTCCTATTTCCCTGTGTGAGCAATTTAAATTATGACTTTTTTGACCAAGGTTCACAACGTATAAACCCAATGGAAACTCGGGTTTGTATAAAATATCAGCAATTGTTTACCTTATTTAAATTGCATCCTGTTGCATTAGCATGTCACCATCTATGTTCATATACTAACCAAATGGTAGATATTTATGCCATTGATATGCTAAGCAGAATAAGAGTAAGTTCAATATTTATTTTTGTCATATTAAATTGGAGAGTAGTTCCCTCTTTCTTTAATTATATCCGAACCCAACATATACAAAAGTGGAATCCAACATATATATCGTTCATAACTCAAATCACTTCTGTTTGATAGTAGGAGTCAAAATCATCACTGTGTTTCCTTTGCGAATAAGATGAAGAGTTTGGTTTTGGTTATACAAACTCAGAGAAATCACAAACAATAATGTTTTCCTTTTTTTTTTTTATAAAAATGAAAGTGTAGTTGTGAGAACTCTGACGGGACACAGGTCAAGCTGTACGTCAGTGGAATTCCACCCATTCGGCGAGTTCTTTGCCTCAGGATCGGAGGATACAGATCTCAAGATATGGGATATAAGAAAAAAAGGGTGCATTCACACTTACACAGGCCACACACGCGCCATTCGAAACATTAAATTTACTCCCGATGGCCGCTGGGTTGTTACTGGAGGTGAAGACAGTATCGTCAAGGTACTTAATCTTGTGTATTTGGCATTTTGTGCACCTCCTTTTTTATGGTACATGCCGATGCTCTCAGCACTTCTTTTATATGTCAAATTGCAAATCGTAAATACGAGAAATACCATTTGTTTGCAAATACAACTAAGTAGCTGACATTATCTGCAAAGACACCCGTTATGCTCTATGCTCTTTCAACTTTTTTTCAAATGAAGTCTGATAATATTTAAAAGAAAAAAGATAAAAGCTAACACCCCCTTTGGGCTATTCTTGTCTCAGATATGGGATCTTACGGCAGGAAAGCTGCTCCATGAATTCAAGTATCACAGTGGCCCCATTCGTTGCATCAACTTCCATCCACAGGAGTTCTTACTTGCAACTGGTAACCCAGGCCCCATTTCCATTACATACACACAAACACACGCTGACATGCACACATATAGAAGAAAAGTTGGTTGTTTGTATTATAATTTCTCGGGCGTTCACCACGTTGATTAATATCTAATTGCCTCTTTATCTTTATTAAATACGACAGGCTCGGCAGATAGAACAGTAAAGTTTTGGGACTTGGAAACATTTGAAATAATCGGTTCTGCAGGACCTGAGGTACTTGAAGCTTTTCTTTTTGTAGCTCCATTTTTTTTTAATATAAACAACCTACATAGTGGACTTATTCCAAGCGAATCAACCTTGTATCCTTATTGTTTTTGTCAGGCTGGAGGTGTCCATGCCATGACTTTTCACCCAGATGGGCGAACCCTTTTCTGTGGGCTGGATTCTACTTTAAAGGTATGTATTGGGACTTTATTCTAATGTGTTTTTTTTTTTTTTTTGCTAATATTAAGTGGTTAATTTGCGATAAATAGGTTTATTCTTGGGAGCCAATTAGGTGCCATGATGTGGTGGATATAGGCTGGAGCAACTTAGCTGATTTAAGCATTTATGAAGGGAAACTCCTAGGTTTTTCATATCAGGATAGCAGAGTTGGAGTTTGGCTCGCTGACATTTCTGTGAGTTTCTCTTCTTTTATTCCAAGTTCTATTTAATTAGGAGTTTCTTTATTTATCTTTCTTATGTTTTCATTCACAGCTAATTGGGCCTTACGCACTTGGTGTATTGCCAAAAGCAAGCGATTTGACCGAGCCTATTGCTTCTTTCAGTCAGGTCAAAGATGAGTTAGTCAGGCCACCTTTACTAAGTCAGGATTTGGCTTCCAAATCTAAGTCATCAGATAAAACAAG
Organism: Carex rostrata; assembly: GCF_964058835.1. Classification (NCBI taxonomy): domain Eukaryota; kingdom Viridiplantae; phylum Streptophyta; class Magnoliopsida; order Poales; family Cyperaceae; genus Carex; species Carex rostrata. The sequence goes on from NC_135943.1 coordinate 2,658,484, forward strand.
TATGCACTGATTTTCAAGGACAATTTGTTCATTTTCCTGACGAATTTGCTGTCCCTTTCTCTCAACTGTTTTTTTTTCTTGAACAACATTTTAGTAACCGAAGAACACTTTTCAAGACAAGGTGCCACTTCGATTCGTGTGCCAAAATTGAGCCCAATGAGTGCAGATAGATCTAAAAGGGATAGTAGAATTTCAAGGCTGTCTACACCTACTCAAACTAGAACCACCCGTTCCAGCTTAGCAATGAGGGGTACAAAAATAAGTTCCTCTCCTGTACCTTCCAAGTCGAGTTCCTCTCCAGTTGTCTTGAACACTCCTACTTCTCTGAAGAGGGTTCCTGCCATGTCAGAGTCTCCTCCTATTAAGGATATCCATGCAATCTCTACATCTCTTTCTGTGCCACGTGTTGCCCCTAGACAAAATGTAGACTATGAAAGAATCAAAAGTGTGCCTATTAAAGATGTAGTGAATGAGAGTACACTCTACAGCTCAGCCAAATCTCAAAAGTACCCTTTGTTAGATAATGAGAAAGAATCTACGCCAACTGAACCTACACCATGTTTAATTTCATTCAGCAACATTGGTTCTACTACTGGGAATGTTACAGAGAGACTTGAGAAGAACTTGTCGTTAGATAAGAGTAAGTGCCTCTTGTAATTGAATATGTTTTTTTTTTTATCATGAAATCTTGCTCATTTTCAGAAAAGATTTGAGTTATGTACTTTGATTCTAGATGATGAAATGCCTTGCTCAACAGCTGAAATGGGACACGTCAAATTTGTTAGAGGAGGTGCATTTTCTTATGCTACACTACTTATAATACTAATTCTATTCTTTTATTTGTGAAATTTTCATATTTGGTGAACTTAATTTTGAGCTACTTTTCCTTCTTGATATACTTATCTGCAATTTATTATGGCAGTTGCTATACAATTAGGGAAGACAAAATCACTAGTTCAAAGATGGGAGAAGAGAGATGGTGGGTTCACTGCTGATTTACCTTGTACCGACCGGCCTTCAAGTTGTGAAACTTCCTTAGCTGTTTCCGTATGTTTTATCTCACATCCATTCTATAAATATTCTATTGAATGAATACCCATGGTAAAACATTGGATATCTGCTGTAAAGTTCTTACAGTGAGATAAAAGGCAAATGGATATGCATGTTGCATTTTTGTCATTTCAGTAATGTTATACTTCTGATATTCAGCTGATCTGCGCACACCAAAAACCTCATGAATTATATATGATTTTAGAAAAATGAAAATTTAAACAAATTATAAATTTGTGCAGGAAGTCTGAAATGGTACTTGTGCAAATACTTGTGGATTTATCTTACTTGACAAATCAAGCAATTATAATATGTGTCTTATTGGTATGGAGCCAATAAACAGTATTTTGGAACTTTTTATTGTCTTCAGGAGGAGAAATTGACTGTCGATGAGGACACATTGATATGTAATGCTTTGGTGCAAAGCCATGATTTTTTCATTAATTCTGTCAAATCTCGCGTCACAAAATTAGAGGTGAGTTTGCCTCTTCCCCCCCAAAATAAGTCGATATCCTTTATTTTACTTTAAGAAAACTTGTACTGACATAAACTGCGCAGGTGGTGCGGCATTTCTTTGAGAAAAATGGCATTAGAGGTGCAATTGATGCAGTTACAAAATTACCTGACCATGCTGTATGTTATCCTTTAATCTTATTTTATTTCTTTCATTTCTGTTTTTGCAAATAACCGATGTTGTGTTGTCCGGTGACCAAAAACATGAGTTAATTGCCCTTATTTCTTTCTCACATATAAACTAAAAATGTTCATAGAACTTGTATCCTAGTGTGTATAATGTTATATGCTTTGTTTGTTCTTAGTTCACCCGGGATTGAAGAAATAACAGGGCCACAGTTCCAGTTTGGGATAAACTTGTAAATATAATTGAATGTGCCAACCATCAACTATTTTAGATTGTCTTTTGTAAATATCTAACAGGGTACTTGGTGTTAAATGCAAATGTCTGAAATAGTAGGTGTAGTTTTTAGATTGCGAAAATGGCATATATAATTTAAAAAGGAAAAACAAACAACAAGTAATATTTTATATTTTTTTAATTCAAATGCGGCATTTCAATGTAGGTCCAAGTTGATCTAGTCAGTGCACTGAAGGAGAAAAGGGAAATATTCGACCTTGAACTATTTTCAGGCTTACTCCCTGTCCTTGTCGGTTTGCTAAGTAGCAGAACTGAGAGACATGTAATGGTATCAATTGAAATGATGCTTGAGCTAATAAAGATTTTTGGGACAGTTATAAAATCTACTTTATCTGCCACTTCACGTGCCAAAGTCGACCTTCAAGGTGAACAAAGGTGAATTATATACAACTCTGTTCTTTTGGCTTTTATATCTAGTTTGTGTGTGCGTGTGTGTGTGTGCGAGTGTGTGTGTGTGCAAAGTGTTGCAAAAGTTCCTGGAGTTTATGGTACTTAGCAAAAGATTTCCATAACTAAATAAGCAAGCACTCTGCATGTACTTCTAAAATATAGGAAATGGTGAATTTGCCCTTGATTCTACTGGGTCCAATGGTTTTTTATCCATCTTTTACTTGGATTAATAGCACTATAGCGGTTATAAATAATACCTCTGTAAATGGGATTTTATACTTACCTTTTTATTTACTTTTTCTAAAACAACGCCCCTGTTAATCATTTGCCCACCAGGCCCGGGGAAATATTTAAATAGTAAAGTGAATTTGCTGTTAAATTTAGAATACTATAGTAGTTTTTTTTTTTTAAAATCATTGATCTTTTACAAAAAAACAGTCATTGCTGCTGCTTGCAGACATGATTCCCTGTCATATGCTTTTACAAAAAAACATCCCTGTCATATGCTTTCTGTTTGAGTTTATGTAAATTGTGTGCTGTATTTAACCCAAAATACTTGGTTTTACAGATTGAAACGGTGCAAAAGTTGCTTTGGCCATTTGCAGAGGACACAACCTTTACTTGAACCTATTACTCGGTACGGCTTTCGCTTGTAATTTTCTTATTAAAAATTGTGGAAAAGTCATCTTTCTATCAATTGTTCATTTTTAGTACTTTGAATTCTTGTTTGTCTTTCTTGATTCATTCATCTCACATATTGAAATTAAATGCAGGAGGGGAGGTGACTTGGCTAGGCTAGCTCAGGAATTGACTTTAGCTTTACAAAATTTGAAACCTTGACTGAACATCAGTTCTTGTACCTGACATTGGATCTATCATGAAAGAAAGTTCTTTTTTGCGTTCAAAAGAAAGTATAGAGTGGGAATGGAACAGATATCCTTTTTATTTCTTGAAGTATAGAAGTTCGTTACGTTTGCATCTTCTAGTAATATTAGCGTTCATTGGCAACTATGGTAGCGTGACTTTTTCTGATGGTATAATTATGACAATCTAGAAAATTTGGGCTTGCGTAAATATCTTTAAATTAAGCGTAGAAAACAAAATTATAGGATTCTCAGTTTGACCGGTATACGGATTAGTGGGTCTCGACCGGATTGGCCACCGAGTAGGTCGCCTTCTTAGAATAATTCAAAATTTTGTTGTGTTGACTTGTAGTTTTATAATTTTAAAAAAAATATTCAATTGTATTGGAAGGCATAGCATCGTTTTTAAAACATGGATGATCTTTGTACGGTAGGTTTTACATATTTATTTATGCTAAAAGGTAAATCATTTGTCATGTTGTTATTTGTTTACCAATGATATAGTAATTGGAATTTTTTTTATAAACCATAATTACAAAAAAGATTTTTATGAAATCAACATGATTACATTTTTTTTGTTATAAAAATCATAAGAATTGAAATGTCAATTCAGTTTTGGCTATTTTTACAATTTTTCAATGTATTTTTTTCTTGAAATATGTGAAAACAGTTGGGATTGAAATGACAATTCGGTTGAAAAAAAAAGTTTGGTAATTTTTTATTTTTTTATTTATGGTTTCTAAAAAAAATTCTAGTAACTGACCTACCTGCTCTACAATTATGCATGTATATTCAAAATCTTGTATCATTTGTTCTGTCACATTGCATTAGGTGATTTTTTAATGGACTTAATATGAATTCTTACCTCACTTACGAAGACCTAATGGGTCCCACCCAGATCAAATCCGTATGCATTAACTGAAATTATTATTGCCATTAATATAATATGATAATTTAATTCGTAGACAATACAACCATTGAATGAATCATTGAATGCTTTATTTTGCTTAGCTTTAAATCATTGAATGCTTTTAATCTTCAATGAGGTAACTAATCAGAGAAATTTTGCCTCATAGGCTCCTATGCGTCAGAATGTTAATTACGTACAAATTATTTAATAAGAATCTTAAATAAATTTATATTTGAACCTGATTCACACTTTTTGATTTGTTATGCTTAGTGTGTACCCATTATCTGACAAATCGAAATCGAAATTTTCCTGATAAAAAAAAATGAAATCTTTTCTTCAACTAAGGTGTTCCGGCTTTGGATCAGGGGCAGATTTAATGGGACGAAAGGGGGGAAGCCCCTATGATTAAAAAAATTGTAAATTTATGTGTAATTTTTTTTTTTTTTGATATTTTTAACAATTTTTTTTATTTGTCTATGTTAATAAAAATTTATTTAATTATAGTAACAATTATACATCGTTATTTTTTTTTATCAAATTCAACTCCCTCTATGATAAATTTTTGTCGCTCCTCCCTTACCCATGTTATCCAGCTCAACATTGAATTTATATAATTTGATTGATTCAAATGGTTTAGTTCAGGAAAAATAATAATTAAAAGTTCGTTAGATGCATTCTCCATGTCAGATTTTTTTTTTTTAGATCTCATAGTTAAGAATTCATTAATTCATAAGCAATACTCTTAACCTTTGACTATGTTACATAATTATTATCATTCAATATAGAATTTAATATGAAATTTAAGTTTATATTTAAAAAATTAATGCAATATCAAATTTGGTTATATTTTAGGAAGAAAACTTTTGGTACATGGGTAAAAAAGATAGATCATTTGAGTAAACATCAGACATAACCTACTATATGGTTAAAGTAAAAAAAAATATAAGTATCACTTTCTATTGACATCATAATCTCAATTTGTTATATGACAACTGAAAGGTACTTGCATTACCGACCCCACCGTTATAAAAGTTGATTATAATTATATATGACATAGTGGAGTAGAATTAGCTCATCAACCTCTTTGATGAGTTTAATTTCAAAATTTATCAGAATAACTTCAAATAATAAAAAACTGTGGACTTAGTACAGTGGTACGAGCTCACGTCTCTTTACGTAGAAACACATATTCAATTATCAAAAATAACATCTAAAAGATGCTGGAATGTATCGGTGTCTTTAATAAAAAATGACTTCAACAACAAATTCAAACAGTTGAAACCGATTTATCCCATGAGTGATGCATTTACTTGTTAAATTATAATTTTTCTAACTAATTTAGTACAAGTCAAGCGATAAAAACAATAAAAAATTAATGTATTAAATTAACTTATAAACTTTATTTTGATAGCTTGATTTTATACTGAATTAATTCGAAAATTTATAAATTTGACATATAATCACATCACTCTTGAAATAAAATAGATTTCAACTTTAGTTCTACTCTCTATTTAGTGTAGATTTAAAATTAAAATGCTCTAAATTAGTTATTTTAAATTAGGTTGTTCTAAGTTAATTTTGTTTGATGGAAGTCTAAAATAAAGAAGGTCCAAATAAAGCAAGATTATAAACTTTTTTTCACTAACAATGGATTCTACAAAATAAATAAATTAAAATGACATATGACTAAATATATAATTTATCTTGGAAACAAATCTACTGAAATTCTCAATTCAACCATCTATATATTTCGAAATTTGTGCATATACTTTGAGATTTCTGTATAAAAAAATTTAGATGGTTGGATTTTGAATTTCAAGATCCCTGAAATTCTCAGGATTTCAGCAGATTTAATTCCATTTATCTTAAACGGATCAGATTGGTCTAACTATTCTGTATTTAACTACCCAACTGATAAGTGATAACTAAACGCCCCTTCATTTAATGAACTTAATTAAATAAATAAATCTTTGTCGGTGAGCTTCTAGACCAAGGCAAACAGGCCGAGAGAACAACTAAAGGAATTCAATTCAACGAAAAACAATTCTCGTGATAATAAAAAACAGTTGTTAACTTGTTTTCTTCTTCAACGACTTCTCTCTGCTCTCATACGCGGCGCGAGATTTACACCTCTTCTATTTCTCTTTTCTCTCTCTTATCTCTACCGTTCTCTGTCTCTTTTGTTTTGTTCTCTCTTTGTTTCTTGCTCTTCTAGCATTGAATCATGGCGAATCGATACGACAAGAACCCCTTCGATGAAGAAGAAGAGGAGGTCAACCCCTTTGCGGTTCGTTTTTTCATCTCTTTTGAACTCGATTCTAATTTGTGGAGTTCGTATAAGTAGGGGGATAAACCCTAGGGTACCATTGTCGGATTAAGATCCGACTTCTGATTCAATTGATCTTGTACTTTGCTTCGTCTGCAAGCATACAACTTATGTACGCTTCTCGTGATAAATAATTTTGGAAGAATTTGAGTGTACTGTTGTGATAATTGTTCTGGTAAAATTGAAGTGATTTCTCAGTGGAATTGGTAGATTCCAATTATTATTTTTAATTAAATTGTTCTGGTAAATTCCAATTGAATTAGACTTCAATTGATTTCTGTACCGATTCAAGTAAGAACTAAGAAGCTGATTTAATTTCTTTCTTTTGACAGAATAATTCAAGACCACCTCCGCAATCAGGTGCAGGTCCTTTCTACATGCCTGTAAGTTACCAATTAAAAAAAAGTATAGTTACTCTCTCAGTTAATTTGATATGTATTTGATGAATTAGACTTAATAATGAACAGAATCCAACTGCAAGAATGTCACCCCTTCCACATGAGCCAGCTGGTTTCTACAATGACCATAGTGTTGATATTCCTCTAGGAAATAGTCAGGTATTATTTTTTAATCCAATTTTTGTTTTAAATAGATCATGCATGTGTGTCATTTTAAGCTTTTGTTATGATGTTATCTTATGTTTTTTTATGAATTCCCGTTTAGGATGCAAAGAGTAAAGAGAGAGAACTGAAAGCAAAGGAAGCTGAACTTAACAGGAGAGAAAAGGTACTATATTTTTAATTTAATTTCACTTTTAAGATTATAAGTTAGTATTTTTTTTGTCCAAGTTGAATGATATTGGTTGCATTCAAGATGATTTTTATTTAATAATTTGATGTAAATGTGCCACATAGGAAATTAAAAGGAGGGAAGATGCAGCAGCTAGAGGTATAGTTTTTTTCCTCCATATTATTTCATTTATGTGAAGCATTGTGTAACACCTGCACAACTAGTATGTAGACTCTTACAAAACAGTTAATAATAAGGCCTATTTATACTCCTCTTTAAGGTGCCCAAAACGCTTCTTCTCCTAAAGTAAATGAGGATGGAAGAAGGTTATTTAGGTACCTAATAAATGTAGAAGAAGGGTACAAGTAATATATTCATCCTTTTAGAGGTTTACATGACTTCTCGTTCAAGCAGAGATATACATGATAATTTGATATTTTATAAATTTTAATTGTAAGGTCTCTTATTTAAGCAGGGATATACATGGTAATTTCATAATTTATAAATTTTAATTGTAAGGCTTGTATGAAATTATTCCTTAAACATTAAGATGCCCAAATGCTCTCCTCCTAATGCAAGCGAGTATGGAAGAAGGTTTATTTAGACGCCTAATAAATGTAGAAGGGCACAAGTGATATATTCAACATATTAGAGGGTTACATAACATCTCGTTTAAACAGGGATATACATGATTATTGGATGTTTTATAAATATAGTTTTAAGGCATGCATGAAATTATTCCTGAAATATGTTTACATGTTTTCTTTTGTTACTCAGCTGGTATAGTACTGGAGGAGAAAAACTTCCCTCCATTTTTCCCAATAATACACCATGACATACCGAAAGACATACCTGTTCACTTGCAACGGATGCAGTACATGGCCTTTGCCTCTTTTCTAGGTATGTTATTTTTGTTTGTTGAAAAAATTAGCAGCAGATTGTTTTACTGTTCTCAGTTCTTTCTATTAATTTGAAATCTCAAGATCTGAATTTAAGCTTTAAATCACATTTAATTACTGCTACACCTTAATAATGGTTAAAAATTCAGAACTCGGGTAGTAAAATTGCATAATTTTTTGTTTGAAGATTATAGTAATCTACTCAACAACTGTTCTTATAGTCATCTATTGCAAAGTGAATTTAAAGGTTGAGGCTGAGATTCAATTTTGACTTGTGCAGGAATAGTTACATGTCTCTTTTGGAATATAATATCTGTCACTGCAGCTTGGATCAAGGGAGGAGGTATTCTTGTTCCTTTCTAGAACTTTTAACTCCCACATATATGCACTAAATGTGGTTTTGCATAATAGCCCTCCAGAATGTTTTTTGGTCCTTGAATATTACAGATAAAAGCCTTATCTAACGTTCATTTTTCCGAGAGATCATACCACTTATTGTAAATATAATGTGTGTACTTATTACATCTTTTTCCCTCTTTTTTAATAGGCGTGGGCATATGGCTCCTTGCTGTAATATACTTTTTAGCTGGTACGCCAGGGGCTTTTGTTTTGTGGTATAGGCCTCTTTATAATGCCATGAGGTACTAAAAGTTTTTGTCTGCTTAAATTTAATATTTGTTCTTTTAGTTACAATTCTATAAGTACTTGTCTTTTATGTCCAATATTGTAGGACTGACAGTGCTTTGAAATTTGGATGGTTTTTCCTGTTCTACTTGGTAAGTTCTAGTTAGTAACAAAGCTACGGAAGCAGTTTTTTCTATTATATTTGATTTTAACTTGAGGGGATGATATATTTTTTTTTTCTCATTTCCCCTTCTATTTTAGGTTCACATCGCGTTCTGCATTTATGCAGCAGTTGCACCAACTTTCATTTTCAAGGGGAAATCTCTGACGTAAGCTACTTTCTTTGCTAAAGTTAAATTTTTGGGTGGTTTTCAACACCCTTACTGTTGTGTAATAGTTCTGCTTCTCTTATGTTCTGCAGTGGAATTTTGTCGGCAATTGATCTCATTGATAATAGTATTGTTGTCGGGGTAAGAATTTTTGTGATTTCTTTTTTGAAATTAGAACTGAGCAGATTTTTATTTTTTCCTTGTCTTTTAGGTAACTTATTATATTTAATTTCATGCAGATATTCTATTTTATTGGGTTCGGGTTTTTCTGTATCGAAGTACTTGTTAGCATTTCCGTTATTCAGGTCAGTTCTCTTTGTTAAATTTTTTTAGATCGTGGTCTTTCAAATTCTGGTAAATAATGTGAAAGAGAAGTATCAATATATAATTTGATTTGTGTTTCACATGAATTATATTTTTCAGCAAGTCTATATGTACTTCAGAGGAAGTGGGAAGGAGGCTGAGATGAGACGTCAAGCAGCTTCGGGTGCTTTGAGAGCTGCATTTTAAATTGAATAAATAATGACTACGTTGTGATTTTCATATCATGTACATGTTTTTGGAAATTTTACTAGTTTTACTGGGGGAGTTGTACAGCTTGATATAGGCATCATTTCTTCCTTCAGTTGTTCAATTTCTTTTTTGTTTGTTTTTAGTGCTGCTGCTTTTATTATTGATCAGTTATGACTGAGAAAAGTAGATTTTTTTTTTTCATTAATTGATGAGTTGTCGTTTGAGTTGGGTCATAGTCTCTACCTCGTGCCTTATTTTTTTGTTTTGTTTAATCTTATCATTTTTTGAAATTCCAGATTTATCCTCACAGTACCCCAGTTCAAGTTAAGATGAGACGCTCCTGTGCCAAAAACCCTGAAATCCCAAGAAGAAAAAAAAAAAATCCTTTCTTTTGATCTTCTCGCATTGAATTTTATTAATATACTTGAATCTCCATTTTCTGGGAAGTTCATACAGCTCACGTATAGCTGGCGGCTGGTACAATGCCTCGGTACAGCAGCTTGCTTAACTGTTTTAACTACCTCTGTTTGACCTGGTCAACACCCTTAATCAATCTGATTTAATATTTAATATTGACACAGCGAATTGAGATCTATAAAACCAATTGCATGTCTGGTTGTTGGGAGGAAAAAACAAAAATTGGATAACAAGTGGGTCATCTAATAATAAAAGCCTATGGAAAGTGCATGGACACAAATAAGAAGAAAAAAGATTTTGTAATTTAATTACTAAGCCACATATTCACATTTGGTTCACCATGCAGCTATTTTTTTTTTTCTTCTTTTAGTTATTTATTTATTTATTTTCATTGAGTTAAAATATATAGTGGTATGAAGCTACCACTATCAACTTTAATATTAGAGCAACTTATTTTACTAACCAAAAACAAAGCAATAAACTTAATCACCTTTCACGCTTGTAGCAACTACCATGCTTCTCAAATAAAAAAACTTAAGAATAACCTAATTTCAAAATCTAAGCCAATTTTTACTTAACCATATTCGTCAAGTACGAATGCAATGAATCGATTTGGGAAAAAAGGAAAAGGAAAAATATATAATTGAAGGAGCACAAAATCATAGCATATATTAACCAATTACACAAACATCCCCTACATAATTTTAAGAACCCAAAACCTGATCACTTATTGTAATTACTCTATTAATACATAATTAGTTAAGAATTACCCTGCTAATCTCTGCAAATCAATGAACAAACTAGCACTAAAATTAAATCTAAACCTCATCTTTCTGCTCTCTTTGTGCAGGCAGTGCTTTAGCAACCGTTATTAACCCAAAATTCTTGCAAGAAATCAATTTCCAATTTTTCTTGGCCTCCTTTGCTTTTTCAACCCTCTTACTCAGCTTCTTCAGAATTTCTTCATATTTTCTGTGTAGCTTCAACTTCTGCCAGTATAAACCCCACCTTCTTACATTATCGATTTCGGTTCCAGTTCCTGTTCCAGTTTCAGTTACCAGTTCTGTTTCGCTCAAGGTTTCGGTTTCAGTTCCGGGTGCTTCGAGTGACGTCTTGAGGTGGAGCAGTTCAATAAAGAGCACCTTGACCACAAATCTAAGAGGGAGCTTCTCATTCGGTGCCACATCTCGGCACACCTCTCGAGACAGCTTTTGAATGTCGATTATTTCGCACAGGTTCTCCTTTTGTTGCTCTGATAGACCGGGATGGTACTGCATATATGTACCAGTAGTACATCAAGGTTAGCAAATGTATTTTTTTTAGCAATGTTTTATTTTTTTTATATGTATAAAAATGTACCTGTTGACAAAATTTTACATTTTTTATAAATATTTTATTTTATTTTTAAATTGGTAGAAAATCACTACTTTTGAATGGTCCAGAATTTTTAGATTAAGTGATTTTCTACCTATCTAAAGAGATAGCAAAAAAATTCTGAAAAAATGTAAAATTTGATCTACATGTATATTTTCATATTGAGATCATGTTGCGTTGTTCAGATCAATTGTTTGGACTTTAAAAACAGAGATATTGATCCATAGTACATACCAATCCGCGCTATGCATATTACCATAGCGGCGGCATAGCCTCACTCTTTTCTTATTGTTATATGTACACATCAAATGTACATGTTGATTTTTGTGTGGTACACACAGAAAGTTTCAGTAATTAAATTTGGAAAAGAAAAGAAAAAGATGAGCATTCATACCTGAAGATAAACATCAATTGCATAATAAAGGTCATCGTTAGAAGATCTTGCACTTGCAGGAATCGCACCTGCGAGGGACTGGAACTGCCGGAAGTTCAAATTTGCATCAGTAGCAATCATTATCAAATACTCATCAACCAATTTTGCAACTGCTGCAACTTTATCAAACTCCTCCTCATCATCTTGCAAATCGCTTGTAGTCTTAGTTACATGCAAATTCTCTTCCACAAATTGCTCAATGATCCTCTGGATGCAATCTATGTCATACTTCGATTCATTTTTCTTTGAAGAAGAAGCATGCTTCGGCTCGTACGGGCCTTGCAAATTTGGCACCAATAGATCCTCTAAAATAGATTCGTCTAATTGCGCACCAATCATTTTCTCCAAGTTTTGAATGCATGAAACATTTGCATTATACATTAGACTCGTGCTGAGCATGCTAAGAAGCGTTTTAGTTGGAGTTACGCCTTTCTTTTCCGGCAATAAGGCAACCATTTCTTCAAGCAACATCCTCACATCATCCAACCATATGCCAGTGGAGTTAGGGTTTAACCCCGGGTGAACTTTATTCCAATAATAAATTACCGCACTCGAAATATTCGCCGGATCATGCCCTTTTACGCTCAATAAACCTATGAATCTTTTGAAAAGAGGTAGACTCATAGAGGAAACCTCATCATGCCACCAATTTGAACCTGAACCCTTTACTTTCAGAGGAGTCACATCTGCATAGTTAATTCCGTTCCAAGTCGGCTTTTGTGGTGGGCCATATGTTGCCATGCTGGCAAGTGAGTCGAGGCATTTCGAGATGATATCTATATCTTCGGCAAAGTGCAAAAGAGATTCGCACGAGAGTAGAGCAGTGATCGAGTCTTTCCAATTGGAAAGGACTTTATTTGAGAGGAAATCTTCCGCTCGAGAGATTAAATTCCCGGCCATATAATCTTCGTTCATTTCTAAATAATGTGCGGCACATAGGACCGGGACCACATTTGATGATGTCAGCTCGAATTTCTCGCTGTAGCAGAATTTTGCTATGAGCTCAAAGGTGTGGGGTCCGCCGGGAATTCCATGAAGACCAAAGTTGCAAAGATTGTGTTCATCACAGGAATATTTGCCGATAAGGTTTCGCAGGAAGGGGCTTGCATTTATTAGAGGAAACTGCAAATAAAAGTGGTATTACTTAGTAATTACTTTTGTTAATCTGAAAAAAAAAATTGATAGTAGCATTGTTGTGCATATTTATACCATAATTTTATGTCTAAATCTCAGCCATGTTTTATGATCAGGCTTAGCCATGTTTTTCAGACAAATCTAGACCATAAAAAACAGCAATTTTCAATAAATCTAAAAAAATAGTAATAAATTTGGTCTCCAAACACATATTAATATGGAGAACAAGATGAACGGTTTGGATTGGTTATTTGGACTTTGAATCTGGTGATATATAGTCCAATATACAAAAATGCTTATTATATATCTTCATTCTATTATTAAGCACGTTGGGTGTCTGATCCGCCAACGGCTACGATTGAAAGTTGAAATTTCAGATTTAATCTCAGCCATTAAATTACATAATATGTCTTTTTTGATTAAATGCATATGAATAATGTGTAAAAGTCTAAATTTAATTAAAAATATACTCGCCACACGTACCGCCACATGATACATTACAATTAAAATTAAATAAACTATGAAATTTAGCAATATAATATATTTCCTTATTTCATTCATTCCTTATTTCTTCCTTTCCAATTTAGTGATATAATTATGTTTCCTTATTTCTTTCATTCCTTATTTCTCTTCTATGTTTCTATAACTATTGCCGTGAAAAATCTAGAAATATTTTCAATTTTGTTTCTATACATATAAGGATATTTGATAACAAGTTATTTGGCTTTTAGCGATTTTTTTCTTTATTTTCTTGTTTTTCCTCTTCAGATATCTACATGCATCTTTTGTATCTTTTATTTGTATAAGAATACGTTGGCATATTCTTTTATTGTTAAATAATTATTTTTTATTAGTCTATTTTTCATGAAAACATGTTATTTTGTATGATTTTTTTTTCTCTTATAATATATTCCGTTGCAACGCACGGGAATGATACTACTATATATATAATTACCTTATGTAGGAAAAATGAGAAATCCTCCACCTCTATCAATACATCACTTTCAAGCTCCGTTCTACATGTCCTACAAATGAGATCAAGAAACAATACCAAGTTGAAATTGAAGTTTGCAACTGAAATTCACAATTCAAAGAAGATAGTATCAATTTAAAGATAAAGAAAGAAAGAAAAGAGGTACGTACCAAGCGGTTTTGTTCAAATGAAAGACGCCAGCTTTAGAACCAATCATCATTGTCGCCATCTCTTCTCTTTCAAAAACTTCCCCCTTAATTATTTCTGAAGAACTCCGAAAGGATTTATCTTTATATAAGAATAGCGCGGGAAACTATAAACGGATGGTATACTATTTGGAGAAGAGGCAAAAAAAACAAAGATACTGCGTTTAGAAATAGGTGAGATATGTTTAGATACAAAAGAAAATCAAGAGGTAAAAAAAGATTGCTCAGAAATAATAAAAGCCATTTCCGACATTTTCTATTTTTAGCATTTAAAAATAATTTATAGTACGGAAATAGAAAAATCTCGAATCGTAACAGAAATGTAATTTGTGCCTGTGTTTCTGTCTGTATATATTTTTAATTGTGATATTATTATATTTCTCTATGATGTTCTTTTATCATAAATGTAATGAATAATGTTCAATACGTAATTGATTAATTTAAAAATATCAAAATAAAAAAATATACATAAATAGAAACACAACCTGTGCTTGCATTTTTTTTTTCACAAGAGACATAAGTACATAATATAATTTTTCTATGAAAAAAAATATAAGCACAGGTTGCATGTGTTATAATTTGAGATTCTTTCTAAGTTCGTGCTATAGATATTTTTTTTTAAATCCTAAAAATAAAAAAAAATTCGGTCCAGATCATAGTCACAAGATTCACAAATTAAACCCAAATAATTCATTTTTTTTGGTGATGCCGAACTGATCGCAGAATTATTCGGTTGATTGAACTTTGACCAAATTAAACCCAAATAATTCACGAATTTTACAATTTTTTTTTTCTGAATTTTACGAATTATTCGCTAATTTTTTCCGAATTTTTCCTAGAACATTTTTTGTTTTTGTTTTTTGCTCTCATGCAGGATTGAAATCTCTGATCCGTTCTGAATTATTTCCGACCACAAATTTTTGAATACACACATCCCAACAACAACAATTGATTCTGTTGTTGTATGCATAAAAAAAATCCTAATATGCTTGAATTGCATGGAATTTCCGGTAATTTCATGTTTTAATAAAGTAGACTAGTTAAAACCACATTTTCTATCTAGAATTCAAACTATTGAGTTGCTGTTGAAGTTGCAGGTAATTTAATTTAATTACTATATATTTTGCAGGAAATTTACATAAATATATGTGATTAATTGAATATCATTCATTTATATTCAAAGTAAGAAATAATGTTCAATATTACAGGGAATTTCCTTCATATAATAAAATTGAAAATTCACAGGCAATGAATCCAGAATTGTTTTCCATTAAGAGAGTGACACTAAAACAATATAAACTATCACATGACACAACTTCTTAATGCTCTGTATATGGTTGGTGGTTACTCAAATGGATCAAGAAGTTTGATTAATGCATAGCGAAGTTGAACTATTCAAATAAAAATAAAAATAAAGCCTTGGAATATGGTTTCATGAAATATATATATTCCACTCTATCTAATTAATGACATCTATGATAATTTCTCTGAGAATTGCTCTGAGAATTTCTCTAGTCAAACATATAGAAATCAAACTTCTTGTTACTTTATCTTTTTTATCTTCTTTGATTAAAAATATTTACTAAATCTGGACTTAAATTCTATCAAACCCGAAATCAAGTGGATGTCCGGACCATCAATCATAACAAAACTAACTTGAAATTGAGATATTAATTGCTGAGGGACCTCCATTTGGATAATAAACTCTGTTGGTTTGACCTTTCCGTTTTCATCTATCGCTTATTTTTGAATATCTCTTAGTAATTATTTCTATACTTAGATCAAAGTATAATGAGATATAGTATGATGTTTTTTCCCCTTAATTTCACATTACCAGGTTGACAGCCTGTTATTCTGTGCAAAATATATATATTAGTACCCTTTTACCTTCAATTATTTTTTATTTTAGATTAAAGTGTTCTTGTGATAACATGCATGGTATGCATCACAAGTATAACTTCAAAATTAAAAGTGGAACAGTTTCTCATATTATATAGCCTAAAATACGTATAGAGACTGATGATATATCATTTCACAAAAAACAGAGTAATTTAAAACATTATGATAAGTTCCCATTAAATGAAATTTTACAATGGAAGTTCATAAAAAAAAAAAATTTACAGAGATAAAATCAAATATACAGATGCCATCAACCAATATAATACATAACTTGCACAAACTAGACATAGAAACCAATACAAATTAAGGAATTAACAATGGACGGCCAAACCTTTTGTACAACAACGACATATATAAATGCAAGAATTGTGATTGAAATAACCAATAAAATTAGCAATATACTTGTATCTTGCATTTTGAATCTGATTATGTAGCAGTTTCAAACTTTCGGGGCAGGGGGTGGTGGGGGTTTGGGACATGGACAGTTCGAAAGAGAACAATTAGGATATCGACAAAGCGGGTGACTCTGCAAGAAAAATAAAAATAAACAAACAACAAATTAGGGTTTAATATTAAATTACACTTATTTCGATGAATAAAATGTATCAGAGGAGAGTGTGCAAAAATAATATAGATTGGAACTACTGATGATATTAAGAGAGAAATTTTTGTTACGTTCTTCTAATGTAAGGAGAAAATGAAACTGAACAAACCTTTTTAGGTGGTTGACGCTTATCAGGGGAACTCATATCTTCTATATTTTTCGTCTTCTTAGGTGGTCGACGCTTATCAGGGGAACTCATATCTTCTATATTTTTCGTCTTCTTAGAAGTAGGTAAAGTAATGAAGTTTATTGAGCTATGAGGTAAGAGTCTTTATGCAAACTAGTAGTATTTATATAGAATGATAGGTCGGTAATTAATAGATGTTACTACAATGATCAAATTTTCTTTTTCGTTAAACTTCCTCATTCTGGAATTTTGATGGGTATTTCTCCAATCATAAGTTTCAATGTTTTTTTTATGTCCTTTGTAATAAGGAATCATCATGGATACAATGTATCTTATGCGAATTAGCTAGGGAAATTATCTGAATATTTCAAATGGAGGAGCATTCCTTTTGGTAAGTTTAAGGAAAAATCTCCTTGGTTTCAATGAAATGAGTCATTAATTTCACATAATTTCATGGGTTTTCTGGCCAAGTTTTATGTATACTTTCACATATCAAAACTAATAACTTCATTATTTTGAAGTTCTAATTTACATGACACTTTCATGCAAATCATATCTTTCATGGAAAATCCTACCAAGGGACTGTTTCAACCCCCCTCGTTACCTCGTTAAATTGCATGCAATTAATTAATTGAGCAGTCTCCATGTGGCATTCGCTGTGTGACTATATGATATATGTGTATCAATTTCAAAGGTTCAATTCTAATTCCGAAGAATTACAATAACCTATAGTATTTTCTAATGTTAGATTAAGATTTTTTTTTTAATTTTATAAAACAAATAATGCTAATTCTTAAATTAAATCAGTAAAATTCACTGGTCTTTGTGTGTGCTAGGCTTTTTTTGTCCAACAATTTAAAAAAAAAATATATATGTTCTGATAAAAGTAATCACTAGGTAACTCAATTCATCAAAAGTAGGGATTTGGAATATGAGGAGGGATCAAGTTACAACAATTTTTGAGTTACAACAAGTTATAACAAGCATTTTCTACATTTTTAAAGTCCAAATCGTCGATCCAAACCGTTAGATGTGATCTCTACAATAAAATGTGCTTGGAGACCAAATTTTACATTTTTTGGAATTTTTTTACTATTTATTAAGATGGGTACAAAAACTAGTCAAATTCAGACCATTGAATTTTGTACCCATCTTAATAAATAGTAAAAAAATTTCAAAAAATGTAAAATTTGGTATGGAAGCACATTTTATTGTGGAGATCACATCTAACGGTTTGGATCGACGATTTGGACTTTGAAAATGTAAAAAATAGTTGTTGTAACTTGATCCCTCCTCTTGGAATATATGGTCAAGCTTTATTTTGTAAAACAGAGGGGCAGATGTTGGGGCAGCTTAATCAAATAGGCTAGATGTTGCAGCGTTTCTCATCTTAATGCTCTGTATTTGGTTGGTAATTAATCGAATGGGTTGTGAAGTTTGATTAATGCATAGCGAAGTTGAACTATTTTAAATAAATAAAAAATAAGCCTTCAAATATGATATCATGATATATATATATATATATATATATATAGAGTCCGGCTAAATTGCTGCTGGCAGCAGTTCTGCCCAAGTGCTGCTGGGGTTATATTTAGCCGTGTAATGTCCAAACAACAAATTCAAACCGTTAGATGTTTAATCTATATTATAATCTACTTGGAGACCAAATTTTACATTTTTTGGAATTTTCTTACTATTTATTAAGCTGGTTTGAAAACCGCTGTTTTCAATGCTGCAGAAATTTACTCAAAAAACGGTTTTCAAACCAGCTTAATAAATAGTAAAAAAATTCCAAAAAATGTAAAATTTGGTCTCCAAGTAGATTATAATATAGATTAAACATCTAACGGTTTGGATTTGTAGTTTGGATATCACACGGCTAAATATAGCCCCGACAGCACTTGGGCAGAATTGCTGCCAGCAGCAATTTAGCCGGACTCTATATATATATAGGGTCTGTCTAAATTGTTGCTGACAGCATTTCAGCAGAGGTGCTGCCGGGGCTATATTTAGCCGTGTGATGTCCAAACAACAAATCCAAACCGTTAGATGTTTAATTTATATTATAATCTACCTGGAGACCAAATTTTACATTTTTTAGAATTTTTTTACTATATATTAAGCTGGTTTGAAAACCGCTGATTTCAGTAAATTTCTGCAGCATTGAAATCAGCGGTTTTCAAACCAGCTTAATATATAGTAAAAAAATTCCAAAAAATATAAAATTTGGTCTCCAAGTAGATTATAATATAGATTAAACATCTAACGGTTTGGATTTATTGTTTGGACATCCCAAAATAAAAAAAGCAGCGGCAGCACTGCCGACAGAAATGCTGCCGGCAGCAAATTAGCCACAGCCTATATATATATATATATATATATATATATATATATATATATATATAGGAATATGCTAGCATGCTATGCATAGCATAGAACCCCTCCATGCAACGGCTCGGATTTCGAGTTTTAAAAATCCTAACGGTCGATCTGAACCGTTCATCTTGTTCTCCATATTAATATGTGTTTGGAGACCAAATTTTACATTTTTTTAATTTTTTTTACTATTTCTTTACATTTATTGAAAATCGCTGTTTTCAGCAAATCTGGACCATAAAAAAACAGCGATTTTCAATAAATCTAAAGAAATAGTAAAAAAATTCCAAAAAATGTAAAATTTGGTCCCCAAACACATATTAATATGGAGAACAAGATGAACGGTTCGGATCGACCGTTAGGATTTTGAAAAGTCGAAATCTAAGCCGTTGCACGGACGGGCTCTATGCTATGCATAGCATGCTAGCATATTCCTATATATATATATATATATATTTCACTTTATCTAATGGCATCTACGAGAATTACTATGAGAATTTCTCTGGTCAAATATACAGAATTCAAACTTCTTGTTACTTCATTCGTTTCATCTTCTTTGATTAGAAATATTTACTAAATCTGGACTTGAATTCTATCAAGCCCGAAATCAAGTGGATATTCAGACCATCAATCATAACAAAATTAACTTGAAATTGAGATAACCTCCATTTGGATAATAAACTATATATGTTGGTTGGACCTTTCCGTTTTCATCTATCCCTTAATTTTGAATATCTCTTCGGAATTATTTCTATAGTTATTTTAAATTATAATGAGATATAGTATGATGTTTTTCCCCCTTATCTTCAAGTTGCCTGATTGATTGCTTGTTATTCTGTGCAAAAATATATATCAGCACTCTTTTACCTTCAAAATCAAAAGTTGAATTGTTTCTCATTTTATATAGCCTAAAATATGTATAGAGACTAATGAATACCTCATTTCACAAAAACAAAGTAATTTAAAACATTCTGATAAGTTCCCATTAAATGGAATTTTACAATGGAAATTCATAAATACAAGAAACAAATTTACAGAGATAAAATCAAATATACAGATGCCATCAACCAATATAATACATAGCTTGCATAGACCAGACATAGAAACCAATATAAATTAAGCAATTAACAATGGACGGCCAAACCTTTTGTAAAAGAACGACATATATAAATGCAAGCATTGTGATTGAAATAACCAATAAAATCAGCAATATTTTCTGATACAACTTTTTATAAATTAAATGTACTAGAAAGATCACAATATTTTCTGGATTACCTAGAAGTGACTTTTGAACCGGGATCAATAACTTAGAATCTAAACATTTTTATTTTTTTCCAACAACACATAAAGAAATATATTAATTTTTCTTACAGCCGCGAAAAATCCGGCCTGAAAAATATTGATCCGGGTTATTTGTTGCAGTCTTTCTAATAAATCAAATTATATTGTATTCCATCTATTTTCAAAGAAATATATTCAACATTTCTAATATTTTAATACAAAAAATAAAAAAAATTAGAAATTTCTGTTTTTTTTTAAAAAAAAAAAAATAACTTTCCGGTTAGTGATTAACCGGTTAAAGAAAAAAAAACACAACTTTCCGGTTAGTGATTAACCGGTTATAAATCCGGTTATTGGATAACCGGTTTGGGTAAATTTCGAATTTCACTCGGGATTTGAATATTTTTTTTAATTTTATTTATTTTTTGGATATAAATAAAAAAATCGGAGAAAATTACTTTATCTGTATTCTAGACCATCCAAAAACATTAATTTTCTACTCATTCAAAAAATAGTAAAAAAATAAAAAAAAAATAATTTATAAGTACATATTCATATAGAAACTGTATTAAATGGTTCAGATCAACCATTAAAATTTTGTTAACAAAAATATCGATCCATAATACAGATCAATCCGCAGTATGTATAGTACCATAACATCACTCAAATTAATTTTATCATAAGTCACTTTCCTTCATATTCACGTGTAGTCATTCAACTTTAATTTATCTAAGTCAAGTTACCAAATTTTACTGCTCATTTCATTAAATTCACTCTTGTTACTATTTATAGATAATTCTTTTTCCTGCTCAAACCTAGTGTATGGTATGGTATAATACTATAATATGAGCCCCAGCTTTGATCACCACGTTTTAAATTCAATTATCAGTATTTTACACATGACATGATATTTAGAGTTTGAATATATGTGTTCATGGAAGTTTACACATTCATCTATGAGTTTCTCACAATTATATATACTTAACGCATCAGTTTCTACACAAGGTTCTGAATTGACTGACAATTTTACCCTTTTCTGATAGCCCATCTTTGAAAAATGATTGTAGTTAATTGACTAAATAGAAATTTTGGTTTTTTATATGAGAATGATTGTCAGGTCATAAATTGTATGCTAACAAATTATCAAAAATTATAAAGGTCCAGAACTCAGTGGAATCTACTGTTTTGTGAAGGTCAGATTTGTGCCAGCTCACTATTTTTTCTGTAGTTTGATCTCTAGTGAAATTTAATTAATTTTATATGAAACAGATGATTCGCATGAAAGTGCCATGTAAATTTCAACTTTAGAAAATGAAGATATTAGTTTTGATTTGTGAAAGTATACATAAAAATTTGGTCAGGAAACTATGAAATTATGTGAAATTAATGACTCATTTCATTGAAACCAAGGAGATTTTTCCCTTAAACAAAAAAGGATTGTTTTCTTGGTTTGGAACATTGAGAGAATTTCCCTAGCTAATTCGCATAAGACATGCTGTAACTGGATATTTCCTTGTTACAAATCACATGAAAAATCTTACGATTGGAGAAATACCTGCATAACTCCATAGTGAGGAAGTTTAACGTAAAATAAAATTTGATCATTAATTAATTGTACAACAATCTATAAATCACCGACCTATCATTCTATATAAACACTACTAGTTTTCATAAAGACTCTTACCACATAACTCAATAAACATCATTACTTTATCAACTTCTAAGAAGAAGAAAAATATAGAAGATATGAGTTCCCCTGATAAGCGTCGTCCTCCTAAAAAGGTTTGTTCGGTTTCATTTTTTCCTTACATTAGAAGAACTTAACAAAAATTTCTCTCTTAATATCATCAGTAGTTCCAACATATATTATTTTTACGCATTCTTCTCTGATACATTTCATTCATCGAAATAAGTGTAATCTAATATTAAACCCTAATTTGTTGTTTGTTTATTTTTATTTTTCCTGCAGAGGCACCCGCTTTGTCGATATCCTAATTGTTCTCTTTCGAACTGTCCATGTTCCAAACCCCCACCACCCCCACCCCCTGCCCCGAAAGTTTGAAACTGCTACATAATCATATTCAAAATGCAAGATACAAGTATATTGCTGATTTTATTGGTTATTTCAATCACAATGCTTGCATTTATATATGTCGTTCTTGTACAAAAGGTTTGGCCGTCCATTGTTAATTGCTTAATTTATATTGGTTTCTATGTCTGGTCTATGCAAGCTCTGTATTATATTGGTTGATGGCATCTGTATATTTGATTTTATCTCTGTAAATTTGTTTCTTGTATTTATGAATTTCCATTGTAAAATTCCATTTAATGGGAACTTATCATAATGTTTTAAATTACTTTGTTTTTGTGAAATGAGGTATTCATTAGTCTCTATACATATTTAGGCTATATAAAATGAGAAACAATTCAACTTTTGATTTTGAAGGTAAAAGGGTGCTGATATATATTTTTGCACAATATAGCAGGCAATCAATCAGGCAACTTGAAGATAAGGGGGGAAAACATCATACTATATCTCATTATAATTTAAAAAAACTATAGAAATAATTCTAAAGAGATATTCAAAATTAAGTGATAGATGAAAACAGAAAGGTCAAACCAACATAGTTTATTATCCAAATGGAGGTTATCTCAATTTCAAGTTAGTTTTGTTATGATTGATGGTCTGGATATCCACTTGATTTCGGGCTTGATAGAATTCAAGTCCAGGTTTAGTAAATATTTCTAATCAAAGAAGATAAAACGAATGAAGTAACAAGAAGTTTGAATTATGTATGTTTGACCAGAGAAATTCTCAGAACAATTCTCATAGAAATTCTCGTAGATGTCATGAGATAGAGTGAAATATATATATATTTCATGATATCATATTCGAAGGCTTATTTTTTATTATTTAATTGGGAATAATCGGTCATAATAGGAAATAATTAACCGATTAGTCAAAAAAATCTATGATGGTTTGATCACCGCCAACAACTAATCAGTCGATTAATCGGCCAAAAAGGACCTTTTTTCACAACACTAGCATACAACATGCTTTGCTTTCACCCATAATACCAAAACAGAATGAGCTTATATGCACGCCAATTATTCTTCATAGGGATTAGAGGTAGTATTTATAAATTTCACAACACCTATATATCTACCTTATTGAAATTATCCTTTTAATATAAATTAAAAATTGAGTTTAATATTTTTATAAAAAAAATAGTACAAGTTAGGATACAATAAAAAAAATTAATACTAGATGATCTCCAATGAAATTTTCTGTAACCAATTTTCTATGAAACAAATGATTTGTATGAAAGTGTCATGTATATTACAACTTCCGAAGAGTTAAGTTGTTCTTAGTTTTGATTTGTGAAACCCATAAAATTATGCCAAATTAATGATTCATTTCATTCAAACCAAGGAGATTTTTCAGTAAATTACCAAAATGAAAGTTTCCTAGATTTGAAACATTCAGAGAATTTCCCTGGCTAATTCACATAAAATACATTGTATCCTCCATAATTCTTTATTACAAATCATATGAAAAATCTTTGAAACTTGCTATTGGAATATCGCATGTAAAATCCGCCCATTCTCTTAGTAAATTTCCTCAATAATCGATTATAATTTTCCTATAAATCAGTAGGCAACCCCTAATATCTCATCATATACTCAAATTAACCACATTGCTCAAGCTCATCAAAAACAAAGAAACTCCTCTTAATTACGACTCTGCATTCAAATCTGCTAAACAATGAGCTCTCCTGATATAAGAGGAACCAAGAAACCTAAGCGGCACCCGGCATGTCCGGGAAAGAGCCGATGCCAATTTCCAAGCTGCAGCTGCAGTTACAATACACAAAATTCAAGGTTCTCGACTGATCATGATGAAACTTCCGGCGATTTATACGAAGTTAATGGCGTGCTTGATGCTTCTCAGCTACTCGGTGCTGCTTCTGAATTAGTAACCAATGTTAGGGATGGAGTTTGATGATGAACTAAAAGCAAACAAAGGTTAGGGAGGTGTTTGGCATTATAATAGACAGGATCAGGTCTTGCTAGAATTCTGAAATGCCAGGGTAGGTTGTAAACTTGTCCATTCATGTGTAGGATATATGTTATTATATTATATATATATATATATATATTTTTTTTTTTTTTGTGTCTGGTGGATTAAATAGTGAACTTTAATAATTAGCTCGTGTAAAAATATCATGTAATATTCTTTCTGTTGATCAATAAAAATAATTATATTTCTGAAAATAGCACAACTTGTGTTAATACTAGGCTTGTAGTTGTCTTTGATAAACTTCATTCGTTGGTCAATATGAGCACACAGTATTATAGGAAACAATATGAGATTAATTGTAGATCCACACAAATAAGAATGCTTTGTTACAGTCATGGTTCTTATTACAAGTTCCCTTAAACTAATTTCTTTCGTTTTCTCTAAAAATATTCTGCACTTGATTAGGTTTTCAATTAGTTTGATGAAAATGTCATCTAAAGGAACAAAGATTGTTTTAATTCTTTGAAGCAGAGGTACTGATAACAGGATGGTGACAGCATCTTCTGTTTTTTAAAAATGATGAACCATTTTCCAGCGTAAACAACACAAAAAATCAATTAAAAATGATAACAGGGCATAGTAATGTTTTATTTTCATGATTCGTTTCCTCCAGTTTTTCTGAACGGTAGCGAGTCGATTCAAAACATATAAAAAGAATGTTCTATATGTAAGAGAAATAAGATGTGTTCTGACCGACCTGACAGAAGGACTGAGATAGTGGTTTGCTTGCTGACTGGATTAGAGTGTAATAAACGCGTCGTGCTGTGCCGTATCGTGTCATGACTTTGGTCTCGTGCTGTATCATGCCGTGCCGTGACTAAAATGTCAAGGGTTGGTCATGGCACGCGAATGGTCACGCTGTGCCTAAATGTGTCATGACTAAACGTGACTCCCGTAGCTATTTAATCATAATTTAGATTAGTTTATTCAAGATTCACCATTTGATCAAGATATAATGGTCCTAATTACATGTGACTTACGTGAATATGTGCCGTGCCCTAAATCTTTCACGAGCCGTGTCGTGCCGTGCCAAATTTTCTAAAATAGTCACAGCACGGGATACATGAGTCACGGCTCATAACCGACACACATACCATTCCGTACCGTAACCGTGTCGTTCTGTGACAGAGCCGGCTCCGCCGTGCCATTTTTTCCACTCTAGACAGGATGGACAATAGGTCTGACCTCACTGCCCTGCCTGCTCGAAGCCCGAAGAGAAACGCAGCAACATCTGGCCTATTTGATTATGCTGCTCCAATATCTAAGCCCAGATGTTCGGGCAGCTCTTTTATTTGTAAATTACGGTTCAGATGTTGGGGCAGCTCTTCTAATTTACAAATTACAATTTGGCTATATGTTCACTCATTCTAAATCCTTACTTATTAATTAATTAATTTACCTTGTGATACTTGTATCAAACTAATACATATTTAAAATAAAATGCTGCACAAAAAAAATCTAGCACACATAAAGACCATTAGACCAGTGAATTTTACTGATTTAATTTAAGATATCGGAAAAACTTAAAAGAATAATATTTCCAAGTAAACATTTCGTAAAAGAAAACAATTATTATATAATAGTATGTTTTAACCCATATTACCACAGAAAAGATCTGTACACTAATTATTCTTCATAGGAATTAGGGATGTATTTAATAGTTGGATTTCGTATTTACCTAATTGAACTTTTTTCTTTTAATAAAAATTAAAAATTGAGTTTAATATTTTATGAAAAAAAAAATCAAAGTTAGGAGACAATCAAAATTTGAATACTCATTGATCTCTGGTGAAATTTACAAGGCAATGATGCAACAATTTTAGAGACCAATTAATTTTCTATGAAACAGATGATTCGCACGAAAGTGCCATATAAATTTCAACTTCAGAAAAATGAAGTTATTAGTTTTGATTTGTGAAAGTATACATAAAACTTGGTCAGGAACCCATGAAATTATGTGAAATTAATGATTCATTTCATCGAAACCAAGGAGATTTTTCCTTAAAACCAAGAGGATTGTTTTCTCAATTTGAAACATTCAGAGAATTTCCCTAGCTAATTCGCATAAGAAACACTGTAATTGGATAATTCCTTATTACAAATCACATGAAATATCTTTAAAACTTACGATTGGAGAAATACCTGCCATAACTTCATAGTGAGGAAGTTTAACCTAAAATAAAATTTGAGCATTAATTAATTGTAGTACAATCTATAAATCACCGACCTATCATTCTATATAAACACTACTAGTTTGCATAAAGACTCTTACCTCATAACTAAATAAAGTTCATTACTTTACCTACTTCTAAGAAGAAGAAGAAAACATATAAGATATGAGTTCCATTACTAAGCCGCCTCCTCCACCTGAAAAGGTTTGTTCGGTTTCATTTTCTCCTTACATTAGAAGAATTTAATGAAACAAATTCTCGTAATATCATCAGTAGTTCTAATCTATATTATTTTTACGCATTCTCCTCTGATACATTTCATTCATCAAAATAAGTGTGATCTAATATTAGACCCTAATTTGTTGTTTGTTTTATTTTTTTTTGTTTCCCGCAGAGGCACCCGCGTTGTCCATTTCCGAATGGTAAATGTTCTTTTCCGAAGTGTCCATGTCCCAAACCCCCACCCCCCGCCCCGACAGTTTGAAACTACGACATAATTAGATTCAAAATGCAAGATACAAGTATATCGCTGATTTTATTGGCTAGTTCAATCACAATGTTTGCATTTATATATGTCGTTGTTGTAGAAAGAGTTTGGTCGTCCATTGTTAATTCCTTAATTTGTATTGGTTTCTATGTCTGGTTTGTGCAAGTTCTGTATTATATTGGTTGATGGCATCTGTATATTTGATTTTATCTCTGTAAATTTGTTTCTTGTATTTATGAACTTCCATTGTAAAATTCCATTTAATGGGGACTTATCATAATGTTTTAAATTACTCTATTTTTGTGAAATGATATATCATCAGTCTCTATACGTATTTTAGGCTATATAAAATGAGAAGATGTTCAACTTTTGATTTTGAAGTTTTCTTGTGATGCATAGCATGCATGTTATACATCACAAGGAAACTTTAAAATAAAATAAAAAATTGAAGGTAAAAGGGTACTGGTATATATTTTTGCACATAATAACCAAGGAACAAATTCCGAAGAGATAAGGGAAAAAAAAACATCATACTATTTCTCATTATAATTTGAACTAAGTATAGAAATAATTCCAAAGAGATATTCAGTAGATGAAAACGTGCGCGAAAGGTCAAACCAACAGAGTTTATTATCCAAATGGAGATCCCTCAGCAATTAACTACAATATAAACCAACAGAGTTTATTATCCAACAAAATTTATGACCTGACAATCATTCTCATATAAAAAACCAAAATTTCTATTTAGTCAATTAACTACAATCATTTTTCAAAGATGGGCTATCAGAAAAGGGTAAAATTGTCAGTCAATTCAGAACCTTGTGTAGAAACTGATGCGTTAAGTATATATGATTGTGAGAAACTCATAGATGAATGTGTAAACCTCCATGAACACATATATTCAAACTCTAAATATCATGTCATGTGTAAAATACTGATAATTGAATTTAAAACGTGGTGATCAAAGCTGGGGCTCATATTATAGTATTATACCATACCATACACTAGGTTTGAGCAGGAAAAAGAATTATCTATAAATAGTAACAAGAGTGAATTTAATGAAATAAGCAGTAACAGAGTGACTAAATTTGAATAAATAGTAAAATTTGGTAACTTGAGTTAGATAAATTAAAGTTGAATGACACGTGAATATGAAGGAAAGTGACTTGTGATAAAATTAATAGAGTGAGTCTATGGTACTATGCATATTACGATTTGTTACTTCAGATCTAGTGATTTTCTAAATATCTAAAAAATAGTAAAAAAATTTCAAAAAATGTAAAATTTGGTCTCCAAACACATATTAATATGGAGAACAAGATGAATGGTTCGGATCGATCGTTAGAATTTGAAAACTCGAATATAGAGCCGTAGCACGGCAACAACCCGTGATATGCATAGTACCATAGACTCACTCAAATTAATATGAGTGAGGCTATGGTACTATATACATAGTGCGGATTGATCCGTATTATGGATCGATATTTTTGTTTACAAAATTTTAATGGTTGATCTGAATCATTTAACACAGTTTTTATATATGAATATATATGTACTAATAAATTATTTTATTATTATTTTTTGAATGAATAGAAAATTAATGTTTTTGGATGGTCTAGAATACATATAAAGTAATTTTCTACTCATTTAAAAATATAGTGAAAAATTCTAAACATTTTAAAATTTAGTTTACAAGTACATATGCACATGAAAATTATATTAAATGGTTCGAACCGATCGTTAGAACTTTTAAACCGAAAATTTAAGTTCATTGCACGGGCCAATATGCACTATACATATTACCGTAGCCTCACTCATAAATATCTGAACTTTAGTTATCTTTAGCTTATTTGAAGATTACATCAAGAGTTGGCACGTAAAGTTATGAATAACATAAAAAGTAAAATAAAAATATGAACTTTTCTTATGAATAAGACTGAGAAGTATGGTCAAAATTAAATTTGAATTCTTGATAAAAAATAAAATAATAAGTATATGGTCATCAAAAGTATACATATTAAATACTTTCCACTTAATAATGGTACATTTTATGTGACAAATTAACAATCACAACTCATAATATTTCTGTGATATGATCATTATTTATATTTTAACTATTGCTTTGTCTATTTAATGCACATAAAATAAAGATTATTATTTAATAATTTCAACAAACGATATGTATTGTAATTCGATTTTCCTTTCCTCTCTCTTGTCATGTCTCTCTTTCTCGTTCGTTTTTTCTCGTTGTCTTCCACTCTCTCTTGTAAGTATTCAAAATAATAGACTCAAGCCAGCCTTTAATTTTAGGGGGGATTTCACGTATACCCCTCAAAAACTTCAAAATTACAAATTTTTTTGTCTAAACTTTAAAATTACATATTCCCCCTCTAAACTTAAAAAACTTACAAATTTACCCATTTTCTTGTCTTTAATATTAAAACTCATTCCAAAGTTCTAAAATTCTAAAATATCCATTTTACCCTTTATTAAAGCATAAAATGGCCCATCGGACTCAAATTTGAATCTGAAGGGTTCCTCTACCTTTCAATTCGCGCTCATTGCATTAAGATCTGTGTGTGTCGTTTCAATATATGTGCGTGTTTGCTTCAAGATTTGTGTTGATCTAGCATGCATGGATCCTAAAGCAATTCCGATCCGCGCACATCACATTAAGATATGTGCATGTTGCTTCAATATTCGTGAGTGTTTGCTTCAAGATTTGTGCTGATCGAGAGCGCACATATCTTAAAGTAGTTCGGACGGTAAATGCACCCTTCATATTCAAATTTGTATATGATGGGAATTTTATGCTTTCAATAAAAAGGGTAAAATGGGTATTTTATAATTTAGAATGAATTTTAATATAAAAGGCAATAAAATAGGGAAATTCGTGAGTTAATGAAATTAAGAGGGGGGAATATGTAATTTTAAAGTTCAAAGGGGGAATACGTAATTTTGAAGTTTTTTAGGGGTATACGTGAAATTCTCCCTTAATTTTATACATTACTTCTCAAGGCTGGCTCTGTATTTGGTGGTTGAACTATTCAAATAAAAGGAAAAAGCTTGGGAATATGTTACCATGCAATATATTCAAAAAAAAAAATTATTAACTATTTAAAAATTAGGATGTTACATCTAATGACATCTACGAGAATTTCTTTGAGATTTGCTATGAGAATTAATTTCTCTGGTCAAACTTAAATACATAATTCAAACTTCTTGCTACTTCGTCCTTTTATCTTCTTTGATTAAAAAGGTGTATTTTTTATCACAAAATTAAGCACCAGTAGAAAATTCAATAACAGTATCCATTACAGAGTTACATTGAAAACAAAAATTGCAATAAGATCCCCCAAACCCTTTGTAATAACATGAACTACGATACCAGTATAACCCATGTAGTCCCATTCTATACGAGTATCACATTTGAAAACAACAAAATTGTAGTAAGATCCCTCAAACCCTTTGTAATTACATGAACTACTTAAAAAAAACTAGGATTTAAAATGACTTGAAAATGAGATATTGCTGAGTGACCTCCATTTACTAAATCTGTACTTAAATTCTATCAAACCCGAAATCAAGTGGATGTCCGGACAATCAATCATAACAAAACTAACTTGAAATTGAGATATTAATTGCAGAGGGACCTCCATTTAGATAATAAACTCTGTTGGTTTGATCTTTCCGTTTTCATCTATCGCTTATTTTTGAATATCTCTACGTAATTATTTCTATACTTATCTAATTTTTGACATCTACGAATTTCTCTGGTCAAACATACAAAAATCAAACTTCTTGTTACTTCAAGTTAGTTTTGTTATGCCTGTTATTATGTGCAAAAATATATATCAGCACCCTTTTACCTTCAATTTTTTATTTTATTTTAAAGTTTCCTTGTCATGTATAACATGCATGCTATACATCACAAAGTAAACTTCAAAATAAAAAGTTGAACTGTTTCTCATTTTATATTGCCTAAAATATGTATAGAGATTGATGATATCTTATTTCACAAAAACATAGTAATTTAAAACATTCTTATAAGTTCCCATTAAATGAAATTTTACAATGGTAGTTCATAAATACAAGAAACAAATTTACAGAGATAAAATCAAATATACAAATACCAACAACCAATATAATACAGAACTTGCACAGACTAGATATAGAAATCAATACAAATTAAGGAATTAACAATGGACGGCCAAAACTTTTGTACAACAACAACATATATAAATAGAAACATTGTGATTGAAATAACCAATGAAATCAGTGATATACTTGTATCTTTCATTTTGAATCTAATTATGTAGCAGTTTCAAACTTTCAGGGGGTGGGGGCTTAATTAGAACGCTTTTTGTGACATGGACACTTCGAATTAGAACATTTACCTCGACAACTCGGGCGCCTCTACAAGAAACAAAAAAAATAAAACAAACAACAAATTAGGGTTTAATATTAGATCACACTTATTTCGATGAATGAAATGTATCAGAGGAGAATGTGTAAAAATAATATAAATTAGAACTACTGATGATATTAAGAGATAAACTTTTGTTAAGTTCTTCTAATGTAAGGAGAAAATAAAGCCGAACAAACCATTTCAGGATTAGATGGAGGAGGCTTAGGAGGGGAACTCATATCTTCTATATTTTTCTTCTTCTTAGAAGTTGGTAAAGTAATGAAGTTTATTGAGTTATGTGGTAAGAGTCCTTATGCAACTAGTAGTGTTTATATAGAATGATAGGTCGATGATTAATAAATTGTACTACAATTAATGATCAAATTTTATTTTACGTTAAACTTCCTCACTTTGGAATTATGGTGGGTATTCCTCCAATAGTAAGTTTCAAAGATTTTTCATATGATTTGTAATAAAGAATTATGGAGGATACAATGTATTTTATGTGAATTAGCCTGAGAAATTCTCTGAATGTTTCAAATCTAGGAAACTTTCCTTTTGGTAATTTAAGGAAAAATCTCCTTGGTTTGAATAAAATGGATCATTAATTTCACATAATTTCATGGGTTTCCTGACCAAATTTTGTGTATAGCCTTTCACAAATCAAAACTAAGAACAACTTCATTTTTGTGAAGTTGTAATTTACACGACATTTTAATGCAAATCTTCTGTTTCATAGAAAATGGGCCTCGGAAATTTTTTATTGGAGATCATGTGTTTCATCATTGCCTGATAAATGTCATTAATTGGAGGTCAACTAGTATTATTTATTTTATTGTATCCTAACTTGTAGTTTTTTTTTTCATAAAATATTAAACTCAATTTTTAATTTATATTAAAAGGATAATTTCAATAAGGTAGATATATAGGTGTTGTGAAATTTATAAATAATACGACCCCTAATCCCTATGAAGAATAATTGGCGTGCAAATAAGCTCATTCTGTTTTGGTAATATTGGTGAAAGCAAAGCATGTTGTATACTAGTGTTGTAACAAACGTCCATTTAGGCCAATTAGTCGGCCGATTAGTCGTTGGCGGTGACCAAACCGTTACATATTTTTCTGACTAATCGGACGATTATTTCTGATTATAACCGATTATTCCAGATTAATCGTTTGACGGTATCCTGTTCGTACGACAACCACATACTGTTATTTATAATACTGGTGTATAGTACTATATAATATTAGTTTTTTGTGCAAAGAGTTAACTTGGATTTTCTAATAAATGGTCTCTGTGTGTGCTAGGTTTTTTTTGTCCAACAACTTATTTTTTAATAAATGTTGTCTGATAAAAAATATTACTAGC
The DNA here is from genome assembly GCF_964058835.1 of Carex rostrata. Classification (NCBI taxonomy): domain Eukaryota; kingdom Viridiplantae; phylum Streptophyta; class Magnoliopsida; order Poales; family Cyperaceae; genus Carex; species Carex rostrata. Next base: position 2,691,391 of record NC_135943.1, read on the forward strand.
TAGGTAAATCAATTAATCAAAAGTTGGGATTTTGAATATATAGCCAAATTGTAATTTATAAAACAAAGGAGCTATTCCAACATCTGGCTCAGATATTGGGGCTCCCCTAACAGAGTGAATATATAGCCAAACTATAATTTGTAAAACAGAGGAGCTACCCAACGTCTGACTCAGATCATTGGGCATTAATTAAAAGTTTTTGAACTTATCTTTTTTTTTTTTTTAATTTTGAATTATTTCAACTGCAAAAGATCGTTTGGCATTATTTGAGAATTATAAAATTAAAAGTAACTTTTATATTTTTTCGTTCTGTTTAAGGTGCTAACTTTTATAATTTAACCCCCCACCCAGCAACAACAATTGATTGTCTGTTGTTGTATGCATAGAAAAATCCTAATATGCTTGAATTGCATGGAATTCCCGGTAATATCATCTTTTAATAAAAGTATATAGGCCAGTTAAAACCACATTTCCTATCCAGAATTCAAACTATTGAGATGCTGTTGAAGGTGCAGGTAATTTAATTACTATATATTTTGTTGGAAATTTACATAAATATATGTGATTAATTAGAATCGTTCATTTCTATTCAAAGTAAGAAATAATGTTCAACATTACAGGGAATTTCCTTACAGACGGTATACTTCATATAATGAAATTGAAAATTCACAGGCAATGAATCCAGAATTGTTTTCCATGAAGAGAGTGATACTAAAACAAGAGTATGGCTCAATTGCTACCGGTGGCACTTCGATCTAAGTGCTTACGGGATCATATCTTCATATTTGATGTTCAAACAACAAATTCAAACTGTTAGATGTTCAATCTATATTAAAATTTGCTTGTAGACCAAATTTTACATTTTTTGGAATTTGTTTACTATTCATTAAGATGGTTTGAAAATCGTTGTTTTTATTAAAATTATGCGCCATTAAAAAATAGTTATTTCAAACCATCTTAATAAATAGTAACAAAATTCCAAAAAATGTAAACTTTGGTCTCGAAGCACATTTAATATAGATTGTTTAACGGTTTGGATTTGTTGTTTGAACATCACTTCTTAATGGATCATGAAGTTTTATTAATGCATAGCGAAGTTGAACTATTCAAATAAAAATAAAAAACCTTGGAATATGGTATCATAAAATATATATATATATATTTCACTCTATCTAATTAATGACATCTATGAGAGTTTCTCTGAGAATTTCTCTTGTCAAACATACAGAAATCAAACTTCTTGTTACTTTATCTTTTTTATCTTCTTTGATTAAAAATATTTACTAAACCTGGACTTAAATTCTATTAAACACGAAATCAAGTAGATGTCCGGACTATCAATCATAACAAAACTAACTTGAAATTGAGATATTAATTGCTGAGGGACTCCATTTGGATAATAAACTCTGTTGGTTTGACCTTTCCGTTTTCATCTATCGCTTATTTTTGAATATCTCTTCGTAATTATTTCTATACTTGGATCAAATTATAATGAGATATAGTATGATGTTTTTTACCCTTAATTTCAAGTTACCAGGTCGACAGCCTGTTATTTTGTGCAAAAATATATAACAATACCTTTTTACCTTCCTTTTTTTTGTTTTTGAAGTTTTTTTGTGATGTATAACATGCATGCTATGCATCACAAATAAACTTCAAAATCAAAAGTTGAACAATTTCTCATTTTATATAGCCTAAAATATATAGAGAGTTAGAGACTAATGATACCTCATTTCACAAAAAACAGAGTAATTTAAAACATTCTTATAAGTTCCAATTAAATGGAATTTTACAATGGAAGTTCATAAATAGAAGAAATATATTTACAGAGATAAAATCAAATATACAGATTCCATCAATCAATATAATACAGACTTTGCACAGACTAGACATAGAAACCAATACAAATGATGGAATTAACAATGGACGGCCAAACCCTTAATTGTACAACAACGACATATATAAATGCAAACATTGTGATTGAAATAACCAATAAAATCAACGATATACTTGTATCTTACATTTTGAATCTAATTATTTAGCAGTGGTTGGGGTGGTGAGGGCTTAGGACGCTTTTTTGGGACATGGACATTTTGGAAAAGGGCAATTAGGATATTGACAACGCGGGTGTCTCTGCAGGAAACAAAAAAAAAATAAAAATAAACAAACAACAAATTAGGGTTTAATATTAGAGCAAACTTATTTCGATGAATGAAATGTATCATAGGAGAATGCGTAAAAATAATATAGATTGGAACTACTGATGATATTAAGATAGAAATTTTTGTTAAGTTTTTCTAATGTAAGGAGAAAATAAAGCCGAACAAACCATTTCAGGATCAGGAGGAGGCTTAGGAGGGGAACTCATATCTTCTATATTTTTTCTTCTTGAGCTTGAGCAATGTGTAATGTGGTTAATTTGAGTATATGATGAGATATTAGGGGTTGTATGCTGATTTATAGGAAAATTATAATCAATTATAGAGGAAATTTACTAAGAAAATGGGCGGATTTTACATGTGATATTCTTCAAATTTAACCAGGAAAATCCTACCAAGAAAATCGGCGCCGCATCTTCAATTTGACACGCATATTTTAATTTGATTTTATCAATGTATGAAATCATAATTAAGTTCAAACTGGGTAAGAACTGGAGAAATGGGCCGGGCTTTGATTTGGTGAACTTCTACGGAGGAGCCAGGTTGCTGAGCCGTGTTGACTGCTATGAGAATTAATTTCTCTATCAAACATAAATACAGAATTCAAACTTCTTGCTACTTCGTCCTTTTATCTTCTTTGATTAAAAAGGTGTATTATACCTGCACTTCAAATTCTATATATCAAACCCAAAATCAAGTGGATATCCGGAGACCATCATTCAATACCAGTATCCATTACAGAGTTACATTTAAACAAATAAAAATTGCAATAAGATCGCCCAAACCCTTTGTAATAACATCAACTACGATACAACCCATGTAGTCCCATTCTATACGAGTATCACATTTGAAAACAGCAAAATTGTAGTAAGATCCCTCAAACCCTTTGTAATTACATGAAATACTTAAAAAAATTAACTAGGATTTAAAATGACTTGAAAATGAGATATTGCTGAGTGACCTCCATTTACTTAACCTGGACTTAAATTCTATCAAACCCGAAATCAAGTGGATGTCCGGACCATCAATCATAACAAAACTAACTTGAAATTGAGATATTAATTGCTGAGGGACCTCCATTTGGATAATAAACTCTGTTGGTTTGACCTTTCCGTTTTCATCTATCGCTTATTTTTGAATATATCTTCGTAATTATTTCTATTCTTATCTAATTAATGACATCTACGAGAATTTCTCTGGTTAAACATACAGAAATCGAACTTCTTGTTACTTCAATTTAGTTTTGTTATGCCTGTTGTTCTGTGCAAAAATATATATCAGCACCCTTTTACCTTCAATTTTTATTTTATTTTAAAGTTTCCTTGTGATGTATAACATGCATGCTAACATCACAAGTAAACTTCAAAATCAAAAGTTGAACAGTTTCTCATTTTATATAGTCTAAAAAATGTATAGAGACTAATGACACCTCATTTCACAAAAAACAGAGTAATTTAAAACATTCTTACAAGTTCCCATTAAATGGAATTTTACAATGGAAGTTCATAAATACAAGAAACATATTTACAGAGATAAAATCATATATACATATGCCATCAACCAATACAAATTAAGGAATAGAAACCAATACAAATTAAGGAATTAACAATGGACGGCCAAACCTTTTGTACAACAACGACATATATACATGCAACCATTGTGATTGAAATAACCAATTATAAAATCAGTGATATACTTGTATCTTGCATTTTGAATCTAATTATATCGCAGTTTCAAACTGTCGGGGCTGGGTGTGGTGGGGGTTTGGGACATGGACAGTTCGAAATAGAACATTCACCTTTCGGATATGGACAACTCGGGCGCCTCGGCCTCTGCAGGAAACAAAAAAATAAAACAAACAACAAATTAGGGTTTAATATTAGATCACACATCTTTCGATGAATGAAATGTATCAGAGGAGAATGCGTAAAAATAATATAGATTGGAACTACGGATGATATTAAGAGAGATAAACTTTTGTTAAGTTCTTCTAATGTAAGGAGAAAATAAACCCAAACAAACCGTTTCAGGAGGAGGAGAGTCTTTAGTAGGGGAACTCATATCTTCTATATTTTTTTCTTCTTCTTAGATGTAGGTAAAGTAATGAAGTATATGGAGTTATGAGGTAAGAGCCTTTATGCAAACTAATTGTGTTTATATAGAATGACAGGTTGGTGATTTATATATAGATTGTACTACAATTAATTTATGATCAAATTTTATTTTACGTTAAACTTCCTCTCTATGGAATTATGGCATGTATTTTATTTTATAAAACATTACTAAGCCCTGTTATCATTTTTAATTGAATTTTTGTGTTGTTTTCGCTGGAAAATGGTTCATCATTTTTTAAAACAGAAGATGCTGTCACCATCCTGTTATCAGTACCTCTGCTTCAAAGAATTAAAACAATCTTTGGTCCTTTGGATCACATTGTTCATCAAACAAATTGTAAACCTAATCAAGTGCAGAATATTTTTTAAGAAATTGAAAGAAACCATACCTTCCCTTGCGGAAAGGATTGCCACTCCGTCATAACTTTGCACCGGAACTGCTACCATTACCAATCCTGATTATTCTATCTGAGGCACAGAACAGAATACTCTGGAGGTGGACCACACATGGCCAGTACACAGCTAAGTTGGTTTATATGAAAATGATGGAGGGGAGGATGATTAAGGATGCAGCTGCCTCAGATGGTTAGAATTTTTGCCTATCTTCTATTAAAAGGAAAAATTCTGACGAGAGATGTGCTTCTCAGGAGGGGGATACACTGTCAATCGAACTGTGTACTGTGCCCAGTGCCTGCTGGGGTGTCAATATGTCACCTGTTCTCGTGTTGTGAATATGCTACCCATGTATGGGCTGAATTGAGTATCAGAATGGGGTTGCGATTACCATTAAGGCAGGAATCGTTCCTGAACTGGTGGAGGGCACTATGGGGATTGAATGTCAGAAAACAGGAATGGAAATTTAGGGGCCCGGTTTTAATCCTGTGCGCTTGCTGGTACATCTGGTGCCAGCAAAATGAAGTCATCTTTGCAAATAAAAGTTGTACACCGCCAAAGATTCTGGCATGATGCTATGTGCTGAGTCTAAGTGTAATAGCTTAGATGAAATGTAGAAAAAACTGGGGCTCTTGCCGCCTGGAGAAAGGCTTGAGGCCTTGATGTAAAAACATTTAATTTTCTGTACCAGTTGGTAGCTTCTACCAACCTTTCAAAAAAAAAAAAAGGGAACTTGTAATAAGAACCATGACTGTAATAAAGTAATCTTATTTGTGTTGATCTACAATTAATCTCATATATATTGTTTCCTATAATACTGTGTTCTCATATTGACCAACAAATGAAGTTCATCAAAGACAACATCAAGCCCAGTATTAACACAAGTTGTGTTATTTTCAGAAAATTAATTATTTTTATTGATCAACAGAAAGAATATTACATGATATTTTTACACGAGCTAATTATTAAAGTTCACTATTTAATCCACCAAAACACCAAGAAAAAATAATAAAAATATTTAACATATATCCTACACGTGAATGGACAAGTTTACAACCTACCCTGGCATTTCAGAATTCTAGCAAGACCTGATCCTGTCTGTTATAATGCCAAACACCTCCCTAACCTTTGTTTGCTTTTAGTTCATCATCAAACTCCATCCCTAACATTGGTTACTAATTCAGAAGCAGCACCGAGTTGCTGAGAAGCATCAAGCATGCCATTAACTTTGTATAAATTGCCGGAAGTTTCATCATGATCAGCCGAGAACCTTGAATTTTGTGCATTGTGACTACAGCCGCAGCCTTTAAATTGGCATTGGTCCTTTACGGGACATGCCGGGTGCCGCTTAGGTTTCTTGGTTCCTGAGTTCTTGTCAGAAGAGCTCATTGTTTAGCAGGTTTGAATGCAGAGTCGTAATTAGGAGGAGTTTCTAAGTTTTCGATGAGCTTGAACAATGTGGTTAATTTGATTATATGATGAGATATTGGGGGTTGTCTACTGATTTATAGGAAAATTATAATCCATTATAGAGGAAATTTACTAAGATAATGGTCGGATTTTACATGCGATATTCCTCAAATTTAACCACCATAATGGGAGGAATACCCACCATAATGATATATAGGTCGGTGAATAGATTGTATAACAATTAATGCTCAAATTTTATTTTACGTTAAACTTCCTCACTTTGGAATTATGGTGGGTATTCCTCCAATAGTAAGTTTCAAAGATTTTTTATATGATTTGTGATAAAGAATTATGAAGGATACAATGTGTTTTATGTGAATTAGCCAGTGAAATTCTCTGAATGTTTCAAATCTAGGAAACTTTCCTTTTAGTAATTTAAGGAAAAATCTCCTTGGTTTGAATGAAATGAATCATTAATTTTACATAATTTCATGGGTTTCCTGACCAAATTTTGTGTACAGTCTGTCACAAATCAAAACTAAGAACAACTTAACTTTTCAAAAGTTGTAATTTACATGACACTTTCATGCAAATCATCTGTTTCCTAGAAAATTGGTCTCAGAAAATTTCATTCGAGGCCATATGTTGCATCATTGCCTGATAAATTTTATTGGAGATCAACTTGTATTATTTTTTTTTATTGTATCCTAACTTGTACTTTTGTTTTTTTTTCATTAAATATTAAACTCAATTTTTATTTTCTATTAAAAGGATAATTTCAACAAGGTAGATATATAGGTGTTGTCAAATTTATAAATAATACGAGCCCTAATCCCTATGAAGAATAATTAGCGTGCATACAAGCTCATTCTGTTTTGGTAATATGGGTGAAAGCAAAGCATGGTGTATACTAGTGTTGTAAAAAAACATCCGTTTAGGCTGATTAATCGGCCGATTAGTCGTTGGCGGTGACCAAACCATTACAGATTTTTCTGACTAATCGGCCGATGACCACATACCGTTATTTACAACACTGGTGTATACTACTATATCATATTAGTTTTTTGTGCAAAGAGTTAACTTGGACGTTTTTTTTTTGTGAATAGTTTTTTGTGAATAGTTTTTTGTAAAACAGAGGAGCTATTCCAACATCTGGCTCAGATATTGGGACTCCCCTAACAGAGTGAATATATAGCCAAACTATAATTTGTAAAACAGAGGAGCTACCCAACGTCTGACTCAGATCATTTGACATTAATTAAAAGTTTTTGAACTTATCCTTTTTTTTTAATTTTGAATTATTTCAACTGCAAAAGATCGTTTGGCATTATTTGAGAATTATAAAATTAAAAGTAACTTTTATATTTTTTTTCGTTCTGTTTAAGGTGCTAACTTTTATAATTTAAACCCCCCCCCACCATGCAACAACAATTGATTGTCTGTTGTTGTATGCATAGAAAAATCCTAATATGCTTGAATTGCATGGAATTCCCGGTAATATCATCTTTTAATAAAGTAGGCCAGTTAAAACCACATTTCCTATCCAGAATTCAAACTATGGAGTTGCTGTTGAAGGTGCAGGTAATTTAATTACTATATATTTTGTTGGAAATTTACATAAATATATGTGATTAATTAGAATCGTTCATTTCTATTCAAAGTAAGAAATAATGTTCAAGATTACAGGGAATTTCCTTACAGACGGTATACTTCATATAATGAAATTGAAAATTCACAGGCAATGAATCCAGAATTGTTTTCCATGAAGAGAGTGATACTAAAACAAGAGTATGGCTCAATTGCTACCGGTGGCACTTTGATCTAAGTGCTTACGGGATCATATCTTCATATTTGATGTTCAAACAACAAATCCAAACTGTTAGATGTTCAATCTATATTAAAATGTGCTTGGAGACCAAATTTTACATTTTTTGGAATTTGTTTACTATTTATTAAGATGGTTTGAAAATCGTTGTTTTTATTAAAATTATGCGCCATTAAAAAATAATGATTTCAAACCATCTTAATAAATAGTAACAAAATTCCAAAAAATGTAAAATTTGGTCTCCAAGCACATTTAATATAGATTGTTTAACGGTTTGGATTTGTTGTTTGAACATCACTTCTTAATGGATCATGAAGTTTGATTAATGCATAGCGAAGTTGAACTATTCAAATAAAAATAAAAAAACCTTGGAATATGGTATCATAAAATATATATATATATTTCACTCTATCTAATTAATGACATCTATGAGAGTTTCTCTGAGAATTTCTCTGGTCAAACATACAGAAATCAAACTTCTTGTTACTTTATCTTTTTTATCTTCTTTGATTAAAAATATTTACTAAACCTGGACTTAAATTCTATTAAACACGAAATCAAGTGGATGTCCGGACTATCAATCATAACAAAACTAACTTGAAATTGAGATATTAATTGCTGAGGGACCTCCATTTGGATAATAAACTCTGTTGGTTTGACCTTTCCGTTTTCATCTATCGCTTATTTTTGAATATCTCTTCGTAATTATTTCTATACTTGGATCAAATTATAATGAGATATAGTATGATGTTTTTTACCCTTAATTTCAAGTTACCAGGTCGACAGCCTGTTATTTTGTGCAAAAATATATAACAATACCTTTTTACCTTCCTTTTTTTTTTGTTTTTGAAGTTTTTTTGTGATGTATAACATGCATGCTATGCATCACAAATAAACTTCAAAATCAAAAGTTGAACAATTTCTCATTTTATATAGCCTAAAATATATAGAGAGTTAGAGACTAATGATACCTCATTTCACAAAAAACAGAGTAATTTAAAACATTCTTATAAGTTCCAATTAAATGGAATTTTACAATGGAAGTTCATAAATAGAAGAAATATATTTACAGAGATAAAATCAAATATACAGATTCCATCAATCAATATAATACAGACTTTGCACAGACTAGACATAGAAACCAATACAAATGATGGAATTAACAATGGACGGCCAAACCCTTAATTGTACAACAACGACATATATAAATGCAAACATTGTGATTGAAATAACCAATAAAATCAACGATATACTTGTATCTTACATTTTGAATCTAATTATTTAGCAGTGGTTGGGGTGGTGAGGGCTTAGGACGCTTTTTTGGGACATGGACATTTTGGAAAAGGGCAATTAGGATATTGACAACGCGGGTGTCTCTGCAGGAAACAAAATAAAAATAAAAATAAACAAACAACAAATTAGGGTTTAATATTAGAGCAAACTTATTTCGATGAATGAAATGTATCATAGGAGAATGCGTAAAAATAATATAGATTGGAACTACTGATGATATTAAGATAGAAATTTTTGTTAAGTTTTTCTAATGTAAGGAGAAAATAAAGCCGAACAAACCATTTCAGGATCAGGAGGAGGCTTAGGAGGGGAACTCATATCTTCTATATTTTTTCTTCTTGAGCTTGAGCAATGTGTAATGTGGTTAATTTGAGTATATGATGAGATATTAGGGGTTGTATGCTGATTTATAGGAAAATTATAATCAATTATAGAGGAAATTTACTAAGAAAATGGGCGGATTTTACATGTGATATTCTTCAAATTTAACCAGGAAAATCCTACCAAGAAAATCGGCGCCGCATCTTCAATTTGACACGCATATTTTAATTTGATTTTATCAATGTATGAAATCATAATTAAGTTCAAACTGGGTAAGAACTGGAGAAATGGGCCGGGCTTTGATTTGGTGAACTTCTACGGAGGAGCCAGGTTGCTGAGCCGTGTTGACTGCTATGAGAATTAATTTCTCTATCAAACATAAATACAGAATTCAAACTTCTTGCTACTTCGTCCTTTTATCTTCTTTGATTAAAAAGGTGTATTATACCTGCACTTCAAATTCTATATATCAAACCCAAAATCAAGTGGATATCCGGAGACCATCATTCAATACCAGTATCCATTACAGAGTTACATTTAAACAAATAAAAATTGCAATAAGATCGCCCAAACCCTTTGTAATAACATCAACTACGATACAACCCATGTAGTCCCATTCTATACGAGTATCACATTTGAAAACAGCAAAATTGTAGTAAGATCCTTCAAACCCTTTGTAATTACATGAAATACTTAAAAAAATTAACTAGGATTTAAAATGACTTGAAAATGAGATATTGCTGAGTGACCTCCATTTACTTAACCTGGACTTAAATTCTATCAAACCCGAAATCAAGTGGATGTCCGGACCATCAATCATAACAAAACTAACTTAAAATTGACATATTAATTGCTGAGGGACCTCCATTTGGATAATAAACTCTGTTGGTTTGACCTTTCCGTTTTCATCTATCGCTTATTTGTGAATATATCTTCGTAATTATTTCTATACTTATCTAATTAATGACATCTACGAGAATTTCTCTGGTTAAACATACAGAAATCGAACTTCTTGTTACTTCAATTTAGTTTTGTTATGCCTGTTGTTCTGTGCAAAAATATATATCAGCACCCTTTTACCTTCAATTTTTATTTTATTTTAAAGTTTCCTTGTGATGTATAACATGCATGCTAACATCACAAGTAAACTTCAAAATCAAAAGTTGAACAGTTTCTCATTTTATATAGTCTAAAAAATGTATAGAGACTAATGACACCTCATTTCACAAAAAACAGAGTAATTTAAAACATTCTTACAAGTTCCCATTAAATGGAATTTTACAATGGAAGTTCATAAATACAAGAAACATATTTACAGAGATAAAATCATATATACATATGCCATCAACCAATACAAATTAAGGAATAGAAACCAATACAAATTAAGGAATTAACAATGGACGGCCAAACCTTTTGTACAACAACGACATATATACATGCAACCATTGTGATTGAAATAACCAATTATAAAATCAGTGATATACTTGTATCTTGCATTTTGAATCTAATTATATCGCAGTTTCAAACTGTCGGGGCTGGGTGTGGTGGGGGTTTGGGACATGGACAGTTCGAAATAGAACATTCACCTTTCGGATATGGACAACTCGGGCGCCTCGGCCTCTGCAGGAAACAAAAAAATAAAACAAACAACAAATTAGGGTTTAATATTAGATCACACATCTTTCGATGAATGAAATGTATCAGAGGAGAATGCGTAAAAATAATATAGATTGGAACTACGGATGATATTAAGAGAGATAAACTTTTGTTAAGTTCTTCTAATGTAAGGAGAAAATAAACCCAAACAAACCGTTTCAGGAGGAGGAGAGTCTTTAGTAGGGGAACTCATATCTTCTATATTTTTTTCTTCTTCTTAGATGTAGGTAAAGTAATGAAGTATATGGAGTTATGAGGTAAGAGCCTTTATGCAAACTAATTGTGTTTATATAGAATGACAGGTTGGTGATTTATATATAGATTGTACTACAATTAATTTATGATCAAATTTTATTTTACGTTAAACTTCCTCTCTATGGAATTATGGCATGTATTTTATTTTATAAAACATTACTAAGCCCTGTTATCATTTTTAATTGAATTTTTGTGTTGTTTTCGCTGGAAAATGGTTCATCATTTTTTAAAACAGAAGATGCTGTCACCATCCTGTTATCAGTACCTCTGCTTCAAAGAATTAAAACAATCTTTGGTCCTTTGGATCACATTGTTCATCAAACAAATTGTAAACCTAATCAAGTGCAGAATATTTTTTAAGAAATTGAAAGAAACCATACCTTCCCTTGCGGAAAGGATTGCCACTCCGTCATAACTTTGCACCGGAACTGCTACCATTACCAATCCTGATTATTCTATCTGAGGCACAGAACAGAATACTCTGGAGGTGGACCACACATGGCCAGTACACAGCTAAGTTGGTTTATATGAAAATGATGGAGGGGAGGATGATTAAGGATGCAGCTGCCTCAGATGGTTAGAATTTTTGCCTATCTTCTATTAAAAGGAAAAATTCTGACGAGAGATGTGCTTCTCAGGAGGGGGATACACTGTCAATCGAACTGTGTACTGTGCCCAGTGCCTGCTGGGGTGTCAATATGTCACCTGTTCTCGTGTTGTGAATATGCTACCCATGTATGGGCTGAATTGAGTATCAGAATGGGGTTGCGATTACCATTAAGGCAGGAATCGTTCCTGAACTGGTGGAGGGCACTATGGGGATTGAATGTCAGAAAACAGGAATGGAAATTTAGGGGCCCGGTTTTAATCCTGTGCGCTTGCTGGTACATCTGGTGCCAGCAAAATGAAGTCATCTTTGCAAATAAAAGTTGTACACCGCCAAAGATTCTGGCATGATGCTGTGTGCTGAGTCTAAGTGTAATAGCTTAGATGAAATGTAGAAAAAACAGGGGCTCTTGCCGCCTGGAGAAAGGCTTGAGGCCTTGATGTAAAAACATTTAATTTTCTGTACCAGTTGGTAGCTTCTACCAACCTTTCAAAAAAAAAAAAAGGGAACTTGTAATAAGAACCATGACTGTAATAAAGTAATCTTATTTGTGTTGATCTACAATTAATCTCATATATATTGTTTCCTATAATACTGTGTTCTCATATTGACCAACGAATGAAGTTCATCAAAGACAACATCAAGCCCAGTATTAACACAAGTTGTGTTATTTTCAGAAAATTAATTATTTTTATTGATCAACAGAAAGAATATATTACATGATATTTTTACACGAGCTAATTATTAAAGTTCACTATTTAATCCACCAAAACACCAAGAAAAAAGAATAAAAATATTTAACATATATCCTACACATGAATGGACAAGTTTACAACCTACCCTGGCATTTCAGAATTCTAGCAAGACCTGATCCTGTCTGTTATAATGCCAAACACCTTCCTAACCTTTGTTTGCATTTAGTTCATCATCAAACTCCATCCCTAACATTGGTTACTAATTCAGAAGCAGCACCGAGTTGCTGAGAAGCATCAAGCATGCCATTAACTTTGTATAAATTGCCGGAAGTTTCATCATGATCAGTCGAGAACCTTGAATTTTGTGCATTGTGACTACAGCCGCAGCCTTTAAATTGGCATTGGTCCTTTCCTGGACATGCCGGGTGCCGCTTAGGTTTCTTGGTTCCTGAGTTCTTGGTTCCTCTTATGTCAGAAGAGCTCATTGTTTAGCAGGTTTGAATGCAGAGTCGTAATTAGGAGGAGTTTCTAAGTTTTAGATGAGCTTGAGCAATGTGGTTAATTTGAGTATATGATGAGATATTCCTCAAATTTAACCAGGAAAATGGGAGGAATACCCACCATAATGATATATAGGTCGGTGAATAGATTGTATAACAATTAATGATCAAATTTTATTTTACGTTAAACTTCCTCACTTTGGAATTATGGTGGGTATTCCTCCAATAGTAAGTTTCAAAGATTTTTTATATGATTTGTGATAAAGAATTATGAAGGTTGCAATGTGTTTTATGTGAATTAGCCATGGAAATTCTCTGAATGTTTCAAATCTAGGAAACTTTCCTTTTAGTAATCTAAGGAAAAATCTCCTTGGTTTGAATGAAATGAATCATTAATTTTACATAATTTCATGGGTTTTCTGACCAAATTTTGTGTACAGTCTATCACAAATCAAAACTAAGAACAACTTAACTTTTCAGAAGTTGTAATTTACATGACACTTTCATGCAAATCATCTGTTTCCTAGAAAATTGGTCTCAGAAAATTTCCTAGCAAATCATCTGTTGCATCATTGCCTGATAAATTTTATTGGAGATCAGCTTGTATTTTTTTTTTTTATTGTATCGTAACTTGTACTTTTGTTTTTTTTTTTCATAAAATATTAAACTCAATTTTTATTTTCTATTAAAAGGATAATTTCAACAAGGTAGATATATAGGTGTTGTCAAATTTATAAATAATACGAGCCCTAATCCCAATGAAGAATAATTATCGTGCATACAAGCTCATTCTGTTTTGGTAATATGGGTGAGAGCAAAGCATGGTGTATACTAGTGTTGTAAAAAAACATCCGTTTAGGCTGATTAATCGGCCGATTAGTCGTTGGCGGTGACAAAACCGTTATAGATTTTTCTGACTAATCGGCTGATGACCACATACCGTTATTTACAACACTGGTGTATACTACTATATCATATTAGTTTTTTGTGCAAAGAGTTAACTTGGACGTTTTTTTTTTCGGCATCTTTAATTAAATCAGTAAAATTCACTGGTCTCTATGTGTGCTAGATTTTTTTTGTTCAACAACTTTTTTTTTTATATATGTTGTCTGATAAAAGTATCACTAGGTAAATCAATTAATCAAAAGTACGGATTTGGAATATATAGCCAAACATTACAGGGAATTTCCTTACAGACGGTATACTTCATATAATGAAATTGAAAATTCACAGGCAATGAAGCCAGAATTGTTTTCCATGAAGAGAGTGATACTAAAACAAGAGTATGGCTCAATTGCTACCGGTGGCACTTCGATCTAAGTGCTTACGGGATCATATCTTCACATTTGATGTTCAAACAACAAATCCAAACTGTTAGATGTTCAATCTATATTAAAATGTGCTTGGAGACCAAATTTTACATTTTTTGGAATTTGTTTACTATTAATTAAGATGGTTTGAAAATCGTTGTTTTTATTAAAATTATGCGCCATTAAAAAACAGTGATTTCAAACCATCTTAATAAATAGTAAAAAAAATCCAAAAAATATAAATTTTGGTCTCCAAGCACATTTAATATAGATTGTTTAACGGTTTGGATTTATTGTTTGAACATCACTTCTTAATGGATCATGAAGTTTGATTAATGCATAGTGAAGTTGAACTATTCAAATAAAAATAAAAAAACCTTGGAATATGGTATCATAAAATATATATATATATATATATATATATATATATATATATTTCACTCTATCTAATTAATGACATCTATGAGAGTTTCTCTGGTCAAACATACAGAAATCAAACTTCTTGTTACTTTATCTTTTGTATCTTCTTTGATTAAAAATATTTACTAAACCTGGACTTAAATTCTATTAAACATGAAATCAAGTGGATGTCCGGACTATCAATCATAACAAAACTAACTTGAAATTGAGATATTAATTGCTGAGGGACTCCATTTGGATAATAAACTCTGTTGGTTTAACCTTTCCGTTTTCATCTATCACTTATTTTTGAATATCTCTTCGTAATTATTTCTATACTTGGATCAAATTATAATGAGATATAGTATGATGTTTTTTACCCTTAATTTCAAGTTACCATGTTGACAGCCTGTTATTTTGTGCAAAAATATATAACAATACCTTTTTACCTTCCTTTTTTTTTTTTGAATTTTTTTGTGATGTATAACCTGCATGCTATGCATCACAAATAAACTTCAAAATCAAAAGTTGAACAATTTCTCATTTTATATAGCTTAAAATATGTATAGAGAGTTAGAGACTAATGATACCTCATTTCACAAAAAAACAGAGTAATTTAAAACATTCTTATAAGTTCCAATTAAATGGAATTTTACAATGGAAGTTCATAAATAGAAGAAACATATTTACAGAGATAAAATCAAATATACAGATTCCATCAATCAATATAATACAGACTTTGCACAGACTAGACATAGAAACCAATACAAATGATGGAATATACAATGGACGGCCAAACCCTTAATTGTACAACAACGACATATATAAATGCAAACATTGTGAATGAAATAAGCAATAAAATCAGCGATATATTTGTATCTTGCGTTAATTTTGAATCTAATTATGTAGCAGTTTCAAACTTTTGGGATGGGGGTGGCTATTGTTGTTGTTTCTGACATGTTGGACACTTCTTCGAAGCAGGACAATACTTACGAGGATATTTACACGACGGGGGCCTCTGCAGGAAATAAAAAAAAAAACAACAAATTATGGTTTAATATAAGATCACACTTATTTCGATGAATGAAATGTATTAGAGGAGAATGCATAAAATAATATAGATAGGAACTACTAATGATATTAAGAAAGAAATATTTGTTAAGTTCTTCTAATGTAAGGAGAAAATGAAACCGAACAAACCTCTTTAGGAGGAGGCGGCGGCTTAGTAGGGGAACTCATATCTTCTATATTTTTTTCTTCTTGAGGTTGAGCAATGTGGTTAATTTGAGTATATGATGAGATATTAGGGGTTGTCTACTGATTTATAGGAATCAATTATAGAGGAAATTTACTAAGAAAATGGGCGGCTTTTACATGCGATATTCCTCAAATTTAACCAGGAAAATCAAACCAAGGGACTGTTTCAAACGCCCTTCATTACCTCGTTAAATTGCATGCAAATATACAATTAATTAATTAATTGATCTGAACCATTTAACACAGTTTTTATATGAATATGTACTTATAATAAATTATTTTTTTTATAATTTTTTTACTATTTTTTGAATGAGTAGAAAATCAATGTTTTTGGATGGTCTAGAATTTTGAGATAAAGCAATTTTCTACTTATTTAAAAATATAGTAAAAAATTCTAAACATTTTAAAATTTAGTTTACAATATAATATGTAAGTACATATGCACATGAAAATCATATTGAATAGTTCGGACCGATCGTTAGAACTTTTAAACCGAAAATTTAAGTTCATTGCGCGGGCCAATATGCACTATACATATTACCGTAGCCTCACTCATAAATATCTGAACTTTGGTTATCTTTAGATTATTTGAACATTATATCAAGAGTTGACACGTAAAGTTATGAATAACATAAAAAGTAAAATAAAAATATTAACTTCGTTATGAATAAGACTGAGAAGTATGGTCAAAATTAAATTTGAATGCTTGATAAAAAAAAAAAAAAGTATGGTCATATACATATTAAATACTTTCCACTTAATAATGGTACATTTTGTGTGACAAACAATCACAACTCATAATATTCTGAGATATAATCATTATTTATATTTTAACCATTGCTTTGTATATTTAATGCACATAAAATAAAGACTATTATTTAATAATTTCAACAAATAAAAACATGTTTAAACAACATATTGGAGAAAACTAATATGAAAATATTAATAAATAATATTATTTACGTGCATTAATTCTGGAAAAACTATCGATATAAATTTGAATACTTAGCTGTAGTGCAATAGGAAACTTGAATTCGATCTATTTGTGAATTTTGATCTAATCAGGTTCCATTAAGTTTCGATTTTTTTTTTCTAAATTAGGACCAATTTAAATGAGGAGCTTAATCTATGTTTTTTTTTTTCGTCTTAACTTTGTTTTAGTTTTTGTTTACAGGGAATTTCCTAGGAGACTGTGTACTTCAGCAAATGAAAATGAAAATTCACATGCAATAGATACAGAAGTTTACCGTTAAGAGAGTGTTATTAAAACAATATAAAAAGAGTGAGTCTATGGTACTATGCATATTACGATTTGTTACCGTGCTACGGCTCTATATTCGAGTTTTCAAATTTTACAATCCGAACCGTTCATCTTGTTCTCCATATTAATATGTGTTTGGAGACCAAATTTTACATTTTTTTTCAAATTTTTTTACTATTTTTTTAGATTTATTGAAAATCACTGTTTTTGAATGGTCCAGAATTTCACTGTTTTTTGTAATGGCTGCTTTGTGGGCTAAAACAGGGAGAGGTAGAAGGTAGGCAACTGGCCACCCCTGGAATGAACTAGCTCCACCTCTGTCTGGTGCCAGCGAAATAAAGTCATCTTTGCAAATAAAAGTTGTACACCACCAAAGATTCTTGCTGACAGGATTTGTGCACAATATGGCTGGTGGATGAAATGCTGCTGATGAAGGGAAGATAGAACTGAGTACACAGTGACTGGCAATTTGATAATTAGAGAAGAAAGAGGAAGAAAAGTAGAGAAAAGTACTACGTACTACTTTATTAGACTTGTTTTTTGGTAACTCTGTTTAGTAATTTGATAATTGTGTAATGTTTTGTTAGACATCATAATATTTGATAATTTGATGAACTATGTACTATTTCTTTTGTTTTGTTAATTAATTAGACTCTATTCTCTATATTGTTTTGTTAGACTTTATCGGTTTGGTAATTTTTAATTATGTACTATTTTGGTATTTTTGTAATTTTTAATTATGTGTTGGTCATTATTTCATTATGTATTGCCTTTAATTGTGTATTATTTTGATAAATTATGCAATATTTTTTTGTTAGAATTAAATTAGACTGTCTCACTATGTACTACATTATGAGTCACGAGTCGACTTGCTTCAACTCGAGTTGCTCGCGAGTTGATTCCAATTCGGAGTTTTTTAATACACAGTGGCTGGCATGATGCTGTGTGCTGAGTCTAAGTGTAATAGCTTACATGAAATGTAGAAAAAACTGGGGCTCTTGCCGCCTGGAGAAAGGCTTGAGGCCTTGATGTAAAAACATTTAATTTTCTGTACCAGTTGGTAGCTTCTACCAACCTTTCAAAAAAAAAAGGAACTTGTAATAAGAACCATGACTGTAACTAAGTAATCTTATTTGTGTTGATCTACAATTAATCTCATATTGTTTCCGATAATACTGTGTTCTCATATTGACCAACGAATGAAGTTCATCAAAGACAACTTCAAGCCTAGCTAATATTAACACAAGTTGTGCTATTTTCAGCAAAATAATTATTTTTATTGATCAACAGAAAGAATATTACATGATATTTTTACACGAGCTAATTATTAAAGTTCACTATTTAATCCACCAAAACACCAAGAAAAAATAATAAAAATTAACATATATCCTACACATGAATGGACAAGTTTACAACCTACCCTGGCATTTCAGAATTCTAGCAAGACCTGATCCTGTCTGTTATAATGCCAAACACCTTCCTAACCTTTGTTTGCATTTAGTTCATCATCAAACTCCATCCCTAACATTGGTTTCTAATTCAGAAAAAGCACCGAGTTGCTGAGAAGCATCAAGCATGCCATTAACTTCGTATAAATTGCCGGAAGTTTCATCATGAACAGTCGAGAACCTTGAATTTTGTGCATTGTGACTACAGCCGCAGCCTTTAAATTGGCATTGGTGCTTTCGATGAGCTTGAACAATGTGGTTAATTTGATTATATGATGAGATATTGGGGGTTGTCTACTGATTTATAGGAAAATTATAATCCATTATAGAGGAAATTTACTAAGAAAATGGGCGGATTTTACATGTGATATTCCTCAAATTTAACCAGGAAAATGGGAGGAATACCCACCATAATGATATATAGGTCGGTGAATAGATTGTACTATAATTAATGATCAAATTTTATTTTACGTTACACTTCCACACTTTGGAATTATGGTGGGTATTCCTCCAATAGTAAGTTTCAAAGATTTTTCAGATGATTTGTAATAAAGAATTATGAAGGATGCAATGTGTTTTATGTGAATTAGCCATGGAAATTCTCTGAATGTTTCAAATCTAGGAAACTTTCCTTTTAGTAATCTAAGGAAAAATCTTCTTGTTTGAATGAAATGAATCATTAATTTCACATAATTTCATGGATTTCCTGACCAAATTTTGTGTAGAGCCTTTCACAAATCAAAACTAAGAACAACTTAACCTTTCGGAAGTTCTAATTTACATGACACTTTCATACCAATTATTTGTTTCATAGAAAATTGGTCTCAGAAAATTTCATTGGCGATCATCTGTTGCATCATTGCCTGATAAATTTCATTGGAGATCAACTAGTATTAATTTTTTTTTATTATATCCTAACTTGTACTTTTTTGTTTCTAAAATATTAAACTTAATTTTTAATTTATAATAACAGGATAATTTCAATAAGGTAGATATATAGGTGTTGTCAAATTTATAAATAATACGACCCCTAATCCCTATGAAGAATAATTATCGTGCATATAAGCTCATTTTGTTTTGGTAATATGGGTAAAAGCAAAGCATGGTGTATACTAGTGTTGTAAAAAATGTCCGTTTAGGTCGATTAATCGGCCAATTAGTCGTTGGCGGTGACCAAACTGTTACAGATTTTTTCGACTAATCGGCCGATTATTCCCGACTATTCCCGATTAATCGTTTGGCGATATTATGTCCGTCCGACGACCGCATACCGTTATTTACAACACTAGTGTATACTACTATATAATATTAGTTTTTTGTGCAGAGTTAACTTGGACTTTTTTTTTTCGGCATCGTTAATAAATCAGTAAAATTCACCGGTCTCTGTGTGTGCTAGGTGTTTTTTGTCCAACAACTTTTCTGTTATATATGTTGTCTGATAAAAGTATCACTAGGTAAATCAATTAATCAAAAGTAGAGATTTGGAATATATATATTGCCAAATTGTAATTTGTAAAACAGAGGAGCTATTCCAACATCTGGCTCAAATATTGGGGCTCCCCTAACATAGTGAATATATAACCAAACTGTAATTTGTAAAATAGAGGAGCTACCCAACGATTGGCTCAGATCGTTTGGCATTAATTAAAAGTTTTCGAACTTATCTTTTTGTTAATTTTGAATTATTTCAACTACAAAAATCGTTTGGCATTAATTGAGAATTTTAAAATAAAAAGTAAGGTGCTAACTTTTATAATTTTTCGTTATGTTTAATAAAGTAGGCCAGTTAAAACCACATTTCCTATCCAGAATTCAAACTATTGAGTTGCTGTTGAAGGTGCAGGTAATTTAATTACTATATATTTTGTTGGAAATTTACATAAATATATGTGATTAATTAGAATCGTTCATTTCTATTCAAAGTAACAAATAATGTTCAACATTACAGGGAATTTCCTTACAGACAATATACTTCATATAATGAAATTGAAAATTCACTGGCAATGAATCCAGAATTGTTTTCCATGAAGAGAGTGATACTAAAACAAGAGTATGGCTCAATTGCTACCGGTGGCACTTTGATCTAAGTGCTTACGGGATCATATCTTCATATTTGATGTTCAAACAACAAATCCAAACCGTTAGATGTTCAGTCTATATTAAAATGTGTTTGGAGACCAAATTTTACATTTTATGGAATTTGTTTACTATTCATTAAGATGGTTTCAAAATCATTGTTTTTATTAAAATTATGCGCCATTAAAAAATAGTGATTTCAAACCATCTTAATAAATAGTAACAAAATTCCAAAAAATGTAAAATTTGGTCTCCAAGCACATTTAATATAGATTGTTTAACGGTTTGAATTTGTTGTTTGAACATCACTTCTTAATGGATCATGAAGTTTGATTAATGCATAGCGAAGTTGAACTATTCAAATAAAAATAAAAAACCTTGGAATATGGTATCATAAAATATATATATATTTCACTCTATCTAATTAATGACATCTCTGAGAATTTCTCTGGTCAAACATACAGAAATCAAACTTCTTGTTACTTTATCTTTTTTATCTTCTTTGATTAAAAATATTTACTAAACCTGGACTTAAATTCTATTAAACACGAAATCAAGTGGATGTCTAGACTATCAATCATAACAAAACTAACTTGAAATTGAGATATTAATTGCTGAGGGACTCCATTTGGATAATAAACTCTGTTGGTTTGACCTTTCCGTTTTCATCTATCGCTTATTTTCGAATATCTCTTCGTAATTATTTCTATACTTGGATCAAATTATAATGAGATATAGTATGATGTTTTTTACCCTTAATTTCAAGTTACCAGGTTGACAGCCTGTTATTTTGTGCAAAAATATATAACAATACCTTTTTACCTTCCTTTTTTTTTGTTTTTGAAGTTTTTTTTGTGATGTATAACATGCATGCTATGCATCACAAATAAACTTCAAAATCAAAAGTTGAACAATTTCTCATTTTATATAGCCTAAAATATGTATAGAGAGTTAGAGACTAATGATACCTCATTTCACAAAAAACAGAGTAATTTAAAACATTCTTATAAGTTCCAATTAAATGGAATTTTACAATGGAAGTTCATAAATAGAAGAAACATATTTACAGAGATAAAATCAAATATACAGATTCCATCAATCAATCTAATACAGACTTTGCACAAACTAGACATAGAAACCAATACAAATGATGGAATTAACAATGGACGGCCAAACCCTTAATTGTACAACAACGACATATATAAATGCAAACATTGTGAATGAAATAAGCAATAAAATCAGCGATATATTTGTATCTTGCGTTAATTTTGAATCTAATTATGTAGCAGTTTCAAACTTTTGGGATGGGCGTGGCTGTTGTTGTTGTTGTTTCTGACATGTTGGACACTTCTTCGAAGCAGGACAATACTTACGAGGATATTTACACGACGGGGGCCTCTGCAGGAAATAAAAAATAAATAAAACAAACAACAAATTAGGGTTTAATATAAGATCACACTTATTTCAATGAATGAAATGTATCAGAGGAGAATGCATAAAAATAATATAAATTGGAACTATTGATAATATTAAGATAGAAATTTTTGTTAAGTTCTTCTAATGTAAGGAGAAAATGAAACCGAACAAACCTCTGTAGGTAGCGGCGGCGGCTTAGTAGAGGAACTCATATCTTGTATTTTTTTTTTCTTCTTGAGCTTGAGCAATGTGGTTAATTTGAGTATATGATGAGATATTAGGCGTTGTATGCTTATTTATAGGAAAATTATAATCGATTATAGAGGAAGTTTACTAAGAAAATGGGCAGATTTTACATGCAATATTCCTCAAATTTAATCAGGAAAATCCTACCAAGGGACTGTTTCAAACCCCCTTCGTTACCTCCTTAAATTGCATGCAAATATACAATTAATTAATTAATTAATTGAGCGGTTTCCGCGTGGCATTCGCTGTGTAACTATATGATGTGTATCAATTTCAAAAGTTTAATTCTAATTCTGAAGAATTACAATAACCTCAAGTATTTTCTAATGTTAGATTAAGATTTCTTTTGTTTATAAAACTAAACATGCAAGTCCTTAAATTCTAGTCAAATTAACTGGTATTAAGAGTTCTTTTACGGATGTGTTTGGTCCTGCATAATTATTAACAATAAAATCAAATCATTCTGAATTTTTCCTGTAAAATTGTTGTTTTATCTAAGTTGTCAAACTAAATTATTTATATTCAGATTAATTGGTTACAGTATTGTTTAATTTATTTTAACAGTTTCATATAATTAATGTTATTAAAATTATATTCCGTTATGAATATCTTTATTTTAATTATGCACATGCTTTGAAATGATTCACACAAAACAATATATTTTGGGTATGCTTTGTGATTAGTTGGTTAATTTCTAAAAATATTATGTGATTTATTTAAAACATTAGTAAAAAAATTCAAATTGTTATCATAGTAATAAGTTCAAAATTCAATAATTTTGTAAAAATGTCTAAGGTTCATGACTTCGATATAATTTGACAATATTTCGTTGCTCATAATACAAATAATACATCAAGATACTAATATTCTTCCAACAACAAAAAAAATCGTAATATTCATTAATAAAATGGGATAATTAAATAGCTTGTTCTTTGTATAACTCGTCAAAATTAAGAAAACAAAAATTTGTGATCCTTCAAAAAGAAATAGTACATATGTAATAGTACTGGAACTATGGTGTTCTTAAGTTCATCAAATTTTTTTGTGAACTCAATTTTAAAATCTATCGGATTGACTTTAAATGACCAATTCGAATTATTGAAACTCATCTATCTTATGAGTGATGCAATTACATACAAAAAATTAAAATTATTGAATTAATTTTGTATAGAGTCAAGTGGTAAAAAATGGTTCAAACAATGAATGCATTAAAATTAATTTATAAACCTTCTAATTTTGACCGCTTGACTCTATACAAAATTAATTTAAAATTTTAAAACTTTTGTATGTGGACACATCACTCATAAGGTAGATGAGTTTTAACAATTCAGATTCGTTATTTGAAATTAATCCGATAGATTTTAGAGTTTAGTTCACAAAGAGACTTGGTGAACTTAGGAACACTCTAGTTCTACTCCATACGAAATATTATTTATTTGTTATTATGTTTGTTATTGAAGAGGAGCAAGTATTGTGTAATTAACAACATGGATAGCCACACCATGTATAACACAATATATCTCCATGTGAACACTGGGCTTTAATTAAGGAGAAAATTTTAGTTGAGATTCCGTTTAAATTGAAACCAAGAAGTGAAAAAAAAATACACTTAAAATGAGCGTTTGTGTGATCCGCAAGCTATCGAGAATTCGGGTGAAATACGCGAGAAGTTCGTATTAGTCGATTACATTACTTATTTAATCATATATTATTTTGTATTATTTTTTACCTTGAAGAGATGTCCAAACTAAGATCCCGGAACAAACCACCTATGACGGAAAACTAAATTATCTTTACCGATTAATTAGACCAAAAAAAGTATAATATTTTTAATTTGTAATTACCTAAGCAAATTGAGTCAAAAAAAACATATCAGTATGCTTTATTTTATTTCTTCACACCAGACGGTTCGGATATTTAGAGCTAGATTGGGAAAAATGGCACGGCAGAGTCGACTCTGTTATATAATGACACGGTTACGGCATGGAATTGCACGATATAAGTATTGGTTATGTACTGTGACTTGCGCGTTCAATGCATTCGCTTACTGTGATTATCTTTTGAAAACTTGGCACGATACGTTACCCGAAAGATCTAATCACGGCATGGCACGACACGTGGTCACGCGAGTCACGTGTAATTATGACAGTTAGATCTTGACTAAATAGTGAATCTTAAATAAATTAACATAAATTATGATTAAATGACCACGACGCGTTTAGACACGGCGTGACCATCCCTTGACATTTTGGTCACTATACACCACAACACGTAAAAAAATAATTTGATCACAGTACAGTACAGTACAGCACGAAACCAAAGTTACAATGTGTTAATTATAACATGACACGGCACGTTTTTTTCACTCTATTTAGAGCCATGTATTTTTTTTTTTTTTTTTTTTGATAATTCTTGCTTCTTTTAGTTTGGTTCATTTTAGTGTGAAGATAAAAACCTTTTAATTTTGCGGCCCTTTGCATATTTAGAGTAGATAAAAACAGTGTTGGTAAAAATAGCTGATATTATATTGACACTCCGTTTGATGATAATCGGTTGGTTCATATTCAATTTCAAAGGCCGGAAATAAAGGCTACAACTTCCGTTTGTTTGAATAATGGAGAGGGACCAGGCTTGAGAACCGGTTACGGCTTGTTAGATTCTCTCGCCGTTGTGAACCGGGTGTTTGCATTAAATGATCCGGATTTGATCCTTAAACCCTCTGCGCCGCTTAATTCTTCTTCTTTCCTTGAGCACCCAAAACCCTAACAATACAGGAAATAAATACGCTTACATCACACTCTTATGGATTCCCTCCTTGAAATTAAAAACCCTAACCCTAGCAAGAGCACCACCACCCATGATCGATCTTGCTGACCTCTCCAATAGTTCCCCCCAACTGGACGACGAGCTCGACGTCCTGCTATTCGACCCGGTCGACGAGTGGCTTCTTGACCCGATTGACCAATCCCGATCCCAATCCCTGTCGTACCAGATGCTCTCTTCTGATAAAGGAATCAAACTGGAAGCATCCGGTGTTTTGATTGAAGAGGAGATGAAAAGGGTTAAGTTGGAAGAAGAGGTTGTAGTGGAAGAAGGATCCGAGAAGATAACTGATGTTAAAGAATCATCTTCTTCTTCCATGGAAGTCAAGGAGATAGAGATTGTTAAATTGGAAGAAGAGAAAGAGGTAGAAGGAGAATCTGAGACGGTTCTTGGTGCAAAAGATTTGTCTTCTTCAATGGACACTATGGAGACTATAGGGGTTAAAGTGGAGGAAGAAAAGGTAGTACAAGAAGTATCTGAAAAGATGGCTAATGCGAAAGATTCTTGTTCATTGTTGGAAGAGAAAGAATCAGCAGAGGTGAAGTCAGAGGAGTCGAGTTCTTCTGATGATGATGAATCAGGCTCAGATGAAGAAGAGGAAGAGAGCAGTGATGGAGAAACTAGTAGTTCTGCCAGTAGTAGTGAGAGTTCTGAAGAGAGTAGTGATGAAGAAAAAGGAAAAGGGAAAGGGAAAGGGAAAGATAAAGTTATTGAAGAAGGAGAGATAGTAATGGAGAGTGATGATGAAGAGGAAGAAGAAGGTGCATTGAAAGGGTCGACTAAGTTCAGCAACGAGAAAGAGGTAACTTTGTTGTTCACCCTTTTCTTAATAGTACATTTGACATTACAAAATATTTCCATTCTGGAAGTGTTGTATTACTTTCAAAATATCATATGGGGGCCTACTGGCTGGAAAAACAAAACAAAAAAGGAAAGAAATAAAAGATCACATGGTAATTGTTGTCTTGCATTTTACAACTTGATGCTTTGCATTGGTAAGTTCAACTTTTTCATGTTGGGTTTAACTAATTACGTCAACTTCATTATATAGATGACTAACAAGATACATAATTTCACACAGACTCTTCCACCAGTTCCCAAAATCGACGCACAGCTGGAGCCACATCACCAAACAATGCCAATTGGAGAAATTTTATCTGTAAGTTCAATTTTTTATATTAACCAAATGTTTTATTTTGTGAAAATTGGACTGAATATATCGACAGCAATCTTTTCTGACAACCATTACTACCAACCAAATTGTTATCATAATAGGAAAAAAGTAAACTATAGATGTTCTATATAGCTTAATAGATTATGCATGAAATTTGGGTCAATATGAAAATTGATTGACCATCAATTACATGGTTTGAGAATTTTTAGTCTTTGTCAGCACCAAACCATTTCCAAAATATTAATCTACAGAGAAAATATATCTACTATTTGACTTTATTGGTGTTGATAACTGTTTCATTGATTACCCTGTTCATAAAGATAAATGTCAATATCATGGTTCTTAAAATCGGGATTTTAATTGGAATGGGAACTTGTCTGTAGAATCAGAATAGGCGGAGTCAGATTGGAAACTTGGATGCTTGGAAACAATTTTGTCTGTAGAATAATGGAGAAAAAAATATAAATTCGAGAGATAGACATAAAAGAAATATTGGTTATATTCTTATTTCTATATTAAGCTAAAATTTGTGTTGTGAGCCAGGAAAAGTTGTGCAAAAAGCTGTCCAGATCAATTTTTCTTATCTGCAATAAAGAACTCTCAGCTGTTGTAGTAGTACAAGTAATGCCCCATGCAAACTTTTTTATTAATATATAGCTTCGGCTGTTAGTGTAGCAAGTCATACTATGCCCCATCTTTATTCACCCACAACACCTCTGAGAGCAGCATATTTATCAGGCAGGTTTCCACAGCATGGTCAATATCCCTCTTGATTAATAAACTGCACTCTTCTACTATTTTTTTTTCTCTCTGTCTTATGGTGTTCCCTTTTTCAGATACTTGGAGACCGAGTAATAGTAGAAGGATCTGTTAAGCACAACCCATTAAATGAAGGTTCCATCCTTTGGATAACGCAGACCCGAAGCCCACTGGGTTTGGTTGATGAGGTTTTCGGTCCTGTAAAGAGCCCATTCTACCTAATCAGGTACAACTCCGATGCGGATGTGCCACCTGGCATCTCTGTGGGGACCGCTGTCTCCTTTGTTACAGAATTTGCTAGCTACGTGCTTAACAATAGTAATGCTGTGTACCAAAAGGGGTATGATCTGGGTGAAGATGAAGTAGATGATGAGGTGGAATTCTCTGATGATGAGAAAGAGGCAGAGTACAAGCGGGCCCTACGCCAAACCAAGAGAGGATCCAATAACCCCCATGATAAACAACCTGGACCTGCTAAGAGCAGAAGAAATGTGAATTTACCTAAAAAGAATGACAGGAATTTCACTCCCCAGTTTTCAAACCCAAATGTGCAGCCACAGCAAAACCAGCAACACCAATTTCCTCAAAATCAGTTGCCACAAAACCGGTTTTTCCAGAACCAGTTGCCGACGAACCAGTTGCTGCAGAACCAGTTTCCACAGAACCAGTTTCCACAGAACCAGTTGATGCAGACCCAGCTTCCACAGAGCCAGTTGCCACAGTACCAGTTTCCACAGAACCCATCTATGCTTAATCAGTTGCAGCAAAACCAAATGTTGCAGAACCAGTTACTGATGAATATGAGCTTGCTTGCCAGTGGAATGCAGATTCCAGGTTTTAGGTTGCCAATGAACACAAATCCGAATCCATTTTTATTGAGTGGTGTCAATTTCCCTCCTTCAAGTATGCAGTTTAATCCAGCAAATTTGCAATCAAACCCAGTTAACCTGCCAAATAGTGGAGAGATACCATCTTTGCATGAAAATTCATCTATCTCAAATATTCATTTTAACCCTGTTAATGTTCCTTTTAGTGGGGAACAGTCTCCAATGCAATTTCAACCTGGAAATTTATCTCTAGGTGGACAAGGTGGTAATTTGCAATCTAGCCCTGGAGGTTCGTCTTTTGGGGGAGAGCGTCCCACTATGCAATTTAACCCTGGGCACCCTGGTTCTGTGCAATTTAACCCTGATTCCAGGGGAGAACGCTCGAATGTGCACTTTAGCCGTGGTAATTCGTCCAATAGAGGTGGAAGGCCCAATCAAAGGGGAAGAGGAGGCCGTCACTTTGCTGGTAGACGTGGAAATGCTCGACCTTGAAATGGCTGAAGAAATTTTGCTTTCACTCTCTTTATTTTAGTTTACATCTCATCTGTAATGTAACACCTTGTTCTACATTGCTTGTATCTTCACCATTTTTATTACATATATTTGCATTAAATTATTTCTCTGTATCTCGGGTCCTCTTTGCAGCGCTATGTAACTGCTGCCTTTTGGGTTGCCTTGTACATGTTATTTTGAATATGCTGAACTACTCAGGAAAACAGTATAAGCAAAAAAAAATGAAAAATGAAAAATTTAAGATGAACGACGCTAGAGAAAGCAAGAACACAGTAAAATCAAACTAAGCATTCGGTTACATATCAATAGCAAACCACAAACAAACAAAACCATCAAATTTAAAAAGAAGTGGAACTCATTCAGGCTTTGGTCACTTGAATTGGAGAAAACAAACACATTTTACAATCTGAAGATAGGAGAGATGTGGTTTCATACTTATCTGCTCCACCGAAGAAGTGGAACTCATTCAAGCATTGGCCACTTGACTCGGAGAGAACAAACACAGTTTACAATCGGAAGATAGGAGAGATGCGGTTTCATACTTATCTGCTCCACCAACTACGGGCATTTCGACACCTCGTTTTACTGTGCTTACATAGTCTGGCCGGTACGTCCTTCCCAAAACCCCTTCCACTTCCTGTGAAATCGCCAAAAACCGAAACTGCACTTCTAGATGCGCGAAACAATCGTCCTTTGGTATGTTGTACCCATGGATTCTGTCATCCTGCTCTGTAACTGGAACCACAGTTACTGAAATCTCTGCAACTCCATTTACAGTAATCATAACACTATTCACCCGTTCTGTTCTCTCAATCAAAAGCTCATCATCTGTTGAGCTCCACTTTGAGAGGTACCCTTCCCGGAGTTGAAAGGATGTGCCATCCAAAGTGAAGCTAAGGTGGTCGGTCGTTTCAATCCATGTTTTGACCCGTTTCGCCTCGACAGTGAAGGTGTGTGAAGCAAACATGAGCCCTAGTGCTTGGATCCAGGTGAAGTCTCGTGTTCGGCCTTGGGGCCGAAGACCGATGAATCGAGCATTGATTTGGAATGATCTGTCAGAGACTTCCATGAAAATAGAAAACGACTCCGTCACCTCCAATGAATCGTGGGTCGTAGCATCCAGATCCCAATCCGTTACAGCTCGGCTTACGGTCTGCAATGCACTCCCATTGTTATATTATTAGCAAAAAATCCAACTTTAATGTAAAATAAACATATTTTTGGTGAGGGTTACCGACCATATATAAAATGGCTGTAGCATGTAATTGGGAGAAAAAAAATAGAAATTAAAAAAAAGGGGAACATAGCAACAAAAACTGATATTGGTCACAAAAAAATATAAAAAGAATATTGGATCAGAAAGACAATAATTAACAGGGTATAATTGATAGGTTAATAAGAACTAACAAGGTATTATATACATGAGACTATGAGAGAAAGCTATACTACTGAACTGTTCTAATTATCTTCTGGTTGTAAATTCATGTCTTATTTAATGATTATATTTGCTGTTCTTGTGGCGCAACATCTCTCTTCAATACTGCATCTGAAATAAATAAAGAACTTCACAAATTTCAAGTTTACAAAATTACTTCGGCAAATTGCTTCACATTTGACGTCGCAGTCGGCATAGCATGCTTTCTCTGTGGGATTAGTCGGGATTGTGAGTGGGCATTCAGTCGGGCACCGCAGAACTTTCAAAAAGCAGCTACTGTTTTTTCTAAAGCAGGTTACCGCATTTTGAGCTGATGCAACTCCAAATGCAAGCATGACGATGTATGCCGTGAGAAGCAGAGTTCTCATCTCAATAGACTTCATCTTAAATGTAAAGATCACTCTTAACTTGGTTCGGTTCAAGCCTATGTATTACAGTGCAAGTCTTATATAGAGAGTTATTAACTTATTATGGATATGGTGTTTACTAGACTTTTGACTTTCAGGTGGCATGTATTTTTTGGTATTTAAAGCTCTATTACCGAAAATGAATCTAAAGGGGGAAGTCTATATATGATATAGTTTTGGAACTACTTGTGTAAGTTGTCAACTTTTATAATTTTGTTTTATCCTTGTATAATTGATTTCAGCTAAACTCTAGCTGATTAACATGTGAATGCTAATTTTGTCAACCCTTGCTTTGGTAGAACAATGTTTACATTTATTACATGAAGCAGGAGAGTTCAAATTTAAAAACATGACAAGTTGGATAGATTTGTAAAGACATTGGATATATCCTAATCAAACGCCATTAATGTTCTCCTTACAGTACTTGTGTAATTGTGCTATCTAAATTTCCGAGAGGATAACTAGCCTAATTAACCATTTATTAATAGGTTCTTGGAAAGAAAAACTAGATAGTAATTACTAATTAGTAGCAATGAGAGATTGCAATTCAGTAACATCCATTAGTCATCAGACTAATTTCGTTAGGTGCATACTGAATGAAGTTGTTTTTACATAGCTTTTGTCGCTGAAAAAGTGACAAGTGACTATATTGAACAAATATTATGAAATTTATGAGGAGCGAGGATATAGAGACAACTGATGTCGCAATTCACCAATTATGAAGAGATACAATATACTGTACATGACTGATTTGAGGACTTTTATCTCATAATATTTTTTTGACAAAATAATCAAACTACACACAATTTTGGTTTTACAAAATTACCTCAACAAATTGCTTCACATTTGTCGCAGTTGAGATAACACGCTTTCGCTTTCTGTTTAGTCGACCAAAAGATGCAGAAACAATTACTGACAAATAAGAGCTTGCTTGCCATTGGAGTGCAGATTCCGGATTTCGGGTTTCCAAATAAACATATCCAACCCGTTTTGTTGAGTGGTACACTAGTATTGGTTTCGCCGCCTTAGAACATCTACATCCGTGAAACTCTTGGAGTTTCTAAATAACTGTTAACTAATTTTTAGAAATTTTATTTCTGAAAGTTTCTAAACCCCTACATCCCTGAAACTAAAATTAGACTTTCTTAATTGTCACATCAGCAAATAAATTACAGGAGAAAATAATTTCAACGAATTATTTGGCCACGTCAGAGTTTATAAAATGTTTCTTATTAAGACTTTGGAGCAAAGTTGCTAAATAAGAAACTCATCTGCATCCTTAAAACTGATTTAGAAACTGCCACATCAGATTAGAAACTTCAAAAATTTCAGACTATGCAGTTTAATCCAGGAAATATGCACTTAAACCCTGTTAACCTGCCAAATAGTGGAGAGATACCATCTTTGCAAGGAAATTCTTCTATCTCAAATATTCACTTTAAGCCGGTTAATGTTTCAAAATCTAGGGAACAGCCTCCAATGCAATTTCAAGCTAGTAATTTTCGAAGTGTCCCACTATGCAATTTAACCCAGGACACTCTGGTTCTTTTATAATTTAACCCTGGAAATTCTGGTTTTAAACGTCTGATTTAACCCTAGACACTCAAGGTACTTAATGAATCTCAACCGTCTGATTTTAATATTAGTGCAGATCTAGTCTGCATGAATCTTGAAACAGATCGGATGGTCAGGATTCATTAATTCCCTATTGAGTTAATGCAGAGGATATGAATTCCGCGGTCAGGCCACATTTTTCTTCACCAAATTTTCCCGCCTTCGATCAAGTGATTAGTGATGCGGCCCTCCAAAAACCAATAGAAGTGGAAGGTCCAACCAAAGGAATCAAAGTGGTTGGGCTGAGATCTTGAATTTGCATGGGTTTTGTTTTCAAGGGAAAGAGGTGAAGAAATTTTTTTTTTTTTCTGTTGAGATTGTAAGAACTACTTAGAGTAATATAATTTGGGCCTTTGGCCTTTTCTGTACAATAAAAAAGCCCAACCAAAAGGGAAGAGAAGTCCCTCTCCTCGTAGAAATGGAAATGTTAGGCCTCGAAATGGCTCAAGTTTGCTTTCACTTTCGCTTAACTCCTTGTTCTAGATTGCTCGTGTATTTGTCATAAATATTTGGGTAAATTTCTCCAAATATCATTAAAATTTGTACTTTGTTATGATTAGTCACTTAACTTTAATTTATCTCAATCAAGTCACTCAACTTTCTATTTGTTCCAAGTTAGTAACTCTTTAACTTTTTCATCTAAAATGCTAACGAAATAATTTAATTCCGTTAGAATTTTGGATAGAATGAACATATTTTGTTAGCATTTTGGACAGAATGAATATATTCCATTAGCATTTTAGATTAAAAAAAAAAATAGTTATAAAGGGGACCAATTTGAGACAAATGAAAAGTTAAGTGATTTGATTAAAACAAATCAAAGTTGAGTGACCAATTCGTGACAAAGTACAAATTTTAGTGACCTCCGGTAAAATTTATCCTAAATATTTGCTTGAAATTGCTATTCATGTAACTCGAGTCATCTTTGCTGTGCAATGTAAGTTTTTTTTTTTTTTTTTGAAAGCTTGGTAGCGGCTACCAAGATTATATTAATAAATGTGTTTACAACATCCAACACTAAGTATTACAATGAAAGCTATGTAACCCCTTCTATAGCCCCCCTCCATTCACTTGATAAGTCCTTAGATTTAAGTTACCACAGTAACGGGTTCACAAACCCGCATCTTTCCTTGCCCGATTAGCTACTAGCCATGTTGGCAATTTAGAGCCCCAAAAAATTACTTCATTTCTTTGCCTCCATAATGACCATAGAATTGCCATGAATGGTGCAATGTAAGTTGCTACCTTTGAATTCACATCCCCTCAGGTTACCTCACTGAGTACAATTGAATTGGATGATCTGAAATTATAAAATTTAACTTGGCACGAATCTCAAAGCACAAAAAATACTGCCCCCTAATGCCATCCCGAGCACCCACCGGCTGAAATTAAATCTGGGCCGTCCATTTCAATTGTGTTGAGTCAGGTACCTGGGAGGATATACGGATCCGCTACCTTTTGGGGTTGTCTTCTAATATTTTCCTGTTTATTGCGTGTATAAACCTAGATGTTATTTTGAATATGCAAACTAAGTACTCAGGAAAACAGTATGATGAAAAAAAACAAACAATAAAGAAAGCAAGGTTTTAAGATGAATGACCCGAGAGAAACTACTTCAGTGAAAGATTTATCATTATCTCAAACTAACCAAACAAAGACACAGTATAATCAAACTAAGCATTCCATATTTCCATTACATATCAATAGCAAACCACACAAACAAACAAAAAAACATCAAATTTAAAACGAAATGGAACTCATTCAAGCATTGGCCACTTGACTCGGAGAGAACAAACACATCTTACAGTCGGAAGATAGGAGAGATGCAGTTTCATACTTTTCTGCTCCACCCACTAAGGGCATTTCGACACCTCGTTTTACCGTGCTTACATAGTCTGGCCGGTATGTCCTTCCCAAAACCCCTTCCACTTCCTGTGAAATCCCCAAAAACCGAAACTGCACTTCTAGATGCCCAAAACAATCATCCTTTGGTATGTTGTACCCATGGATTCTGTCATCCTGCTCTGTAACTGGAACAACAGTTACTGAAATCTCCGCAACTCTATTTACGGTAATCAGAAGACTATTCACCCGTTCTGTTCTCTCAATCAAAAGTGTGTCATCTGCTGAGCTCCACTTTGAGAGATACACTTCCCAAGTTCAAAAGATGTGCCATCAAAAGTGAAGCTAAGGTGGTCGGTTGTTTCATTCCATGTTTTGACCCGTTTGGCCTCGACAGTGAAGGTGCGTGAATCAAACATGAGCCCTAGTGCTTGGATCCAGGTGAAGTCTCGTGTTCGGCCTTGGGACCGAAGACCAATGAATCGAGCATTAATTTGGAATGATCTGTCAGAGACTAGAGCATAGTGATTGTCTCTCTTTCCATGAAAATAGAAAACGACTCCATCGCCTCCAATAAATCGTGGATCATAGCATCCGGATCCCAAACCGTTACAGCTTGGCTTACGTCCTGCAGTGCACTCACATTATAATATTATTAGCAATATATCCAACTCTAATGTAAGAGATAAAAAAAATAAATAAGAATGTTGGATCAGAAAGACAATAATTGATAGGTTAAAAAAAATAACAAGGTACCATATACAACTAGTGATCTTCTGTTTGTAATTAACTTCATGCATTATTTATTTTAATGATCATTTTTGTTGTTATGGCACATCCTCTCTCTCCAATACTGTATCTGAAATAAATCAAGGACTCCACAAATTTCAAGTTTACAAAATTACTTCGGCAAATTGCTTCACATTTGTCGCAGTCAATAAAGCAGGCTTTCGCTGTCGGATTAGTCGGGATTCTGAGCGGGCATTCAGTTGGGCAAGTCAGGCGTCTCCCAAAACAAAAGATGTTATTCTTGTTGGTACTGATGCAACTTCAATTGCAATTATGATGATGTACACTGTGAGAAGCACAGATCTCATCTCAATAGACTTCATCTTAGATGCAAAGATCACTCTTAGCTAGGTTTGTTCAAGTCTATGTATTTCTGTGTAAGTCTTATATAGAGAGCTATCATGAGGTTTGTACTAGGCTGTTGACTTTAATGTGGTGTTTTATTTGGTACTTAATGCACTATTATCGAAAATGAATCTGAAGTGGAAGTCTATGATATTGTTTTGGAACTGCTTGGTAATTATGTTCTTATTTATTTTAGTTTGTTTTAGAACTACTTGGTAAGTTGTTAATTTTTATAGGTTGTTTGTTGCCTTCTATAATTAATTTTAGCTAAAATCTTGGTGTTTAACATGTGAATGCTAATTTTGTCAACCCTTGCTTTGGTAGACTAATGATTACATTAATTACCGAAGCAGGGAGTTCAAATGTAGAAACATGACAAGTTGGGTAGATTTGGAAATGTAAATAAATATATCCTAAAAGATAAGAAATTATAAATTTTCAAAGAAAAGACATTGGATATGTCCTAATCAAACGCCATTAATGTTCTCCTTACAGTACTTCTGTATTGTGCTTTCTAAAATTCCGAGAGGATAACTAGCCTTTAACCATTTATTAATAGATTCTTGGAAATAAATACTTGATAGTAATTAGTAGCAATGAGAGATTGCAATTCAGTAACATCCATTAGTCATCAGACTAATTTCGTTAGGTGCATACTGAATGAAGTTGTTTTTACATAGCTTTTGTCGCAGAAAAAGTGACAAGTAACTATATTGAACAAATATTATGAAATTTATGAGGAGCGAGGATATAGAGACAACTGATGTCGCAATTCACCAATTATGAAGAGATACAATATACCGTACATGACTGATTTGAGGACTTTTATCTCATAATAATTTTTTTGACAAAATAATCAAACTACACACAATTTTGGTTTTACAAAATTACCTCAACAAATTGCTTCACATTTGTCGCAGTTGAGCTAGCAGGCTTTCGCTTTCTGTTTAGTCGACCTTATCAGCAGGCATTCAGATGGCAATGCAGATCATGTCTCAGAAGGCACTGCTATTTCGGCAAAACAAGTTATCACATTTTGTTGAAAGGTACCAAATGGAGCTGCATCCACTCCTCCATTTGGTACCCTTCTACACAGTAAAAAGCACAGACACAATAGACAATCTTAGAAGTGGGATCACTATTAGCTTGGTTTGGTCATCTCAGTATATCAGGAAATGAAGCTAACGCACCAGTTCTAAACAGAATCGTACTACCAGTAGTCCCTTGTTTCTCAATTGGTCAGGCCACATCTGCCTACACCGAATTTCCTCTTCTTCAAACCAATCTGACTAAATTTTCTTCCAAATTAAGAGAACAAAATCAATTAATCAGCCTGAATATGCACCTCCTTGAGTGTTCTCATTCACCTCGTGTTTGACCCGGTCGTAATTTTGGTCAAACAACCGAATTTCAATCGAAAAATCACATGGCCGAGTAAATCGCGTGAAACTCGGCTTGTGGCCGGTCGATTTCGGTCCGACTCAACGGATCCAACTCCGACTCCGCTGGGTTTCCAAAACACTGCGACCTTCTATTTTTTTTTTCCTTTTTGTCTTATTATAGTGTGCAAACCGAAAACGGGTTTCTTTTGCATTTTTTTTTTCAGATACCAGGAGACCGAGAAATAGTGGAAGGATCCATCAATACAACCCGTTAAACGAAGGTTCAAATCCTCTGGATAACGCAGACCCGAAGCCCAGTGGGCCTGGTTAACAAAGTTTTCGGCCCTGTATAGAGCCCCCACTACCTCATCAGATACAATTCCAATGAGGATGTGCCACCTGGCATCTCTGGGTAACCGCTACAGTTTACTCAGGAAATATACAATTAAACCCAGTTAACCTGCCAAATAGTGGAGATGCCATTTTTGCAAGGAATTTCTTCAGTCTCAAATTTTCACTTTAACCCTGTTAATCCTCCATTTAATGGGGAGCAGCCTCCAATAACCCAGAACTTTCTGGTTCTTTGCAATTTAACCCTGGAAATTCTGGGGAAGAACGCTTGAATAGTCAAATTACGATTTCAGCCTCGGTAATTTGTCCAATACAGGTGTAAGGCCCCACCAAAGGGTAAGAGGAGACCAGCACTGTGCTGGTAGAAATGGAAATGCTTGGCCTCGAAATGGTTGATGAAGTTCTGCTTTCACAGTTGTTCATTTTAGTTTACATTTGATCTGTGATGTAACACCTTATTCTTGATTGATTGTACCTTTACTGTACATGTTAGAAATATTTGCATAAAATTGCTATGCATGGAACACGAATCATCTTTTCTGCCCAGTTGTTTATGTCATGTATAAACCTAAATGTTATTTTGAATATGCTGAACTACTCAGGAAAACAGTAGAACTACAAGGTTTTAAGATAAATGACGCTAGAGAAACAACTTCAGTGAAAAATTTATTTGTATCTCAAACAAACCAAACAAAGACAGTATAATCAAACTAAGCATTGCATTACATATCAATAGCAAACCACACAAACAAACAAAAAAACATCAAATTTAAAACGAAATGGAAGTATGGAACTCATTCAAGCATTGGCCACTTGACTCGGAGAGAACAAACACAGTTTACAATCGGAAGATAGGAGAGATGTGGTTTCATACTTATCTGCTCCACCAACTACGGGCATTTCGACACCTCGTTTTACCGTGCTTACATAGTCTGGCCGGTACGTCCTTCCCAAAACCCCTTCCACTTCCTGTGAAATCCCCAAAAACCGAAACTGCACTTCCAGATGCGCGAAACAATCGTCCTTTGGTATGTTGTACCCATGGATTTTGTCATCCTGTTCTGTAACTGGAACGACAGTTACTGAAATCTCCGCAACTCCATTTACAGTAATCATAAGACTATTCACCCGTTCCGTTCTCTCAATCAAAAGTGTGTCATCTTCCGAGTTCCACTTTGAGAGATAACCTTCCCGGAGTTGAAAGGATGTGCCATCCAAAGTGAAGCTAAGGTGGTCGGTTGTTTCGTTCCATGTTTTGACCCGTTTGGCCTCGACTGTGAAGGTACGTGAATCAAACATGAGCCCTAGTGCTTGGATCCAGGTGAAATCTCGTGTTCGGTTTTGGGGCCGAAGACCGATGAATCGAGCATTGATTTGCATTGATCTGTCAGAGACAAGAGCATAGTGATTGTCTCTCTTTCCATTAAAATAGAAAACAACTCCGTCACCTCCAATGAATCGCGGGTCGTAGCATCCGGATCCCAAACCGTTACAGCTTGGCTTACGTCCTGCAATGCACTCCCATTATGATATTAGTAGCAAAAAATAACAAGATACCATATATATGAGAGAAATCTATATTAGACTGTTCTAGTGATCTTCTGATTGTAATTTCATGTATTATTTAATTTTAACGATTATTTTTGTTATTGTTACGGCACATCCAGTTGGGCAAGTGAGGCGTTTCAGAAAGCAAAAGCCGTTATTCTTGTTAAAACAAGCTCCTACATCTTGAGCTGAAGCAACTCCAATTGCATGTATGATATGATGTACACAGTGAGAAGCACAGATCTCATCTCAATAAACTTCATCTTAGATGTAAAGATCACTCTTAGCTAGGTTTAGTTCAATCCTATATATGTATTACTGGAGTAAAACTAGGGTACTGTTCTTAAGCTCACCAAGGTGTTTGATGAGCTTAACTCCAAAATATAGTATAGCAGTTTCAAATGACAAATTCAAGCAGTTAAAATCTATCTACTTCACAAGTGATTAATTTACATGCAAAGATTTTAAGTTTTCAAAATTTTTTAGTATAAAGTCAAGCGATCAAAATTAGAAGATTTATAAATTAATTTTAGTGCATTCATTTTTTGAGCATTTTTTGACCACTTGATTTTATACAAAATTAATTCAAAATTTTAAAAACTTTACATGTAAATTCATTACTCGTGAAGTAAATTGGTTTCAATGATTTAGATTTATTGTTTAAAACCAATCTAATAGATTTTGGAATTAAGCTCACGAAACACCTAGGTGAACTTAAGAACACCCTAGTTCTACTGTGTAAGTCTTATATAGAGATTTTGTATGGGGTTCAATTAGCTAGCCTTTTGACTTTCATGCAGCATCTATTATTTGGTACTTAGCACTGTTATCGAAAATGAATCCAAAGTGGGGAAGTCTATGATATAGTTTTTGAAGGAAACAAATCTGCTGTGATTCATTTGTTTTGAGATTTGTGCATATAAAACAATAGATTTTGAAATTTGTGCATTTGAACAAATAGAGGGATGGATTTGGAAAAGCAGGGTCCTGTGATTCTTTTGAGAATCACAGCAGATTTATTTCCGTTTTTGAACTACTTGGTAAGTTGTTAATTTAAAATCTTGCTCCTTAACATGTGAATGCCAATTTTGTCAATTCTTGCTTTGGTAGAGTAATGTATACATTGATTACCGAAGCGGGGAGTTCAAATTTAAAACCATGACAAGTTAGATTTTGTAAACATAGAGTGTAATTTGATGTCACCAAAAAAGAGTGTAATTTGATCCCTCCTCATATTTCAAAGACCACATTACGAGTGATTTGAGGACTTTTATCCCATACTGAAAATTATAAAAAATAATCAAACTTCACACAACTCACAATTTTACAAAAATTACCTCGACAAAATGCTTCACATTTGTTGCAGTCGAGATAGCATGCTTTGTTCTTCGATTTACTCGGCTTTGTATGCGGGCATTCAGCCGGGCAATGCAGACGTTTCAAAAAGCACTTACTATATCGGCGAACGCAAGTTACCGAATCTTGAGCTGATGCAACTCCAATTGCAAGTATGATGAAGTACACAGTGATGAGAAGCACAGATCTCATCTCAATAGATTTCATCTTAGATGTAGGCTAGAGATCACTTTTATTTGCTTGGTTTGGTTCAATCATGCACTATATATAAAGAACTATCTTAGTGCTTGTATTAACCTTTTTGACTTTCAAGTGTTTGCTTTGCCTTAATCTTGTTTGGTACTCAAAGCACTACTACAGAAAATACAGAAATTAAGTAACTTGAAAAGAAATGTCTTAGGAGTATATAGATTATAGACTACTTGGTGAGTTTTCAAAGTTTGTTTGTCATATTGTATATATAACTGATTTCAGCATGACAATCTGGCTGCCTAACATGAGACTTTGTTATTTTGTCACTGCCATGCTTGGTTTGGTTAATTTACATGAAGAGGGGAGTTCCAAACAAGACAAGTTAGGCAGATCTGGAAGTGTATGTAAATATGACCGGAGAAGTCAAACTTTTATCTTGGCTGATTGGATCAATTTTAGAGAAAACCTTTTGGATGTGTCATTTTTAATTAAAGATCCAAATTGATGCTTAAATAGTCACAAAAATAAATAATTCATGAATTTTTTATCTCATAGATGAAGGTTCGACCTCCTACATTTTCTCAAAAAAGAAGAAAAAGAAAAAAAAATAGTAAATATTACTGCGGAATGAAATCCGCTGCTATTTTCTTTCCGTGAACAGTAATCCTGCTATCTCTGTTTTTCCGAATCCAACTGTTCAATTTTTTTCGAGAACGAATCTCAAAGCAACTCTTTTCAAAACTTTTTTGTGCACGCATCTCAAAATAATTCAATGACTAAATTTGAAGCAGGTATAGCAAGAACACTGTTCATGAACGAGAATAACAACGGATTTTGATCCAGTGTGGTTGAGACATGAGAGTGCTACGAGAGTATAGACAGTATTATAAAATATGTAAAATATATAAAAATATATATGCTATGCGCTGCGATTCAAATTATTTTTTAGGCATGTTGGGTCATCTATATATTATGGATTTTTTTTTTGTTTTTAAATGTAGTTTGTAATATCTACAACATATAAGGGATAGAATAATAAGTTGTAAGCTTTCTCTCAAATTTGTCTCTCTTGTCATCTCTCTACTCTCTTTCCTACCTCGTCAAAATCCTAACAGCATAGATAATGCAATGCGAGTTTGAAGCAGTTAGTCATAATGAGCTTCATATGTAGAGTGGGAAAAATGGTAAGGCGAAACCGGCTCTGTCACGGAACGGCATGATTAGAGTACATAACGGCATGTCAGATGTGTCAATTACGTGTCATGATTCGCGTATCCCGTGTCGTGACCATTCGCGTACCGTGACCATCATTTAAAACTCTGGAACGGCACGTGAAAAATCTAGTCACAGCATGACACGACACGTAGTCACGTGAGTCACATGTAATTAGGACCATTAGAAAACTAATTTAAATTATGATTAAATGGTCACGCGAGTCACGCGAGGCACGTTTGGGCACAGCGTGACTCACGTGACATGACCATTCGCGTGTCGTGATCACCCCTTGATATTTTAGTCATGGTACCGTCACGTGAAAAATTAACTTGATCATAGCACGACACGTCACAAGACCAAAGTCACAGCATATTAGTCACAGTACATCACGATTTTTCCACTCTATTCATATGTCTAGAGAAAAACTAACATATTATATTATATCATTAGGTTCTTGGAAAGAGGAAACTAGATAGTACGTACTCACTACTCAGACACAACGAGAGAATTGAACTAATTTAGTTATACATCTACTGGTCATGAGCGGATCTAAATGAAGTGAATGGAAGTCAATATTTTTCCTGTTTTATAGATTATACATGCATACAGTGTATATATATTTTACCATATATATGTAATATTCTTAAGAATATTTGTATGTTTGAACCCATATATAAGTTAATTTGTGAGGATCATGCTATAATTGATCCTCATATATAGTCACAATTTACATAAGTTCTTTATTTGATTATTATATTGATACTAATACTTAATACGGTATTTGATTTCTTTTTAGTAGGGGTGTCAATGGGTACGGTACGGGTCGGGTGGAGACATTTTCATACCCATACCCTACCCATACCCATTAAAAATTGATCTTACCCTACCCTACCCTTACCCGTTAATATTATCGGGTAACGAAACGGTAGCGGGTGAATAATGGATAATACTAGTATAATAATTAGTTTTATTATATTTTACAAATTAAACATCAAAAACTCATTCATTTTAACACATATATAATTGCATTTCTAATAAAAAATAAAATAAATGTGCAATCAATTCCAACTAAATTATTTTTTATAAAGAATAAAAATTCAAAAACACTAATATACATTTAAGTGGGTTGAAAATTGAATTAAATATACATTTAAGTGGGTTGAAAATTGAATTGAATATATATTTGGATTTTATAATTACCCTATAGGGTAACGGGTACGAAATAGTCATTACCCATACCCTTACCCATTTATTTAACGAAAAAAATTTCTTACCCATACCCGTCTTATCGAATACGATACGGGTCGGGTAAACGGCTAAAAAGGTACCATTGACACCCCTACTTTTTAGGCTACTAGTTATATATGATACTAATTTCATTAGATCGATGCATATATATATATATATATATATATATATGCTGAATATGCTATTCTACCACAACCTATATATGAAGGAAAAAGTGATGAGTGAAATATAATGACACAAAACTATATATAAATGGATGATTCGAGATCAGGATATTTAGACAACTGATGTTACAATTAATTAATTCATCAAATTAGAAGATAAATTTATGCACAAGACCACACCTCAAGATAAAAGTATTGTCATTTGTATATAAAGATTGCAGGTTCAAAACACAATATCCGTACTAGAGTCATTATAAACTAAATAAGTAAATAACTTGTTTTATTATATTTAAAGTAGACTATCATGTTTTTTGTGTGAGAGATTGCAGACTCAAAATTCAGAGGAGAATCTCTTGTAAATATTAAAACAGTTAGGTGGCTTGACGTATTTCTAAATTTACTAAAAAAAAGTAGACCATTCATCAAACTTTGTTGAACGTAAAATTATTTATTTCTCTCAAAAATTTATACACAATTAAACAATTAAAATTCAAACCGTTTGTCGAAACAAAATAATTTTTAAATTACATCATAGTTAATAATTAAATAGTATGCAATTTTAATTACCGGTAAGAACATTCGTATAAGTTCATTATTTACACTTGTAACTTTATTTGCATTCTCATAAACATTTAATTAACTCACTAAACACATATTGGTTGATTTGAAAAAATATATTGGTTAAAATCCGACCCGTATAGTTTAATTGAATTTGAGTTTCATATAATTTATGAAAGAGCTAAAAATAATATTTGAATAGACAAAATATTAAATAAATTATGGTTATAAATTGTAAATTTAGTTATCTGCTTCAGAATTTTATTTAATTATTATTTATATATAGTGCTATTTATAAATGATGTTCTTATTATAAGTTTAAATTGTAGTGATAGATATAGAAAAAATATTGCATGAATATTGTTATCTTTAAGCTCTCATTGAAAACTTCACTTGCATGATTATTTGTTGGGTAATTAGATTTTTGTTTAATTTGCATTTTCTACTTATAATAATAAATAATTAGTCGTGCTTTTATATAAATCAATATCTGTTAATTTTTGGCACTGAATTGCACCAAATCCACAAAAGTCGCCT
The DNA here is from genome assembly GCF_964058835.1 of Carex rostrata. NCBI lineage: Eukaryota > Viridiplantae > Streptophyta > Magnoliopsida > Poales > Cyperaceae > Carex > Carex rostrata. Next base: position 2,735,111 of record NC_135943.1, read on the forward strand.
AAAAAAAGTATGAATTTAACGAATTTATATTATAATGGATGATTATAAATTAATTAAACATATTATAACCCTACTACAAAATAAATTGTAAACATAGCCAAATCCTTGTACATTCTTAGGTATAATCATTGAGTAACTCTTGTATTATATCCTGTTATATTTCATCAATAAATTGATGTTAACAAAATTTGACCGTCTCCTTCACAAAAATAAAGGAACCGATCATAATAGTAGGATATCAAAAATTCTCAAGGAATCAGTATCTAATGTCAAAAAGAGCTTAGTGAGTACAATATCACAAATCTCTAGTTAATGGAGTTGTTATGCGTGAAATCGACGCATGTTTGGCAACTGCAATCAGAGAAACGGCAAGTCTTGCAACCGAAACAGACGCATTTGGTGCAACCTTTGCATGATGGAGATCTTAAACAGCCCCTTAACACCTTGCGACTCGCTCTCTCCTCGTCATCTTCACATGTAATCCTACATAAATACAAAATACAAAGTACAGGGTTGAATACATGGTACAAGTTCCAAATGTATAATATACAATAACTGCACAACAAAGATTAAGGAAATGTCAAACTTGAAAAGGTACTATACTATACAAAAATGCTAAAAGACAAAAGTCTACATCAAAAGATAAGGTGGGAAATTTTGATCTTCCCACCTGACCAGGATTCTTTGAAAAACCAATGACCTTAAACCTTACCTGGCAGAAACAGTTCAACAGGAGCCAAACTTTACACTGACTAGATCTGAAACCAAGTTGCTGATCCCTTACCAGGCATGACGCTCTTACCTGACCAACTGGACCCAACTTACAACCCTATCCCTATCAGATACACACACACACACAAAAAACAGTAAATGGTTTATTTCAGGACAATAAACCTCACATGATAGGTAAATACTGCAGGATACAATCACCTAAATCCAACGGTCACGAGGTAGTCATGGTTGTGGTCCGGGTTGTTGGAGCATGGGCATCATGGCGTGAGCAAAACATGACAACATTTGCTATAGAGTTCAAAAATGCGACACAACTGCTACATGAAACTACACTGGAGGAGATTTTACTAGTGCATTTTGTAGTCTTATTGCAATTTTATTTTCACTATAGCAATGTTGTATTAGATTTTTGATGGAAGTGTTGTACAGAATTTTACTTCTTAATACAATTGTCAGTGAGCAACCAACTCCCTGACCCTAAAAAAAAATAACCCTCACATGACCTTTAATCCCAACACAACTGACACAGAACCAAACTTGTCATGTAGAAACTTGAAACAACCAGGACCTGAAATAACACCATACATGAGATGACCTGAACCCAAAAGAGACCTGGACCCAAGACATCCCAAAACCTGATGCGAAATAACCCGAAATGAATCCAAACCAGACTTAAACCATTCTGTTTACCACATCTTGTAAAAGGCACATTAAAAATAATCCTAAGATCGTTTGGTGATCATACTTTTGACCAACATCATTTCCCTAAGATTAAAATGTATAACGCTTACTTGTCAAAGGTTAAGTCAGAGCACTGCCAATTACGATTGGCAACTGCATCATGGTACACACGGCATTCTTCCTTTGTCCTCAGACGAAACCTTCTCTCTTTGTTGCAGCTGGAGCAACGAACAAACTCATCACGGTGATATTGCCGCCCATAGTGGGACCCATTTGGAGACCTCCTTTGTGATTTGTTGTAGTACTTGAGAAGTGAAGTTTTGGCAAGTGGTGTTTTCTCTCCTTGAACAATGACCCAAATTGTATTCTTCCATTTGCCGGCCGTCTCTCGGCCCGAGTGTTTCTCGAATGCTGCTGGAGTGAGATTATCTGCTTGAACATATTTTTCTTTGAAAATTAGAACTCATTTCTCAGACTAGCTTAGTAACCAAGTTTACATGAAAGAAAAAAAATATATAAATAAAGACAATAAATAAGACTGTTCAAAACACACAAAATATCAGACAACACAGTAAGAAGATATTGTTTTAATACATTCAAGAATCAACAGCACTATTGGTACTACCTATGAACAGTAAAGCATTGGTAAAAGCAGCAACTTGCTTGAATATCTAGCAACTAGTTTGAAGTGGCAAATCTGAAAGATGTTTATTTTGGTGGAAAACTAATTAAAGCTGCCAATTATTTAGCAACACTATACCTAAAGAATATGTGCAAAAAGAAAAGAAAAATTAAGATAGGATTACAAACTATAATAGAGATAAGTACATTTATGATTTTAGGGATCAATGATTAACATAAATGTTACAAGGCATCCAGGAACAGAATAGCCAAGTACTTTTACCTTATATTTTATGGGGTTGCTATGCAATTTCAATCAAGTACAGCAGAAATTTAATTGGAACTGACAACTTCAATATTTTTTTACAAAATTGGTGGGAAACTGGGAACACTAATTTGTAGAGGATCCATATTAATTCTACTTTACTAGCACCAACTTATATACTTTTTGAAAAGTGACTTTGAAGTGCCCCAAATCCCAAAGAACAAGTGTTAACATCATGCCATGAACAGAGGTTTGTTGGGAGAAAGATCACATAACATAAATGCAAATAAAATAAAAAATGCACCAAATTGGGAAATTTTCAACTATCTAGTAATTTTTTTTTTTTGAGGTGACTATCTAGTAATTGCTAGATGCTAACGTGTCAAGCAACTAACCAAGCAACCTTAAAAAAACAAAAAATGTTCATAAAATATTTCCTAATGCATGCAAGTTAGCTTTTCATTACGCAAACAAAAAGTAAATAACAATCACCTTTAAATCTTCATTGCATGACACAAAATAAACAAACGGTATGTATATATAAACCTTAAAACCCATGATCAAATCTAATTTGAATTCTGAATATAAATCCAGTCAACAGGTAGATATATGAACCCAACCAAAAGATTTCATCATGAAATTATGAAAACCTAAGGAGCAAACAAAAGCACTTAATTATATATTATACGCACACCCAAGAGAAAAAAAAATGAAATAAATAAGAGAACATAAAATAAAGAATCTAGAGCAGAGACTACAAAATGATTATTGACCCAAATCCAAACTAATAGGTCAAATCAAATAAATAATTTATTCTATAGAAGAAAACAAAAAATTGTAACCTTCATTGCAACCAGGTATGCACTGACAAGAAACCCTGAGATCACCAGAAGGGAAAACCCTAAGCGTCCCCACTGCGTCCCCATAGCGGTGACTCGTACAACCACATGTTACCTCCACGTTTTCTCCTTCTTGCTTCAACCCACTCATCCCATTCACCTCCTCTTCGCTAAACATCTCCATGCGTCACCCAAAAAGAAACCCAAACCTCTGTGTGAAACGAAGAGAGAAATTGTGTGTACTTTTTGTTCTATTTTTAAGAGATGGGAACGAAAGGCGCCAACTTTTTTTTTTTCTGGGATGTTAGGTGAGAGAGAGATCGGAACGGAAACGCAACCGCTTAACTAGAAACCAAACTCACCATGAAAACGAAATGCGAGAGAAGAGAAAAAAAAAAAAAAAAGAATCCATAAAACCTAGAGGTTAAACAAAAGTTCTGAGTGTGCCTTTTGATTAAGCTGCGGCCTTTTGGGTTTTTTGGAGGTGAGAGAGAGAGAGAGAGAGAGGGGGGGGGAGGAGAGGTGAAAAGGGGTGGGGCATTTTTGGGAATAAACAAAAAGTGAGCTGGCCTCGAGAATTGTACGAGTCCATGACATGATCTCAGACTGTACCTCACTCTTACAACTTTGTACTCGGAAAAAAAGAACTCTCACGGAGTTTCCAGATTTGATTTTCTATGGATATCAAGGTGCATCCAAATGTGTGGTAAAATATGAGGTCTGTTCGGCAATCACTATTCTTGTGAGAAAAAGTGTAAGGGTCTGTTCGGCTCTGTTACTGTTTACGTGAAAAAATAAAATTTCAGTTCAACTTAATTTTTTTTTTTCACAAAAACAGTAAAAAACAGTTCAATTCTTATGCCTAAACTCATTTCCGATAGCAGACCGAACAGACTCTAAAAGTGAATGTTATTGTTTACATGAGAAAAAAAAAATTACTCGGAATTTGTTTTTTCCATGTAAACTGTAATAATTAACGTTTTAAATAACAATTATTGTATTGTTATATAAAGTCTTAAAAAATAATTATAGCTAACTATAATACTAAAAGCGATTAATAGCGTTGTAGTTTTTCAAATCTAAAAATACTATTGTGTGGCTATTGTACAACTATAGTTATTATCTAAAAATTTAATAATAATACTAAAATTATAATAAAAATATCATCTTCAAATTCCATTCTTCCTCCCATCTTTATAATTGAACGCATAGAAATAACATTGATCTATAAATTTGTATTATTTTGATTTTTGAATAATAAAGTCCAAATAAAATTTACACACACAAAATTAATACTCTTTGTATCACTATTTGAGTATTTGAACTATGAGTAGGATTAAAATATTTCATTTGTTTTGTATTTCAATCTTGACCCATATATTTATCTTTGTTTTGGAAGTTCAAACGGTCAATTGAATCTCTTACCATGATCTCTATATTAAAATGTACTTAAAGACCAAATTTCATATTTATTTATCTTTTAATTTTTTAATTTTTTTTAGTACAAAATCAATATTTTTTCAGAAGATTTTGAACTATTAAAAAATAATAATTTTGTATTTATCTAAAAAGTTAGTAAACAAATATAAAAAAATATATAATATTTGGTTTCCGGGTATATTTTCATATGAAGATTATGTTGAACGATTCGAATCAACTGTTTAGAATTTAAAAAAGAAGATAAAAGATGTGAAACATAATTGGAACACGAAACCAATGAAACATTTTAAACCTTGTATTAGTGATCCAATTGCTATATTTTCATACGTTAACATGTATAGCATTGGTTTTAATATTATGACTCATGTTTAGACTTTGCTCCAAAAAAAAAATATAACTGAAGAAAATGTTAGTTTATAATATAAAATAATTTTACTTGACAGCCACTCTCAAGATTTCAAAAAAAAAAATATAAAACATTTTCTACATATAAAAGAAACATCATTTTACATTTTAAAAAATTGGAACAAATAAAGTTATTTTTGAAATATTAAAGATATATACAAGGATAATTAACAACTTGATTAATTAAATACGTAGTAATTAAAAGAAAATGATATTCAAGAATATTGTATTGTTTTGAAGGATATATTAAACTAGACATGTGGAACATATATCTTTTGTATGATGAGAGATAACCACTATGCGGATCTGAATCTGCTTCTTTTTTTAAGGAAAGGAGCAACCTCATTTTCTTTCATCTGAATTATTAAAAATCTATTACCCGGCTTCAATTACATCTGAATCGTTTCAACATATTAAATTGATATAAAAGAAATAAGTAATTAAAGCTGTATGATGGATTTTGAATGATTCAGATGAAAGAAAAAAAAAGATACTCCTTTTCTTAAGAAAAAAAAAAGATTTGAATCCACCAGTGTTTTAAATAGCGCCGCTATAGCGTTTTCCGACCAAAAAAGCTATGGCGCTATGCCCAAATAGCGCCGCTATAGCGCGCTATTCCGCGCTATAGCGCCGCTATTTGAGCATAGCGCGATTTTTTTAACCCGTACGCTATTTCGCGATAAACGCTATTTAAACCATTGGAATCCACCATTATGCATACAAGGAACATCTGATCAAAAAATAAAAAGAGAGAAACTAAATCATCTGAATAAAAAATATAAAAAAAAATATGGCACGACTAAAAGATATAAAGAATTAACAACTAAATAAACTGAATAAAAATATTAAAAAAATATGGCACAACTAAAAGATATAAAGAATTAACGCTCTACTTGGAGCATGAATTTCTTAAACGATTCAAATGTTGATCAGCGGTCGGTCAGGCGAGTTTTAAATATTAGACATGCTATCTCGAACCCCTAATTTTATTAAATAATAACGTTTAATTTTCTATATTTAAAGCAAAATTCTGAATTATTAGTAAAAAAATTACGCCGAAATCACAAAATCATAATTAATACATGAATCAAATCCATTACAATCAACCTACATCTGGGGGGGTATTGGTGTCATTTAGTAGGTTTTGAACCAAACTGAATTAGTTTGGATCAAATAGTTCGGTTTTTTCGGATTATAACTTCGTTTAATTTGGTTTGGAAATTTTCAAAACCTAAATAACTGAACCGACCGAGTTTATGTATTATGAATTTGGTCTGGACTATTTCAGTTTATTTCTTAATATCCCACTTTATTTCTTAATATCCCAATTTATTTCTTAATATACTTGAATTTATTATAAATCAATTGTTTTAAATAAAAAAAATTAATATATTTCGACTTGAATCAAACAAACCGAAATAAAACTTTAATTCGATTCGATTCTATTGCAATGCTAAATCAGTTCGGTCCGGTTCAATCCGAATTATAACTTTGATTTGCCTATTTCTGATGAAGGCCCTACCTACATCTCCATCTGACAAACTAGACAAGAATCACGAGACTTGATTTCGATCGTCATACGTCAGACCTTATCCAGGGTACCTTCTTAGTCAAAATAGCACATCATCAAATGTTGAGATCAGAATATCAGATCGAGGTGGTGATAAATGGGCAAACCAGAAAAGTAAGAAAAATACTAAATTAGCGTGGTTCGGTTCCTTTCTTGCAAATCCTGTCTCGGGCGATTGCTCGGAGAAGTGCATGCCATGATACAATTCTACTGTTGCAAACGGATCGGATACTGGTAAAATTATATTCGTATTCATTTTTATTTTTTAATACGGATACGGATTGATATATACATAACTTTCTGTATAATGTATTATCTACTCTTTAAATATAGATAATTAAAATTAAAATTTATATTTATATATGTATTCGTACAAATATTTGAATATTTATATTTAATATGAGGAGAGATCCAATTACACTTTTTTTTTATGATGTCGGATTACACTATATTTTCGAAGTCTAAATAGTTGATTCAAACCATTCAACATGATGGATATGTTAAAATGCCCTTGTAGATCCAATTTTACATATATATATTTTTTACTATTTATTAAGATGGGTACAAAAATTCAATGGTCTGAATATAACGATTTTGTTAAATACTTAATAAATAGTAAAAAATTCTAAAAAATGTAAAATTTGATATGCAATCACATTTTAATATATTCATTATGTTGAACGGTTTGGATCAACTATTTTAACTTTGAAAACTTTGAAAATCAAGAGTGTAATTCGGTGTCACAAAAAAAGATATAATTGGATCCCTCTTCATTTAATATTCAGATACGAATTCGAATACAGACGGATAATATATGATCTATTTGTTCCTCTGGAAAGAATTTATATCACCATAAAGTAGCTCAAATTTTGAGGTTATATTCAGACCGTCCGATCTGCTTTAGCGTGAATATTAAAGTGATTATGTGTATTCCATCTCGAGTCGACTTGGTCCGAATTTTGATTAGACGGTTCAAATCTAAACTCAAAATTTAATTAAGTTAATTCCGAAGATCTTTATGTTAGAAATATCCTACAGACAAAATTATTTAAGTCAAGTTAATAGTTTACTATCTGAAATTAAGTATGGATTAAGATATCGGGTCGAATGTTTATGGATCTGAAGATCCACTTTCTTTCTAGTTCAATGCATCTGGATAAGTCTCTCTGAATTGATGCCACTGAAGTAGTGCAACTATAAATGGTGCATCCGAACTAGTGTTTATGTTTTAAAATAGACTGTAATAGTTCATTTTTAAACCGATTTTTATTGTCCATACTTGAGAAAAAAACGAGAGAGTAATAATGAGCAAAAAAGAGTTGTTAATTAGTTGTCAACTTGTTCGTATAAATAATGATAGAAATGTAACCGATTTTTATTGCGTAGATTCAATACTAGAAGTCTAGAACGAAAAGGAATTAAACAAGGTTGCAAGTTTTTTTAACTAGATGAGAATCTTTCACTGCGTGCGTATGTAGTGGGAAACGCTATTCTCTGTGGAGGTTTTATCTGCGAAGCTGTGCAGTGGTTTTGATCTGGTCTGTTCGTTTCGGATCGGACGGGCTGGATTAAGGATTTATCAAATTTTAAGTTTTTTTTTAAATTCGGACAAGATCTGATCTGATGCGTCTGATTCGAAACGAACGGACCAAATCAAAACCACCGCACAGCTCCGCATGTAAAACCTCCGCAGAGGATACGCTTCCTATATAGTGGTAGACTTTATCTTCAATTTAATTCTTAATTATTTGAATTTTATTTCAAATAGTAATTAATTAACTGAATATAATATAAATTGTTGCGTCTGTAATCCATCTGAATTTCTAACACATCTCTCTATTTTTGCGCCCCACCACCATGCATGTTTCATCGCATGTCTTATTGGATGCGATTCACCAATGGGCCCCACCATCATGCATGTTTCATCGCATATCTGATTGGATGCGGTTCACCTATGGTCTATGGAGTTCGCTCTCAAACTTTTTGAGTTCATCTATCAAGGATTGAACATAAGGTACTCATCAATGAAATCTAATTATAAGTTCTAAGACGATCTAAAAATAAAAATAGCCGAAATTTTTATTAATACCCAAAAATAATATGAAATTATCGAATCTACTCATTTTTCGGTGGAATTCAAAAATTGCCCCTTCCGGTGATTAAATAACCGGATTAAAACCAACTTTCCGGTGATTTAGTCACCGGATCCAAGAAACAATGTCCGGTTATAAAATAACCGGAAAGTGGAATGTTTGTTTTGCTTGCTTTTTTTTACAAAACATAAATTTTTAAATTTCTTGTATTGAAATATTAGAAATGTTGAATATATTTATTTGAAAATAGATGGAATACAATATAATTTGATTTATTAGAAATGCTGCAACAAATAATCTAGATCAACATTTTTCAGGTCGGATTTTTCACTATTGTAAGAAAATTTAATATATTTCTTTATGTGTTATTGGAAAAAAATAAATATGCTTTGAATGTGATTTATTGATTGCAGTTCAAAAGTCACTTCTAGATAATACAGAAAATATTGTGACCCTTCTAGTACATTTAATTTCTAAAAAATTGTATCTATTTTGAGAATTCTTTTGTAATATCAATCATTAAATAACTTAAAGTTTTTGTTTTTTTCAAAAATAGATACAACTTTTAGAAATTAAATGTACTAGAAGGATGACAATATTTTTTGTATTTATCTAGAAGTGACTTTTGAACCGGGACTCATAACTTAGAATCTAAGTATTTTTATTTTTTTTCCAATAACACATAAAGAAATATATTAATTTTTCTTACAGCCGCGAAAAATCCGACCTCAAAAATGTTGATTCGGATTGTTTGTTGCAGTATTTCTAATAAATCAAATTATATTGTATTCCATCTATTTTCAAAGAAATATATTCAACATTTCTAATATTTCAATACAAAAAATAAAAATTTAAAAAATTTATGTTTCATAAAAAAAAAACCAAACAAACATGCCACTTTCCGGTTATTTTATAACCGGATATTGTTTCTTGGATCCGGTGACTAAATAACCGGAAAGTTGGTTTTAGTCCGGTTATTTAGTTACCGGAAGGGGCAATTTTTGAATTCCATTGAAAAAGTGAGTAGATTCAGTAATTTCATATTATTTTTGAGTATTAATAAAAATTTCGGTAAAAATAGGGTACAAGGGAGCATTAAAAACATAAAACATAATAAATAGCAACAATAATAAGAATCCGAATTATTGTCTTGAATGCTAATATGAAATAATAAGACAATATAATAACAATAATATTTATATATAGACTATCACATTAAACGGTTCAGATTGACTATAAAGTTTTCTCAAACAAAAATATTGATTTTAGTACACTGGATCAATATGCGCTATGTTATCATAGCCTCACTCTAATAATAATATCTAGTACGTAATTTGTGAATTTTTTGAAATGAAATGTGTTTGTTGTGACGAGCTAATTAGATTGGTATTCTGTCGTTGTTTTTTTTTTTTTTTTTTTTAAATTATGAGTTAGAAGTCAAGCCACCCCAACACATTTTTAAACTTCTATGCTTATTATAGAACATTTTCTCACTTTGTGGATTTCAAACTCATGACCTCTCACATGAAAGTCATGTATTTTTGCTACTAGATTAAAGACAGATTCTTCTGTCGTTGTTTTCTATTTCCTCATTTTACAATTGCTGTAGCATTTTTTTTTCATTTTATAATTTTTTCTTTCGAGAAATTAAGTCAGAAAATACTTCTCAATCAAGAAAGATCAAAGAATTTAGCAGATGATTAAGAGCGATTAGAGTAATTTTGAATAATACAGATAATTTCGTGAGGATAAAATAGTAATATAGAAATTAGAATTACTTAACTCGTTGTAAATATTTTTTTTAATCAATCTATTATTAGTAGGCATAAAAGTCACTAACTTTATAGAAAAGAAAAAGAAATTGGAACTCTACTCTCTTAGATTTTTTTTTTTTTTTTTTTAATATCTGAAAGCCTAATCTTCTAAATTTTAAATTTTAATATTCACAAAGAAACTTTTACACTTTTATTTGAGGTTTAAATCGTGATCTTTCATACGAATAAGGTTACTATTTGCTATCAAATTAAAGACTGATTCTCAACAGTTTAAGATATTATTATGAATTAATAAAATGATAATTCCACCTCTGTTGGTTATGGGAATCTCGTGCTCCTTTCTTTTACTATTAGTTTGTCTTTATTTTGAAAAATAATTGGAACAACCTAGCTTTGTCAAACGAATGAAAACATTGAAAATTTTATGCGGAGAAATTTGTGTAGAACGATCCACTTAAAATATTTTCAAACTACGGAAGAAATGCAATTTTTTTTCTAATTGCATATACCACCATAGAATACATCTATATTTTTTCTAATTGCATATACCACTTAAAATATGTTTGTGCTTGACATTTGACAACGACTTAGGTGTCATGCGGCCATTATGAGGTATGAGTGCCACGTCAATCTAGTGTCAGATAAATATTTTAATTTCTAGTGAAAACAAGAGGTTAAATCGAAGAGTCAAACTGCTTTTATACATGACTTGTCTTTATTTTTAAAATTTTAAAATATAAAACTTAAAGGTTAAAATAAAATTATTAGATATGATCTACGTTATTTTAGATATGTACGTGTAAAAAATTATGGCATTTTAATTTTATTTTGATTGCCATCAAGAGGTTGTAAAAAATGCATTAATGTGGATGATTTTCAGACGTTGATTTTTGAACTTATTGATTCACATAAAAACAAAATTGAAATGTTATAATTTTTTATAAGCACATAGAGAAAATAATATAGATCACATCTAACGGTTTTATTTTGACTTTTAAGTTTTAAATTTTGAGTTATTAAAGTTTTAAAAAATGGAGACATGATGGATGCACAAAAAATGGAGGCATTTGAACCGTCCTCTTTATAGAGAAGAGAGAGAGAGAGAGAGAGAGAGAGAGCAAAGCTAGGGTGTGATGTGCTCATCAAGTGGTTTAGTGAGCATAATTCCAAAAGTATATCGAATCAGTTTCAAACGACGAATCCAAACCGTTAAAATCAATGTACTTCATGAGTGATGCATGTACATGCAAAATTTTAAAAGTTTCGAATTCTTTGACCGCTTAACCTTTTAGGAGTACCTCGATTGCAATAGTTTGGATTCGTCATTTGAAGCCGATTCAATATACTTTTGAAGTTGTGCTCACCAAAACCTCTTGATGAACACATCACACTTTAGCTTTGCGCGCATGCGCTCTCTATACACACACATAAAGGAAGAAAGGCTCAATCGGGCATTGGAGTAGTAAATTTCAAAACAAATGAGCATCAATCTATCGTTGATCTAGTTACAAAGTTTTTCAAGAGGGAGATTATCGGTTCTAAATTCGAAAGAATTTTTTAAGAATGTTAAATAGTTTAATGGACTGGCTTTCATTTTTTATTAAAAAAATATAACAAATAATAGAGAAATAATAATAATAAGTTCATATTTGATAAGTGAAGTAAATATTAAATCACTATATAAAGTGTGTATGTTTGACAGTACTGACTGATTTCAAATAAAAAGATGAAATTAAGGTGCAGATGCATGATTTTCATCGCGTAGATCAAGAAATTATCAAATCGGATTCAAACTCATTAGAATTCTAAGGCCTAAAAATTCAATCTACCTATTGCAAATTCAGTTTAACAATCCTAATTTGCAATTTCATAAAACCAATTTTTTTTTAGAATTCTAACTTATCGCAGAGAGCACAATCACAAAATTAGCGAATTATATCCGAATTATACCTGAATAATTCGTTTTTTGAGTGATACAGAATCGAATTATTCAGTTGACCGAACTTTGACCGAATTAAACTATAATACTTCACAAATTTTTCAAAAAAATTTCAGAATATTTTTTTTGCTCTCTTGCAAAACTAAGATTTCTGATCCGAATAATTCCAAATAATTTCCAAATTATATCTGAATTATTATTATTATTTTTTTGAAAACTTGGTAGTAACTACCAAGGTTCGTGAGAGGAAATCGAACTCTCAACTTTTAGATATAACAACTCAAGAATATTTTCCTAGCCAATTGTGCTACCTTCTCCTTCTCATATCTGAATCATTTTCAAATGAGGAATTTTTAACTTAACCAGATCTAGAGTATTAACAATACCCTTAACGGGTATACCCTACCCTACCCGCCCGTGCCCGTCGCCCGGGGTACCCGTGCCCGAGCCCGGGTATGGGTCGGGTACTCGAGTACGCGGGTAAGGGCAAAAATCGGACCGGACCCGGTTTTTTTGATCAATACCCGACCATACCCTACCCGACTATACCCGTACCCGACTAAACCCGTACCCGACTACCCGAGTATCCGTACCCGTATACCCGACCACTGTTCATGCATTTCAAAATTTGTATTTTTTCCCCCCAAAAAAATCAGAAAAAAACCAGAAAAAATCAGAAAAAACCAGAAAAAACCAGAAAAATCAGAAAAAACCAGAAAAAAACCAACAAAAAAAACAAAAACAAAAAAAACCAGAAAAAAAACAGCAAAAAAAAAAAAAATACCCGTACCCACCTTACCCGTGAAGGGTACACGGGTAAGGGTATAGGACGGGTAGGGTATGATTTTTAAAAATTATACCCGCCATACCCGTACCCGTATACCCTTGTACCCGAGTATACCCGTACCCGAGACGTACCCGTACCCGTCCTGGATATACCCGGGGTACCCGTACCCGCCCGAGTATAAATACACTATCCAGATCCAACCCCAATAATTCATTTATTACTATGCCGGAAAGAGAGACAAGGAGGCGAGCAATTATGTCGCAGAAAGAGTCAAAGAGGTCCTGTCTAAGACTTAAGAGAGCGTGTAGCTTTCTGTGTCGCGGAGAGAGAGCACGGCGTCGCTTTTTTTTTTTTTAATTTTTTCAGTGTCACGAAAAGAGTCAGAAAACTAGAGAGAGTAGCATAGACTAGAGACCTAAAATATTGATTTTATTTTTCAGCTGAGCCGGCCTAATATTATTTTTATTTGAGCTCTAGATTCTCTGTTGTTATAAATTATGGGCTCATAGGGGAATTCACATCCTCTCCAATACCTGATAAGGGAATCTTTTACAATTACTAGATCTGAACCGTACTTTTTAACTTGGCACGAATCTCAAAGCCAAAAATACAGCCCCCTACAGTGACCCGAATCCCAAGCTGATTGAGATTTAATCTCAAACCGTAAAGTAAGTGATCCGCTGCAATATCTGTGCAATACCTGAGAGGATACAGATTCCTCATAGGGTAGGGCAATTTTTTTTTAGAGTAGTGTATGAGCTCAAAAAACAGTATCTAAAAGCTGAATTTGAATTTCCGTAATAAAATAGTTAGAGTAAAGCTCGGGTATGATGTGCTCACCAAGAGAATTTGGTGAGCATAACTTTAAAAGTTCATCGAATTGGCGTCAAACGTCGAATTCAAACTGTTGAAATCCATGTACTTCACGAGTGATGCATATACATGCAACATTTTGAAAGTTTCAAGTTTATTTGCTACAAGATTAAGCGGTCAAAGGAATAGTAAAAATTAAATATATAAAACAACTTATGAATTAACTTATAAACAGTAACAAATTTATACAATTAATTATTTTTTTATATTAAAACTCATTTAAATTTACAAAGTATTCATTTTATCTTTTATTAAAAAAAAATATATATATATATAGTTCGTGTAAGAAAAATATTACATCTTCTAATTGATCGGTTTCCAATGATAGATTGTCTATTTTTCTACTTGTGAGATATACATAGTGACATTTATGCATATGTTTGTGTATTTCATCATAAGTAAGAAAGTGAATCACTTGCTCTTACAACTGACAAATTAAAAAACTAAATATTTCTTGTAAACATGCTTTATTTATTTTTTCTTAATAAAGAGTAAAATATTACTTTATAAATAATTAATTAATAAAAGTATATTTATTTACACAGGTAAAATAGTAAACTCTATTAATTTAAAATTGATATTAATAATTAGGAAGTGTAATTCATTTTTTTTTAAACAAGGATTAATTTATCATGAATATTATGACCATGTCGTACATAAAACTATTAAATATTAAATTAACTGACAAGAGCGGTCATCGTCATCGATTGCTTATGATTGCCAAATTAGCAGTTCGACAGTCAACTTGTGACAAAATAAAAATTTGTCAAAAATTTGAAAACCCCAAATTCTCATTAATCTATGAGTAAGGCTGCGGTACTATGGGTTGCATAGAGGGCTACGGTGCTACGGCTCAATATTTAAATTTTTAAAATTCTAATGATCGATTCGAACCGTTTATCTTATTCTCCATATTAATATGTGTTTGAAGACCAAATTTTACAATTTTTGAAATTTTTTTACTATTTTTTAGATAGGTAGAAAATCAAATATTTGAATGACGCAGAATTTTTTAGATCAAGTGATTTTCTACCTATCTAAAAAAATAGTAAAATTTGGTCTCCAAATACATATTAATATGGAGAACAAAATGGACTGTTCGGATCGACCATTAGAATTTTGAAAACTCGAATATTGAGCCGTAGCACCGTAGTTCTCTATGCAACCCATAGCAACGTAGCCTTATTCTTTATCTATTTATCTATCTATGATATTTGCTCTAGCCTTGGGAATTTTATCAATATTTTACTATAATGGTTTACTAAACTGTAAAAATAGTATATTTTCCTCCTTTACCCTGAGACTGACAGCAATAATTGCTAAAACAAAATATAATTTTGGTTGTTTTTAACTACTATAAGGAAAAAAAAAAAAACAAGATTCCTGTAAAAAATACTAATGTAAGGATAATTTTTTCTTTTTGCGTTTGAACAAAAAAAATAATTGTCAGATACTTAACTAAGCATGTGAAATATTTAATTTCATAATTTAATATTTCTGAAGAAATATTTAATTTCATAATTTAATATTTCTGAAGAAATATTTAATTCTGAAATTTGATGAATAAATATATATTTTAAAAATATTTTATAGATATAAATCAGTTTTGTAAATAAATAATGAAAAACCATTAATTACAAAATATCACACAAACAGAGACCTCACCCAGTTAATCAATTTGAAGATAAAAAAAATAAACAAAACAACATTAATCCGAAATAAACCCAGGTGGCCTGGGAATTCCTGTTACCTGAGATAATTCAAATTTTGAGTTTAGATCTGGACCGTCCGATTTGTTTTAAAACGAATATTAGAGGAACTCCGTGCATTACACCTTAACTTAATTGATCTGGATTCAGATGAACGGTCAGGATCTAAACTCAAATGTTGAGGTACTTCACAGGATCCGCACTCGTGGCCAGGTGTGTACCCAACTAAGAGAAGAAACAGAGAACAAAAAAACAAAACAGAACTTAGAAGAGAGAAAATATCGAATTCGCATCCTCTGAGATATAACATATTTTGCGTTACTTATTGGAAAATCTCAACCGTTGTAATACGTGGTACGCGAATCTCAAAGCTCAAATAATATGCCCCTTACGCCACCTCCGAATAAGCACCGGACACGTCGGTCACGCAAAATATGAGGTATCTCAGAGGATACGCACTCGAAAATATCATGAAATTCTTTGGCTTTCAAACTCCACAAAAAAGAAGAAGAAATCAAATACTCTTTCTTTTACCATGGCTTCTACTGAACTCTCCTCCATCTTCCCTCAATGCATCAACTTACCCAACAGTTTACACTTAAAAAGAGGCTGCCTTTTCCCAATCTCTCTCCTTCCCAGTGCCAGAACCTTCTCAATTCGACTTCGCACCGAGTTTTCCGGAGAGAAGGAGACGAATTTGGCGAGGCAAGCAAGTAAACGGAGGTTGGTTTTAGTTAGATCAAATCGAGGGTTCAATTTCAACAGAAATGGAGGCGGAGGTGGATGGGATAAGGCAAATACTAGGAGGTTAATTGGTAATTTAGCGTTCGCAGCTGGATTAACTTATCTTAGTGTAACGGGTCAACTCGGTTGGGTCCTAGATGCCATTGTTTCAATTTGGGTATGCTTCTATGCTCTCCTACCTTATCTAACCTCTAGCTAATTTCAATCCATTTATGGTATATTATATATTATGTAGCTGATTTACACTCAGTTGTTGCTGTTTGTTATTATTATATTTAATGAAGTGTATGTATATTTGTGTTTATGTGGTTTAACTTATCATGAAAGGGTTCAATTTGGCATTTCAACAAACATGTACTGTGCACTATGTATGTACTGTGTTGGGTATTGATATAATCACTGTTTTGATCTGTTCATCTGTTATGTTGTACAAGTGTTTATTTAGGATATTAAATTGCATTACTATGAAAACAGGTGTTGACAGTGATATTACCAATTGTGGGAATTGCTGCTTTTTTCTACTTTGTTGCACAAGATATTGTGCAGAGCAGTGTGAGTCTCTTTCCTCTCCTATCAATTATGTGAAAGGATCCAGTACTTGAAATTGGGTGAAATTCTTGCAAGGTCGTACCAGTAAGGTTTAGGTTATTTGTTATTTTTTATTTGGTAATATCGGTGCTCAGGTTATTTGTAAAAAAAAAATGTTTTATGTAGATCATTGTACTAGCTTGTACTAGTTTTCTAAATTTTGTTTTGGTCATGTGATCAACTCAGTTTTATACCAAAACCCGTTAAGCCATTGCACTCGGCTTGTACCAGTAAGCTTGGATCTTGGGAACTGATGTTTATATACTAATACAGATTGTTAGGTTAATATCAGTTTCAAAATAAGAATCTTAATAGTTGGTATTAATACAATTGACTTGTTTTTGTGGTTGTAGTGCCCGAATTGTGGAAATGATTTCCGGATATTCAAGTAAGTTTTCAAGAATATTTTCTCAGTATTGTATTTTTTTTATAAGTACCCACTCAGAATATTAAATTGATTTATGTTACTGATGTTTTGTAGATCATCTCTAAATGATGGCCCCCAATTGTGCCCATTTTGCAGCCAGCCATTCTCTGGTAATATAACTGAAGTACTGAACTCTTTGGTTTGCTCCCTGAGTTTGAAAAAAATGGAAGGGAAGGGAAGGGAAAAAAAAGGAAAGAAAGAGGGAGGTTAAATTTCTTACCCTCCAAATTGGGAAGGAACAAATTTTAAAAAATGAATAGAGAAATTCTCCCCATTTACCTCCCTTCACTTCATTTCGTCTTTTATAATTGTAACTCAGAAGCAAAGTGAATGCCCCCCTTTACCTCATTCACTTCTTCTGGTTAAGAGTTGTATATAACTTGCTGACCTGAAATCACAATGCTATTTATACATGCACAGTCTATACATGTTGCACAGTTTTTAATCTTCTTCCATCTTTTTCTCTAATGCAACCATTTAATAACAGTCCAGGGTAACGAATTTGTGAGAGAATCAGCTAGATTTTCATCAGAGAAATCACCCAGGTTCACTCAGGCCTTCAATGAGTTCTCTCGCCGTGTTGGACGAGGTAATATTTGTTCATAAATCAGTCCTGTTTTTGTCTTCTTAGTGTAAATTTATTTTTACTACATGTTGTGCTAAATGTATTCCCCTGTGCTTTCTGTTTGATCAGAGAAAGCAACTAGTACATCGACAACAATTGTTGATGTTGAAGCTGAAGTGAAGGATGCAGATTGAACCTTTAATTATGAGATAATAGGCACTGTAGATATTTCATGGGTGCACAAGAGTCAATAATGTACATTTTTCCTTTGAGAAGATATATCTGATCTAGAGACTAGAGTTGTAAATTCTAATGAAATTTTGGCTAGCTAAGTTTGTGCATAGAAAAAAGCATCTGTTGCGAAAGATGCATCTTTGTAGAGTATGGCTAATATAATATTAGTGTCATTTCAGTTTATATAACATCAATTTCAAAATCTATCAAATTGAGTTCAAATGGTGAATTCAAACCGTTCAAACTATTTACTTTATGAGTGATGCGTTTACATGCAAACTTTTTATATTTTCGAGTTATTTTAGTATCAAATCAAGTGGCAAAAAAATTGAAAAATGAATATATTAAAATTAACTTAAAAACTCAAACATTTGACCGCTTGACTTGATACCAAATAAACTCAAAAACTTATAAATTTTATATGTAAACGCACAACTAATGAAGTAGATCGGTTTGAACGGTTTGAATTCATCATTTGAACTCGATTTGATAGGTTTTAGAGTTGGTGTTATATAAACTGAAATAACACTAATGTTATATTAGGCATAGTACAACATAATAACTGTTGCACATTGAAATTGTAGGTTTCGTACATCCAGCTGATGTGAAATCTTCATATTTTTTGCTAAATAAGGTTGTAAACTATTGCACATTAGATATGGATTTTAATGTTTCTGACAATGGAAGACATCAGAGATTAACATGCGAACCAACGGCTGATAGATAATAGGCTCTGTTTTAGTACACCAATAGTGGCTTTTAGACTGATCAAACATTTTTGTTCCTAGAGAATTAATAGTGCTTATTTCTAAAACAACCAGAAAACATTAGTAATATTTCCCCTCCACGCCTCAATGAACTATAATCTATTATTTAATTAATTGAAAACCATACCAGTATTTTTTTTTCTAAAAACAATATTTAGTGCATGAGACTAAGATGCTAGGATGGCTGGCCACTCAATCTAATCAGCTAACTTACCAAATGCCAAAAAAAAAAAAAATTATATAGGAAAAACTACAACCATTGCTAGCAAAATCTTTTCATTTGGAAGATAGACAATGAAAAAAAATATATTAAGTCACAAACTAGCACCAAATATGTAATATTCTAAAACTCTTCTTGGCACCAAAAAAGGAACAACTGATAACAAAACCAGACAACAATCTAAATAGACAGATTTAACAGCCCTTCAAACTTTAACTAAAATACTCTTTGCTTCACTTTCCCTTGTGAGCTTGACGATTCCTCTTCTTCATGCCAGACTTTGACACCTGGAGGCTGCGGTACACCACACTCAGACGAGCCAATGTTGCCTTTGTCAGATCAGGCCTGTAGGTGCCCCCAACCTGTAATAGTAGTTATCAAGTAGCAAATGTTAAAAACCACAAAAATTCAATAACAGATTAAGATAGTCAAGGAAAACCTAAAGACCTAAAATTTGAACTAACACTAGAATTTACAAAATTTGCTCAGAAGCCAAGCGTAACATAAATATTGCATCGAAGATCCATCCACAAAGAATGGACCCCCCTTATGTGTTAAAGCCTCATCATAGACAATTAAATTGAAAAATGTAAATTTTGATGTATCACTAAAATTAATAAAATTTGCTCAGAAGCCAAGCGTAACATAAATATTGCATCGAAGGTCCACCCACAAAGAATGGAACACCCTTATGTGTTAAAGCCTCATCATAGTCAATTAAATTGAAAAATGTAAAATTTGATGTAACACTAACATTAAAAAAATTTGCTCAGAAGCCAAGCGTAACATAAATATTGCATCGAAGATCCATCCACAAAGAATGGAATCCCCCTTACGTGTTAAAGCCTCATCACAGCAAACAAGTACTCAATTTAGTAAATATCCAATATAAAGTCAACCAAAGATCATAGATATGTGATGCTTGTATAGGATAGCTAATCAACATACTACTACAAACAAATAATGCAAGTAATGGAATGGAACATTAAAAAAAAATTCCAGTGGATAGTGGATAAGTTTCAATTTTGACACCAGGTACTAAACTCATAAATAAGAGTAAACACCATTTTTCTGGAACACAGATTTTTTCACGAGTAATGCATTTTTCTCAAAAATTTGCATCAAGGATCAGAAAAGAGTAACTTGCACATCAAGTTCTACTAAACAAGAAAAATAAGAGTACAATCCTACTAGTAAAACACACAAATTTCAGGAATAACCATTTACATCAACATTTGGTAAAGGGCTTATTAAAAATAAGAATCAACAATAATACCTGGCATTTCACAGACTTGGCCATCTTCACTAGGTTCTTCTTCATGACTGTCTTACGTACAGAACGAGCTGGCTTGTTGACTTTCTTACCCTTGGTCAAACAAGTCACGATTGCCATCTCATCCTTGGAACCTGCTGGTTTGATTGCCACCGTCTTGGGGTTTGCCAATCCTGCACAATTCAATTTGAAAAAAATTCATACATTGAAAATCAAACAAATAAATACTACAATGATATAAACTAAAACACTTGGAACTTCAAAAACCTACAGAAAAAAACCAAATGATATGGGAAACCACAGTTGAAAAACTAAGGCACTTGGGAACCACATTATTTTATTTATATACTAGAATATACTAAGTATTTGCTATCAATCTATAGCACTTTAGTTAAGAAAATCATAATACATTAATAACATTATGTTAAACACGACCAGGGGCAACCTAGAATGAAGCAGAAAACAGATTCTGCTAAATATTTCTGGAAAAAGACACTTCCTTTTCCAAAGCATACATAAAATGTCAATGGGAAACTGGATCAATCTTACATAGCAGGCAATTTTTTCAGAAAGTTAATGACGCCATTGTTGTATCAATTTAATGCAAAAGGGATGGCTACCACCCTTTTACTAAACAAACAAGTACTATTCAGGGGAGTTTACAAGAACAATGTATACCAATTATCCGTCCATAAATGAAATAAACGAAATACATTTGATGATTAGAACATACCAGAGTACTTGTAGGAGTGGATATTGTACAGGTTGTTTGGCTCCTTGCTGAACTGAACCTTAGAATTACCTCTCCCGAACTGCTTAATCAAGAAACAATTGTTGTTTCTCACGATCTCCCATACCAGCTGTCCTGGAACCGCCATTTCTCGATCTACAAACAAAACATCAAATCGTAAGATTCAGATCGCAAATAGATAGCAAAAATCTAGAGAACTGTAGAAAATGAAATGAACATGGACATCCGATCGACACGATAATACTGTAGGCAAAACAAGGATCACACTAACATAATTTGTTTGTGAAAAGTAATCGGAATGGTGAAAATTGATCTACCTCGAATTATAGATTCTCCTTCTCTAGTCTGGGTGCGGACGGCTGAGAGAGCGGCCGGAAACCCTAGCTGCGCTTTTATATAGAGCAACGATAAAACCCTAGAAGAACGAATTACGAAAGTAGCCCTGAGAGAAGCCCAGTAGGCCTTGTTTCAATTTGGGCTGGTTTGGAATTGAGGCTTGAAAAAGCGGAACTGAGATTTACGGTCATAGGCACTTATTAGCTTGCAATTTCCCAGGCAAAATAAATTTTGGATTATGGCGATATAAATTCATATCATCCAAGGTAACACAATTTTTTTCACTTTGAATCCGATCCGTTTGTTACAGGCTTAGTCATAATTGATCTGAATTTTGATCGGACGGTCTGGATTGAAACTCATAAATAATGTTAGCTCAAAGAGGTTGCGGACTGAATTCGGATCCTCCAAGGTGCCTGAGGTGCAATTATTAAATCTGAACTGTTATTTTAATCTGACACAAATCTCAGAACAGACCCGCTATAGTTTTGATAGACACCGGATTAATCTAAACCGTTCGTTGCTAATTGTTCTGTACATGGATGATAAGGATTCATGCGGACTCGTAGCATTACGCCCTATGGAGCTCCACATGAGCATTTTTCGACAGCCTAGTATCATTTTAATTAACTATCATTTCTTCGTACATAATCAGTATTATTAAATATTTTGTAATTGAAAACTGAGAAACAAAGATACGAATAAATAGGAATTACGCATTGCCAAGGAACTAACTTATAATAAATTTACAAGGGTACCACTGGGAGTTTTATATTACTTATCTTTTATTCTTTACAACAAATTACATTCGATCAACAAAATTTAAGTCTCATTTGGGTTGATATACTTGCTCTTCAATAAACTCGCTTCCAGAAAATGCTGTCAAATAAGGTTACAGATTATGGAAAAAAATAAAAAGAAAAAGAAAAAGAAAAAGAGGTTAGTTCAAATGCAAAACTCATTTGACTTCTAGACTTGCAAACAAGCCTGGAAAAGATAACCTATATAGTAAAAACAAAAAAAGAAGGTATTAACTGAAACGACTCCAAAAGAAAGAACATACTTCTCGAGTTCTGGTTAACTAGATTATTTACATATTGCACCTCCATAAACCATGTATAGCTTTCATTAGCATTTCTCTGGACAAACAAAGATTAATAATACACATATTGCTGAATATTACAGCTCTATATGACATAAAGAAAAGAAGCAGCATTAAGTAGCAAGCAATTTATATCAGTTGGGTAGCTACATCCACAAACACCTGTAATAAGGAAAAAAGAAACGAACATTTAACAAGGAATTCAGTTAATTTTTCAGATCTTGGTGCAGTACCTGTCAGGGACGGTAGCTTACATATTTACATTGCATACTGCTTAGGATTTCCAGACAAGACCCAGAGAGCACTGGTACAAGTACTGATACCAAGTTATCTACCAATTAGTACCAATAATTTTCACACATGTACCCAATAAGGTAACGAAAATAAAGACCTTAACCATACACGTTCTATCGAATACGGTACGGGTCGGTAAACGGATAATTGGGTGTCATTGAATAGATGTATATTTACCACGAATAAAACTATATCACATCATGCATCATCTCCATATAAAACTATACATAATTTATCTTTAACAATAGCCCTATAGAGAAACGGGTAGGAAATAGTCTTTACCCGTACCCTTACCTGATAAGTCAATGAAAAAAATACATCACCCATACCCGTTTTATCGAATACAGTACGGGTCGGCTAAATGGATAAAAAGGTGCTGTTGACACCCCTAACCAAGAAGTATCGGCTGGTACATGTACCATACCAGTAATAATCATGACATACGTAGGAAACTTCATCAAATCAGTACCTAATTCTTAGCCTAGCTGTCATTTGCACATTTTCAAAGAGAGAGGGTAGCAAACAGGAGCTCCAACTCCTCTTCTTGGGAAACGCTTCTCTGTTAATCACAAAATTCAGCACAATCAGTAACAAGCATTTCTTAAATCACAAAAAAAGAATTACAATGTCAGAAAAATTAGAGGTTACCTGAATAGACAGGAGATGAAGCACCTTGTTTAGAACTCTAACACGGTGAATTGCATAGCTACTGTTGGAAGGAAGCTTGTTAGCTCTGGCTAATTCCGCTTGAACCACGGTTCGTTTCTCCTCCAGCTGAGTCTTCGTTGGGTTGCTCTCCAGTTTTTTATTCGCTTCTATGGAAGCATCAAAAGTTCCATCGCACTCCATAACCTGATCCATCTGTTAATGTAAGACAGTATTAGAGCCGTTATTAAGTACTGATCCAAATAGTTAGTTCGCACTGATTCTTCAACCGAAAACCTAAGTACATCTCGAACTGTCAATTCTTTAATTAATATGAGAAAGAGAGAGAGAGAGAGAGAGAGAGAGAGAGAGAGATGACCTGGTGGTGTCGCAGCCGAGCGTGATCTTCTCCGTCCGCTGTAATTTGGTTTCAGCGTCTGGCCAAATTAGGGTTCGTCTTGGCTTGATCTGCGAAGGGATCACTTTTTTGCATGAACCTGGTGTACTCCGTATATGAATGTATTAAGCAGGAGCTACATTTCAGTAACTTCTTTGGTTTTTCAATCGGGGGATTATATTTTCAAGAGTTAATTTCCTATTTATTGTAATTTTTTAATTTATTCTTGAAGACTTTATTATATCTATTAAATCTTTTAACACTGTTTATCTAGAGTTAATAATTTATTGCCAGTATTTACCTTTTTCGATTGTACCTTTGTTCATTCTCAACTCTTTGCATCAAATTAAGCATATTTCAAGCATATTTCACGCTTCGAATCAAATCAAGCAACATGCCTAAATCAAAAACCAAACTCTAAGTTTACTTACAAGCCAATTTCACATGTCACTCTCTCAAAAAGAAAGATTGGAATTTTCTGATTACCAAAGTAGAAAATAAATTACAAAATTGAAAAAGTAATATGCTCTTTATAAGTGGTAGATTGACCCTCATTAATTTAGTATTATCTTCTATCCCTTTATACACTATTTTCATTTATCATATTCCCCTCTATGTTCTGAAACAACTAGATAAAATTAGGTGCAGATTTTTGTGGCAAGAAACTAAAAAAAAATAGGAGATAGTATTGTTTAATTAGTTAATTGACAACTTGCATGTTTAGCTTAAAAAATTGAAAGATCAGAGCTTCTAGACTTAAAAATTGAAGGACCCCTCATCTCAGGGGTTGTGGAAAACTATCATCATCTACAAATATTTTTCTACTTATAAATTGCTCCCTTCTGCATTTTAGAAGGAGGTCATCAAATTAGAACATTTAGATAATTGTAGTATTACTTACCAACCAGGTAGGGATAGTAAACTCAAAATTTGGACTGACACAGAGACACAGAACTGCCATTTATCAATCTCTTTTCCTCAACTATTTCTTATATGAAGAAATCAACAAATAACCTTAAGGGAAGTGATCAACTCCCAAGCATAGTGACAAGGTATCCGAATTATACCCGTTTAATTCTTTTTTGAGGTGATGCCGAACCGAACACCGAATTATTCGGTTGACCGAACTTTGACCGAATTAAACCCGAATAATTCCCGAATTTTACGAACTTTTTCCGAATTTTACGAATTATTCACGAATTTTTCCTGAATTTTTCCAAGAACAATTATTTTTTTGGTTTTTTATTTTTTTTGCTCCCTTGCAGGACTGAGATTTCTGGTCCGGATAATTCCGAATCATTCCCGAATTATACCCGAATTATACCCGAATCACGAATTTTTGATCTCGCCGAACCGAACCCGAATAATTCATTTGTCACTATGCTCCCAAGGACATGCTATTATATTCACTAGACAATTAGATCACGTACAAATGGTAGAATGGCACACTATCTTATACTTAATTAGTACCATATCTTTTACTCATGATTTTGATAGAATTGCTTGGAAATGGAAAACCTCAGTTTTTTTTTTTTTTTTTTCCAGTAAGATCCTTGTATAAATTTCTCAATTTTAGATGGATTACGCCTACTAAACCTATGATGTGGTGACATCTCCCTATCCCTTACAAAATAATGGTTTTCATGTGGTTACTGACTAAAAATATAATCCTAATTAAAATTAAATTGCAATCTAAAGGATGGACAGGATGGACAGGATGTACTCAATGCCATTTTATGTAATGAAGAAGAAGATGTGGATCATATGTTCCTACTATGCCTTATGGTCCAGAAAATTTGGTTCTGGATGGGCTATAGTACACAGTTCTTTTGCCAATTGAATTATATTCAAGATATTATTGATTTTTCTTGTCAATTATCTAAAGCTCATCAAATTGCATTTCTGATTGTCTTTAGTGCTCTTTGCTGGACACTTTGAAAAATTAGAAATGAAAGATGTTTTCAATCAGTCACAAATCAACATTTCACCTATTATTTTGCTAATTATCTTTTTGGTTCACTATTGGACAATGGTGATCAAAAGACAGACTGGGGAGATCATTCCATTTTGGCTGCCTAATGATGTTGATAATTTTTTTCTCCAAGTTTGAAATCCTAAAAAATAATAGATGGTATCATATTAGGAGCATGCTCTTGTTCCTTACCAAGCACCAGTAGAAGAAGAAGAGTCTAGTGAGTAGACTTCTTAAGTTGATCTATCTAATGTTTAATTAACTAGATTACAAACCTTATATTTTGGCTTTTATCTGCATGGACAGTCCTCAGTTTAGTGTAGTGGTTTAGTGTTTTGCTTAGGAAGCGTCTAATTGTCCACAGCTTGTTGTCTACAGTTTGTCCATAACAAATCTTATAAAAAACGCACTTTAAATTTCTAACATTTAGCATGACCACTTTGTGCACTTGCAACTTACACAACTTGCCAAACTAACTGTACTTGATGCGGGACCATTTGATGTACTTCTCTAACTTACAGTTAATGACAGTTTTAAAACTTTCTAGAACATTTTAAAATTGAACCACTTCTCAAACTTGCAGTTTTTTCAAAATAATCCTGAAAATTATACAAAATTATTTTTTTTGAATCAAAATTTCTTTTTCAAAATTAAAATTAATTTTAATTTTTTTCTTCAATTATTAATATTTATATATGCATCCATATCCTATAAATTAAAACTACACATACTGTAAAACATAAAGATGCAAACTATAAAACTTCAATACTGTAAAATTTCCACATGTAAACTATAAAACTAACAGATGCAAACTATAAATCTTCAATACTGTAAAATTTTCACATGTAAACTATAAAACTAACAGATGCAAACTATAAAACTGTAAATCTGAAACCTAAAACACTATAAAACTGAGATAAACACACTGTAAATTAAATACTATAAATTTAAAATATGTAAACAGTAAAACTAACAGATGCAAACTATAAATCATCAATACATCAAATATTCACAACCACATTGTTAAACATTAGTAACTGTTCACAAGATGAATACTAATTAACATGGCGAATATTATAAAATTAACAGGGTGAATACTGTAAAATTATAAGATCAATACTCCATATCGTCTTTCTATCATCTATTTCCTCCAGATTTTCACAAGATGAATACTGTAAAATTAACATGGTGAATATTGTAAAATGACAAGATCAATACTCCATATCGCCTCTCCATCTGACTCTCATCTTTTTCCTACAGATTTTTACAAGATGAATACTGTAAAATTACAAGATGAATACTGTAAAATTAACAAGGTGAATACTGTAAAATGACAAAATAAATACTCCATATCGCCTCCTTTTTATCTCTTTCATACAGATTTTCACAAGATAAATACTATAAAATTACAAGATGAATACTATAAAATTAACAGGGTGAGTAAAATGACAATATCAATACTCCATACCGCCTCTCTATCATCTCTTTCTTCCAGATTTTCACAAGATGAATATTGTAAAATTACAAGATGAATATTGTAAAATTAACAGGTAAATACTGTAAAATGACAAAATCAATACTCCATATCGCCTCGCTTTCATCTCTCATCCATATCGCCTCTCTCCTCGATATTTAAACTAATTTGCTTTTTACCTTATGTAAAACTGACACATCTTGTGTCCCAATTAATGAAATATAGAGATTAGATCTCCAGGTTTTTTTTGTCAAAAACGATCTATGTAATTTTGAATTCAAAATAAAAAAAATTCAAATTAGACATTGAAATAATGTGAGATCTGATATTACTCATACGGCAGAGTCGAGCACGATGCCTCGTGTGGAGAGATGGCGTCAACAGTTATCGCTGCCAATCCCGAGAACTCAGTGGAGAGAGAGATCGGAACTGGAGAGACGGCAACGACAGCAATGGAGTTGAGAGAAGAGGGAGCAATGAGATCGGGAGGGGTGGGTGGGGAGATGGGAGAGCCATTTTGTTTTTTTTAGAAAGAGAGATCAGAAATTTATTTTGAAAAAAAAAGAGACAGATCGGGCAATGAGTATAAAAGAAAGGTCGTTAAAATTGGACAGCTTTAGAAATGCATTAATTACTGGGGACCGGCAGTTAATGACAGTTAAAATCAGATCAGATTAGTATTGTAGACAAAGTGTGGACAAAGTGTTGTGAATAAAAACATTTTCTCTTTTGCTTATGATGGTTATTTTAATTTGATGTATCAAAGTAACTGCTTTTGGTTTCAGACTTTCAGTAAATGAAACCAACAGTTATGCCTTTTATATATATAAAAAAAAGTATCACATGTCACGTCGCACTATGCACAACAAAAGAACATGACACCTACAAAAGAGGGAATTGATTTAGACGAAAATATATCCTCTCCAATACCTGATAAGGGAATCTTTTACAATTACTAGATCTGAACCGTACTTTTTAACTTGGCACGAATCTCAAAGCCCAAAAATGGGGCCCCTACAGTGACCCGAATCCCAAGCCGGTTGAGATTTAATCTCAAACCGTTAAGTAAGTCATCCTCTGCAATAATTGTGCAATACCTGAGAGGATACGGGTTCGATTTAGACGATATCCAATTAATACAGCTTTCGAGTAATAGAGGGAAGAGTAAGGCTTGAGTGCTATGGATAGCATAGAGGCCTACAGTGCTACGGCTCAATATTTGAGTTTTTAAAATTCTAACGGTCGATCCGAACTGTTCATCTTGTTCTCCATATTAATATGTGTTTGGAGACCAAATTTTACATTTTTTGAAAATTTTTTACTATTTTTTTAGCTAGGTAGAAAATCACTCGATCTAAAAAATTCTGCACCATTCAGATATTTGATTTTCTACATATCTAAAAAAATAGTAAAAAATTCCAAAAAATGTAAAATTTGGTCTCCAAACACTTATTAATATGGAGAACAAGATGAACGGTTCGGATCGACTGTTAGAATTTTAAAAATTCAAATATTAAGCCGTAGCACCGTAAGCCGCTATGCTATCCATAGCACCCCAGCCTTACTCAAGAGGGAAACAAATCTAAGTTCACTTCTATTCAAACCACTTTGTTCATTTTACTAATAAAGTTGTGTTAGGAGTTAGGACATCATCATAGAGAAAAGTTTTGCAAAAGGAAAATAGATTCCCACCCACACTATTATTTTAAAGTCACTTAATGCGTTAAAATCAAATCAAAGAGGCAGATAGATAAAAATTAGGGTTTCCATTTGGTCATTCGAAGAAATCAACGAGGACATGAAAGGGGAGAGATTGCTGAAGAGGGCAAACTAGGGGTGCAAACGGATCGGGTACAGATCGGATAGTGGTAAAATCATATCCGTATCTGTTTTTATTTTTTGGATACGGATATGGATCGGATATTAGATGGATACGTATGGATACGGATTGGATATCCGTATACATAAATATTTTCATAATATATATTAAATTATATAGTATATATCTATTATTCGGATGCGGATAATTAAAAATCAAAATCATATCCATATCTGTATCCCCATGGATATTCAAATATCGGATATCCGTATTAAATTTTCGGATACCAATCCGGATATGATCAGATATTATTCAATCCATTTTCACCCCAGGGAAAACACAGACGAGCACCGGTGGATAAAAATAAGGGACAGAAAAAATAAAGGAGAGTGCAAGAAAACGAGGATATTTTTCTCTTTTATTATTTTAATCAGAGATTTAATTATAATTAACTTCATACTTACTGTATAATGAATAAAAAGAAAATAGTTTTAAGAATTAAAGAGATAAATTTCATATATTTAAGTGTTTGTGACAAATTAACCTTTAAAAAAAAAAAAGTTCCTCTGTTGCTGGCTCGTTGCTCTGCTCTGCTAATGGATCCCAAAATTGGCAAATCCGATCTGTTTCGCTTGCAAATTAAATTCCACATCTTATTGGTAAACCGAATATTTACCTACTTAATGGTTACTAATATTATATATTTTTTTATTTTTGATAGATTGTATATCAAATTTAATAGAGTAGAACTAGCTAGTTATTATCATGTTAATTTCAAAATTTATTGAATTGATTTTAAATGATAAATTTAAACTGTTAAAACCAATATGCTTTACAAATGATGAGTCTACATATAAAATTTATAAATTAATAAACTAATTTAGTATAAAATCAAGGGTCAATAAAAGAAGTTTTATAAGTTAATTTTAGTGCATCATTTTTTTACCCTTTGATTTTGTATCAAATTAATTCAAAAATCTATAAGTTCTACATATGAACACATCAATCGATAAGTAAATCAGTTTAAACAATTTGAGTTCGTAATTTGAAATCAATACGATAAATTTTGAAGTTTAAACTCATCAAAAATCTTGATGGTCATGTTCGGCAACGAAGATTAGAGTGTTGCAGCTTAAGAGTTTAAGCTGTGCTAAGGAGGAGATGTTCGGCTAACAAAGGCTTAGAGTAATGAAGCTTAAGTGTATAAAGATGCTAAAGAAAGGCTCTAAGGAGGCACTTTTTCCTAAGCCTATGTTTTTTTTGGCTTAAGAATTTGCTCTAAGGAAGCTTAAGAAAGGTGCTCTAAACTTGTCTAAGGAATTGTTGTTCGGCTAGCTTAAGCAACTAAGAAAGCTAAAGCCACTCTAAGGAGGCTAAAGCCTTGTTGCCGAACATGACCGATAAGATTAAGAACACTCTATTTCTACTCAATTAATGTATAACTTCAAAACCAAGCAATTTAAAACGGAGTTAATTTTTATATGTCCTCTAAATTGTTTTATATGACTCAGGAGTTAGATAAAAATTGGAAATTTTTAGCAGTGAAGGGGCCTTGAAGTGATTTTAACCGAAGCAAATAACATATTCGCACAAAACATGTAGAGATCGACTACCATTTTGTTCGCGAACTAGTGGCTTCCAAAGAATTGCATGTTCGCTTCCTTTGCTCCAATAATCAATTGACCGACATCATGACAAAACCCTTGGCTACTTCTCGATGTCGCTTCGGCTTGAGGGGTCCGTAATATCAAATAACATACTCGCACAAAACATGTAGAGATCGACTACCATTTTGTTCGCGAACTAGTGGCTTCCAAAGAATTGCATGTTCGCTTCCTTTGCTCCAATGATCAATTGACCGACATCATGACAAAACCCTTGGCTACTTCTTGATGTCGCCTCGGCTTGAGGGGGCCGTAATAGCAATAACTGGACTTCTCCATTTTACTCAAAGACTTTAGACAAATATTTCTTCTTAATCAGAGAATAACAGTTTCCGTTTGTATTTGTTTTATTGACAGCTTATTATTCTGTTTAGCATTTAGTGCAGCTCACCATGTAAACAAATCGCCTATTAATAGGCATGCTATCTTCTTCTTCAACACAATACAAAATAGAGCAGTATCAAATGAATATAAAATAGAAAGGAGCGCAATAGAAGACTGTTCAACGGGAAGAGTAAAACGGTGGAATAGTTGCAGGAGCAAGCAAAACAAAATTGATCAAATGGCTTCCATTACTTTTTGTTCTTTTATATCAATATAATATATTAAAATGAATCAGATGTAATTGAAGCCGTTTGATCAATTTTGAACGATGCGGATTGAACAATAGAAGGGTGCTCCTTTTCTCAAAAAAGAAGCAGATTTGAATCCTACCAAGTAGGTAGTTAAGGTGGTGTGGGACATGTAATTAAATAATCAATACTGTAATTATGGGTGATTCTGTAAATAACCTTTTATCAATGGAATTGTCAGCTTGCTGACTTTCAAAAAAAAATCTCATCCTTTCGTTTAAAGAAAAAAAAGTAAATTGAAATTGTCAAATTAGTTGCTTATTGTTCAAGATAAATTGACACTTGCAGTTGACTATAACACTGACACAAAAAGGATTGGATACTGACAGAGTTGGTTTTGATTTTTCTTTGTTGTTGCTTGCTTGCTTGTTTATATAAAGATGACCGTTTGATTGGAACTCTCTTAGGACCATGATAGATCTCAACTGCACGAGCCCGTTATCGCTCTACCGTTGAGAGCGAGAGCTATTCGCTATTCTGTGAATCCAACCTCACGCATTCTCCTCTCCTCTAGGATCCACTCAACTTAGGCTTCTGCCTAAGCTGTTTGGATCAATTGTCCAATTTGGAACGGATTAGTCGACTGAGAGCGGATGAGATCCGATCTACGGAAACAAATCAATCGTTCAAATCACTCAATGCTTCCGCTTAAATTACAATCTCACGCTACTGATTTCATGCAACACAAAATGAAAAAGATATATAATAAAATATATATAATGTGTATGCGTAAAGTCAAAATAGTAAAAAAAAATCAAAAATATAAAATTTTATCTACAAACATATTTTAATATAAATATCATGTTGAATGGTTTTAATCGACTGTTTGAACTATATAAAAATTTAATTAAATTTGCATATATATAATCAATTTTTTTGAAAATTATGGAGGTGACTAAGTACCCCATGTACAGGCTATGTTTGCGGATCTAAGTACCCCAAGCTAGCTTGGCCCCTTGCACAACACATCTATCACATCATAGTGGCTTAATATTTTAACACACTAATTTCTTTTCTTTTCTTTTCTTCTTATTTTTTTAGGTAACCACGAAATACCTTAATTTATCCAAAATAAAGCGCGTCCATTATAACTCCTTTATGAAGTATAAATATGTATAAACAAATTTGCGCAAAATTGAGAACTAGCATTTGATTTAGTGGCAAAGACACATAGTCTTTGTGTGAGAAGTTATGAGTTCAAAATCTGAATGAGAGAAATCTTTTGTTATATTACAAGAATATTAAATATATAGTTGGGTGACTTGACCTTCAATTTTTATTAAAAAACAATTTATGCAAAATTTTGACAACATGTTATATCGTCGTGAAAAGATAACTAATATACGACAATACTTGTCAAATCTTAAACTGTACTAAATTTGACAACTGTTTATCCGAGTGATGAAGAAAAGTATCTTAATAATTGTTTTTTTTATGATAATGGCTTCCTTTGAATATTTTATTGTCGGCTATGCACCTCTTTCTTTCTTTCTCCTCCCTGCTAGGATTCAACAGTCAACTCTTACCTTGCCCAATCTCTAGAAACACTTTCTTTATAGTTCTCTTTAGTCAACACCTCTCTCTCTTTCCCTCTCATGGCCATGGATCACCCATTAGAGAAGCAAAAGATGACCACCACCAACATAAAAACTCAAACAGAGACTGTGACTGTCTCTGTCAATGGCTCTCTATCAAAGGCGAGTCTGAGCTTGTTGACTGAACCCGGCACCCGTGGCGGCGAGCTGAGGTGGCACTTGATCGATCATGGCAGGTCAAGAGGAGAGAAAAGCCTTGACTTTGACAGAGATGTGCTTGGGGTTGAGATAAAAATTAAGAGAATTGTTGTTAAGGCATTTGAGATAGTAGCACAAAAGAAATCCCGGTTGAATTGTTTAGGAGAGAAAAAGAGAATCAGAAGAGATTTCGTCTTTGAGATGGAAACAGAGGAAATGGCGACCTTGTGGGGCCGCTTGATCAGTGACTGCATGAATTCGCTTGGTATGTTTTATGTTTACTTCTATTTAGCGGCAATTTCATGTATATCCTTCACATATCTCGAAATTACTTAGTTTTCTTTTTAAAATTAAGAATATCATATTTATTCTTCTAAATTTCAAAACTTACAATTTTACCCAATTTATTGTCTTTTTTTAATAAATAATATTTTAAATACATATTTTACGTAATTTTGAGATTTTTTCAAAAGGAAAATACGCCATTTCAAAAATCTTGAAGAATATGCATGATATTAACCCAATTCATTGCATTTTCTATTAAATCTTAAAATGCGTAAATATATATGATATTATGAATTTTACTACGAAGAATATATAATTTCGAGATTTTTGAAGGATATTTTGAAATTTTCCCTTTAATTTATGTGTGAGAAATTAATTTCTCATCATATTGGTCAGAACACTTTATTCAATTTTCCTTCATGTTGAAGTCAATTTTTTTGTTTAATCTGGAAATAGGTCGGCCGCAGGAGTTATTTATAATTGTAAATCCATTTGGTGGCAAGAAAAGGGGTCCCAAAATCTTTGAAAATGAGGTTAAACCCCTACTTGAAGCTGCTGGTATCAATTTCAAAATGCAAGGTTTGTTTCAATTTTCCAACTTTAATAAGTTTCATTAATTGTTGAAATCCAAAGTTTATTGTGTGCTTATATTTTTTTTCTTTATTATTTAGAAACCAGGTATCGGTTGCATGCCAGAGAAATTGCATATTCTCTGGATTTTACCAACTACGATGGAATAGTAACTGTTAGTGGAGATGGGGTTTTAGCTGAGGTTTGAATTTATTTCTCATTTTGTGTTTTTACCGTTTCATTTATACATTTGGTTACTATAATGAATATAGCATATTAAGTATATATACGAACACATATATTAGGATTAATAATTGAAAATTATTCAATTGATCATTATAGTTTGTTGCATAAAGTGTCACTATTATGAGTGCATTTCTTTAGGAGTAGAACTAGGGTGGTCTTAAGTTCACTAAACTCTTTAGTGAACTCAAATCTAAAACCCGTCAAATCGGCTTCAAATGATGAATCTAAATCGTTGAAATCTGCCTACCTTATGAGTGATGCGTCTACATGTGAAAATTTTAAACATTCAAATTAATTTAGTATAAAGTCAAGCTGTCAAAAAACTTTCAAAAATGAATGCATTAAAATTAATTTATTAACCTTCTAATTTTGACCGATTGACTTTATACTAAATTAATTCGAATGTTTAAAATTTTCACATATAGATGCATCACTCATAAGGTATGCGGGTTTCAATGATTCGGATTTGTCATTTAAAGCTGATTTGATAGGTTTTAGACTTGAGTTCACTTTTAGACTTGGTGCACTTAAGAACACCCTAGTTCTACTCTTTCTTTAGAGATTTAGAGCCATAGTTTGTTTTATTTCTTTGTTTAATATATGTCATAAGCATGGTACTATAAATAAATGTGATATTATAATACAAATATATAATTTTGTGGTAATTGAAGCAGTAATACCAAGTCAACTTATCTATAATGAAGTTTAAATTTTAAATTTTAGGTTGTGAATGGACTGTTGAAAAGAGAAGATTGGGAGAGAGCTATCAAAATGCCACTTGGCATTATACCTGGAGGTTGTTACTTAAATTACCCTTAAAATTCCCAAATATTACTCATCTAATAAAACCTTCAGAATAATATTGTCATTTAAATATTAAATTGATATTAATTACAGGTACAGGAAATGGTATGGTCAAATCTCTCTTGCATCCTGTTGGAGATCACTACTCTGCTTCAAATGCCACATTTGCAATTATTAGAGGTAAAGTTTCTCTTACATTACATCCAAACAAAAAAAAAAATCATTTTAATTTTCAAAAGGTATATTAATTCATGATTTGTAATTATCAATATAGGTCATAAATGCTCTCTGGACGTTGCATCAATTGTGCAAGGAGAGAAAATGCTTTTTAGTGTGTTATTACTTACTTGGGGTATATACACTTAAACTTGCATACAAAAATTCTCAATTTATAAAATTGATGATAGCATTGGCTGGTAAAATTGCTGATACATAATCAATTAATAAGTTGCTGGTATGATCGGCAACACGACTGAATTGATAAATTTGTAGGTTTGGTGGCTGATATCGACATCGAATCCGAGAAGCTCAGATGGATGGGAAATACTCGGATCGAGATCTATGTATATAATTTATGTGTTTATTAGTAATTATTTGTTTTGATCAATTTATCCCTGTTTCTGTTCTGTTATGTTGTGCTACCTTTCACCTGATTCCTCCATTTGAAATAAATCAAAAGAGCAATACTAGAAGCATACATGAGGAAGGAAATATATAAAATGTACCAAATAAAAGGTACTTGAGATATACTTCTTATAATTCTTACATTGTCCAGTCTCTTCTGCGCATATTTGGTTTGAGAAGATACAATGGCAAGATCAGATTTGTACCAGCACCGGGATATGAAGAGTATGGAGATCCCGTACGAGAACCTGACGGATCGAAAGGTGAAACCGTCATTTCGCAAGCAGCCTCTGTAAATGGTGATGGGTCAAAATTGCGTTGTTATCGAGGCGCTTCAACGGAGTTTGAAGCATCAAAGTGGCGGTTCATCGACGGACCCTTTGTTACGGTTTGGATACATAATGTTCCTTGGGCAAGTAAAGATGTCATGGCTGCACCAAAAGCTCAGGTTTGATTTTTATATATAATATATCCTTCATCTTTTAACTGCAAGTTTAATTTTGGATGTTGTTAGACTTTTAATCATATGATTATTTAGACAATAATATAGTACTTCTAGAACGGGAGAGGTATTCGCGACCGATACTGTCGGTATACCGTCGCGAATACTACCGTCACTAATAGAAAAAACACTTTTATAATGGTATATCATCGCAGATAGTCACTTTTATCGTCGCGAATACTTTCTCATTCTTGTTGCGCGCGCGATCTTGTCTTAATCCTTTTTTAATGTCTCCAATACATATGTCTTTGTGTGTACATTTATATAGCTATCATTATTT
Source organism: Carex rostrata (assembly GCF_964058835.1). Taxonomy (NCBI): domain Eukaryota; kingdom Viridiplantae; phylum Streptophyta; class Magnoliopsida; order Poales; family Cyperaceae; genus Carex; species Carex rostrata. Next base: position 2,771,788 of record NC_135943.1, read on the forward strand.
TGGCACTTTCTTAAATTTAGAAAATTGAAATAAATTGTTGACATTGATTTATCTGCTTTATTTATATGTTATATTTTTTATCAGTATGTTCAATTTATGTGATGCAAGAGTCAACTATAGTTAGGTGTGCACTGCAATGTGAAATCACAATCACTAGTCAACAGCATTAATTAACAATTTAACATTGCACTTCTTGTACATCTTTTCTTTCATGTTACTTAGTTACTCATTTTTTGTTTTAAAAAAAAAACATTTTCTTTATAATCAATTCAATATTTCTTTATAACAATTTTATAATTATATGACAGTTCTCAGATGGTTGTCTAGACTTGGTCATTGTCAAAGACTGTCCCAAGAAGGTGCTTCTCTCTCTTTTTCTCAGCATAAAAGATGGCAGTCATGTAAATTCTCCCTTTGTCACTTACCTTAAGGTATGAATCTCAAATAAAAAATAAATAAAAATTATTATGTAGCATGTATCTTCTTAAGCTCTGTTTAAAATTGTTTTTCTTTTGAAAATTAGGTAAAAGCACTCCAGTTGGAGCCGGGCCGACGGGTCGGGGACTCAATAGTGAGAGGGATAATAGACATGGATGGAGAGGTGATTGCAAGAGGAGACGAGGCAACTAATCTGGATCCAAATTTAATGGATTATGGATCTCCATTTCTAATGAAACTGGATCAGGGTTTGGCTACCCTTTTCTGCCCTATTTAAAATTTTTTCTCTTTCTTTCTAATTTTTGCCTCCATTGTTTTACATGTATATTTTGTGTATTGAAAGACCAAATGGGTGCTTTCTCTAAAGTGATTGTTTTACATGCATCATCTTTGTTATTTTCACTGTGTTCAGTTCTAGTGCGTTTCTAGTTTGACAAAGTATCAAAATTCATTTTCTTTAGATAGAACATATACATAGAGAGAATTATCTTTTTTTTTTTTTTTTTTTTTTTTGAAAGCTTACATAGACAATTATCAAAATTCATTTCTTCGAATTATGCTCTAGAATTTTCTACGGCTCCATCTAAGCAATCAAGCATGTAGCGGGTTAATATCAGGGAGTATCTGAATTCCGTAAGAAGAACAGTTTCTTTTTACATGGAGAATGGAGAAGAAAACACAGAGGAACTGAACAACTCACCGCTGATGGGAACAGCTTTGCAGAATATACTCGACGGATCTGTTATGACACGGTATATACTGAATATGTGTTGAATCTTGAAAAATAAGGGAACGAGTGAAGTAATAACTAATAAGGAAAATGATAAAATAACTAAGCAACACCTTTGTGTACAGATTTAATGCTGCAGGGGATCCTGAGAAAAAAAATGCGTAGGACTAAACCGAATGGGAATTTTTTTTGGTAGTAATTAGTAGAAAAGAAGAGAGAGAAACAGAAAGAGTACTGTTTTTTTTATATGTATAGTAAGATCGGTATGAACAGTACTGATCCTAACTTTTTTTTTTTTTACAGAGTTTGAATCAATATTTTAAAATAAATCAAAGTTTAAAAAAAAAAAGTTAGGATCGGTATGAACAGTACCGATCCTAACTTTGCAAAAAAAAAAAAAAAAAAAAGTTAGCATCGGTACTATTCATACCGATCTTACTACTCATATAAAAAAACAGTACTCTTTCTGTTTCTCTCTCTTATTTTCTGCTAATTACTATCAAAAAAAAAATTTCCTAACCGAATTCTCTGGCCACAGGGGCAGAAAAATCCTGCCCATAATTGAGTATAGCCAATCTATAATTGACACGTGGCATTCAACTTTTAACTCATTAATGAGGATTTTTTAATTTACTTAATTGATCATAGAAGATATTCTTTCCTCTTTTTTCTGTCTTCTCACCTTATATTTCAGATTTAGTTAAAAAAAGAAGCTCCGTTCCCTTGTCTAATCTCTCGACTGTGAGAAAATAAAATTTCAAAACTTAAACAATTTCTTGCCACAAGGATTTCTTGATTCATGAGAATTTGTTTGAATTGAATCAAGTTGCAAAATGTTTTAACATTTCTATGATACTATACTTTATATAATAGTTGAATATGAAATTGACATAGTCACATTGGAAATGAAATAACTTGTTGTTTGCACAGTGCACACACCTCCAAACCTCTGGAGAAGTAAACAAGTCTATTACAAAACATATAACAACTAAATGTGTCTTTTCTGACTACAAAAACCTCACACAGCTTAAGTATTATGAAGTCAGACCATATGTCTAATCAATTACAAACTATGAAGACTTTTGTATTCTTGTCAATTTTAGTATCATTAAATATATAAATTATAACAATTCGTTGGGTAGGTATAGAGAAGGAAAAATAGAAATGATTTTATTTAAGAAGAATAAGGATCAAAAGATACTGATGACTCAATACATTTGTGGCCTTATTAAATTTCAAAATGAAATAGTAAGAGAAGAAAAAAAAAAGTTATAAAAAGAAGAAAAAAAAAGTGAAAAAAAAATCAGAAAGATGAAATTATAATCGAACTCAAGGGAGAGGCCTGATTTGCACATGAGGCCATTGCATGGCTTGATATTTTTATTCTACTTATTAAAGCATTTTCATATCAATGTTTCGTATTTGTGTATTTTTTTGTATGATTTCTGCTTTTGGCCAGTCCACGCATACAATGATACCGAACAGAGGAAGTTTATATATGCTCATTTCACCTACATAATATCAATGGGATTTCATCTAGACCTGTATGCATCATTATGGACCAGTCAAACAAAATCTCACGAATCAAGAAATCCTTGTGGCAAGAAATTGTTTAAGCTTTGAAATTTTCTTTTCTCACAATTGAGATATTAGAGAAGGGAACGGAGCTTATTTGTTTTTTAAATCTGAAATAGAAGATGAGAGGAAAGAATGTCATCGATAATCAATTAAGTAAATTAAAAGATCCTTATCAATGAGTTGAAAGGTGAATGCCATGTGTCAATTAGAGATTGGCATTATGACTTGTGGGCAGAGGCTGCTCTTCCGCCGTTTGATCTGACGACTGGAGGAGACAAAGACGATCTGTCCCGTTCATTCTGATCAGCGATTGCTTACAGTTTTAAACATTTTTGTCCCGTATCGAACTTGCTACTAAAAAGCGTGCAGCGATTATTTTTCTGAGTTTAAACAAAATAATTTAAGTAGCTGGCAGGGGTTTTTAAATGGTCAGTTTGGTTGAAGCCAAAGTAAATTAGTTAAATCATTTTTTTGTTTTAAAAAATATAACTGAATCGAACCGATTAAATTTATCAATTGAGTAAGAAACAATTCAAATAAATCAAAGTAAATTTCAGTTTGTTTGATTTAAACCGAAATAAATCTATTAGTACATTATTAACGAAAAATATACATTTTAATACAAAATATTTAATTTCATACAAAATATGTAGATGCTCTTAATAATTAAATCAAAATGAAAGAAAGAAAGCTATGATTGAATCAAACAAAATATAAAACACACTTGAACCATTATAATTCGGTAAATTCAGTTTAATCGATTTTGAAAAGTCTAAACTGAACCGATCCATTTAAATCGAAATTGGGTTAATGTTTTCCAACTTCAATTGAATTAATGTTTTCATGTAAATTCTATTTTATGCTTAAAGTTTATGGAAAAAAAAAACATTAGCTTGGAATAGATTTTTTTTCAAAACCGAATCACTTGTTTCTTTGTGGGCATAAATTTTTGGCTCTAAAGTTACTGACACATCGGTCCGGAGTGGATTTTAATATTTTAATATTTAATATTATTTTGTCTCAAAATCCACTTTGAACCAACGTGTCAGTAACTTTAGAAACAAGAATTTCCTACCCACAGAGACAGAAGATTCGGTTCCTTTTTTGTCTTCCTCGGCTGAGAGACGTGTCGATATGTTTCATGTCATTAATTAGCACATTAAAAAAAGTACAGTATGTAATGAATTAATTTTGTCCCGCTTTGTGCTTAAACACTGTAATTCTCGTTTGATTTGTTGAAGCGGTAGTAAAATATTAAAAAGAAAGTAGTTAAATTAACACGTAATAGATACAAGGATAACAAATTGGGGAAAAACTTTGAACACATGAAACATTTTCTTCTTTTCTAAACACAGGAAATATATTCAGTGCTTTAATTGAACCTTCCTACCACGAAGATCTTCTAAATGAAGCAAAAATAAATCCGTATGATATAAAGATTTTAATTTTTAATTAGGTTGTTAGAAATAAACTTACATGATAAACTTGTATCGAGTATTTTTATACTTGACAACATTTATAATTAGGTAATATTTTCTTTCTTGCTTAGCAAGTATTTTTATATTTAACAATATTTATAATTAGATAATTATTTTCCTTTTTAAGAAGATGTCAATACATCATGAAAAAAATATACAATCTAATTATATAAAGAGAAGCATAATTTACTTACAATACATTCTACTGGTAATTCAAAGGATTATTTGAAAGAATTTCATTTTATACTTCTCTGTTCATTCTTTCAGAGAAGATGGGAAGAGGTGAAGATCGAATTAGCAATCTCTCAAATGAAATCCTCCAATCCATTCTCTGTTTGGTACCTCTCAAGTATGCAATTAGAACAAGCACCTTATCAAAGAGATGGATACATCTCTGGCAATTCAACCTTGTCTCTTCAACCTCTCTGCAATTTGGCGAAGATTTCTCATGCAATCAATCCCCCAAGCAGTTCGTCGCAACTCTAGATCGGTATCTCCAGCTCCATGGAAACAGAAAGCTCGACAAGTTTGGAATTCTCTTCTCCCCTATTGAAAATTTCTTCCCCAAATTGGAGAACTGGGTTCGTACCGTTTTAGCCAAAGGGGTCAAAGAACTCGATATAGATTTGTCTCTAGGGGTATTAAACTATGACAGAATAACCTACATGGATGATAGAATGCCATTTGTGATGACTAATTCTCTATTTAATGGCAATTCTCTGACCCATTTGAGTTTGTCAGAGTGCAATTTCACTGAACCTTTCGACTCGACCAATTTGGTTGGATTGAATTCCCTATCTCTTGATCACGTAAATTTAACCGATGGAATGTTAACCAATATATTAGAAAATTGTGTTTCGCTTGAAAGTATTTGTCTTAAGAGCTGTGATTATCTGGAGATGGTTGAGTTTGTAGGGGATGAATTGAAACTTCAAAAGTTGTTGATGGTTGATTGTAGAGGTGTGTGCAGTATGGAGATATCGGCACCTAAACTCGAATCATTTATGTATTATGGATCAATAACTTTCGACCATGATTTTAGTAATGTATCAAAAGTGACTGATGCCTATTTTTGTTCGGAATTAGACGATAATGATGACGACTTTTTGAAGATATTATCAGCGTTTTCGCATGTTAAAATCTTGACTACTTGCTCCTCCAGTTTATTTGTACTGTCTCTATCTCTCTACTGAAGTTTTCTGTTCATTTTTAGTAAATTCTATTTTTACAGAATCTGATACTTAATTTATATATGATGGTTGTTGACATGGTAATTCTTTGTAACAGCATAAATTTGTAGAAGGCGTATTTTATGAAGATGATTTTCTGGTGGAACTACGCAATCTACTAGAATTGCAACTTGTTGTGGATTTAACAAGTGAAGAGCATCTCAATGGCATTTTTACCTTTTTCCACCTTTGCCCCCTTCCATGCTTAGAGAAACTTTTTATTCAGGTTTGTTTCTACAATTCTATTGATTTTCTAATTTTTTGCTCATTGTGGTAATTTACTTTTATCTCACAATCGTTACTTATTTTGGTCATAATATCATTTTGCCAAACAATACATACTGGCCTGAGAGATCCCAATTGTGAAATTGATCTTCTCTGTTCTTCTCAAAACTACTAAGAATTTCTTCTTCTTTGATGATCTTGTAGTTTCCAAGCAATCTCGATCAACAATATGACATAAGCGATTTGGAACCACTAGATGTGGTATTTAAAAATCTCAAATGGATCAAAATTGCCAATTACGACAGTTCACCACATGAGCTAAAATTGGTGAAGTTTCTCCTGGAGAAAGCTACAGTATTAGAATCGATATTTCTAGTCATGAATCAATGTGACATTTCAAATAATAGTTCGTCTCTAAGAACAGTTCAGGAGCAACTATCAAGTCTACCAAAGGCATCCAAAGATGCACAAATCGTTATATGTGGACCATTGGATCGTGATTGTACGATGAATCCAACACACACAAGATTTTACCATCAAGAGAAGTATTGAAATGGAAAAACAATGCATCTTGATTATGCAACCATTAATTGGAGGTGAAAATATTCCACTGAACCAAGAATTCTTGTAGTTTCGTTTTGTTATGATTGAGATTTTCATGAAGTTTTTGGCACCAATTTTGAAACATGATAATGATTTTGGTGGTCTCTTATTTTTTATTTTACAGAATAAATTGCTGGTTTCAAAGCTATGTATGAATGTTGACATGATTTGTTACGTACTTTCTTTTTTATACATTTTATGAATCTTAAAAACTTATCAGAAAGTTGAAAACATTTTCAATAATGTAATAAATATGTTGTGAGTCAGGCACGTGACATGATGTGTCAAAAATGATGAAGAAAACACGTCACCCCTATGACATGTCATGTTTAGTTACATCGTGACAAATGCATTGTCAGTCTGTGACCTGGCAGCTGTCATGATCAAATTATTTTTGTTAGATTTAAATTGCTTCTTACAAAAATATAGAAAATGCTTAAAATTATGTCTATCTGTCAAGTTTCGTAACATTACCAAGTATCATGTAACATATTGTGACTTATCAAGACTAATTTGCATGATGTATTGTGTGGTGTCATTTTTTTATTCTTGTTCTTAAACATTCTGGATTTGGATTGCTTCTATCCAATCTGAATCCGGAAGTGTATATCCCCTCCAATATCTCAAAAGATAAAATGAGTTTAATTTAACCGAGTAAAATTTTATACGGACCTGCTTTAGATTTACGGGACCTCTTTAAAATTTGTATAAGATTAAAACAGAAAAAAATCTCAACATTTTTTAATCACTGTGCAATGTTTTTGCAATTTGTTCGTAATTTTAAGCATTTTCTATATTTTTTCAGAAACAATTTAAAATCTAACAAAATTAGTTGAGCATGACTGTGAGATCACTGACTGACAATGTATTTGTCATGCTGTAACTAAACATGACATTTCAGTATTTCACTCAATCGAGTCAAATTTTATATCAATGGAGACTCCTCATGTGCCGAATATTGCAAAATATTTAATAATTTTTTTTCTTTCTAGTTTTAAGCCCAAAACTTGCTGAAATCACATCAAAATACGGAAATGTGCTCTGTATCACTATGATATGTAATTAAATTGGGCTTTAGATTGTTGTGAAGTAATTTGGGCTACATTGTCTTCTTTAATTCAAAACAGCCTATTAGGTGCAGCAATTATACTCAAGGGTAGATTTGTAATTAGGAAGCTGTTAGCATAACAGAATTGGTTAGATGGCTGTTTTGTGTTGTATAAACTTAATATTGTTACCATAGTGACAAATGAATTATTCGGGTTCGGTTCAGTGAAGTCAAAAATTCGTGATTCGGGAATAATTCGGGTATAATTCGGTAAAGATTCAAAATTATCCAGACTAGAAATCTCAGTTCTGCAAGAGAGCAAAAAAAACCAAAAACAAAATTGTTATGGAAAAAATTCAGGAAAAATACGTAAAATTCGTGAATTATTCGGGTTTAATTCGGTCAAAGTTTAGTCAACCGAATAATTCGGCGTTCGGTTCGGCATCACCCAAAAAAAAATTATTCGGATATAATTCGCAAATCTTGTGACTATAACTTGTTACTAATATACCAACAGGTTTGTTAAACCCTAATTTTTTTTTTGTTCAAAATTGAACCCCTTGAGTAGTACATACATGTTTGTTCTAAGACAATAAAAACAGGTTTCACATGAATTTGTATAAAATATTGATGTGAAAAGGTTAATAAACTTTTGATTAATGCTAATTCTATGGATTGGTACAGAATTTGTAAAATCTTAGAAGCTTAATTAATTAAGCCATTTTTGCCATGACCTCTTGTAAAATGACTTCAGTATCTGCATAGATTGATTTTGTCAATGGTTCATCCTTCTTCACTACTGCCGCCAACAGCTGCCATATATTGGAAATCAGTTATAAAGGATAATATACATAGTACAATATTTCTAGTGAAGGGATCCACTTACATCCTTTTTTGGTGACATTGGATTAAATTCTATGTTTTCAAAGTTCAAACAGTTGAATCAAACCGTTCAACATGATAGTTATGTTAAAATGTGCTTGTAGATCAAATTTTACATTTTTTTCGAATTTTTTTACTATTTATTAAGTATTTAACAAAATCACTATATTCAGACCATTGAATTTTTGTACCCATATTAATAAATAGTAAAAAAATTCGAAAATAAATGCAAAATTTGATATGCAAGCACATTTTAATATATCCATTATGTTGAATGGTTTGGATCGACTATTTGAACTTTGAAAACTTTAAAAATAAAAAATATAATTTGGTGTCACAAAAAATTTGTAATTGGATCTCTCCTCATATTTCTAAGGTGTAAAGTGAACTGCTTAGAGAAACTTTATAAGACAAAAAGTTTCTAGAGTGTGTCTAACTTTTATGGTTCCTTCATTTGAAATAATAAATATATTGTTCAAACTTCTAATAAAAAAAAATCAAAATTGTTGATGTGTTCTTCATCTTTTAGATAGGACATTTATCAATTCAGTTATTTTTGGTCATCTATATAAATTCGTTAAAACTCAATCATTAAGAATTTTAAATTCTTTGATAAAATGTTAAATTACTTTCTAATTGGTTCAAATTTACAAACAAAATATTCAGATATTGAGAAGACTGCGTTTGGATGAATCAAGAAATAGCTCGGAATAGCAACTATTCCTGGGTTCAGAATAGCAGCTATTCCTGGGTTCAGAATAGCAGCTATTCCTGGGTTCAGAATAGCAGCTATTCCTGGGTTCAGAATAGCAGCTATTCCTGGGTTCAGAATAGCAGCTATTCCTGGGTTCAGAATAGCAGCTATTCCTGGGTTCAGAATAGCAGCTATTCCTGGGTTCAAAATAGCTGCTAACCCAACATTTCATAGGAATAGCAGAATAGCAGCTAATCCGAGCTATTCTTTTGTTGAGAATAACATTTTTTTTTCATTCAAACGTGTTGTGTTGAGAATAGTTCGTCAGGAATAGCAGCTATTTCTGAATTAGCGCTATTCCTGTGTCATCCAAACATACCCTAATTTTGGGTGATATTTCAAAATATTAAATAGATATACCATAAAAATTGGTCGTACAATACATCTACTCATTAACGGATGAGGTATTAAAAATTAGTTGAAATTTTAACACATGTTCAACCAGAATATGCATGACAAGTTCATCTTTTGTTTTAGATCAAATCATGTCTTTTGGTGTGCAACAAAGGTAATTATTTATGTAGACCAGCTTTAAACTCTCAGTGGGTGATATGAACCCGAAATATTTTTATTTACCATCTTTAAAAAAAAAACATTTAACCCTATTTTTTGAAAAATTCCAGTTTCGGACATGTTTTAAACTGCTGTACCAGTAGATTGGTACCGCAATTTAAAGTTGCAGACCAGTAGAATGCATTAATTTGGGTCCGCAATTTTAAGCTGCGGTACCACTTGCTGATGTCCTAATTTAAAATTGTAGACATGGTAAAAATGAAATTTTTCATAAGATAGGATTAAATGATTTTTTTTTTAAAGAATAAATAAAAAAAATTTGGGATATGAACTCTATGTAGTGCTGAATGTTGGTACCAGTTTGTAAAACTCTTTTGGTACCAGACATTTCTTACAGTGACCAATTAAGCTTAGCCATCATATGTATATAATTCATTCAGATGTATATATGCAAGCAATAATGGTTGATAATATACAACAGTTACCATTTCAGCATTGTCAAAGAGGCGATTGGCAAGGTCGGTGAGCGGCGGTTTCTGCTCGTCAGTGGCAGCATTAATGACGATGTCAAAGTCGTAATACATAAAGGTCGACTTGAGGCACAAGTACCGCCTGATATGGGGCCAAACATCACCTTGATATATTAGATCCTTCATGGCCAAGAGATCAAATGCACATTGCTTCAATCTATACGCACTCCCCTCGGGTAAAATCTTCGCCATGTATATTCCAGTTTGAAGAAACGACCGTTTGCCGGTTTCTTCATTCGTTATCTCTGTTAAAGTTATATTGATTTTTAGGTATTAATTTACTATTCATTCAGTAGCATTCTGGTACATACTAAGACTTTAGGAAAAGAGAAAATTGAATGAATAAAATGAGAAATTTGAAAAGAACTAACTGCTTGTTACTTTTGGAACCGGCAACGGGTGGCTAGTAATCCACCACCCGTTGTCAGTGACCTCTTCATCAGCCCGTGCGGGTCCCGTCTGCAGCTGAGGAAACAATGCAATCGCACCAATTCCAAAAGATACCCTTCTTGAAATATGAAGCTTCTCATTATTAGAAGGATTAACCTGGTTTTCTCTGGAATCAGATGATGTGCCAAGGGTTGATCTGACTATGAATTTTGACACATTAGTTTGTGATTGTTTGCATTGGATGAAATTGGAGGCAACTGGATTGATGCTAGAGAGAGAAGAAACCATGGCGTGTTAGTTTTGAGCGAGAACTGAGAGAGTATAAATTAATAGAGACTGTTTCTTATCTGGCTAGAAAGAGGAGGGAAATGAGAAAATAATACCAACACCACTCAAACTATATCCACTTAAATGAGCAAGTTGATAGGATCTAATGTGGCTTTCGTGCTGTAGTTCTCTGTACAGAAGTTATTTCTAGTCCCCATGGCCCCACATGTCTGCGTTACAGGGGCCATTAGTTCAAATTATGATACCTCATGTACTGACAACGCCAGATTATATCTGAACCGTTCATTATGTCTCAGCACGACTCTCAAAGTGTTATGTGAATTAACCGGACGCGGTTAGGTAATTGAGGGAACCGGGCTCTATCAGTTCTGGATTAAGAGGCCGAAATGGCCCACTGCTAAAGACTAGCCCATAGAACTTTAATAGTTCCATAAAGAGTAAAGACTTGAAAGGTTTGATGGCCATCGGATCCAAAGTGGTTCTAACGGGTTCTTTCACTGTCGGATCTACTTTAGGATTCGTGTCCGTAATTTCGCATCTGCTTTAAAATCCCTACACAAGAATTCTAAAGCAAATCCTAAGGTGAGAGAACCCGTTAGAACCACTTTGGGTCCAATGGCCATCGGACCCAAACTGATTCCCTGATTCACAACTTAAATACTGTTCTATGATTAGCTCCTATTGGAGCAGTATGCCAGTATCACTTTTTACACATTTCGCTCTGAAAATTAAACGAGGATGGCAGTGTCAGAGTGAATTGTTAAAATTTGGAAAGAAACATCATTAGAGGCTAAGGGGCATAGTCGGAATAACAAATTGTTAAGCATGTGATTTAGTTAAAATAATTCACAGGCAAATAAGAAAGGTAATCTTAGAGGTTAAATAGGATAATTTAAAGTCTTTGAAGATAAATAAGAAATCCAAAAGTTTTCGGAGGGTATGTGAAATATTTATCCCTTATTTTTATTATTCATATAGTTGATATTGATATACTTCAAAAATAAAATTTGTACATCCTGATTATTTTAAAAAAATGGTTTATTTTGTGTGACAAGATCTTAATATAAAAAAGTTCAATGTTAAGTTTGGTGCCTTTTGTATTCAACAATATTAATTCAACGTTCTAATTTTATAAAATCAATTTGAAACGGATTATAGATTAAGCTAAGTACATATACAACTTATGAAAACCTAATCTCCCTTCCCAACTTATAGGAAGCTTGTGAGAAACTATTTGTTAATGTTATTAAAACTGAATGGGCTCTTTTAGTTACTGACATAATGGCATTGCAGATATAAACCCAACTTATTCTCTGCATCTTTTGAGTTAATGCATTTCGATTGTCTAATTTTAAACATAATTAATCTAGCTATTTAATTTTAACACAAGAGCTCTTTAATATTAGCAAGGATCTAATCTGCACGAATTTTAAAATAAATCAGATGGTCCAAATGCATTAACTCAAAATATTTTCTTTTGAGTTAATGCTGAGAATACAAAATTACAAATTACCCTTTTCACTTGAAATTCATATCCTCTGCATTAACTCAAAAAAAAATCTTTTTGAGTTAATGCATATAGACTGTCTAATCAGCTTCAAAATTTGTGCAAATTAGATCCGCACTAATATTAAAGACCCGTTTTAGGCGGAGGCCGGATCTGCTCCATTTACAATGAAACGGCCATATGTATTAACTTTTGAGTTAATGCAGACGATGCGGACTCTTCCACTTGGCAATGTGGCATTGTACTCAAAGCAGCCAGTACTTATTTTTTTTTTTTTTTGAAAACTTGGTAGTAGCTATCAAGGTTCGTGAGGAAGAATCGAACTCTCGACCTTTGGGTATAACAACTCTAGAATATTTTTTTAGTCAATTGTGCTACCTCCTCTTTCTCGGCCGGTACTTGTTTACTGTAATAATTTACTGCGTTCAAAATTATTTACCATCCCCACCATATCTCATCTCTTAGACCCGCCACCGGCCCTCCTTGCCCTCTAATAAATCGCCACAAATTAGAAACTGATAAAAGAACAAGAAAGAGATGTTGTGCTATGTGGGGAAGGCAACGAAGATCTTCATGATCGCCATGGCAGTGCTGGTGGTTGTTGGTCTAGTCCTGGTGTTTGCATTAATTATACACCGAATACCCAGAAACAGGTCCACACAAGATGGTGCCTCCTCTGATACTACCAACTGCGATCAAGGGAACTCGTACAATGTTGCATGCAGCCCCGTTTTGTTACCGGATCCGGGTGTACCCACTCCACCTCTTCTCAACCCGCAACCTCCTCCTGCTGCCCAGGGACCAGTCTTCCCTTCCAAGCCCAATTTTCAGTAGCCAAGGTTTTTTTTTCGCTTTTTTTTAAGCCTTTTAGGGAAGATTGTGTGCGTTCTCTCTCTCTCAGAGTCTCAGTAGAAATTTTTACAATTAGATAGTAGTATATTATGAACGACAAATAAAATAATTATCTAAAGTTTATTGGCTTCTGTTTCTCCGAATTCAACAAGGAAAAAAAAAGTATAATTCATTTTCACATCAATAATTTTACAAAGAAAACAACCCCACTGAATTACCAAGAAAACTTTTGGGGAAAATTTTACAATGAAACCCAATATACTATTGTATTTTAAGTTCTAGGTCACTTTTCAATTAACTCTTCACTCAAGTTACAATCAACAAAAATGCAAACAAAAACCTCTTCAACAAAGTAGCCTGAAACCCATGTAATCTCCATTAGTGATCTGTCTCCACACATCAATTGCCCCAAACAAGGTGATTATCACGGTGCTAAGCGCCATTACCACAGCAACCATAAAGACAATCAGGGAAACCCTACCCGATTTTGATATTACCCTGTGCATTGCCACTAATCCAATGGATGCTGAAGCAAAGCATATTAATCCATAAATTACTGCTTCATTGATCCTTTTCATGCCTAACAGTATGTATTGTGCCATTGACATGGATGATAAGAAGAAAACCATGAGAGAGGATGTGGCTGCGGCTGTCTGAAAAATTATGTTGTAAAATAGCAAATATGAATGAAGTAACAAAGTTAATCATCTCATTAATCAATAACAGTATCGATCTAATTACCATTAATTATGATAATAAACTAGTGGTGCTAAATATAAAGTTAGTTTCAATCAGACTATATACTATACAAGTTTTTTGTTCCATTTTAGCTGGTACATGCAAGCCGGTAGCAAACATGTTTAGTTCTGAAATGAAAGAATTGCATCAAGATTTTGTATTGAGAAACCAGAAAAGCTATGTACCTTTGGAGGTACTCCGATGAAAATAAAAACCGGGCTCAAAACTAAGCCGCCTCCTATTCCAAACAACCCGCTTAGCGCACCAGTTAAAATCGCTGCCAGAGGAAAGACATACCTAGGCAAGGATTCAAACTTGCCCTTGATTGCACTGGCCTGATTATGTAAACCGGTAAAAGTTAGTAGGCACTTACCCGTTACATCAAAAAAAAAAAAAGAATCTTAAAGAGATTCAACAGAACTTGAACTTACCCGCTTGATTATTATTTAGTACAACAGAGATTTCTAATAATTTACGGTTCTAGAAATCCAATCCGGAAGAAATTGAATATAGAAAATTAGATTGGAACAATTGTTATACCTTGTTGGTACCACATACATCATTTTCATGTTCATGTTTCTTTCTCTTGGTGTACAAAATGTATGCAGTAAAACCAATTGCAATGGGGATTTGGGAGATGGTTATCGACCAGTAGGTAACTCCACATGGCTTTATATCAATCACACCCTGAAAAAAAAAAATTAGCATTAGGAAAATTGGTGAAGAAAAGAGAAGAGTTCCACCTTTGTTTATGTTCATTAATTAACATATTTATTTTTCCTTCCAACATTCTGGTATTGTACATAACAGGGAAGGGGTTAAAGTCTCTGAAATGATAATTTGGTCCTGGTTACAAATAGAGTGTTCTAGCAAAATATTTCTAAGTCTTCTCAACATAAGACTATATAATTTGTGATTTGTACAAGGGTCTAATTCCAAAACTGTTGTGACAGCTACCTAATTAAAAACCAAAAACAACACAGCTCAGCATGCTGCTTTTGTATTTTGGTGATATATTTATTTTACCAGTTAATAACAGTAAACAACACAACCCATCTTAGCTACATCTATAGTCTTGTGAATATTCTATTTATGATGCAGCTGGCGCAATCTATGCCTACCATACATCACAAAAACTGAGCATCATTAAATTATGTTTTAGTGGAGTTTGGTAGATGTATGACAAATTTATAGTCATGTGGTTTCTGGAATGATAAGATTAATTACAGTATAATATATTGCAGGAAATCTCAGCAACTAAGACCAAATGGTCCAAATCACTGAATCATTCCTCCACAATTATTGACATACTTCTTTGTGTTATTTTGGAATTTCAACTAATGCATAATGTCATTGTTATTTTTTTTTTTATGATGACACACTTATATTTTTGTAAATACAACTTGCAAAACCATTGATTAGATAAAAGAATGTTGTGGTGACAAAGCAACATTACAAAGAAGACAAAGTAATATTTTCTTTGACCTCTAATTTATCATCTTCTAAATAACTTCTAGTTATTAAGAAGATTCTAACTATTTCTGATTTTTTTTAAAAATAATTAATAAGTGTGTATTGAAATAATGGTCAAATACGTATTGATGTAATACTTAAATTGTATATTAATTATTAAGTGATAGTTAAAAGTGTATTTTAAGAAATAAAACATTTGAGCACAAAAGATCAAGATAGTTATTGATATCTATTAAATAAAATATATGTGTTTTGATTTGATCATATCTGCATAGCAGATTTCCAACAAGTTGCATTGATATAATAGATATATGTGTACATCAGTATAATACATCAGTATAATAATTGGTGAGTTTATTTCTTCATGCGTAAATAGTTTATTAGGTGGTTATCAAGCTTAAAAAGACAAAGCAAAATCATATTCGACTATATAAGAACTTACTGCATCTTGCAATCATATTGCATCTCATATATTTTTAGTTATGCTTTTCATTAGTAGAACTAGGGTGTTCTTGAGTTCACCAAGTCTCTTGTTGAATTTAAATCTAAAACTTATCGAATCGGCTTCAAACGATGAATCTGAGCTGTTAAAACCAGCCTATCTTACGACTGATGCATTTACATATATATTTTTTTAATTTTGAAATTAATTTTGCATAGAGTCAAGTGGTAAAAAAAAGTTTCAAAAAATGAATGCATTAAATTAATTTATTAACATTCTAATTTTGATCGCTTGACTTTATATTAAATTAATTCGAATGTTTAAAATTTTTACACATAGACACATCACTCATAAGGTAGATCGATTTCAACGATTTGGATTATTCGATGGGTTTTAGACTTGGTGAACTTAAGAACACCCTACTCTGCTAACATATAAATAGATCTAATCTGTCAGACTGCTAATATGTCCATAAAGGAAGGACATAAATGTGCTACTATAATATTTGGTCGTCTGTTCTCACATAGTCAAACTAAACTTGATAAACCTAACGCATTAAAAAATATGCAATAAATGTAAGAAAAAAAAATGCAAACCTTGCCATGTTTATCTCCAAGGACAACATGTAGCACAAAAAAACACATCCAAATCATGACAAGTACCATCACATCTTTCCATGGGACCAAATTTGGCTCTCCAGATTCATTTCCCTTTCCTTCTCTCTGGTCCATTAAAAGTGGCACCTCAGCCCCACTTTCTCTCTCATCAACCTCATCTCCAACCCTAACTCTCTGCTCCTCTGATTCACACCTCCAAATCTTGCACCCAGATTGCAGAGTCATTGCAGTGCTACTTGCAAGAACTACAGCAAACAATGCCGTAATGAGCCATTCGGGAAACGTGATATTGCACAAAACCCCTATGCTTACACCAAGGAGCATGCAAGGCTGTGAAAGAAGGGTGATTTCATAATTTACCAGGGATTTGTCATCCAAGAAACAGAGAGCGTATATTACGTTTACAAGTGCACCGGCCACAACCATGAAAGAGGAGACAGCTGTGGCTGATTTGAGACTGAATCCGGCAACCAGAGTTAGAATCGGGAGAAAGAGGGACCCACCACCAACCCCACAAGCACTTGAAACAGAGGAGGCAATGAAAGAGAGTATCCATGCTATGATAGTGTTGAAATTATGATTATTGTTTTGTAATAATAGTTGATGGCTTCTCCATTGAGAAAGTTTGTGTAATATTTTCTCCATGCCATGATGAGAGGTTGGTAATTCATTCCGTAGTTGTGATCTGGAGAGAGAGAAGATAGTCAGATAGGTTAGAGAGATAGAGAGGAATTGCAAAAGAAAAGTTGTGGAGGATTTCATAGCGAAAGATAAGAATTGGAGTGTACAAAATATGCAATGTTGTTTCCTTCCAAGATACATGACAACAGGTTGTGCGCATTTATAGTTGCTATTTCATCTGGCATATTCCTTTGGGGGTGCGGAGCTTGTCCAAAACCCTTTGGACCATCTTTGTCCAAAGGGTGATAAGCACCGTGTGTGTGATGCTAATCGATTCATACTGCAAATTAATTGTTCTTTAATGAAGGAGTCAAGTCTTGCTTTCCATTGTAATGTTTTCTTCCATTACTTATAAATGGAAGCCTCCATTATTATCTTAAATGTTATATATCTTACTAGCAGGATGGAATGAATTGGTTTGTTTAGAAATGTAAAATTTAAAATATCATAGTTTAATATAAGTAATAACCTACTTCATAAAATCTACCTAATTGCCAGAATGGAGTCTGATACAGATACTCTCTCTTATCCAACTTCTACAAATCCCATGTCTCCATCCTCTGAAGAATTCAATATGAATTGCTCTTCCACATCCTCAGTTTCTGAATCCGCTTAGTAATAATAGATCTCAATTTTAGTCTAAAACTTGCTTTGTTTTTGGTACTATGATCCTTGCTGATCTCTTTGGTGATTGTTTACTGTTTTGTTTTGGTTAACCTGTATGTGGCTGAACTAATCACAATGAGGTCCCTGACCCATTGAATTTTGTATTGAACAATATTTCCGTTTCTATATGAAACAGGTGGGGGTTACCCACTTTTATCAAAAAAAAAACCTACTTCATAAAATTATAAGTAAATAACAATTTTAATTTCGTGAGTTAATGAATTTTATATACGATATTTCATTTTTTTATATTATAAATAAATCAATCTCTCTAATTAATAATTAAATTTATCTATTATAGAAGAAATTTTTATAATCATACAACAAATTTATTAATAACGAAATTAAATTGTTATATACTGCATATCAAAGAAAGAACAATGGATGTCTCCATTTGTAGGAAAAATTGTGATTTCAAATAACATGTTGTATGTTGGATTTAGATTTCAGAAATAAAGATTGAATTCCTTATTTGTACACGATATTCTGTAAAAACGAAAAGACTTACTACTATATCAACCTCTTTGGACGAAAATGATCCAAAGGGCTTTGGATAAGTTCCGCACCCTTCCTTTGGACTTTGATTATAAGATCTTCTTTGACCATGACTAAATCAATTTTCATTGACATATGATTTAATTTTTACTAAATATGTATTGTTGGGTGTTCATAAAAAACGATGTAATTAGGATATGAGTGTTGTATTTGATATTTTGATTCCAACTATTTCTAGCTAATATAGATTTCAGGTTTTGATGTTTACATTATATTTTTATTTTTAAAATTTTAATAACTTGGAATCTAAATTTAAATATAAAAGATTATGATATTTTAATTATGTTTTGTTTGTTACCAAAAGAACCAGTCTTTTGTCTAGTGGCAAAGGGAAACACCCTCAGCGTGGGAGGTCATGAATTCGAAATCCGAATGGAGAGTCTTTTATAGACAATTAAATAAACAATTAAATAGAAGTTGACATGCTTGACCTCCACCTTTCTCTCTCTCTATATATATATAAAATAATATTTTGTTTGTTACTAAGAATTTGTAAAAATATGCTATGTGAATAATTTATAGATATTAATTTTAAACTTATAAATTCATATAAAAACAAAAAATAAATAAAAAAATGTATAAATTTTTATGTACATGTAGAATAAAATAATATATATCATATCTAACGATTTTATTTTTACTAATAAATTTGAGAATAATTTTTTGTTGGGATTTAAAAAAGATGGAGATTTTTTGTCATTAAAAAAATTGAAAACAGGCGCATGATGGAGGCATTTCAAGTTTTCAACCCTCTTTAATTCTTTAAAAAATCCACAATATTTGATATTGTTTTCTTTTTAAAATAAAAATGGAAATCTTATCTCCAAATTTCATTAAATGTTGGGTGTTCATAAATTTCTCGCTATATTGTGTCCCCTGAAACATGGGGAAGCGTATTCTCTGCGGAGTCAATTCTATAAAGCTGTGTGGAGCTTTTAATCTGATCTATTCGTTTCGGATCGGACAAACCAAATCAGATTTTACAAATTTTAAGAATATATATATTTTTTTTCAATTCAGACAAAATCTAATCTGATCCGTCCGATCCAAAACAAATAAATAAAATTAAAAACTCTACACAACTCTACGGGAATTGACTCGAGAGAGGATACGCTCCCGAAACATGGCTCTATGACTCTTTTAAAAGTCATCTTACTAACTCGGCGGCCTTTGTCAATCGACTTTAAACAACTTTATAAAATATATTGATTGAGCGTCATTGTCAACTTCATAAAAAGAAAAAGTTAAATTCCATCAAATCTGCTGACCAACGGCCGACGTGTTTTATTTTAGGCCTGTTCGGCTGAGCAATCAGTGTGTTTTTGTTTTTATATGTACAGTGTTTTAGTCATTTAAATTGAATCTGAACTCAAGTTTAATTTTGTTTCTGCCTGATAGTCGAATAGAGTCTAATATCTAACATTAAATAGAAAAAAAATATAGATAGAGTCAGTTTAGCTGGAAAATTTATAAAATGTCAAGGCCGTTCAAATTTTTGGCGGCCGACAAAAGAATACAGTCGTCGAAAGTTTGAGTGGCTTTTTCCCATGAAATAGCTTATAAATGACATGTTTCTCTCTCCTCCCACTCACAATTCACTGAAATCTATTAGAAGAGAAAAAGAAGAAGAAAAAAAGAAATAGAAGAGACGATTTCAGAGACAAAAAAGAGCGAATTTTAAAGTGAATTTTCGAAGACCGAGTAACATTTTTTTTCACTTTATTTTTGTAGTTTATGTCAAAACAATCTTTTATATTTAGGGTTTTTTATTTAATTATTTATTATTTATTTTAATTAAAATATTAAAAATATTTTATATATTTCTTCAAAAATAGATAGAATACTATATAATTTGATTTATTAGAAAGACTGCAACAAATAATCCGGATCAACATTTTTCAGGTCAGATTTTTTGCAATTGCAAGAAAAATTAAATATTTATTTGTGTGTTATTGGAAAAAAATTAAAATATTTTGAATCTGAGTCATTGATTCTAGTTCAAAACTCATTTCTGATTAAATAAAAAAAATATTGTGGTTCTTCTAATACATTTAAATTCTAAAATATTGTATCTATTTAATTTTTTTTTAAAAATAAATCATTGCGTTTGCCAAAAGTAACATAAACTTTTTATTTTTTTCAAAAATAGAAGGATCACAGTATTTTCTGTATTTACCTAAAAGTGACTTTTAAATTGGGATCAATATCTCAGATTCATAACATTTTTATTTTTTTTCCAGTAACATAAAGAAATACTTTATCTTTTCTTACAACTGCAAAAAAATCGTGATGAAAAATATCGATCCGAATTATTTGTTACAGTCTTTTTAACAAATCAAATTATATAGTATTCTAACTATTTTTTGAAGAAATACATAAAATATTCCTACTATTATTATAGGAAAAATAAGAAAAATCATAAAAATTTCTAATGAAATAAAAAAAAAACCATAAATGTAAAAAACGGTTTCGGACGGAAACGACAAAACCAAAGAAATTAAAGTAAAAAAATAATATGTTACTCGGTCGTTGAAAATTTCAGCGGTCCAATTTTTTTTGGCAGCCGAAATTTTCGGCAATTTGGACGTTTTTAAATTCTTTAGAATATTTAGATTAATTTTTTTTTTTATTTAATGTTGGATATTAAAAGACAAATCAGGCCCAAGGGCCTATACATGCACAAGAAAAGATTTTCCTTTTTAGGAACATTATTTTGCAAAACCAAGGTATTAATAATAAGCGTACAAACTTACTACCATCATGGAGGCTGCAACATTTATTTTAAAACTAGAATTAAAAAAATAATTTAAATATGAGCTTGATAAACAAACACAAGAGAGAGAAAAAAGTGCTCACAAGTCAGAAAACAAAAGAAATAATAAAAATACCGCAGACTTTTTTCCAAACAAATAAACTAATTAACAGCCTGAGTAAAAGAAATAGAGAGAATTTTTTAAACCGAAAAGATAATCATTTTTAAGCAAAAATAACAAAAAAAAAAAGATAAACAAGTGGATTGCCTCTTTCAGAAGTAGTATTTCTGTGCTACTCAACTCCAACATTCCAGCTGGCACATACATGGTGGATTGCCTCTTTCAAAAGTTCTTGGAATGATATATATATATATATATAAAAGAACCTGCTAGCATGCTACGCATAGCATAGTTCCCCTTCGTGCAACGGCTCAATATTTGACTTTTTAAAATCCTAACGGTCGATCCGAACTGTTCATCTTGTTCTCCATATTAATATGTATTTGGAGACCAAATTTTACATTTTTTGGAATTTTTTTATTATTTTTTTAGATTTATTGAAAATCGTTATTTTTTATGGTCCAGATTTGCTGAAAACAGCGATTTTCAATAAATCTAAAAAAAATAGTAAAACAATTCTAAAAAATGTAAAATTTGGTCTCCAAACACATATTAATATGGAGAACAAGATGAACGGTTCGGATCGATTGTTAGGATTTTGAAAAGTCAAATATTGAGCCGTTGCACGGAGGGGAGGTATGCTATGCGTAGCATGCTAGCATATATATATATATATATATAATTTTGTCTACATTCATGAAATAGACAACTAAATTCATAATATTTTTCAATTTATTTGTTTTTTGGAAGATGTTGGTCATAGGCATGCTTCTGTATGTTCCCATTTTTTCATCTATGCACATAATCTAGACAAGGTTAGAGCTAATATCCTAATATTATCTTAATACGCGTCTTTTTCCCAATTAAACAAGAAATTTATTCAAAATGTCACCGCTACAACTATAATCATGTTGAACCGTTGATCCACAGAAATCCTTATTTAGTCCCTATTTAAAAAAATAAAATAAATGAAATTCATAGATATGTGTAATGATCTTGTTGAACCGTTGATTCTACGTGTGGTGACGTGTATATCGAATTTGTGGGTGCCTTTTTTTTTAGGAT
Organism: Carex rostrata; assembly: GCF_964058835.1. Taxonomy (NCBI): domain Eukaryota; kingdom Viridiplantae; phylum Streptophyta; class Magnoliopsida; order Poales; family Cyperaceae; genus Carex; species Carex rostrata. Next base: position 2,793,943 of record NC_135943.1, read on the forward strand.
CATGATAATAGTCTCCTCACCTCTATCTCCATTTATCACCGCACTTAACTTCTATAACTGCTTTGGGGACCACAAAAATTACAGTACTATTTTTTTTTCTAACGTATTAATCTCTATGCACATAAGTATTTATATCTAAGAACGAAAATATTTATACCTGAATAATTTTTACATAAATAATTGTACCTCCAATAAAATCTCAAATTGCATGGGGGGTCATACACGTTTTTAGAGGTGAATTTGTTTTTTTCATTCAATCACGTCCATATTTATGATGATCTATAAGAAATTTTACGAATCTAAAACTACGAACATCTTTTATGTAATTTATTCTTTCAAATGAGATTCATGATAACATACTTTCGGATTCGTCGTCACACAAGTATTTATATCTCATCGTGTAAGTATTTATACCTACACTTGAAAGTATTTTTATATATGACACTGACTGACATATGAAAGTGTTAATATCAAGTATTACAAGTATTTATATCTTTGTAAAAAATACTTAAATAGTCACCTCTTTTTGTTGTTGATAAAAATGACTTAACGCCACCGATTTCATTACTCGAACGAAACCTACAAAGTTAGAAAATTTGATACGAAACTGGTACCAATCAAACCCAATAATATATGAACAACCATCTCATTTTCCTATGAATATCTACCAAAAACTATATAACAGCTAACAACCTTCAAAAGAAACAACCAACTAAACATCATTAACAACTAGCCTATTAGCAGCTGCTGAACTCTGTGGCTCTAACCCACTTATTTTTACTATGTTCTCCTCCTGAAAACTATTGTCATCAAGCTGACGCTCTAAACCACTTGTTCTAGCTACTCTCGCCTCCTACAATAGAAAATTATCAAAGACAACATGCAATTGCAACACATCAGTAGGTAGAACTAAGGATAATGTAAGAAGAGTACCCCCTTCATTTGTATTCCACTTAAAATTGTGCTAAAGAAATAATTTGAGATTCTATAGATCTAAGAGAAGTATGAATCCCCTTAAAACAAAGTTTATTCCTTGTTAACCACATAACCTAAAGTATTGCTCCTCTCACAAGTTCGATCAAATACCCTCTCACACTTGAATAATCACCTCGTATATATTTATCATGATAAATATTTTTTTGTATGGATAAATAATTAGTGGGAACCATAGTACAACCTCTAATTTTAGAAGTAGATCCTCTAATTTTAGAAGTGTTTAAATAATTAGTGTAGACCATAGTACAATCTTTAAATAATTATCACCTTATTTAACATGGACTCTAATTTTATAAGTGTTTAAATACTTAGTGGGGATCTAAATTGTAGCTTTGGGGATAGAGGGCGAATAGGAGTGTGGGGATGAATATAATTATTCTTTTTTTATTACAATTATTTTGTGATTCATTTTTTTCTTAATGATGTTATATCATTCTTCTTTATATTATCTTGATGTATTAACAACAAAATTTATTGTTGGGTGGTTTTGGTTTGATCGTTAAAGACAGCTTTTTGAATGGAATGAGCGCAAGTTTGAAATCTAAATGGAGAATTTTTGATTAAATATTAATAGTTGAGTTGTTTGATTTTTAATTATTACCCAAAATATAAAAAGATTTATTATTAACTTTGAAGTAATTATGGACGTCACTTTGAGATAAATTCTCCGATTTCACAAAAAAAATAAGTACTTGTGATAATATATGTACTATGGATTATTTTATTTGTTTTCATGTAAGAAAAACAAGGTGAAAACAAGAAATTTAATTTTTAGCCTCTAGATAATATCTTGTATGTAGAAGATTACTGATTTGAAACTCAAATAAAAAAAACATTTTATAAATATTAAATAGTTAAGGTGGTTTCAACTTCAATTTTTATTAGAAAAATAAAAGACAAAATAGAAATAAGATATAACACTAGGGATGTGTGTGTGTATTATCTTTTGTTATAACAAAGTCCATTCAACTATCAGAAATTCTGGATTAAGATGTGATTAAGCCTCGCCTTATTTTTATTAATCAGTAAACACACAAGGCTAAATAACCACAAACAATAATAATCAAAGCAGAAGCGTAAACAAATCTCAAAAGAGCATCAGTCATACAATCCATAAATAAACATAAATATAATAACGGTACAATCCATGTCACGTCAAAATAACATCATCTAAAGAAGGGGAATACATGATCTAACAAGTATTGTATATAATATAAGAATACGGGTACTCGTGATCCTAATCAAAATCCTAAATAACAATAAATCAAACGGCGTGGCCATCAGGAACAGCTCTTGGCACCTCCTGCTGTGGACCACCAGACTCTGTACCTAAAAACCCACGAAATAACTTGTGGGTGAGTGACGAATCGCCCAGTATATGACCCAGAATTATCCTCTCATGGATCCTCTACGATCAAAGCACTTTTAATTGTAACTTACGTACAATTTATAATAATTATAATTATGCACATGTGTTAACCTATCTCAATATCTAATAAAAAGAGAACACTTTTAATCAATGCCAAAATGCAGTTAATATATTATGCCAACATGCGAAGTATTTCCAAAATAAAATACAAAAGTGTACTATATTTATAGTCAAAATGAAATCTAGTACAAACGCACTGTGTATATGAATATAATAATAATACAGATATTAAATCACCTCGTGCCTTGCCAATATAATCGATAGATCCAATACAATATAATCCAAGTACTGTGATCATAAGCGCAATGATATACGTTGCCTAGTGACATCGAGCATTGCCCACAAGTTATAAGCATGCTAGCAGATGATTATATCTAAATTCAGTATGTCATCTCGCCTAAACGATTCTTCAACCAAACATATAAAATAGGAGAAATCATAAAATGCAAATCGTAAGAACATAGTCAATCTCAGCCCTCATGAGCAGGAGAGAACTCCATTTGTCCGGCCATACTCACGGGCAATAGTAACCAGTGCCATAGAACTCTAGATCAGAACTATGCACTAAATCTTCCACAAAACTTGAGATCGGAACTGTGCAAAAAAATCCGTTATGGAACTTGAGATTGGAACCATTCGGTAGCGTAAAACAAACCTATATGGAATTCGAGATCAAAACTGTGCAGTCTCATAATAAAAACATGCCACCACGGAACTCGAGATCGGAACCGTGGTGAGGTAACCCATTCTAGGCATGTAGCTCCTAACGTAGGTGGGAAAAAAGTCCCAAATCGTTTCGTGCCACAGAACTCGAGATCGAAACTGCTCATGTGAAATGGTAAAATGAACAAAAATAATATATAGTTCCAAAATTATACATATAATATATCCTAGTAGGCCTCCAGACGAATCAAGTGATCAATCGGCTCAATGGCTGACAGGCCATCCTGAACCCCATCCTACAAGACGGAACGAAGTCACTCGGCTTCTGCTCAGCTCTCATCAAATGCATGCATGTGAATATATAATAATAATATATTGTCTTCTACGAGAAGAAGACAAAATAATAATCCTAATATAATAATATATATTTATTATATTACTCTACTCCTATAATACAGTAAATTTAGATTTTTCAGGGTCTATGCATATTCTAACTACAGTGCAGAAATGATAAACATGCTTTACAATTTTAATGCAACTACTTAAAAATAAAGTACAATGAAAGTGCGTTACTTAATTAAGGCTTTTATTTTAATATATACAGAAACGTTCGTTATCTAATTGTCTTAATTAATTAACACTCATATATTTAGAACTTGAAATAAAAAAATTGTAAATATTATTTTATTTACTTATGTGACGAGAAGTACGTTGTTGATTAGTTGTTAATTAAAATTCTATTTATTATGTCCCTAATTAAGATTGTGTTTGTTTATTAAATCAACTAATTGATTATTCCTCTTAAAAATTGTACCTTTTAAAGTTTAAGTTACGCAGGTTATTTTATTCTACTTAAGCGACGAAATCCGATATTCAATTATTAATCTAATTATACCGCTCGTTCGTCGTTTTATAAATACATATAAAATAAATACTTATGTTGTTAGTTAATGGTCCTTATTAATTAACAGCATATAAAATTATGTTTTCCAAACTAAAACTTTGTAACGCAAATTTTTATTTAACTACAAGTTGGGTGTTTTAAATTTAAATTGTTTCGGGAACATATATTGTAAATTGTATCTACTCAAATTATGTTATGAGCTATCATCGAGGCATCAAGACTCTGGACTTTTCTAATCATTTTACGAGCTATTTAGGTTTACATAAGCTTTTGATTTTATTCGATTCCTTATTTTGAACCTAAATTTTAATAAAAGCTCACATTTCATCCTTTTATTTATACCTTTCGGCCCAATTAACTTATCAATTATTTTTGGTCCAACTCAATTAATTAAAAGCCCAATTTAGTAAAAGTCCAAAGCTTTTAATTAATAAATCAACAAATTCGGATTGGGCCTAAGCCCTTAATTTGAAATGGCCCAATTATAGTAAATCACATATATAGGCCTGCCATATATTTTAAAAATCCCATTTTTGCATCTAGGCCCTTATTATTCCTATAAATCACCTAAGAGTTTATAATTTCAAAATCAGCCCCTAATAATAAATATTTGTAAATTGAACGCCAATTCAAATGCTGGTAAAAATACAACACTAAAACAGATCATCACCGAACCACTGTAAACAAGCAAAGCCGGCACCAGTAGCCTCACTGGGCTGGTACCTACTGGTACCGGCGTCACCCTGTAAGCCTAAACCAAGAAGTACACATCGAGACTCAATTCAATGAGCTTAACAAGCCCCATATCATATCAGACCAGACAAGGAAAATACAAATTTTCAGAACAGAGAAAGGGCTCCAATCGACACAATCAAGTCAGAGTTTCACAAAGCACTTAGATGATCAACCAAATAGTTAATCCAATCGGGAAAATCAACAACTCGAATTGGAAACCAACAATTGCAGCAATCAATTAAGAAACAAGGTTGCTAAGTAATTATCCGGGGGAGTTTGAAAACACACCATAGAGACACGAGAAGATGGCCGGTTCCAAGGTGAGACACCTCGCTTCACGACCGTCAACAGAAAATCACCGAGAATGAGAGGTACCAACAGCAGCACCACCAGAATCGTGCACCAACAACAAAATCCAACCCAAATCTCACAGAAAATTCAAACAATTTGGGATTTGAGACAAACCAAACATTTAGAGAGAGGTCGAATTCTCAACTCATGAGAGAGCAAAGCAAAAACCCACCAGCACTGGAGGGAGGCGACTTATATAGGAAGGTCGCGCATGGCCTCTTGCTCAAGTACGACTGTCGGAGAGAAGGGCTCAAAAGTTACGAGAATGAGTGAGATGGGACGGCGGGAACGACCAAACCAAAACAAAATCCGCTCCCGGTAGTTAACTCAGTTTTTTGCTACGGTATTTTCTACCACATGATTGCTTTAAATTTCGTGCAAATAGATGGAGCGCTGAATTGAATTAACGGAGACGGAAAATTTTAACCGCTCTCTCTCTCTCTTATTTCCTCTCCGTCCCGACCTTCTCTCTCCCGGTAGGGTTTTTTTCTTTTCCCGCCCCACTCCCTCCCATCTTGCGTTCCTCCCCCATGGAGATTCGCTAGGGTTTAGCACTTCTCTCGCGTTGCCATAGAGCCGGATAGTGATGGAGTTGTAAAGAATATTCTTTGGATTGATGGTAGAGCGAGGTGGGCATATGCCGAGTTTGGAGATGTGGTGACATTTGATACAACATACAACACTAATAAATATTGCATGCCATTGAGACTTTTCATCGGAGTCAACCACCATTGGCAAAGCATTGTTTTCGATGCATGCCTTCTTAGAAATGAGCAACAAGCCACAAATTTCATATGGCTGTTCCGTACTTGGATGCAAGCAATGTTCAACAAGGCACCAAAGACAATAATCACCGATCAATGCCTCTCTATGAAAGCTGCCATACAAGAAGTGTTTCCTAGTACAGTCCATAGATGTTGCCAATGGCATGTAATGAAGAATGCGAGGGATCAATTGTTGGTTTATGTTCACACAAAAGTATGCACAAAGTTTCAGTACAGCAAGCTGTACTTTTTAACCTTAAACACACCTTCGAGTCAGATTGCAAGTGCACAATCCTATCGTGTAGTATATTATCGGGTATCGATCACAGGGACGGTTCAAGTATCAACCGGATTCTACCTAAATTAATTAAAAACTAGAAGTTGGAAAAGTTGGTTTGGGTAATTATGTTTCCTAAGTTCAATTGCAATAATTAAATGACAAAAAGTAAAGTTTTGTTTTAAATAATAAAAGGCGTTTCCAGGGTTTCAGACTCATCTAAGTTCTGCCTCTCAGTCTCTGATACGGGTCGTACAGCTTCCTGTTCGAGTCGTATCAGTTAATACGGGTCGTACAGCTTCCTGTCCGACCCGTACTGACTTCGAGTTAATGCACCAGATACGGTTTCTTTATGTTGTTCCTTTGTGTAGGGTTTTACTGACCAGACCTAATGTTCCTAAACCTCAACCGTCGTATGTTGGTTCATTAACTTGGTATGGAATTGCAATATCTACCCTCGTCGGGTTCTAGACCTCAACTGTCGTATATTGGTCCGAATTACCTAGTTGCTTGTTTGGTATACTAAAGGTAACCTCTTATCCGTCGATAAGAGGAAATGTTCACCTTTCGGCTACTACTTGGTTTCACCTTTCGGATCACTAATCCTACCTCATGTACTTAGTTTGGTCGAGAGATTATAAAGGTTGTAATGCGCTACAGACGTGGCCATTCATCTATTGGCAAACCAATAATAATCAAACAATTTCTGCTAAGCAATTAAAATCAAACATAATCAAGCAAACACAAATTTCAACACAAAAATTCCAATATCCAAAATGCAAAACAAAACATTCGATTACATCTTAACCCTAGAAACAAAGAAAACTACTCAAACATCGTTATGAAAATAGCAAAACAAAAGATAAATAGACAATTCATGACAAAACCCGAAAATATGAAGAAGATTCGTCGGAATTCTTGCGATTTCCTCGTCTCGACTTCACCTCCAAGTCAGCCGTCAAGAGATGTCTAGGGTAAGCTCCAGTATGCCCAGATTACCTCTCTGGTAGGTGGAATCACGTTCTTATGGACCCAAGACCGACTTTCCTTCATTCAAAGCTCTTTCCAAACTTCCAGATTTGCCTGACACGACCCGTATCAGAATTGACACGGACCGTACAGGATTTCTGGACTTGCCTGTTTCTTTTGTTCAAATTGTAGATCTTCTCGCAAGCTTTCCGAAAAGTCGAAGAACGCTGAAAACGGAGTTACGAGTCAAAAGTTATGACTGTTTTAGTTCAGACGCTGAAATTTCAGCAGAATGTTGTAAGACCCGTGTCAGAATGTGTAAGACCCGTGTCAGAACTTCAGAAAACAGATTTTCTTCCCATTTTCGCCCGTTTCCTGCAAGATAAGAATAGAAGCGCAGCAGTACCATATTCTATAGATATTTAATGGAATAAACATGGTTATACTGTTTTGGGCACATGTTTTGGTACAGAATTCGGTCGGAAATATAGATATAATAGCGTGATATCAAATTCCCCCAAGCTGAAATCTTGCTTGTCCTCAAGCAAAAATCCCAACTTACGTACCAGGTTGGTCTTTAAACTACCTAAATGCAAAATAAATTCCTAAATGTGAAAATTTACATGAATTGCTCTTATTAAGAACCATGAGAATCTTTTTGGATACAATTTGGATTTTTCTTGATTAATTTTGATTCACCCCACTAATCGATTAATCAAACTTCAAATTCTGAAATGTTTTAATATTTGCAAAGCTAATTACCCGAATTGATCAATATTTCATTCTTTCACTGAAACTATGCCCTCGTTTGTGGTGATTTTTCTTATTTTAGCCCCCCCAAGCTTGAAACAAGCTTAGGTCAGAAAGTTGCGGACTTCGTGTGTTGATGTATGTAAAAGTTATTTTCTTTTCCAAGTTTGGGAGACGAGCTCAAATGCGCCCAATAGGACTTATTGCCAGTACTCTTATTTTCAAGCTTCACAATATTGTTCTATGAAATCAAGAATACATGTCGGTAAATTTTCATGATTTTTGAAGGTGGTTTGATATGTTAACCAGAGGTGCAAAGTTGGGCTCAGAAGCACTCCTTCAGCAGTTCAGGCAATTTTTGAGAGCCGATATCTCACGATCTGTTTTGATATTTTCTATGAAACTTCACAGTCTTGTTCTATGAAGTCAAAAATGCAAGTCGGTAAATTTTCATATATTTTGAAGGTGCTTTGATATATTAACCAGAGGTGCAAATTTGGGCTCAGAAGCACTCCTTCAGCAGTTCGGGCAATTTTTGAGAGCCGATATCTCACGATCTGTTTTGAGATTTTGTATGAAACTTCACAGTCTTATTCTATGAAGTCAAGAATGCATGTCAGTAAATTTTCATATTTTTTGAAGGTGTTTTGATATATTAATCAGGGGTGCAAAGTTGGACAAAAAATTCCCAAAAAAATATTATTTTCCTAACTCCAAACTCTAAAAAAAAAAAATAAAAAAAAATAAAATATCCGGGCCGCGGAAAATATCCGCGCTCGGAAAAAAAAAATAAATTTTTTTTTCGGGGCGCGAATTTTTTCCGTAGCCCGGAATAAAAATTCTGGAGCGCGGAAAAAATCCGCGGTTTGGGTATTTTTAAAAATTTTGCTGAAATCTGGTTATTTTTAATAAAATATTTTTTTTAGTGGGTATTTTAAAAAAAATCGGACAAAAGAGTGTTTATTGAAAAGTAAAATAATTTCTATCAAAAAAAAGAAAAGTAAAATAATTATCTAAAATTTATTGGCTTCTGTTTCTCCGACTTCAAAAAAAAAAAGTATAATTCATCTTCACATCAATAATTTTACAAAGAAAACAACCCCACTGAATTACCAAGAAAACTTTTGGGGAAAATTTTACAATGAAACCCAATATACTATTGTATTTTAAGTTCTAGGTCACTTTTCAATTAACTCTTCACTCAAGTTACCATCAACAAAAATGCAAACAAAAACCTCTTTAACAAAGCAGCCTGAAACCCATGTAATCTCCATTAGTGATCTGTCTCCACACATCAATTGCCCCAAAGAAGGTGGTTGTCATGGTACTAAGCGCCATTACCACAGCAAGCAGAAAGACAATCAGGGAATTTCTACCCGATTTTTCTATTACCCTGTGAATTGCCACTAATCCAAAGGATGCTGCAGCAAAGCATATTAATCCATAAATTACTGCTTCATTGATCCTTTTCATGCCTAACAGTATGTATTGTGCCATTGACATGGATGATAAGAAGAAAACCATGAGAGAGGATGTGGCTGCGGCTGTCTGAAAAATTATGTTGTAAAATAGCAAATATGAATGTATTAGTAACAAAGTTAATCATCTCATTATTCAATAACAGTATCGATCTAATTATTATTAATTATGATAATAAACTAGTGGTGTTAAATATAAAGTTAGTGTCAATCAGACTATATACTATGCAAGTTTTTTGTTCCATTTTAGCTGGTACATGCAGGCCGGTAACAAACATGTTTAGTTCTGAAATGAAAGAATTGCATCAAGATTTTGTATTGAGAAACCAGAAAGGCTATGTACCTTTGGAGGTACTCCAATGAAAATTAAAACCGGGTTAAAAATTAGGCCGCCTCCTATTCCAAACAACCCGCTTAGCGCACCAGTTAAAATCGCTGCCAGAGAAAAGACATACCTAGGCAAGGATTCAAACTTGCCCTTGATTGCACGGGCCTGATTATGTAAACCGGTAAAAATTAGTAGGCACTTACCCGCTACTTCAAAAAAAAGAAAAAAAAGAAGAAGAATCTTATAGAGATTCAACAGAACTTGAACTTACCCGCTTGATTATTATTTAGTACAACAGAGATTTCTAGTAATTTACGGTTACTAGAAATCCAATCCGGAAGAAATTGAATATAGAAAATTAGATTGGAACAATTGTTATACCTTGTTGGTACCACATACATCATTTTCATGTTCATGTTCCTTTCTCTTGGTGTACAAAATGTATGCAGTGAAACCAATTGCAATGGGGATTTGGGAGATGGTTATCGACCAGTAGGTAACTCCACATGGCTTTATATCAATCACACCCTGAAAAAAAATTTAAATTTAGCATTAGGAAAATTGGTGATGAAGAAAAGAGAAGAGTTTCACCTTTGTTTATGTTCATTAATTAATATATTTATTTTTACTTCCAACATTCTGGTATTGTACATAACAGGGAAGGAGTTAAATTCTCTGAAATGATAAATTGGTCCTGTTTTCAAATAGAGTGTTCTAGCAGAATATTTCTAAGTCTTCTCAACATAAGACTATATAATTGGTGATTTGTACAAGGGTCTAATCCCAAAACTGTTGTGACAGCTACCTAATTAAAAATAAAAAAAAAAACAGCTCAGCATGCTGCTTTTTGTATTTTGGTGATATATTTATTTTTACCAGTAAATAACAGTAAACAACACAACCCAGCTTTGCTACATCTGTACTCTTGTGAATATTCTATTTATAATACTTGAGCTGGCGCAATCTATGCCTACCATACATCACAAAAATTGCGCATCATTAAATTGTGGTTTAGTTGAGTTAGGTAGATGTAGGACAAATTTACAGTCATGTGGTTTCTGGAATTATAAGATTAATTACAGTATAACATATTGCAGGAAATCTCAGCGACTAGACCAAATGGTCCAAATCACTGAATCATTCCTCCACATAATTGACATACTTCTTTGTTTTATTTTGGAATTCAACTAATGCATAATGTCATTGTTATTTCTTTTTTTATGATGACACAATTATATTTTTGTAAATACAACTTGCAAAACCATTGACTAGATAAAGGAATGTTATAAGCAGTGTTTTAAAATGTGGTTTTGTTCATGCATGTCGAAGGCCACTGCATATCGCATATGCGGTATGCGGACGCATATGCGGATTTTAAAATAAAAATTCACGTATATATATATATATATATATATATATATATATAGTAGAACTAGGGTGCTCTTAAGCTCACCAAAGTTTTGGTGAGCTTAACTCTAAAACTTATCATATCGATTTCAAATGACAAATCCGAACCGTTGAAACCCGCCTACCTTACGTGTGATGCATCTACATGTAAAAATTTTAAACATTCGAATTAATTTAGTATAAAGTCAAGCGGTCAAAAAACGTTCAAAAATGAATGCACTAAAATTAATTTATTAACCTTCTAATTTTGACCGCTTGACTTTATACTAAATTAATTCGAATGTTTAAAAATTTCACATGTAGATGCATCACACGTAAGGTAGGAGGGTTTCAACGGTTCGGATTCGTCATTTGAAATCGATTTTATGAGTTTTAGAGTTAAGCTCACCAAAACTTTGGTGAGCTTAAGAGCACCCTAGTTCTACTCATATATATATATATTCATATTCATATATTTGAATTTATTTTTACATAATGACATAACCAACAATAGTTTTTTTTTTACTTTTTTCACATTAATTTTAATTAAAATACAATCAAATTATCAAAACCGCATGGAATGACTGCATGGCCGCATGAAAATCTGCATATCCATTTTTTTTATTCCGCATGACCGCATATTCAGACAGCATATGCGGCCGCATGGTCAAAACCGCATGAAAAAACCGCATGGGTATTTTGAGCACGGTTGCCGACCGCATACGCATATGCGGCCCATGTGGCCGCATTTTAAAACACTAGTTATAAGAGAATGTTGTGGTTGTTGCCGTATGAAGCCCAAAATGAATATGGGCTTTGGCCCATATTGCTACTCACGGAATGAATTTTCAAATGGAAATTAAAAGGGCAGATAGAGACAGAGAGAGATTGAGGGGGTTTAAGCCATGTGTTTCTTCTCTTAAACTTGCTCTCCAAGCTCATTTTAGGTTTTTTTTGCTCTCTTGTACTTGAAAATATCATAAATTAGTGTATGAAATTGTAAGAGAGTATTAAAGTGGGTGTTAGAGGCTTGTTAATCTTCTTGTATTTGTAAAGACTTCTTGATATAGTAAAGTTGCACCGTGTGCTTCTGTAGTTTTTTTTCGAAAGAGTTTTTATGTAAAATCTTGTGTCTCTCTTTATTTTCTTGTGCTTGATTGGTTGTTTGTGTTGGCTTCTTGTTTATCTTTCATATTTCTTTATTTGGTCGGATATTGGTGTATGCCCGCAAGGTGTTCGACGAAATCACTCCTTGAGTGCTTCCACGTCTGAACCCCAACAATTGGTATTATAGCACGTTGGGTTTTGGCATAGGAGTGATTGAAACTTGAGTTGATTTAATTTGAGCTTGTATTTGTGATTACACATGTATAATAGAGAAGGCTATGAAATTTGAGAAGTTGAATGATAACAATTGGGCTATTTGGAAAATATTGATGGAGGACTACTTAGTGTATCAAGGGAGTTGGGTTTACCATTGATTGTGGTAGTAGTGTGTAACCTATGAACATGGAGGATTATGAATAGGAGAATCTTGGTCGGAAATGTTTGGCGGCTATAAGGCTGTGTATTTCACCATCGATCTTGTTTGATGTCTACTAATGTAAGACCACTTATGAGCTTTGGACCATATTGGAGCAATTATATGAGCAACTTTCGGGTGTAAATAAGATGCATGCTATGAAAATGTTATTTCTCTTGAAAATAAGGGATGACATATCAATGAGAGCGCATGTGAGTGAGTTCAACTCGATTGCGGCTCAATTGAAGTACTTCAAGGTTAACCTTGATGAAGAGGTATTATGCTTATTACTTTTGAGTTCTTTGCTTACTAGTTGTGATACTCTTGTTACTACTGTTGCGAACACAATGGGCAAAAAATTCAAGTTGAGTGATGTTGTTGCTTCGTTGTTGAATGAGAAAACTAGAAATGCTACAATCCAATTGAGAATCGGGCCTAGTAAGGTATTGATGGTTGGTGAAAGGGGGAGGCCGGTTACTAGGAACAATTCCTCGGGTAGAAGGGTTGAATCTCAAGGCCAAAATTTTTGTTGTTGGCATTGCAAGAAGGAAGGGCATTTGAAGATATATTGTCCTCTCTTGAAAAATAAGCAAAATGATAAGAAGCATAATAGTGAAGCAAGTATAGTTTCCAATGAAAGAGGAGGTGTGGTGACACTAAGTGTGAGTTCAAACATGGATGTTTTGATGTTGGATTTGGGTGTCTCATTCCACATATGCTCGGATCATTCTTATTTTGTTAATTATCAAGAGGTAGAAGGTGAAAATGTCTATCTTGGTGATGACTGATCATGTAGGATTGTCGGAATTGGTGATGTTGAGCTTGAGCAAGCTAATGGAAGGCAATTGAAATTGAGTAATATGAGGCATGTACTCGAAATTACCAATAATTTAATATCGGCGGGTCAACTTGATGACGACGGTTTTGTTGTGACTTTTGGCAAGGGATTGATCATGGAAAATGTCAAAAGGTTGCATGACATTGAGGCAAAATAACGGAAGTTTGTACATTCTTCATGGAGCACCTCGAAGAACTGTTGTGGCTACGACAAGTGAGCATGCAGATATGCAAGTGTGGCACAACTGACTTGGTCATCTAAGTGAAAGAGGTATGAAGGTGTTACGAAATGAAAATTTTATTCCTTCTTTTGATTGTTCATCTCTTGAAATTTGTGTTCATTGTATTATAGAAAAACAAAAGAGAATGAATTTTAAGAGGAATGAATCCCATAGAAAAGTGAAACCATTTAAATTGGTTTATTTCGATGTGTGTGGCCATTTAATGTCAAATATCTTGTTGGAGCATCTTATTTTGTTATTTTTTTACATGATTTTTCTAGAAAATGTTGGATTTATCACTTGGAGTCAAAATATAAAGTCTTTGAAACTTTTAAGAAGTTTAAAACCCTTGTTGAAAATGAGATAATGATGGTGAATTTTGCTCTAACGAATTTGATGATTTTTGTGTGAGGCATGACATTTGAAAAGTGAAGACGGTTCCACATACACCGCCAGAAAATAGGATCATTGAAAGAATGAACCGAACCATTCTGGAGCGGATTAGAAGTATGTTTTCTCACTTGGGTCTTCCAAAATCATTTTGGACCGAGGTGACCAACATCCCGATTTATGTAATCAACCGATCACCAAGATTGGTATTAGACGGTGGCAAACCAAAAGTCGTGTGGAGTGGTAAGAAACTTTATTATGATCACTTGCGAATTTTTAGTTGTGAAAATTTCAAATGTGAAGAGGAATAAGCTTGATGTCAAGTCACAGAGGTGTGTATTTGTTGTTTATGGTGGTGATAATTTGGATTATAGGGTTTGGGATTCTATTGAGAATGAGACAATTAGAAGCTAAGATGTCATATTTCATGAAAATGTGATGTACATGAAAAATTATGAAAATGAGCAAAATAAAGATTGACATGTGAAGAATCATGTTGATGCAAGTGTTGCACCTAGTATTAGTGTAATAATCTAGAAGTCAATAATACGATAATTGATTATATATAAAGCTTTGTTCATGAATTGGATGATTAATATCATTTTGTTGCCTTGAGTATTATTGCATTTATGGATCATTTCGAGTTCATGACTGAAATTGTGAAACTCCATAATATAGATGATATATACTCTTAAAAGGTCACTGGCCAAGGTAATTAGCAGGAACACTAATTACCGCTGTAAGGTTAGTATGTGGATTAAATGATGGTCAAGTTTTACAGACTATAGACAAGGAGTTGTCATTTTAATCACATAGATATATGTTCCAGGAACATGATATCTGACAGACCCCGAATGAAACATTATACGGAATTGTGTTCGTGTCATTAATTCTTTCATTCAGTGTTAAGTTCTAAAGTATGAGATATTCATCTTTCCTACTAAGAAATGTATATGTGTGATTGTTATCAAACGCTGTCGGTAAAATGCAGTTATAACGGTAGCTCTTCGGTATACATGGCTTAGCTGAGGTAATGATGGTTTACCAAAAGTACTATTGTCCCTCGTATCTCTATACGAGCTATAGCATCACTGGGCCCCTTGATAGAGTAAGATTATCAGCGCGCGGTATGATTACAAGAGTAATCGTATTTGATAATCTGCTCAAGATCAAGAAAAGATTAAGTTTACAAGGATGACACACACCTATCTTGAAACTAATCTGATAGCTATGAGACAGAAGAACAAACACAAGTAAATTGTTTACTGGATCATGTATTGTACTGTACAGCATCATCTGTGTAATTGGATGGTCATGATGTATACTGCCAGATACCGCTCATGATTATAGAAGTTAAAACAGTTTTAACTCTATTTACCAACATAACACAGATCCTATTGGGTCACACCATATAGGAGTTAATCGGAGAATCTTATTGTGATTGATTATAAATTGGTTATGATCAATAGTAAGATGGTTATAATTAATTATACGTGTTATAATTAAATTATAAATGTTATGTAAAAATAACAAGCAAAAACATTGGTTAATTTATAAACGTGTATGACACGTTGTATTCGATCTTATCCACATGACATGTCATCATCCTTATCCATTCAATGACATATCTTGTAAATAGGCATATGTTGAGGGGTATTTTGGTCTTTTGCGAACCTCCTCAAAAGCCTATAAATAGAGGGGTGCATGTAGAGAGAAAAACCACTAATTCACTCGTATCGTTTCGTGTCGAAACGAATCGGTATTTTCTCTCTTTCTCGATTTCTCTCCCAAATAGTGTTTCGGTTGAGAAAAGAAAGTTATACGTAGTTGACGTATAATCTTGCGGGTTGTTGTGAAGTATATTTACGGGATCGGTGAATAGTGTTTTCCCGAATTTTGCGATATGTCAGTTTTGCTTATTTGTGAAACTGAGTAGCTGAAAATTCGTGTTTACGGGTTTTCGTCTTTTCCTTGTGAATAGTGTTTTTGCAGAATTTTGCAGTTTACGGTATTTCTGGCAAAAGAAATAAACCGCTCTCTGGTTAGTCCTGGTGGATAACCTATAGAGGCACCATACGTTTGGTGCTCCGAGGAGAATCATTCCCGTGATGAAGCTCTACTTGCTCGGTCTGCATTCCAACTGTGATTTGGAAACAAGGTATAAATATGTTATATTAATCTATTTAATTGGTAAGTAGTTTAAAGTTTTAGAAATCAATCATGGAGTAGATCTGTAAAAGGATTAAATTGGGTTTTGATGCCAAAGGAATACTGAAGGTGGACCGCCTTGGAAAGTTTCCTGACATACCCCGTTTAATCCTTGGCTTAAGTTAGAAGTAAAATTTTTGTTTTACGTTCTTTCCGCAGCTTAAGCCTAAACGGATTTTGGTTACCCCGAAACCCAACACCTAGGATGGTAACACATCCTCAAGATGGTGGTGATGACCATGAGGATGAGAGTGAGTCGGTGGAAACGCATGAAAGTGAAGGCGCAAGTGAAAATGAGCACACTAATACCCCGGTACATGAGTTGAGGAGATCAACTCATATTTCTCAACCTATACAAAGGTATTCTTCTTCTCTATGTTATGCTTTATTTGTGGATGCGGATGAACCCGAGTCATTTCATGAGGTTATTGATTGCCTGGAAAAAATCAAGTGGCTAAGGGTAATGGAGGATGAAATGAATTTGTTGTATCTATATGAAACTTGGGAGTTTGTGAAACTTTCAAAGAAAAATAAAACATTGAAAAATAGGTGGATGTTTCTGTTGGAGAATGATAAAGGGTATGTTGACGCCGTTCATGCGGGTTGTGAAAAGACAAGTAAATCTGCAACGCATTGTGTTTTTACTATTAGTGGTGGAGCCGTTAGTTGGATGTCTTGTATACAAGACATTTTTGACATGTATGCAACCGAGGAGAAATATATTGCATTGACCAAAGTGACCATAGAGATGATTTGGTTGAAGTGTTTGCTTGGACACTTTAAATTAAAGCAAAATAAGTATGTGGTGCATTGTGATAATCAAAGCACTATACACCTTGAAAGGAATGCGGTGTATCACTCAAAGATGAAGCACATAGATGTGTGATACCACTTGATCCGTGATGATGTGCTTGATTGTTGGCAATTGATCGTGCATAAGGTTCATGCGATTGAGAAGATTGCTGACATGTTCAAGAAGGTGGTGCCTCTGGATAAGGAGGCATTCCGGGTTGGTTGAGTAATCGAATGTTGGAGCGCGGTGCAGTGCTTGTGAGATCAAGTGAGAGTTTTGTCTTCAAGTGGGAGATTGTTACCGTATGAAGCCAAAAATGAATATGGGCATTAGCCCATATTGCTACTCATGGAATGAATTTCCAAATGGAAATTAAAAGGGGAGGTAGAGACAGAGAGAGATTGAGGGGGTCTAAGCCATGTGTTTTTCTTCTTGAACTTTCTCTCCAAGCTCATTCTAGGATTTTTTGGTCTCTTTTAACAATTTATCTATACACTTGAAAATCTCATATATTAGTGTATGAAATTGTAAGAGAGTATTAGAGTGAGTGTTAGTGGCTTGTAATCTCATTGTATTTGTAAAGACTCCTTGATATAGTGAATTGAAGTTGCGCTGTGTGCTCCTGTGATTTTTTTCCGAAAAGGTTTTCACGTAAAATCTTGTATCTCTCTTTTATTTTCTTGTGCTTGATTGGTTGTTTATGTTGACTTCTTGTTTAACTTTCATATTTCTCAATTTTGTCAGGTATTGATGTATGCCCATAAGGTGTTCGATGAAATCACTCCTTGAGCGCTTCCGCGTCTGAACCCCAATAATGGTGACAAACCAACGTTACAAAAAACACAAAGGAATATTTTCTTTGACCTCTAATTTCTCATCTTCTAAATAACTTCTAGCTATTAGGAAGATTCTAACTATTTCTCATTTATTTTGTAAATAATTAAGAAGTGTTTATTGAAATATGTATTGATGTAATACTTGAAATGTATATTAATTATTAAGTGATAGTTAGAAGTGTATTTTAAGAAATAAATGAGTACAAAAGATCAATAGATATATGTGTACATCAGTATAATTGGTGAGTGTATTTCATCATGCGTAAATAGTTTATTAGGTGGTTATCAAGCTTAAAAAGACAATGCAAAATCATATTCGACTACATATGAACTTACTGCATCTTGCAATCATATTGCATCTCATATACTTTTAGTTATGCTTTTCATTGCTTATTTAACTTCAGAATCATGTCCGGGTTTTTGTAAACAGATCTAATCTGTCAGACTAGCTACTAACATGTCCATATAGAAAGGACATGAATGTGCTACTATAATATTTGGTTATCTGTTCTCACATAGTCAAACTAAACTTGATAAACCTAACGCATTAAAAAAAAAAAAAAAAAAATATTGCAAACCTTGCCATGTTTATCTCCAAGGACAATATGTAGCACAAAAAAACACATCCAAATCATGACAAGTACCATCACATCTATCCATGGGATCAAATTAGGTTCTCCCGATTCATTTCCCCTTCCTTCTCTCTGGTCCAGTAAAAGTGGCACCTCAGCCCCACGTTCTCTCTCATCCTCAACCCTAACTCTCTTCTCCTCTGATTCACACCTCCAAATCTTGCACCCAGATTTCACAGTCATTGCAGTGCTACTGGCAAGAACTACAGCAAACAATGCCGTAATGAGCCAGTCGGGAAACATGATATTGCACAAAACCCCTATGCTTACACCAAGGAGCATGCAAGGCTGTGAAAGAAGGGTGATTTCATAATTTACCAGGGATTTGTCACCCAAGAAACAGAGAGCATATATTACGTTTACAAGTGAACTGGCCGAAACCATGAAAGCGGAGACAGCTGTGGCTGATTTGAAATTGAGTCCTGCGACCAGAGTTAGAATCGAGAGAAAGAGGGACCCACCACCAACCCCACCAGCACTTGAAACAGAGGAGGCAATGAAAGAGAGTATCCATGCTATGATAGTGTTGAAATTATGATTATTGTTTTGTGAGGATAGTTGATGGCTTCTCCATTGAGAAAGTTTGTGTAATATTTTCTCCATGCCATGATGAGAGGTTGGTAATTCATTCCGTGGTTGTGATGTGGAGAGAGAGAAGATAGTCAGATAGGTTAGAGAGATAAAGAGGAATTGCAAAAGAAAAGTTGTGGAGGATTTCATAGGGAAAGATAAGAATTGGAGTGTACAAAATAGGCAATGTTGTTTCCTTTCGAAGGATTTTTAAACTGTGAAAGAAAGATGACAACTGTTCAGGTTGTGCGCATTTTATAGTGGCTATTTCATCTGGCTTATTTCTTTGAACTTTGATTATAAGATCTTCTCTGACCATGACTAAAAGCAACTTTCATTGAAATATGATTTAATTTTTACTAAATATGTATTGTTGGGTGTTCATAAAAAACGATGTAATTAGGATATGTGTTGTATTTCATATTTTGATTCCAACTATTTCTAGCTAATTTAGATTTCAAGTTTTGATTACATTATATTTTTATTTTTTAAATTTTAATAACTTGAAGACTACATTTAAATGTAAAAGATTATGATATTTTAATTATGTTTTGTTTGTTATCAAAATAACTAACCTTTGGTCTAGTGGTAAAGGGAAACACCCGTGTGGCGGTGTGAGAGGTCGTGGGTTTGAAATCCGAATAGGAGGTCCTTTATAGTCAATTAAATAGAAGTTGATATGCTTGACCTCCACCTTTCTATATATATAAAAAGAATTGTGTTTTGTCTTTTACCAAGAATTTATAAAAATATGCTGATGTGGATAATTTATAGATATTAATCTTTTAACTTGTAAATTTATATAAAAACAAAAACAAAATAAAATAATATATGTCATATTTTGCGGTTTTATTTTGACTTATAAATTTGAGAATGATTTTCTGTCGGGATTTAAAAAAGAATGGAGAATTTTTGTTATTAAAAAAATTAAAAACAACCACATGATATAGACGGAGAATTTTTGTTATTAAAAAAAATTTAAAATACCCACATGATATAGACATTTCAACCCTCTTCAATATAGATATGGTGGTACTTAATTCTTTAAAATATCCACAATATTTGATATTGTTTTCTTTTTAAAATAAAAATGGAAATCTTATCTCCAAATTTCAGTAAATTTTGGGTGTTCATAAATTTCTCGCTATATTGTGTCCCCTAAAACAAGGCTCTATGAGTTAGAGATGAAAACGGAGCCTGAATCCGCTCCGTATCTGGAGCAAATCCGAATCCGTATTAAACGGAGCAGATAATTGCTGGATTCGGATCTGGATAATTTAGTGATGGAGAACAAAATTATCAGATTCGGATAATTTTCTGAAATGCCTAACGGATCAGATATCCGAATGTATCGGGTAGTAGCTCCAATGTTAACAATCCGCCTCACGGAATACAGCCCCCGCTTCTCAACTTTACTTTGACTGGACTGCAGTGCTATATATGGGCTTTTAACTTATATATTTATTGTGGGACTAACTGATGACACAAGTCCGGTACTATTATTTTCTTCTTAAATTTATATGATTAAATTATTCAAGAATTATTCGAATCCGTATTCATGAACTATCTATTCCGTATCCGTTTAAAACGGATTTGTTTTGAATTTTGATATTTGTTTACTATCTGTATTTGTATTCGTATCCACTCATTATCCGACAAATGCGAATGTAATATCAGCATTATTCGCTCCGTTTTCATCCTTATCTATGACTCTTTTAAAACTTAAAAGTCATCCTACTAACTCCTCGCCCTCTCAATCGACTTTAAACAACTTTATAAAATAAATTAATTGAGCGTCATTGTCAGCTTAATAAAAAGAAAAAGTTAAATTCAATCAAATCTGCTGCCCAAGGGCCGACGTGGTTTTTAATATCTAATATTATAGAAAATAATAGATATATTCAGTTCAACTAGAAAATTTAAAAAATATTCACTGTTCAAATTTTTGGCGGCCAAAAAAAAGTAGGGCTGCCGAAAGTTTGAGCGACTTTTTCCTGTGAAATTGACTATAAAAGACATGTTTCTATCTCCTCCCACTCACACCTACTCCCACTCACAAGAGAAAGAGAAAAAGGTTTGCAACTGGCTATAAAAAATTCAGACTGTTTCTATCAGGCGCATGTTTGCAACTGGCTAATAATAAAGCCTCGGACCCGCATGACCTGCCGCATGAATTTTTTAAAGAGGAGAGTTCAAATGCCTCCATCATGCCTCCATCTCTTTCTATCATTTTCAAAGTTCAAACAGTCGATCCGAACCGCTCAACCTAACCTCCATACTAAAATATATTTGGAGACCAAATTTTATATTTGTAGAAATTTTTTTACTATTTTTTTAGATAGGTACAAAAATACTGTTTTTAGATGGTTCAGATTTACTGATTTTGTACCTATCTAAAAAAATAATAAAATTTTTTTTAAAAATATAAAATTTGGTCTCCAAACATATTTTAGTATGAAGGTTAGGTTGAGCGGTTCGGATCGACTGTTTGAACTTTGAAAATGATAGAGAGAGATGGAGGCATGATGGAGGCACAAAAACATGGAGGCATTTGAACCCTCCTCTTTTTTAAATAATATTGGGAATATTTGAAAGGTAATATCATGCGCATGTTTGCTGATTTTTTTTATCACAGATTGAACCTTACTCAGGTTAACAAGGTTAATATTGTCATTATACCAAAAAAGGAGAATGCAAAAGCCGTGGCGGATTACCGACCGATTAGTGTTATAAACATATCATTCCAAAACTGTTAACAAAGGTTCTATCAAATAGACTACGACTCATGTTGCCGAGTCTAATTAATTTCCTCCCACCAAACAACATTTATACATAACAGACACATCGCAGAGAATTTTCTATCAAATCGGGAAATATTGCAACATGTCTCGGACTAAAAAAAAGGGGCAATTTTTGCAAAAACTGATTTCGTCAAGGCTTTTGATTCAATTGATTGAAATTTTTTTCTTAAGGTGATGGAGGCTAGGGGCTTTCCAAGAAGGTGGATAAAATGGATAGAAACGATACTGACCACGTCATAGTCTAGACTCCATCTCTCCTATGCTTTACATCATTGCCGCTGATGTATTCCAATAAATGATAGCTTTGGCAAATGCAATTCTACCAGAATCTCTGTCCAACAGATGCTCTCAGGCAATAATAGCCCTCCAATATACGGATGATACCGCGGTCATAGCAAATGCTAGTTCTGAAACCTTGGTCACTTTAAAATTAATTTAATTCTAAGATTATTCGCAAACCTATCGGGGCTAAAGTAAATTATGAAAAGAGTAATTTCGTACCATTCGACATTGATTCAAGGGCAAGGTGTGAGGCAAAGGTAATTCTGATGTTCAGTCAGGTTTCGTTGCCTATTGAGTATCTTGGAATGCCATTATCAATAAATGCACCGGCCTGTAGAGATTTTCTACCTCTCATTGAAAAATTAGAAAAAAGGATGGAAGGGTGGAAGGGAAAACTTATATCGAGGGGGGTGTTTACAATTGGTCAAGTCGATTCTTTCGGCAATTCCAATTTATTACATGATGTGTTTCAAACTACCGTAGTGGGTAATTGACATGATTGATGCGATTAGGAGGGGTTTTCTTTGGAGAAGAAATGAGGAGAGTAGGGCAATTTCCTTTGTATGCTGGAGTGCCATTTGTTTACCAGTAAAGAATGGAGGGATGGGGCTTCATGATTTAGCAGTACACACACTAGTGGAAAAATAGGAATCAGGATCGGCCTATCTGGATCGGCTATATAAAACAACCGATACTAATACCTATCTGAATTGGTTTTCTGAACAAAATTGATCCTAAAAACTAATCAGATCGGGTTTTTTGGTCAACCGATCCTAATTAATGGACTATTGGGATCAGTTGTTTGTTAGAACCAATCCAGATACTATCAGGATCGGTTTTTAGAAACAACCGATCCTAATAGTCCATTAATTAGGATCAGTTGTTCTAAAAAAAACTGATCCCAATAGTATCAGGATCGGTTGCTATAAACAACTGATCCTAATTTATGAACTATTAGGATCGGTTGTTTGTAAAAACAGATTCTGATAGTATCTGGATCGGTTCTAACAAACAACCGATCCTAATAGTCTATTAATTAGGATCGGTTGTTTATAAAAAAAAACGATCCTGATACTATTGGGATCAGTTTTTTAGAACAACCGATCCTAATAGTGCATGTGAAAAGCTAATTCAGTCCAATTCTTGTCAGAAACTTTGCGTCTCTCTTCCTAGGCCTCGCCTTTCTTAATGAGCGCAGCAGCTATCCCGTCCTACATTAATTCAGCTATCTCAGCTCTCTTTTCTCAGGTACATTAATTGATCATCTCTTTCCTCAAGTTTGCTATTAATGGAGCACCATTTATAGGCTATGATTCGGCTCAAAACCCTAACCCTAAATCCTATACAAGAAGTGAGCTATGATCCCCACTCAAAATCTAAATATAGGCCTTGATTCAGCTTTTTTTATTGGTTCCACACGCTTTTAAGTTTGAATACCTCTTCTCATTTCAAGTTTTTCTTTATATGTGGAGATTTGGATGCACATGCATATATATGCTATATATGAGCTAATATATGAGCTATATATGCTACATATGAGCTATATATGAGCTATTCTTTATATGTGGAGATTTTCTTTATAAGTTTGAATACCTCTTCTTATTTCAAGATTTGCATGCACGCTTTTGAGTTTGCTATATATATATGCTATATATGAGATATTATTGATTTTTTTTTATTTCAAGTTCTAGGATAGCATGTTATATATATACATCTCTTAATTAGGTTCCGATCGATGGTTTAATTTTGTAAATTGGCTATTAGTGAGAGATTTGGTGCAGCGATCTTCATCTTACTTGATCCGGCATCCAAAGAAAAGTTGTAAGTACAACCTAGAACTCATGTTTAATTAGTTTTGTACATTAATGTGTTTTTTGATAAGAGTGTATAGCCATAGTACGTAGATGTATTAATATTAGGTATGTAGCTAGAGTATTGTCTTATGAGCCACAACCACATGATTAATGCCTTTAGGTCATGATACCCGTTCAAAATTAATCCATTAGGGATTAATTTTGAATAGTCCCCGTTTTGGGGCTGCTCTTTGAATACTTTGTCTCATTTAGGATGTGGCCACATGTTAGTTGTGTTTTATTATTTAAGAAAATTTCAGTAGCATTTCTCCTTATTAGTTCCCCGAGAACATGTGGTCACTACTGAGACAAAGTATTCAAAGAGTGGGATAAGATGGTAAACCGGCCCCACGTAAGCCCTATTGTGAACAGAATTGAGTACCCCAATCTTGTTCTTAATTAATTGTGTTTTATTATAATTGCAGATGGATTGCAGTTGGATGTACGAAGCATCACGTCTATCTAATGAATATATGACAGTGGTCGAGAAATTTATCAGAGTTGCTATGGAAGATATAGCGAACAAGGGGAGTGCACTGATATCGTATCCTTGTCGTGATTGTAACAATGGTCAAAAAGTTTCCAACCCGAACCAAGTGAGGAACCATTTAATCCGTCGTGGATTCAAGCAAGGATATAAGTGTTGGATATGACATGGTGAGAGTTTGCCAACCAACATAGGTACTGGTTCTGAGCATCAGGAATACCATACCGGTGGAAATGACGGGAATAATCTACGGAGATTGGAAACCGACATAGGCACTCGTACTGAGAATTAGGAATACCATACTGAAGAAAATGATGATACGGTGGTAGATAGATGTGATAATTTTGATCAAATGTTACGTGATTTAGAAGATGATTTTGATAATGAAAAACAATATTGTTTATTTGAGAATTTGTACGAAAATTCTAATAAGGAATTGTATCTTAGTTGTTCTAAATTTTCAAAATTGAAAGATGTATTAAAATTGTATAACCTTAAAGCATCTAACGGTTGGAGTGATAGAAGTTTTACTGAATTATTACAAACTTTAAAAGAAATGCTTCCGGATGGAAACGAGATACCACCGTTGGATCAACAACGGTGACTACTGATTTTACTGTTTGTTAAGCTACCGTTGGATCAACAATTTTGTAAAATACTTAATAAATAGTAAAAAAATTTAGAAAAATATAAAATTTGGTCTCCAAGCACATATTAATATGGAGCACAAGATGAACGGTTTGGATTGACCATTTGAATTTTTTAAAGCCTCGGACCCGCATGACCTGCCGCATGAATTTTTTAAAGAGAAGAGTTCAAATGCCTCCATCATGTCTCCATCTCTCTCTATCATTTTCAAAGTTCAAACAGTTGATCCGAACCGCTCAACCTAACCTCCATACTAAATTATGTTTGGAGACCAAATTTTATATTTTTAGAAATTTTTTTACTATTTTTTTAGATAGGTACAAAAATACTGTTTTTAGATGGTTCAGATTTACTGATTTTGTACCTATCTAAAAAAATAGTAAAAAAATTTCTAAAAATATAAAATTTGGTCTCCAAACATATTTTAGTATGAAGGTTAGGTTGAGCGGTTCGGATCGACTGTTTGAACTTTGAAAATGATAGAGAGAGTTGGAGGCATGATGGAGACACAAAAACATGGAGGCATTTGAACCCTCCTCTTTTTTAAATAATATTGGGAATATTTGAAAGGTAATATCATGCGCATGTTTGCTGATTTTTTTTATCACCGATTGAACCTTACTCAGGTTAACAAGGTTAATATTGTCATGATACCAAAAAAGAAGAATGCAAAATCCGTGGCGAATTACCGACCGATTAGTATTATAAACATCATTCCAAAACTGTTAACAAAGGTTCTATCAGATAGACTACGACTCATGTTGCCGAGTCTAATTTCCTCCCACCAAACAACATTTATATCGTGACAGACAAAGCTTCTAGCCATATCTGATGCTGCTCGAATCTAGCTGGTAGCACACAGGACATGGGGGAGTAGGCGCCAAAGATATTAGCTCCATCTTTTTCGTGGATCCGAATCCTCCCAGGGTTCCTGACTCAAAAAAATTGAAATGGACGACCCAGATTTAATATCAGCCGGTTCGGAATGATGGAGGGGGCAATATTATTTTTGCTTTGAGATTCGTGCCAAGTTAAAAATTCTAATCTTGGACTGTCCGGTTTAATTGTACTCAGTCAGGTAACCTCGGAGATGTGAATTCCTTTTTCGTTTGCAAATGGGATATTATTCCAGAAATTTTAATTTTGTAAGAATTGTTTCTAATTAATACCAAGATTGCAGAAATAAGAATTTTCTCAGTATGCATGAAAACTTTAATATATATACAAGTATACAACTAGACTTATTTTCTCATCTGAAAAAATGTACTGAACTAAGAATTTTTTATGAAAATTGTTGTTAAATGAATGAAGATCAGCATGAAAACGCTTTTACAGAGTCGGTTTTAATAACAAATTTCGACAAATCCATGTGAGGCATGCCCCACATATATCTTTCCTCCTTATTAAGGAGCTTAATGTCTAGATTCTGCAAGGGTTCTGATTTACTTTTTTTTTTTCGGAATGATACTCAGCCGTTGAATTTTCAGATCGCACATAGATGAATTTTCCAAATTATGAGCTTCAACACTTAAGTATGCATTGGTCGCGCTACATATGATCCCAGTGTTGTGCCGCATATGATCCCAGTGCCCGTAGACCGCACGCCGCACCCGTGAACCGCGCATCTGAACCACGCACAGCACCTGCGGACCGAACCTGTGCACCGCGCACCCTTTTTCTTTTTTTCTGCTGAAGGCGGGATTCGAACTCAGTTGGGTTCTGTTGGTGCCAAAATTATTACCACTACACTAGAGTTCACATGTTTTATCTTGTAGATAAATATAGGAGTAAAGCTAGCGTGTGACATGCTCACCAAGAAAGTTTGGTGAGCATAACTCCAAAAGTATATCGGATCGACGTCAAATGCCAAATTCAAACCGTTGAGATCCATGTACTTCATGAGTGATGCATATACATGCAAAATTTTGAAAGTTTCGAGTTTATTTGCTACACGGTCAAGTGGTCAAAGAAATAATAAAAATTGAATATATAAAATAACTTATAATAAAATGTTCATTTCTTTGACCACTTGACCGTGTAGCAAATAAACTCGAAACTTTCAAAATTTTGCATATATATGCATCACTCATGAAGTACATGGATTTCAACGGTTTGGATTTGGCATTTGATGTCGATCCGATATACTTTTAGAGTTATGCTCACCAAACTTTCTTGGTGAGCATGTCACACGCTAGCTTTACTCTAAATATAGTATTTAACTATTTTTCTCTACAAATTTGATTTAAATTATCTCTCCTCCTTATTAAAGAGCTTAATATTTTCTACTACATAATTTGCTCCCGTTGCTGTGCACGGACACGATTACTAGTATTAAGATAAGAGAGAACATTGACATGACTATTATAAAAAAGTTTCTAAAATATCCAAATTTGTAATAGTCATGTCAAATTATTGATATTTGTATATACAGTATATTATTTTTTTATTATTCATATTAAAAGTATGTTCATTTTTATTAAAATACAGGTTCAATTAGGAAAAAAAGACAAAAATGAACATATATACACACACAAAATACTCAAAGGAATTAAATTAGAATAAATCTAAGAAATTACATAAAAATACATAAAAAATGGATAAAATACAAAATGTTAAAATGTATGTAAGTATGTTATAAAAATACTAGTGAAAAAAATAGATAAGAAAAAAAGACAAAATGTATGGAAGTATATTAAATGACTCATGCATCATACATTTTTTCTTTATTTAAATACTACATGCGTTTGACATACTTAAAATGTAATATAACTTTAAAAAAGAAATCTAACTTTTTTTTATAAGTGTTAATTGTATCATTAGTTGATAGCTGGTTATGTTAGGGAATCATAAAGTTCAGACAATTATGTCTTATTTAAAGATCAAACAATTATATTTCATTTAGGAATCAAACACTTACATTTCAGAGAAGGAGAAACAGTTCTCCACTTTATACCTATAGATTGTCCTATCCCAAAGTTGACTCATAAAACAAAATAATAAGTGCGGAATACAATACTTGGTTCCATAACATTGGTTATGGAATTCTCAAGTGCGAAGAGTCGTTTCCTTGAGCACGATTCAAGTCTTCAATGGCTAGAAGCCTTTCTTGCCTTTACGTTGTATGGTCATGGATCAAGTCTTTCAAGACAGCAAAATGTGACTCTTGATAAATCATCTTCAAATTTTCTAATTGATCTCTCCTATTAGTTCTTTGCTAGTAGAAGAAAAGATAATGCACTCAGATTCTGTCTAAAATAACTTTTGTTCAGAAATCTGAGTTGTTCGTTATCTTGTGCCTTTGAGACCCATCCTTATATAAGGATGCACTATTAGATCATACATGGACTACACGGATTCTCTGAATAGACAGTTTTATGAATTTTCAAAATAATTAATAATTTGTATTTGTCTAAATTATTCTATACATTTATAGATCACACCCTATTTAATATATAGAGATTGTCTAATATCTTAATTTCATATTAGATCACTTAATTGTGACAATCATATATGATAGTATACAATCCATAATTGTTAGATCTCTTATTTATTTTTATTTATTTTATGGTCAAGAGACAAAATATTAAATATTTTGTTCTTTTATTATAGATTTATAATGTAAAATCATAAGGATCGCTCATGGTTTGTTCAATATCAGTTCGGAAAAAACTAATAATTAACTCGCTCAATTATAATTCAGCTCGTTAATGTATTGCCACATCCTTTCAGCTGCTATTGGCAATGGTTGTAGTAGCTTAACTATAAGAAAATTATGAAAAAAAAAATTGGCGTGCGGTCTATGAATGATTCAAAGCATCAAATCAACAAAATTATTTTATCTATGTACGACTCACATGACATGAACAAGCCGTTAATGAGCTGATCTCATTCGGCTCGTCTTACTAAAATTCGGTTCGTTCTGACACAAACCGAGTTCAAATTGTGACTAATTCTGCTTAGCTTGTTGACAGTCCTAAATTTTTGCATTGGATTTTCCTGAATCTCCATCTCAGCGTTAATCGGGAATCCCCGAATCGAACTATGATCCCATTATTTTGCACTTTTTGCATACGGATCACACAAGGAATAGGAATTCTCTTTTTCATTCAAGAGAGCAGAGAACAAACAGAGAACGAAATTCTCATTCCCACACAGAGGCTACTGCCCCTTTTCTCAATCGGACAACAGCCCCTATGTGAGCCGTGTCACCCCTATTTTATCGAATCCATATCTCTCCATTATCTCTCACATCTTGGATTTGAAATTTTAGAGTGGAATAGGTTTGATGGGCATGGGACCTACTTTACTATTGAGAAAATGTTTCTGTCCACTGGATTTTATCCATCATCTATCCACAACCTTATCCAACTCCCGTTCTAACTGTCGGTCCCCACCTTCTTCTAACGACTTCGTCTTGCTATTTAAACACCCGATCCCTCAAATTAGAATTCTCAAAACTAATCACCCGATCGAGTCTCTCATCTACGCCGCTCCCTCCACCACTGTTCTTCCCACCCGTCCCCCGTCGCCTCCACGCGCCACCATCCCCATCTCTGTCCTGGTCTCAACCACACCTAAGCCTCCGGCTTCTGTTCCTTCTTGAATTCCCATTACCGCTCGCCGATGCTTTCTTCTCTCCGACGGAATTCTCCAGTATCTCTCTTAGATTCAAATGGAGAGAGACGATCTAAGAGAGACGATCTAGTGGAGAGAGATGAGAACGAGGCGATCTGGAGGAGCGATCTAGTGGAGAGAGATGAGAACGAGGCGATCTGGAGAAGAGAGATAAGAGCGAGGCGATCTGGAGCATAATCGGGTTATTTTACAGTATTCACTTTGTAGTTTTACAATATGCATCTTGTGGTTTTACAGTATTTTGCTTCTGTCATTCATTTTTCGTTCGCAATGATGATTTTTTTTTTTAGATTACTGACTCAATCTCGTTGTTTAAACATGATCGCGATGGATAGTGTATTTCGATCGGATAGAAGACGGCGATATTCAAATCTAGTAAGTTTTTATGTTGAATTTATTTTTTTCATTGTATGTAGTAACGGATTTATCATTTTGATTGAATTTTTATCTAAATATTATTTGTATGTTGTAATTTCGTATGATTTTGTATTATCTGTTTTTTACAGTACATATATATATGAATTACAATATATATGTCTCATTTTACAGAATATCGAACTGTTATGTCTCTATTAGTCCAAAGTTCGTAAAGAGTTGAAGAAACAGATTTAGAAGGTACACGATTTAGAATATATGCAGCAGTCAATAATGCATCACCCCAAAAATTAATTGGCAGATTTGCTTGAGCCATCATTGACCTAACCATTTCCAAAAGAGTCCGGTTTCTCCTTTCAGCCACTCCGTTTTGCTGTGGAGTATATGGCATGGTTAGTTGCCTTAGTATTCCTTTTTCTTCGCACATTTGTTTGAACTCATCAGACAAATATTCACGACCGCGATCCGTTCTTAAGGCCTTAACCTTTCTGTCTAATTGATTTTCACATAAAGTTATAAATTTCGTGAAACAAGCAAGAGCTTCAGATTTATGAGATATCAAATAGACGTGACCATATCGCGTATAATCATCAATGAAGGTGATAAAGTATCTACCTCCATGTCGTGCCCTCACATTCATTGGTCCACAAATGTCAGAATGAATTAATTGCAATGGAAATTCAGATCTGGTTCATGTTCCAAATGGTTTTCTTGCCTTTTTTTTTCCTTTTAAACAATTTTCACATGTTGGTAGACTAACCCTTTCAATTTGGCATAACATGCCTTCCTTGGCTAATCTATCCATCTGTTGCTGTCCAATATGGCATAATCTCATATGTCATACATTCACATCAACATTTTCATCAGCATATGATGTAATTAAAGAAAAATAGGTATTAGAAGAAGTCATCACATTAATAACATCCAGAATAATAAAACCATTCGATACATATCCATAACCATAACACACATCATCCAGATACAACTTAATACTAGTACCACACATGTTCAA
This sequence comes from Carex rostrata, assembly GCF_964058835.1. NCBI lineage: Eukaryota > Viridiplantae > Streptophyta > Magnoliopsida > Poales > Cyperaceae > Carex > Carex rostrata. Next base: position 2,825,075 of record NC_135943.1, read on the forward strand.
AGTAAATCCAAATCTAAGAATAACTACTACAGATACAAGATTTCGTCGAATGTCAGGTGCAAAGAGAACGTCATGTAAGAGAAGGGTTCGACCATCATGCATATCCAACTTGCATGTGCCTATACCCTTGACTGGTACACGAGAGTTGTTTCCTACATAAAGCCATTTTGAACCTTGCGGAATTCGACGAAAATCCACAAACAAATCACGGTCTTTGGCTACATGGTCTGTTGCCCCTGAGTCTACAGTCCACAAAGGATGAGAATCAGCAATGAAAACAGAACTGGAAATATATGAAAAATATGAAAGTTTTTCTATAATTTGTACCTTGCGGGGCTCTTTGCATTCACGAGCATAGTGACCCTTCTTACCACAATTGAAACACTTGATCTTGGCTTTATTATGCTTCTTAAAATTGTTCTGAGAAGCCTTTCCCTTGCCACGATCCTGCCCCTTATGTTTTTTCTCTTGTTTGCCCTTGTGACCATAATTTGACTTACGCTTCTGGCCTTGCCCTCCATGAGAGCTTGAACCAGCCAAATGCACAGCAGATTCAGTTTCTTGAGGCTTTGATGCCTCTATACGATCTTCCTCAAGTTCCAGATGCCTCTATACGATCTTCCTCAAGTTCCAGATGCCTCTATACGATCTTCCTCAAGCATAGCAGATTCAGTTGTAATACTCTCATTGTGGGTTAGATTCACCTTCATGTGTTTCCAAGTATGAGGAAGTGAACGAATCACTGCTTGAAGTTGTTGCTCATCAGTCAAAACATGGCCAGCATCCTTCAACTCACTAATCATATTTGACATCTCCCTGAGATGTTGCCGCATGCTATGATTATGACGCTTCTTATAAGTGTCAAACTTGATGGTGAGTTGTCTCAGTTTTGTAACAGAAGTTCCACCGAACTTCTGCTTCAAAGCAAGCCACATCTCTTTTGCAATCTCATATTGCCTAAACTCACGCATCACATCATTGTCCATACTGCTCAGCAATGTAATGCGAGCAATGGAGTTCTTCTTTTTCCAAGACTCATATGCAACACTATCAGCAATGTGCTTTTCAGTTGTACCTTTTTCTGGTTCGGTTAGAATATGATCCAGGACCGAAAGAACCTCTTGTTCTTCCAGGACATACTGAATTTTCATGGCCCAAATTTCATAATTATCGCCATTCAGTTTTTCACCCTTATTGAGTTCTGCCACAATATTCTTAGATGCAGATGTCATTTCACTAAGAAATTACAATTAAACTAAGTTAGGACATATCACAGTTTTGATGGCTTAATATAAATTATTTAATACCTAGCATAACAACTCTAGTTTTACAACAACTGTGAAATAATTTAATAATAATAATACTTATAGATTAAAATCGAAAGATCACTAAGTTTCACAATCATCCTTTAATTCTATAAATTTTATTACCATTAATTATTCACTATGCAAAACTCCCACTAGAAATTATACATTTAATATATAATTTTAACAAACAAAAAAAATTATGTAAACAGATTAAAAAAAATCCGTATAACCAAAAAAAAATTCCATGAAAATAGATATAATATATTATATAATATATAATATATAATATATAGTATATATATAATATATACAAACAAAAAAAATCCTGTTGCAAAGTAGAGAAAAATATGTTTTATAGTGTATATAATATATAGAATGAATAATATAACATGAAATAGATTGTGGTATAGTGGTAAGACCATTGTCTCCCAAGGCACCTAATAAAAATGGTACACACTAAATATCAACCATCAAATCCGACAAAATTAAAATTCGGCAAGTTCTTGAGAAAAAATGGTTCTTTGGACGGTTGTGATTCATTTGAACCAAAAAATTGTCCAACCAGTTGTATAAGATCCATAAACAACTAAAAATGCATGGTTTTGCTTTGCATCTCCCATTTCCACTATACAACATCACTGTTTTGCAATGCATCTCCAAAAGATACATTTAAAACATCTCCAAAAACAGTGAATACAATTAAATACGTTTATAAAATAAAATTCTTATTTAAATTGATCAAATTTACAAAAAAATAATTGTAAATTAAATCTGAAAATTAACCACTGTTATAATTTTATAATTTCAAATTATTCGTTTTTTCTGAAACATGAAATTAATTTTTCGGAAATTCTCCAAAAAATCTAAAAATTTCTTTACAATTAATTTTCGGAAAATTTTCAGAAAACTGAAATTATTTAAAGAAAATAAAATCAGCAAATTTTCGAAGAAAAAAAATTTAATTATAACAGATTTTACGTGTGTATTAAAACCAGAATACATGCCATAACCTGGCTCTGATACCAATGTTAATTAACGGATAGGACTTACAAAATACTCCGTTAATCTTTGTGCGGAAGCGGATCTTGCGAGCGTAGCAGTATCACTGGTTCTGCAAGGAATCACAAGCCGAAGCCGGAAGCCCTGCGTTTTCCACGACCTAAAACCTTCAATCCTTAACAGAGTGCTTCTTGGTGCTCTCTATCTTTTCTCTCTAATTTTGGTTGTTACTATTCACACGTTTTTCTGATTATTAGTGAGAGAGAGACATGTATGGATGGTTTATATAAAACCAATGCACCTTTTCATAATGGGTTCGCATCTATTCATAACGGGTCGGATTTTGGATTGAGTTTCCCATAACGGGCGTCCCATTAAATAAATCCAACAGATCCCTTTAGAATCACAGCAGATTTATTTCCCAGAACCCAGGGGTTCCGCGTGCCGAGGAACCAATTTTTATTTTTATTATTGTTATTAAATGAAACTTTTAAAATAGAAAAGGTTTGTTTGTTCAATGGACAAAAATGGGGGTGTCGTAGTCAACAAGATAGTTTGTGCTTAATGTGACATAAACATCCATTAAATATCAGCTTTAATGAGATGGGTCGGTAGTTTGTTTGTTCAATATAGTGTTTTGAAAAAATCCAGCCGGTCCAGTCCGGTCCAGACGGTAGTTTGTTTGTGCCAATCCGTCCGGGTCTAGACCCGTGAACCAAGGTAGCCTGGATTGTGAAAAATCCATCCCGGACTGTGCTAAATCAACTTTTAGTTTTAGTTTTAAACGAAAATTTTAAAATGAAAAAGGTTTGTTTGTTCAATGGACAGAAGTGAAGGTGTCGTAGTCAACTGGAGAGTTTGTTTAATGTGACACTGACATGACATCCATTATATATCAGCTTTAATGAGATGCATCAGTAGTTTTGTTTGTTGAATGCACAAAAGTAATCGGATTAAAATACAGAACATGTGACAGTAACAAAACTTTCATTTAAAAAAATAAAAAAAAACTGGCTAAATAATTGTCAACTTATATTAATATTGGTGGTGTGAATTTTGAGCCTCATTCAGGATTAAAAGAAGACAAAAGCAGTGTGGTTATAAAGTAAAACTTGAAAAATACACTACAAAACGAGTGATTCTCGGGAGTTTTGGGCAATTTTGATTCTAACACAGTTACACAAAACACTTATAAATTTTGACTCAGTAATTACAGGAAAAACACAGTATCTCTTGCAGCAATCAAGCTATTCAGATTGAACTGAAGCATTCCAAATTCAGATCATTTCAGGACCGGAATTGAAAATGTAAAAATATATTGACCAACCTTTTTACCAGAATGCAAATCAGGTTCTGGCTTTGTACATTAGCAAGTCTTCAGATTTATTATATAATGCATAAACTCAATATCTCATGTTGAATGCAAGACGGCTTAATGTCAACTGCAATTAAATTAATTCTACAAGAACACTGGCTACCAAATTTTGTCGAGCACAAGCATGAAGAAAACAATCACCAACTAAATATTAGTCTGCCAGTTTTTTGTTGGGTCTCAGATTCAAAGCTTACATATCATGTTCAATTCAATCCAAACTTGATAAGCTTTGGAGTTCCTTTGACAAGATCAAATCTAATAGCTAAACAATGCATCTTTCATGTTCTACGATCCTTCAGTAGACTTCATAGTTACCATCAACTGAAAAGAAAAGCAACTTTTTTAAACAACAATGCTCCCCATTACTGCAACCAGCAATATACTACACACCTCCTAAAAATATATACAAAAGAATGTACAGAACGAATCCTATCAATATTCTACACAGCCTTGAAACCAGCAATTTGCTATATACATAGCCTTGAAACAAGCGATTTACTCTATAAAATGAAAAATAAGAGACCACCAAAATGATTATCATGCCACCTTATTATGTATACAGAAAAATACGATTATCATGCTTCAAAAATGAGTGCCACAAACTTCAAGAAAATCTCAATTATAATAAAACAGAATACAAGAATTCTTGGTCGAGTGGAATATTTTCACCTCCGATAGTTGCATAATCAAGATGCACTGTTGTTCCATTTCGATACTTCTCTTGATGGTAAAAGGTTTTGTGTGTTGGATTTATCGTACAGTCACGATCCAATGGTCCACATATAACAATTTGTGCATTTTTGGATGCCTTTGGTAGAATTGATAGTTGCCCCTGAACTATTCTTAGGGACAAGCTATTATTTGAAATGTCACATTGATTCATGACTAGAAAGATCGATTCTAACACTGTAGCTTTCTCCAGGAGAAACTTCACCAATTTTAGCTCAAGTGGCGAACCATCAAAATTGGTTATTTTGATCCATTTCAGCTTTTGAAATACTATATCCGGTGTATTTTTCTCAACAGTCACCAAATCGCTTATGTCATATTGTTGATCAAGAAACTACAACATCAAAGAAGAAAAGAGAAGATCAATTTCAGAATTGGGATCTCCTATTCAAATAATGCACCAAATTAGACCAGTATGTTTTGCTTTGGCAAAATGATATTGTGACCAAAATAAGTAATGGTTGTGAGATAAAAGTAAATTACCACAATAAGCAAAATTAGAAAAGCAATAGAATTGTAGAGACAAACCTGAATAAAAAGTTTCTCTAAGAATGGAGAGGGGCAAAGGTGGAAAAAGGTAAACATGCAATGGAGATGCACTTCACTTATTGAATCCATGACAAGTTGCAATTCTAGTAAATTGCGTAGTTCCATTGGGAAATCATCTTCATTATATTCTTCGTCTAGAATTACATGCTGTTACAAAGAATTGCCATGTTAATAACCATCTTCAATAAAACAAATATAATATAGTTGTACTTCAACATAAATTCATTTCAGTAGATGTAATTGGTAACATTCTAATTGGGTAATATACATCTGCCATGTCATTTTGGTAATATATCTTTAAAAAGGGAAAAACAAAAAATATCCCAATAAGTTCAATAAGTGATAGTTCTTCGAGAAGAAGCAAGTATTAGTTTACAGATTATGTAAAAATGGAATTAATTTAAATCGAACAAAAAAAAAGGTAGAGAGATAGAGAGAGTACTATGAAACTGAAGGAGCAAATAGTCAAGACTTTAACATGTGAAAACTCCGATAATACCCCAAAAAGCTCCTCATCATTATCTTCTAATCCAACTGAACAGAAGTAGGCATCGGTCACTTTTGATACATTACCAAAAGCATGAGAGAAAGATATTGATCCATGATACAAAAATGACTCGAGTTTAGGTGCCGATATCTCCATATCGTACACACCTCTACAATCAACCATCAACAATTTTTGAAGTTTCAATTTATCCCCTACAAACTTAACCTCCTCCAGAAATTCACACCTCTTAAGACTAATACTTTCAAGTGAAACACACTTTTCTAATATATTGGTTAACATCTCATCAGTTAAATTTACATGATCAAGAGATAGGGAATCCAATCCAGCCAAATTGGTCAATTCCAAAGGTTCAGAGAAATTGCACCTTGACAAACTCAAATGGGTTAGAGAATTACAATTGAATACAGAATTAGTTATCACAAATGGAATTCTGTCATCCATGTAGATTTCTCTGTACGAATTTAATACCCTTTGTGACAAATCTATATCGAGTTCTTTGACCCCTTTGGCTAAAACGGTACTAACCCAGTTCTCCATCCATTTTACACCACGATTTATCCTTGCTCTTTCTCTCGGGCAGATTGAAACACCCCCATTGGGGAAGAAATTTTCAAAAGGGGGGAAGAGAATTCCAAACTTATCGAGGTTTCTGTTTCCATGGAGCTGGAGATACCGATCTAGAGTTGCGACGAATTGCTTGGGGGATTGATTGCACGAGAAATCTTCGCCAAATTGCAGAGAGGTTGAAGAGACGAGGTTGAATTGCCAGAGATGTATCCATCTCTTTGATAAGGTGCTTGTTCTAATTGCATCCTTGAGAGGCATCAAACAAACAATGGATTCGAGGATTTCATTTGGGAGATTGCTAATTCGATCTTCACCTCTCGACATCAATGTCTTCTCCCTCGTTCTCTGTGAGTGAGAATCAATTCAACTAACGAAATGGATCGGATTGATTGCACTTTGGGGCATTAGGGTGTGCTCCAGTAATTATATGAGAGAGGAAGGGGAGGGGAGAGAACGTATCCTCTGAGATATCTCATATTTTGCTGTTTTCTTCGTGACCGACGTGTCCGGGGCCTATTCGGGGGTGCCAGGGGACCTGTATTATTTGAGCTTTGAGATTCGTGTACAACGTATTATAACGGTTGAGATTTTCCAAAAAGTCACACAAAATATGAGATATCTCAGAGGATGCGAATTCAGAAAAGAAGAAGAGGGGAGGGCACGGGTTACGAAGGAAAAGTTTATTTTTTTTTTTTTTTTTTTTTTTGCTTGAGAAAGGAAAAGTTTTTAAAGTATTAATTGCTCCAGTGATCTGAGCGACTATTTTACCTCTGGCATGATGATTTCATTTTGTCTATTGCTTATGTACTTACTTTTTTGATAAAAAAAAAAAATTAGTAATTTCAAACTAACAGTGACCCGTAAAGTCTATTACCACCGTCTATAATATACATCAAATTGGACATTCAATGTATAATATTTCCAGTATAAAAACAACAAAATATCATTTATTACGTACCAGTAGAAAAATATCATATAATACAAATAAATACTTAAAACACCTAGAAAACAGTTTTTAAATTGTCCCAAACTGGTCCAGTGATTCTATGCATTTTTAAAAAAAAAAAAAAACTGTACCAACCCATTCTTTTTATAATAGTGATTACATAATTTTATCTAAACATTTAACCTCAAAATTCTATCTCAATGCAAAACTAGCATTGACCTAGTTGGATTGGTACGTTGGTACCAGTTCAAAACAAAAATATTTTTTGGAAAATTATTGAGATGGATTCAACATGTTCAAATATATTATATACGTGGTATATTTTTCATTCAATAAAGATGCATCAGTAGATAATATGTTATTTTGTGTGTATATTTTTTCACCATAATCAAGTCAAATTATCACAAGTTATTTTTTCAATGTCAAATGGCAAGGTGATTGCAGACTTTTGTATTAATAAAGAAGGAAAAGCTTTTATAGTGCTTTCCTAATATCTAGCTATTTTACAAATTATATCAATTAGAACATAACGCTCAAGTCCCTGTCATATAGGGCCACTGACATATTATATCAATTAGAGTACAACTTTCCTAATGTCTAGCTATTTCAAGCAGTAGCATTCTACTGACATATTTCCTCCACTGTATCATTTACCAGTAAGTGTATAGGGAGCGATTTCTTTGAGGAAATTTTCTTATTTCTCTCGCACCATAACGCCCAAGTCCCTGTTGTGCATGTTATGTCCCATTTCACCCTTGCCTCTGCATTGAGCGAGCTGCGGTGCTCCCACCAGAGATCATGCAGGTCTCATAATTGACACTGGTACCAAACTGACCGGTACGCAGGTCTCATGCATTTTTGCAAAAAAGAACTCTCAGATCTTTTAAATCACAGAAACTACATAAAAGGTAGATAATAAAAGAAAAAAACCAATCAGTATCATTTCTCCTCCTGATATCAATAAAAGTGGATATTAATCTCTTTAGTCTATACCAGTGATCATTTCTACGATAGTCAACTGGTACATGCTCAAATGGTAACTGTTACTAGTCTATTACAAACCCACTTCCTGCAGTGCTTTGAAAATAAATTAAAGGATCCCTAAAAAACTATAAAATATAAAAATAAAAAACAAACTACTAGCAGATGCTTTGCTGAGTTCAAACATAAGATTAAAGGATCCCTAGTAAATTGTACCTATGACAGTCCTTGGCAAGCAGCCATGCCAGTAGAAGAAACTTTAACATCTTGCTCATCAAACATAAGATTGCATATTGCTCATCCAACAAAATTTAGAGAAAATCAAGATTTTCATAATTACACACTCAATTCTAATAATGAGGAGAAATTTAGAGAAAATAACACATTGCACAAACAAAAGATAAATATTATATCAACCATAAACAAATCTTTACATAAATATAAATATTATATCAAGTCTTTATTATATAAATGCATAAACTCAATATTTCATGTTGAATGCAAGACGGCTTAATGTCAACTGCAATTAAATTAATTCTAGAAGAACACTAGCTACCAAATTGCCGAGCACAAGCATGAAGAAAACAATTACCAACTAAATATTAGTCTGCCAGTTTTTTGTTGGGTCTCAGATTCAAAGCTTACAGATCATGTTCAATTCAATCCAAACTTGATAAGCTTTGGAGTTTCTTTGACAAGATCAAATCTGAATTCAATAGCTAAACAATGCATCTTTCATGTTCTATAGATCCTTCAGTAGACTTCATAGTTACCATCAACTGAAAAGAAAAGCAACTTTTTAACAACAATGCTCCCCATTACTGCAACCAGCAATATACTACACATCTCCTTAAAATATATACAAAAGAATGTACGGAAGAATCCTATCAATATTCTACACATAGCCTTGAAACCAGCAATTTGCTATATACATAGCCTTGAAAGTTGAAACAAGCGATTAACTCTTATAAAATGAAAAATAAGAGACCACCAAACTACCAAAGTGATTATCATGCTTCAATAATGAGTGCTACAAGCTTCAAGAAATTCTCAATTTAACAATACAGAACTATAAGAATTCTTGGTCGACTGGAATATTTTCATCTCCAATAGTTGCATAATCAAGATGCACTGCTGTTCCATTTCGATACTTCTCTTGATGGTAAAAGGTTTTGTGTGTTGGATTTATTGTACAGTCACGATCCAATGGTCCACATATAACAATTTGTGCATTTTTGGATGCCTTTGGTAGAATTGATAGTTGCCCCTGAACTATTCTTAGGGACAAGCTATTATTTAAAATGTCACATTGATTCATGACTAGAAAGATCGATTCTAACACTGTAGCTTTCTCCAGGAGAAACTTCACCAATTTTAGCTCAAGTGGCGAACCATCAAAATTGGTTATTTTGATCCATTTCAGCTTTTGAAATACTATATCCGGTGTATTTTTCTCAACAGTCACCAAATCGCTTATGTCATACTGTTGATCAAGATTGCTTGGAAACTACAACATCAAAGAAGAAAAGAGAAGATCAAATTCACAATTGGGATCTCCTATTCAAATAATGCACCAAATTAGCCCAGTATGTTTTGCTTTAGCAAAATGATATTGTGACCAAAATAAGTATTGGTTGTGAGATAAAAGTAAATTACCACAATAAGCAATTTTTTTTTTTTTTAAGGTCGTCGGCAAAGCACCAATCAACAGATGTATTGAGAAGGAAAATAGTTATTTACATGGTATAGTAATTACATCACACTATTTATGAAATAAAACCTCTATCAAACAGAATTGCAGAGACAAACCTGAATAAAAAGTTTCTCTAAGAATGGAGAGGGGCAAAGGTGGAAAAAGGTAAACATGCAATGGAGATGCTCTTCACTTATTGAATCCATGACAAGTTGCAATTCTAGTAAATTGCGTAGTTCCATTGGGAAATCATCTTCATTATATTCTTCTTCTACAATTACATGCTGTTACAAAGAATTGCGATGTTAATAACCATCATCAATAACAAAAAAAATATAATATAGTTGTACTTTAATATAAATTAATTTCAGTAGATGTAATTGGTAACATTCTAATTGGGCAATATACATCTGCCATGTCATTTTGGTAATATATCTTTAAAAAGGGCAAAACAAAAAATATCCCAATAAGTTCAATAAGTGATAGTTCTTCCAAAAGAAGCAAGTATTAGTTTACAGATTATGTAAAAATGTAATTAATTTAAATCTAACAAAAAAAACAGTAGAGAGATAGAGAGAGTACTATTAAACTGAAGGAGCAAATAGTCAAGACTTTAACATGTGAAAACTCCGATAATACCCCAAAAAGCTCCTCATCATTATCTTCTAATCCAACCGAACAGAAGTAGGCATCGGTCACTTTCGATATATTACCAAAAGCATGAGAGAAAGATATTGATCCATGATACAAAAATGACTTGAGTTTAGGTGCCGATATCTCCATATCGTACACACCTCTACAATCAACCATCAACAATTTTTGAAGTTTCAAGTTATCCCCTACAAACTTAACCACCTCCAGAAATTCACACCTCTTAAGACTAATACTTTCAAGTGAAACACACTTCTCTAATATATTGGTTAACATCTCATCGGTTAAATTTACATGATCAAGAGATAGGGAATCCAATCCAACCAAATTGGTCAATTCCAAAGGTTCAGAGAAATTGCACCTTGACAAACTCAAATGGGTCAGAGAATTACAATTTAATAGAGAATTAGGTATCACAAATGGCATTCTGTCATCCATGTAGATTTCTCTGTACGAGTTTAATACCCCTTGTGACAAATCTATATCGAGTTCTTTGACCCCTTTGGCTAAAACGGTACTAATCCAGTTCTCCACATTGGGGAAGAAATTTTCAAAAGGGGAGAAGAGAATTCCAAACTTATCGAGGTTTCTGTTTCCATGGAGCTGCAGATACCGATCTAGATTTGCGACGAATTGCTTGGGGGATTGATTGCAAGAGAAATCTTCACCAAATTGCAGAGAGGTTGAAGAGACGAGGTTGAATTGCCAGAGAAGTATCCATCTCTTTGATAAGATGCTTGTTCTAATTGCATCCTTGAGAGGCATCAAACAAACAATGGATTGGAGGATTTCATATGGGAGATTGCTAATTCGATCTTCACCTCTCGCCATCAATGTCTTCTCCCTCGTTCTCTGTGAGTAATCAATCCAACTAACGAAATGGATCGGATTTATTGCACTTTGGGGCATTTAGACTTGGTACTTTTTAGAAGATATTCCATTCTTCCGTGCGAAGGTTCAATTAAAAAAGAACAGGAAATGATTCTCATCTTGAAAGTTTGTCCCCAATATGTTATCCTCGTATCTGTTAAGCCGAAATTTTTATTTTAGTTATCACCTCAGTTAATCAAAATTAAACAAACACCACTCAAAACTCCAAATTTTAATTTTTACCACCGACACTTTAATAGAATGAGCACTAAATTATTTGGTGCCCGTTCTGAAAAAAAGCATCAAAGTAATTTTTTTATTATTTTGTTTAGTTTTTTTATATTTTGGTGCTCACCCTTAAGAAGCGCACCAATTTTTTTTTTAGTTCTGTTCTAAATTGTTTAAAAATTTTGGACTAAATTCTTTTATGTTATATTATATTTTTCTGTGATTTTTAAAATTATATATACACATCAAATTTGACAGTGAAATTTTAGAAAATAAAACACACTTGTTTAACAAATAAAATTTTGGACTAAATTTGAAATACAAATTACTACAACAAATTATACGCACAATCTAACCATCGTTTTGTACTAAGTAAGCTAGTGCGCAAATTGCTACAAATTATACACACAATTCGATCAACGTTTTATACTACAAATTATACGCAAAACAAAAAAAAAATAGTCCAAAAATTTCAAACAATTCAGAACAAAACTAAAAGTAAAAATAAATAAAATATTTGATGCCTTTCTGAGAGTGTGCATAAAAAAATAGAAAACCAAAAAAAATTAATAAAAGAATCAATTTAGTGTGCTTCCTCAGGACGCATACCAAAAAATTTAGTGCATGCTCTGAGGAAGCCTGGATGGTAAAATTTGAAATTTGAAGTTTTGAATAATATTCGTTTAATTTCAGGTTATTGAAGTGCTAACTAAAGATATTTCGTTCTGATAAGTGTTAATTTAACCACTTGACTTCTAGAAATCTCGACAGAAATCATACAAATATAATCGGATTTTGAATAAGATTTTGTTCAAATTTTGTAGAGAAGGCTATATGAATATGACACTGCAGATTTATTATGAGTGGTAAATTTTGTTTTTCTTTCTGTTTTTTCATCTCTACAGACTCTCAGGTAGCGGGTTGATAGGAAAGGTTAGATGGGTTGGCCTAAATTTGGACTTGGTAGACGCATCTAGAAACTATCATAGATAATCGGACTCGAAAATCTCTCCGATCCGATCCAGTGGGACCCCAGGTGCAGCGCATGGAATGTTGCCTTGGAAGGTTGTCACGACTCACGTGTGAAGTGAACACGTATCCTCTGCATTAACTTAAAAAGGGAATCTTTTGAGGTAATGTATTTTGGCCGTTTGATTTTCAACGGAACTAATCAGACCGTCTGATTTTAAAACCGGGGCCCTTTAATATTAGTGCAGATGCATTAACTCAAAAGATTCTCTTTTGAGTTAACGCAGAGGATACGAATTTGTGTGAAGTAGAACTGTAGGGTCCCGCGCAGCCTGCTCAAAGCTGAATGCGTATCCTCTCCATTAAATCAAAAGGAAATCTTTTGCAATTAATAGGTTTGGACCGTTCGTTTTAACTTGACACGAATTTCAAAGCCCAATAATACTGTTCTTGCACTAGCCCAAATCTTAAACCGGCTGAGATTTAATCTCAAACCGTAAAGTGATTTTTGCGAGTTACCAAGTTCTATCAACAAATCAATTTCATATTATTTTGGTCAATCTAGAGGGAATTCGCATCCTCTGAGGTATCTCATATTTTGCGTGACTTGTTGGAAAATTTCAACCGTTCAAATACGTTCTGCACGAATCTCAAAGCTCAAATAATATTGGCCCCTGCTGTATCCCCGAATAGGCAACGGACACGTCGGTCACGCAAAATATGAGATATCTCAGAGGATACGCACTCAATCTATACAAATTAATATCTCAACAAAAATAAAAATAACACTACATTGGCTACTCCTGCATGATATACCATTTTCTCCATTGGATTTATTAAGCTATTATTATTCAATGGATCGCATACTGTTAGCGATGCTTTGTACGTATCTTTTGATCTCTTTTAGAAGAAAATAATTCTCAAAAGCAAGCTTTCATATGATACATTGTCATTTCCATCCATTACCAAAAAATGTTGAATCTAGGAGCAAGGAGAGTATATTTTCATCCATTACCAAAAAAGATTGAATCTATAATTGTTGAACTCTTGTTCACTTGTAGAATCTGCAAAAAGTTGCAAGTTTTGCAAGTTTTGTGCAGCTCTATCAACAAATCAACCACATTTTTCTTTGTTGGACTTAATAAATATATAGCATATATGAGTGCTATATAAAAATTAGTTAACAGAATATGGTTCGTGATTGACGAAATAAATTTGTACTGAATTTATGCTTATTCTGTCAAGTGTAAACACTATAAAAGTTTGTTCTATCAAGCATTGATTATGTACAAATTTAATCAGTCTAGTATAAATCGTGTATAAATATAATTTTCTAAGATACAAAAAGACAAACTACGTGACATACTAGACATAATATACTTTTCTGTCAAAATTACAAACAACAACATTCTTTTTTTTCTGAAAGAAGAACTAAAATAAAAAAATATAAAGAAAAGAAAGCAACGTGGAGGATCATACAGCCGCTTTGTTCGTATCTATTTATAACAATAAATGCGATTCTCGGACTCGGAGCACTAGACCACTAGCTGCTTATCCCTTGTATAGTTGTATGGATCACAAGCTTCTTTAGAAAATAAAAAGTATAATACCACGTGTCATTTTTCTATTGCTAATAAAAGAGTTCAAGCGAGATGATGTGGCGCAGCATATCCAAACGAATTACGAATTGCAAATTGAAATTATGTGCAATCTGTGGAGCCCCATATCCCTGCTTTGTCTGTTTGTTAATGGTCCCCACGACCCAAGTTTTGGTCAGATGGATCTCCTAGCCGTACGATTACAAATCAGATTAGATCAGTACATTTACGGCCGTCCGATGGCCATCTGCACCGATTATCAAATGATAAGATTTGCGTTGTTTTAGCAGAAATACCAATAAGCCATTAATGTTGCAGTTTTGGTTCTCGTATCAATTTTAATGTGCCAACGTTTATGTTTTTTCTAATGTAAAAACTACATTGTTTTCAACATAATACTTTGAATAAGGCAATTTAACCCTTAAATAAAAATAATAATACAATTAACAGTGCAATTATTAGCATCATCATAAAAAAAAAAAAAAAAAAAAAAAGCATTAGATGAAACACAAATCACACTGAACAACAGCTATATACAAATTACATAAATGTTTATTAGAAAGTTCTTAGGCATCATGTTTATATACACATTTATCCCACATAAAATCCCCAAATTAAAAAAGGCCTCGTTTCATGAACCCACCAATTTTTTTTTTTTCTCATTTTTCCCTTGATTTTTTTCTTATCGTCTATATACAATACGTATACAAACAGACTGGGGCCAAATACACTCAAACGGGGAAAATCAAAGAATTTTTTACTACTCACACAAACACCAAAGAAGCATTCAACAATTCAAACTTCTTTTTTTCTCCAAAGCTAGTCATCTGCTACCCACAACATAAAAAAAAGAGATAAATCAGAACATAGAGAAAGGGTGAAATCTCAATAAAAAGAACATGAACCGTCTGATTCAGTCCCATAAAATCAAGAGCGATAAAAGCATACAACTCCACAAATACTAAAGTAACGAAACTGATACAAACTGGTGCTAAACTAGTGGTGACACAATTGTAAGTTGGTAAATGCAAACCCAATCCCGAATTACAGTAGCACCTCACAACTAAACACTTCCAAATTCTGCTAATTTTTTCAATTTGCTTATGCCATATTAAAAAAGGATGTTTTTTTTTTTTTATTTATTGTTTACCTTTTCTAGAAAACCCAATTCTTATAACAAGTCGGGGATACGTAGGTCACTGGCTTCAACGACACCATTATTTACAAGCTGAAGCCGGGCCTCTGACATGGTGTCCCTACCGTTACTATTCACAGCAACAGTCTGGGATCCACTATTTCTGTTATGTACACTGTTGCCTCCATTTTCAGAGTAGCTGTAATCCATTGAACTGCAACTGCTATGTTGCGAGAGTCGACCTATGCCTTCCTCTGACATTGCTGACTTCTGTCGGACAAGCGGGCCATGTGCGTTTGCTCTAGATTAACCAACATACTATAAGAAAAGTGAAGTACTGATAAGGGTATTTTTAGTAATTACAGAGTGTAATATAAGATACCTTGAGTGGTGAAACCGGATCATCTGAAGAGAGTCAAAGACAGGTATCAGGTCTCTTGACCGGGCCTCAATGGTTCGGGTCGGGACCTGTTCTATCTCTATCTCCCCTTCATCAGAAGCTTCTGATTCTTTCTCTGACATCGCTTGAAAGAATATCTGCCAACACTCTAACCATGGTAAGATACTGTTCACCTCAATTCGTCCAATCTTTGATTAGGATAGACTGTTCAATGCGCCTATTTTACATAAATTATGCTATTTTCAGGTAATGTTTACTCGGCTGAGAGCAAGGTTAAAGACATCCATCTTAATTCATTTCATGATAGCATCATAGTGCTATGGAAAATTAATTGATGATAAACATTTTAAAAGAATATAACCTAAACAAAACTATACAATATATAGAGGCATAAGTACCAAATCTCCTGCTCTCAACCAATTTGTGTACTCAACACAGGGCCATGCATGTTTGCTTTTGAGTGTCTTAAGAGTTTGTTTGTGTGTGAATGAGAGAGAGAGAGAGAGAGATACCCCAGATCTAGCCCAAAAAGGAACCTCGACAATATGAGTCTGAAGCTCAACCTCAGAAATGTAGTACAAGTTCCGGGACTCCTCGTTACCAAACTTCCTTGACCCGTCACTCTTTGCTGACCCATTATACATGTTATTCCCATTCCCTCCCTTCTCTTGTTCCCCATAAATGTCGAATATCTCCCCGTGGTCCTGCCGATTCTTCTTGTGACACATGTCCCACTTCTGCAATGCCTCCACAACAAATCGATTCTCAGACCCATTTTCGCTATACTCAGTACGGTGTGGAAAATACTGAATTATACTCCCTGATGGAGAGAAGACAAGAAGATAATCCTTGGCTGTAGAAGAAGTTGTGTTCTTGTAAAATGCTGAGGCAACTGCCCCTGAAATCGAGTTTGTGGGCCCTCCCGTGGCCAGCGAAACTGCACCCTTCAACCCGTTTAAGCCATTGGATCCATTTCGGATCCGACTGATGACAGAGAGGGTGACAGGTGGGCCAGGAGAGGAGAGAGACTTTCGATGGAGGCTGGGAGAGGCGGACACGTGGGGCCCGCGGAACGGTGAGGAGGTGGCAATGTGGTCTATTATAAGGCTATTGTTGTCTGCTTGGTTGGGATCATTTATATAAGAGGTTGAGCAGTAAGGGGAGATGGCAAATAAATGGGAGGTACCACGGGAGCTGCTTATCATTATCCACTCACTGTCATCACTAAAACTTATATCCTTTATCACCTGAAAAGTGTTCATTTAAAACAGCGCAAGTTAGAAACTATAAATAGAGAAGAAAGCAATAATGGTGTAGCCACTTGCTATTGGTTATGTATTTTAATCCTTGAAAGCCCAAACAATTTTAGTATTAGATGGAAAAAACACACAGACATCGTGTGACACAGAATAAATTGAAGTAATCAAATTCCATAATCGGAACAAAAGTTAGTTGACAACTTGCAATAATGATTTGTTCCTGTAATAATTAGAAGATGAAGGATCCACTTGTACCCTTTTTTAGTGACACCGGATTACACCCTACATTTTCAAAGTCCAAACAGTCAATCCAAACTGCTCAACATGAAGGATATATTAAAATGTGCTTGCATATTAAAAAAGGGTGTAAGTGGATCCCTCCTCTAATTAGAAATCATCAATAATTGGCATTTGGACAATCTTCATAAGGCTATTCAATTGAAATCATATGAAATTTTTTATGAGTTTGCTCATTTCCAACAACAAACAATTTGAACTATCTGATGTAATCAGCAAACAACCAAAAGAAGTAGACAGGGACGCACACATCAAAATATTCTAAGTTACAATAAAATAACCTATTCTGTTTTTCTAGATTAAAAGACATTATTTATAACAATTCAATGTTACAATAATACTTACAGCATTAGTGATGCCACGCTGAAGCCGGTAGAGATGGAAGTAGGTCCCACATGCATCAGACTCTGAGTTAGGAGCAGGTGGCATTATTCGAAACACATTAATGTTTCGGCCATGGATCGAAGCTGTCACCAAAAGTGTCCCACTTGGATCAAAGCATAGTGCCGAAATTGGGCTAGTGTGTGCCCGAAATTGCACTATGACTTGCTTGGACTCTATGTCTCTCACTATCACCTGCATATATTTAGTTCCTTATATTTAAAAATAATAACACTCTGATAAGGATCCACAGAATCCAACTAAAATATTAATTTAATAAACCTAGGTTGCCTATCAAAATCGGTAAGTTGTCTTTTGAATTATAGGTGCTTCGAAAATTTTCTTATTAATAAGACAATCTATATTACCAATGTTTTTAGTTCTTTTTTAACATAACAACACTTATCAGCGGTATTTATATATCACGTACCATTCCAGCATTGTCATTATCTGCATGAATCCCAATGTTTTGACCGTTAGCTCTCGGTAAAGAGTTCCCGTTCATACCATTTGAACCTCTACCATTTCTAGGCAAATACTCTGATATCTTCTGATACCCCATATCACCAAGTATCACAATCCCAGCAGCCAGCTGTCGACTAGATTCCTTTGCATAGTGTACCACCAGACTCCCGTTTGGCACTGAACCTGAACCTATACCGGTACCAACTCTGGTACCACTACTAGGAGGGTTTAGAATCTGAGGGCTGACTCGACCTGCATCAGAAACAGTAACAGGGCTACCACTGTATGCTAGCCAACGCGGGCCCACTGCAAGTGGCCCATACCCAATCCCAACAGGGCCAGCTACTGTAGAGGAGATTGGTAATGTAAGGATGGTGTATTCTCTCTCTAGAGTCGTTGAATTAAAGCAGTGTATCTGAAAAAAAAAATGAAAAAAAAATAAAGGAATTCTGATAAATAGTGAGCTATGGGAATAAAATCAAAATTTAATCTCGGAAGGTTTTAATGCCAACTAGACACCGTAATATGCACCAACTACAATTTGAAGTTTATCAAGCAAATAATTGTGCATTCTTAAAAGTGCCCTAACCTACCACAAATAAAAAAATAAATAAAGCAAGTTATAGACTAACAACAGCACCTGTGTAGCCTGAGATACGGCAACCACGCGCGGACTGCACCGAACTGAGTACACAGCCGATCTGAACTTCAACTCATGCACATAATCATGCAATTTAAAAGAATAGAACCGCACAAAAGTGGGAAACAAGCCATCTTCACTTGCAAAATCTTGAGTTCCATCATAACCTTCATCAGAGTTTCCAGCTGAAGATGTACCATCACATGCAACTATTAACAGAGGCCGAGCGTCGGCAAACTGGTCTATGGTTTCATTTGATAGATTAGGGTTGGGGTTCTTTTGAACTTGGAGAAAGGAAACAGGCCCATCGTGGCGGGATGCCAGCTGTCGCACTTCACCAGACTGCTCTACATCCCATACCTGAAAACCAGACTGATATCCCAATAGGAGAACTTGACGGTAAGAGTTTGGGTCAAGCTCTAATTTGTCGAATCCAGCCCAACGCACCTGACAAAAATATTTTAAATTAAACATTACAGAATGTACATCCCTTGCCCCACTCCTCTGGAATACTCCCAAATACTAATGAAATTAGCACATTTAATGTTGCTAAACTAGTTCCATTGTTCTCGGTTTAACAGAGATCTTGATACAGAATATTCCATGTAAGAAATAGTGACATTTTGGGACTGTTTCATAAAATTTGCAAGTTTACTGACAAATACATAAGAAAATAAATGCACTATTGCTAAGTGCTCTCTGCACAACACCCGCCCCCCCCCCCCCAAATCATTACCACAATATCATTTCAGTTTAAAATAATACTTTAGAAAGCATAAGCCTTTATGAGCATTTGGGTTAACAAACATAAGACACCATATTGCAATTAAATAAATAATAAATACATAAAACAATGAAGATAAGGATAACCCACAAAAGCAACAGCCCTTTTCAATTACTTCACATGACTAATAACTTAGATTATGCACTCCACCGAAATAACGCAAAAATTACAAAAAGTAAAGAATCTCAAATTACGAGACGTTATTATTAAATTAAAATGAGCAGAAATTACCTGATCACGTGTTGAATCCTCCGCTGCATTAGCAATTGAAGAAACGATTGATGCACCAGCCGAACGAATTGTTGAAGCGACCGTAGATGCTCCAGAGGAAACAATCCTCACATAACTAGAGAAAGATTTGGCCGAGAGTAGCCCTCTGTTGCTACCATTTCTACCTTTCGCCTCATCGTTTCTCATCCCAATTTCAATTTTAACAGAGGAAACTGGATCAATTCCACGAAATCACAATCCCAAATTTTCTGGTTCCAACAGAAGTGCGAGCTTTCTTCTAATAATCTAAAGAACGACGATTGATGCCAAAAAGGGGCTTCCTTAAATAATACGTTGCTATATCCAGAAAATATTAGATTCCTCTCTAATTAGACATGACTGCTTCGAACTTCTAGTTAAATTTTACACGACCAAAAATATACGACGAGAAAATCAAGCTCGTGTAAGCCCCAATTAGACACGGAAGCAACACCTGTTTCAACTGCTAAAGGATCGGGTAAAAAAAAAATCTCCCTTCTCCTAAAAATAAATTGAATTTTTTCGATTTGGCAGAGTTATTAAGAGAACAGTTTTGTCTGAAAAAGGACTCTCGGTTGGAGAAAAGGGAAGAACTCTCTGGTTGAACTCTAAAAATAATAAAAAAAAAAGTAGGTGGATTGGGGGTCAAGTTGCTTTTTGGTACAATTTTTCCCTTTTTTTGCCCTTTTGATGTTTTGCTTTCTTTCGTAGTTTTACTTGATCTTGTTTGCGAAGTAATGGAAGGGAGGAGATAATCGAAGGGGAAAGGATTATCAGATGGACCTAGTCTACGATAAAAATATGAAGCACTGTGATGGGAATGCGTATCCTCTGCAGTAACTTTAAAAGGAATCTTTTGAGTTAATGAATCTCAACCGTGTGATTTTAAACGGAGCCAATCCGACCACTGCTTATGATATAGAGGGCCTTTTAATATTAGTGCGGATTTAATCTGCACGAATCTTAAAATAGATCGAATAGTTATGTTTCATTAACTCAAAATATTCCCTTTTGAGTTTAATGCAGAGGATACGAATTCACTGTGATGTGGGGCTCGCTTGTTGAACAATACGTGGGATCCACATGTCCTCGAGTTTGTTTGACTACACAAGGTGCATTCTAATTGTTATTCTATAGGAAGTAGAAAAGACAACATGAAGGGAAACTACAGAATGGACCAGGCTTTGTGGTGTGCAGTCGACATGTTGGATATCTAAATCCATTGGCCGGTGAAATACGGTGTAATGAACCAGGTTCATATAAATGTTTTAAGTGAGGGGTGTTGCCGTTTACGTCTGTGTGTCTATCTATCTTCCTCTTTGTTGTCATCTTGTTGTGTCTAAGCCTTCCCTTCCCTCTGTGACCATTGCTTCCTTTGAGACCTTGTTTTGTTTTTATATCTATTATTATTATTTTGCTTTTTATTTCGTTGACCAATAAAAAGGTTCATTTTTATCCATCAAGATGTAGCTTTGTTTGTACAATTTTTAGAGTAAGGCTTGGGTGCTATGGATAGAATAGATAGTATATCGTATAAACTTTAAACTTTGATTTAAGTAGCTCAATAAATTAGTTATATAATAAACTTTTATAATACTAATTTTTACTATTTTTGAAAAAAAATTACTATTTTTTATAATTTGTGAAAGATAGCCAAAAAATAATCTAAAAATCAAAGAAAATTGTCAATATTTTAGACTATTTTTTGCTATCTTTTATAAATCATAAAAAATAGTAAAAAAAAATCTAAATTTTTTTTAAAATTAGTATTCTACAAGTTTATTATATAACCAATTTATTAAACTACTTAAATCGAAATTTGAATTTTATACGATAGATTTTTGAGACCATAGGACTGATGACCTTATGTTATCCATAGCACCCAAGCCTTACTACAATTTTTATACATCTTGTATTATTTTTGTGTCGAGAGTGCTAAAAGTGAACCAATTAAAAGAGAGCTAGACCCGCTACACTAATAGTTACACCGAGGAGCATGTACTTTACAAAAGCACTTACGCTTAAGACTTGAAGCACAAATGATCCGTTTACTTTTTCACTAATGACTAATTATTTATTGAAGTTTACAAATATATAATTATGGCTCGGAACCAATTCAACAAGCAATAATATATTTACCTATTTCATGCGGGAAAAAATAAATAATATATATGATTGCTGTTGAAATAGGTTGCTAGTTTGGCGACATTAAAATATAAAATGAGGGATTTATTCATGATTGTAGGTGTCATATCACTATTAATAGAATTAAATTTTGGATAAAATATGAATTGTTAGAATTTGTATATATCTTCCTTTTATGTGTACATAGAAAGTAACACTGTTATAATTTACTCCATTATAACCATCTTTTTTTTAGAGCTTCCAACTATTTTCTAACTTCCATATTTCAGATTCATCTCTCTAATTATTTTACTATTTATAATAATAAACAATGTTCTCAAACTCCAAAAATAGCAAAAATACCCGTGATAATGAAAAAAAAACATATTTTCTCTGATTTTTCTTTTTGAGTAAAAATGTTTTTATGGTAGAAAAAGAATAATTTTTCTGTCATCTTTCAAGGAATTGGAACTGATGATGTAAGATACACAAATCATGTTATAAATGGTAGAGGATGGTGAGGGGGAAGGAAGAGACGCTAAAAGTCTCAGGACCTGTTCGACTGCTCCTCACAAAATACTGTTCACGTGGGAAAAATAAAATTCACTTAGACTGAATTTTTTTTCCCACGTGAACAGTAAATTTCAGTTCAAAAATTTCATATTCTTATTTCTATTTTCATTCCCACTGTGCAGCCGAACATGCCTTCAGTAAATTGGAAATGAGAAAATTTTATGATGTATAGTAATATTTTGTCATTCACTTACATGTCTATCACAGTAAGTAAAAAAGTTAAATATTTTCTCTCACATTCTGCTAATTTGAAAAATTAACATTTTTTTACACCCATTTAATTCGCATCCTCTGAGATATCTCATATTTTGCATGACTTTTCGGAAAATCTCAACCGTTGTAATACATTCTGTGCGGATCTCAAAGCTCAAATAATACTGGCTTCCTACATCACCCCCGAATAGACACCGGACACGTCGGTCACGCAAAATATGAGATATCTCAGAGGATACACAATCCATTTAGCGTGGCTTGACCCCATTTCTTCTGGGCTTCTGACAGTGGGATCACAAATTCATCTAGATTCATACGCGATCCCATAATAATGTACCAATTTGTCAATTTATGTGGCCCGGAGATTGGCGTCATTGTGAGCACATTTTGGAAACATGGACCACATTTTATCACAGATGTAGCAGTCATGCAATCCTGTTAAGGAAACCCATAAAAAGCCACCAATTCATAGCACCAAATTGGCTAATTTACCTCACTTTTTTTTTTTAATTTCAATCCGGTCCGTTCGTTATAACTAGCATAAATTTTAAAGAAGCACTGCACATTACAGCTTGAGCCTAATTAGTCTGAATTATAATTAGATATTCTGGAGCTAAAACTCGAACTATACATTACCTTCGAAAATCCGATTTGTATCTTCTGAGTTGACTCAAATTTTGAGTTAAGATCTGGACCATTCAATTTAAATTCAAAGTAATATTAAAGGATTATGTGTGTTGTAGGCGTGAGCTGAATTGATCCAAATTTTAATTATACAGTTCAAAAATTAACTCAAACAATACACTAATGTAGAGGATACGGATTCAAAAAATCCGGACTCTAAAAAACCACTGCATTGGATCCGAAATTTTTATTAATACCCAAAAAAATTATAAAATTATAAATTTAGTCACCGGACCTATTTCTTGAAACCGGTTATTTAGTTGTTGGACTAATTTATGAATCCGGTGACTAAATAACTAGAAAGAGAGGCTTGGTGATGTCTGGTTATTTAGTCACCGAAAGGAGCAAATTTAGAGTCTTAACTCTTGAGCGCACTTAAATTTTGATTCTTTTTATTGTTAAAAGAATTTTAGTTTTGGACATGACCGGATGTTGATATATAAAACTAAGATGAGCCTTGTAAGCATTTTATCAATTGTGGTACTAAAGCTCAATAATAGTAGCCCATTGGGCTTTTGGATTTTGGTAGTAATTTTGACATTAAACAATGGAGGAATTTTGTGCATATCACTCAAAAACTATAAAATTACGTATTTCTTCATCTAAATTCTATAATTATGTATTTGATAGTAATTTTGGATGACTTTACATGATATAATATTGTAGCATATTAATTTGTTTGAGATACTTGTTGATAAGCTTTAGTTGGAAACAAAAAAATTCCAATGAAATTTTCTATTCCCCTCTTATCTTTCTCAATTTTTCATCGTTTTAGTATCAACAAATAAACAGATAACAAACAATACCACCTAGAATATTATTACGCTCACGAGTTTAGATGGAGTACAGTTTGTTATGAGTGAGACGGTGGCGAATAAGTCTTAGACAATCCGTAACATGATTGAAGATAATTGCGCAAAGTAGCCAAGATGAAGATCCTTTCAATGATTCTTGGATACTGCTAGATGCATGTCGACAATGCTGTAAATGCATCAGAAGTCAAAACCTTTAACAAACAGAAAACAACCAGAGCATATAATTTGCGTCAGATAGCCAAGATATCATATTCTGTCAATGTAGTGATCAGCTTAGCTAGCTTAGATGGTATTTGGATTTTTTATTTTTTTATTACATAAACCAGAGATTATATTGACATTTATGAACTTATTTATTTTTCACAAACAAAAAATAATATATTTTTCAACTTAGTTATTTATAACTTACTAACTTACCTGATAAATATGACCAAATTATCAGTAGAAAATCCAAAGCAAAATAAACACTAATTAAGGAAATGTCATATTAGTTCTCTCCAATATTTTATTTTAATATATATTTATTTATTGAAATAATTTAGGAATGGTCCTTTTTTACATGAATTAAATAAATGAAGCAATTGCTACAATATAAATAATAAGTGTATCACATAAATATTATGAGTTGTGATTATTTTTCACACAAATTTGTCATTCAAAACAAAGAATATCTCACATGAATCTTGCCACAGTTATACTTCATGCAAAAAGGTATCTCACAGAAATCACGCTACAATATTATATCATGTAAAAGATATCTATTGTTAATCATGCAAAATTACATAGTATTTAAATCATTATTCATAGAGAGTAATTTGAAAGGGATTTAATATTCATACTTTTGATGACCAAATGTGTTCTTTTTTTAATCAATAATTTAATTTTAATCGACCAGTGTGGAATTGAATAAAAAAGTTCGCAAGTGTGAAACTAAAAATAGTGAAGAATTAAATAAACTTTGTGTTGTATACACAATTAATATAAAAAAAAAAAATCAATCAAGGCAATATGCGTTGTTTGTTTTCTTGAATGTCCAAATACCCAAAATGCCCCAGTGTACAAATTAAATAAACTCGCGCGAACCATTAATTTGTTAATGGGCTGACCATGTTAAATATCATTACAACCTTTAAAAAAAAAAAATAACACCCAAACCTAATAAAAATAATTAGCACAACCTAGATGGTACCACTAGTACCAATCACACGAAAATAAACACAATAATTTTTCAAGTTTATCGTTTTGAAAAATCTGGAACTGCCTAAATAATTAGTACTTGTAGCTAAACTTCCAATATTAATATTAGGAGGATTCAAATGTCTCATCGTGCTTCATATTTTATATTTCTGTTTTTAAAGTTCATATCCATATTAAAATATGCTCGGAGACCAAATTTAATATATTTTGTGAAAATTATTTACTATTTTTTAAAATAGATACAAAATCAATTTTTTGGATGATCCAAATACAATGATTTTGTATCTATTTTAAAAAATAGTAAATAATTTTGACAAAATATATTAAATTTTGTCTCAAAGCATATTTTAATATGGATATCTAGTTGAGCAGATCAAATTGACAGTTTTGGCTGAAAATATAGATATAAAATGTGAGGCACAATGAAGGATGAAAGTTACGAGGCATTCAAACCCTTTTCATTAATTATTTAATGATTTATAAAATGTCCTTGTAGCTAAAATGAGTCACATTATAGGGTAAAATATAAATATAACCAAATTAATTTCAACCTCTATGGAAAAATGTCTATCATGTATACCCGTGATAATGAGAAAAAATAACACATTTAATTTGATATCTTTTTCCTTTTTTGGGTTCTCTGTCATCCCTGAAGAAATTGGAAATGATGATGCAAAACGAAGATAGTGAAATTAAAATGGTACTAAGCCTCTTTAATAAATTAAAAATTAATTTTATTCATTAAACTTTATACTTTTTACACGCATTAATATTTTTTAACCTCATTACAAAACACAATCTATCAATCTCAAGTTTCTGATTTTGCTTTTGAATAGCCTAGAAACTCTACATGTGAATGTTGCTTCTTTTAGGCTTCTGGCAGTGGGAACATAATTCATCAAGAGATGTAGATTCATACACGATCTCTTAATTATGTGCCAATCGGTCAAATCCAAAGAGGCTCATAAATTTGTGTCATTGTGACTTGTGAGCACATGTTAGAAACATGGACCACATATTATCATGGATACAAATATGCTGTGATTTTTTGGAATCACAAACCCTGATTCTAAATCCATCCATTCATTTGTTTGGAGATTCGTACATAAAAAAATAAGTATTGTTGAGATTCATGCATTCTAAAAAAATGAAGAGAGAGATTTGGAATTGCATGATCGTGTGATTCCCTTAGAATCACAGCAGATTTATTTTCATATTATCATATATGCATGTAGCAGTAGAGTGCGTATTCTCTGAGATATCTCATATTTTGCGTGGCCGACGTGTCCGGTGCCTATTCGGGGGAGGCGTAGGGGGCCAGTATTATTTGAGCTTTGAGATTATTCGTGCAGAACGTATTTCAACGGTTGATTTTCCAATGAGTCACGCAAAATATGAAATATCTCAGAGGATTTGAAATCGTAGCAGTAGCAGTGATGTAAATCATGTCAAGGAAACCTATAGAAGCCACTGCATTGGGCTGTACGGATTCCATGCCTCAGCAATAGGTCAAATCTCTTTAGCCACTATTTATGATTCTTTTTTTCATGGTTAAAATATTTTTTTAGTTTTGGACACAACCGGATGTTGATATAAAATTTGCTTGATTTTACACTCATTCTTAATTACAAGCATGATATTCTGTCAGTAATCTTTAAAGCTGATATACATAAGACATGTTGACACCATAATTTTTTAATGTATTTCAAGCATTGATAGTAAAAAATTAAGAATGATGGTCCATAAAATCACTTGATCTGATATTCTGTCAACAAACCTTGATTGTTTAATGTATTTCAAGCATTGATTTACAATTAGATAGTTACGAGAGAAATCATGGAAATAAATCTGCTGTGATTCTAAAGGGATCGCAGGACTATGTGATTCCAAATCTAACCTTTCATTTTTTGAAATGAACAAATCTCAACAACACTTATTTTTTATTCACAGATCTCTAGACAATAACAGGATCCTGCGATCCCTTTAGAATATTTATTTCCAGAAATCATACCATGCAATTGTGCATCATACTACCGAACTAAAATAGCCAATCAAATTTGCTCTCCATCTTCATATTAGGAACTCCATTTTTAGTGGGTGAAAAAATAACATACTACTAATAATAAAAAAAGTAAGGCTTAAGGAAAAGTCTAAATAAAGAGGTACCATTTATATATAATATCGGTCTAGATCTTCTATATATACTTATATGATTATATCTAGCTTAATAAGCTGGAAATAAAGAATTCCAATCAAATTTTCATATTTCTTGTCTTTCTCAATACCATATCGAAGAATATGATTACGCTCACGAGCTCCGATGGAGTCCAGTTTGACGTAAGGAAAGAGGTGGCGATGGAGTCTCAAATAATCCGTGACATGATCCAAGATGACTGCGTCATGACCAACATACCAATAGCCAACGTCAAGCAGAAGATTCTTTCAATGGTGCTCGAGTACTGCCAGATGCATGTCGAGAAAGCTGAGATGGAAGCGAATGCATCGAAATCTCAGACAACAGCAGGAGAAGAGAGCTCCTCTAATAAAAAGGATCTCAAGGACTGGGACAAGGAGTTCATCAATGTCGACCTCGACACGCTTTATGATCTCATTTTAGCAGCCAACTATCTCAACATTAGCGGGTTGCTCAATCTCACAACACAAGCCGTTGCTGATATCATAAAGGGAAAAACAGTCGAAGAGATTCGGGCGACGTTCAATATCAAAAATGACTTCACACCAGAAGAAGAAGAGGCGATTCGCAAGGAACACCCATGGGCTTTCGAGTGAAAAAAAAAATTCAAATTTCAGAAAGACTTGTTAAATTAGGAAGTAATTTAGTACCATATTTTTTTTGATTGAAAGCCCTTGGACAAATTTAGTACCATATAGAAGAAGAAGAGGAGGAATCTATTTTAAAATATTATTTTTTATGTTAAGAACGATGTGTTGTAGGCATTTTTTACATCTTACTTTTCTATTTTATTTGCTAGCGTACCTAATTTCTATTTATGTTTGTCCTTATTTTTATCCGGCTATCTGATCCTAATCCAGTACCAAACTGATATCGATCCAGAATTGGTTAATTTGAATAAAATATGGTTTAAAAAATATAACAGTACCAAACTGATATCGATCCAGAATTGGTTAATTTGAATAAAATATGGTTTAAAAAATATAACTAGTTAAAATATGGATATGATTACGAAATTAATAAAATATCCAATTTATATTTGAACTGGAACTGATATTGTAATGCAGTGTTATTAAAAATCGTACAAAATTGGACCCGGTCACCAGTCTGATTCAGTTGTGTTAAAATATCGAAGTTATTAGCTAGACTACATAAAACCGACTTAGCTGACTGGGACTTTAAAAAAATCGTTGATAAAAACAGGACAAAAGACCCGTTTGAAATCATATTTCATAAGACTTGCGGTTTCTTCAAGATTTTTTTCATTTTCTTAGTTTCTCTTCACACGCTAAGATGAAAACTTCTGATTTGCCTCTCCTTTCTCCTTGAATATCATATTTGTTCTCTCCAATTTCATTTCTTCACACACTAGGATTTTGATCAATCTCATTCTCAATTCTCAAGGCTTAGATTATTGAAACAGAAGCACAAAAGAACCTGCAAAAATCAAATATTGTAAGTAATCTCTTGTAATTATTAAATTCGAATTTGTAAATATATACTTGAAAGACCTGAAGTTTTGAGTTGATTTTATTAAATAAATCAATGCATTACAGGTGTTCACTACTACAAAAAAACTATTTTATATCGGTTAGAATCGCGTTCCTTCATTGGGTTCTGGACCAATGCATATCGCCCCGATAGGAAATCCACAGATATAGGCCATCGTCAAAAACTGATGGCGTTATGCACCAACGCCATCTGTTGAAAAATTAGGGACCGATGGAAGTAATAATTTTCCTGTTGTTAAATAAGTTGTTTAATGTAGAACACCATTAGATCTACTTTGTAATGAACCGATAGCGATCCTACATACGGCGTTTGATATTTGATGCCGTTAAGTGTCTAATGCCATCTGTTACTAACTAATTTTGAGACGTTGGTAATTTATGAGAATATATTTTTTAATTGTGCTTTTATTAGGGTGAAGCCGTACGTGTGTGTGTGTGTGTGTATCCATCCATTTATATTTAAAACACGCAATAGTAGGTACCAATCAACAATTAACAAATAATATAAAACCATGCAAGCTAATATGAATAGAAAATTAATATAAACATAAACAACCAATTGTATCATATATATAATTAATACATGCAAGTTGTATTCAACTCATAAAAGAGTAGTTACAAAATTAAGGACCCCCCTAGCTAGATATCACTGATAACAAAATTCAAAACATGGTTGTTGTTCCTAAACATGCACATATTAATCATCATCACTAATAACAAAATCCAAAACATGATTGCTTTACCTAGCTAAACAGAGATTAATTAATCATCAACAGAAGGAGAATAATCCTTGCCCTCAGGTGCTTAAAGAGATGTTACTATATAAGCACCTCATATGAGGCACAAGAGGAGCAAGCTTAATCTTCACTTGTTGTGCCTTCTCCACCTTGATCTCCACCTCTTGTGTTTGCTCCTCTCGTACCTCATCTGCCTCTTGTGGTTGCTCCTCTCGTGCTTCCTCCTCTACATAATACAAATATACATCTAATTAACATACCATAAAACTATTCCTATCTAACATAATTTACTAAAATAAAACTTTACAAGTAATAGCTAAGGTTGCGGCGAAGGAAAATGCACCTGTCGTCAGCTTGATTTTTTTGTTGTGGTGTAGCTCAGTCTCTTCATCCTCCCCCCCCCCCCCCCCCCCCCCCAACCTGCATTTGTGCTTCTTGAAACCCGTTTAGTACAATAGCTACCAATAGAGTCATCAAATAGGAAATAGATCGTTGAGCCTCCTCTCGTGATCCAGCAGGTGTTCCATACTCATAATGAACTCCTTCATTACTAGTAGCAGGAGCTTCACCTGAAATTGGAACAAAAGTTAACCTGATAGCCACTACCAGGGTTTCAAAAAAGAAATTGGAACAAAAGACAAGTGAATATGTATAATGAAAAAGTAACAATGAATATTTTTTGTAAAATTGAAACATAATACAAATGATTAAACTTATTACCTTTTCCTGATACAACCTCCTCGGGTTTTTCCTCCAATATCACGTTGAACTTGTCTATATCAGTCACTACATATCATTAATTAATAAGCATTACCATTATGTTATAATTTAGATAACCATGAGAAGGAGATATACATTAATTAGATAAATGAAGCAATTCACATGGGAATTCGAGATGTAGGTCATCAATTATATCGGACCGCTCATCTTCATATATGAGTTCCAAAAATAGTAACTCATCTTGATAGATTTGTGATCCGAAATAATTGATAACCTGAATCTCCACCCAATTGTTAACTGTGAAAGGGAGTACTACTCACAGATTTGAACTCAAACCTTAACCTTTGTGGTTATTGAAATGATAGACTAAATATTTGATCTAAATCCTTCATGTGGTTGAACTGAAAGGTTCAATAATCCCTTAAAATTGCATTCTTGGGTTATTGAACCTTCAAGTCCATCTACAAAGAAGGACAGATCAACATGCACCAAACCACAATATAAGCTATTTCTCTCTTCCTCTCTATAAAACCCAATTAAATCTAAATATAAGCCTAAGGTCAAGAAACTTAAAACCAAAACTAAAAATAGAAACTTAAAACTAAAACTAAAACTAAAAATCAAAACCCTATATTATGACGTACGTATCTCAGAAAAAGTAAAACTCAAAACATAAAATTAAAAAAATATCAAAATATCTGTAAAAAAAAACTCTAAGACTTTAAACACAAAAAATCATAAACCTAACCCGACCTAAGGTTAGAAAAAAAAATCAAAACTTAAAACTAAAAATAAAAAATAAAAAATTGCTAGACCTCAACCTAAACCTAAACCCAAAATCCCTTAAAAATAAACCTAAACCTAATCAAAGAACTAAGCTCAGAAAAAAAATTGAAACTAATTTTTTTAAATATATCAACATTAATTACAGTAACCCTCTAATAAACTTTACCCCCTACAAAACCCCCTAAAATCTAAGCAATATATAACAGAAAAACACTACAGTAAGATCTAGACCTAGGTATTTAATATATATCAGTAAAAAGCACTAGAAATTAAAACACTACATAAAAATTTAGTAAGATCGCTACCTATGTACACAGAGAGTGCTAGCGAGGAACCTTAGGACTTAGATGAGAGAGAGAGCTCAGATGGCGGCTCGTTATTCCTAGTGAGATAGAGTAAAGTTGCAAAATTTGAAATTGAGGGAGATGGAACGATCCAAAGTAAATATATATTATTCTTTTAGGTTACAAATTATAAAATATAATAATTAATTTGTTTTATTGTTGGATTGTAACCGATGGCGATGTTAAACGAAAAGTCAGGACGTGGCTTTGGAAATCGCATACTTCAATTATAATAAATGTTATGCAAAGTTAGCCTAAAGTATTGCGGATTTTGTGTTGTTAACTGGATGGTCCAATCTGTAATTATTTGAGTTAATATTCGTGCTATCTCAGATTTGACTTTTGGATTTGAACTTGAACTTTTATGTTACTTTATATAGATTCATGCTCTTAATAAATACCCGACAAATCATATATGGGTATATAGATGCATGCACTTAATTAATTAAAGCATCTCTTATATGTTGTGTGTACATATATTATGGATGATTAGGAAATGTAATTGAACAGAAAAATTATTGTTACAAATTCATCATTGTTATTACTATTACTAATTAATTAATGAACACAAAAATTGCGTCACACAGTGATCACCATCGAGAAGATGAAACCACTAATAAGTGATCACCATCGGTTCAAGCATAAGTCGATGGCGTTAATTAAATAATATATATATATATATATATATATATATATAGAGTGGCTAAGCTCAAATCGTTTGTTCCTGGGCTCAGGAACAAACGATTGGGTTCTCTAATTTTCGAAGTTCAAACGGCCGATCCAAACCGTTAGATGTTTAATCTATATTAAAATGTGCTTGGAGACAAAATTTTATATTTTTTGGAATTTTTTTACTATTTATTAAGAGGGTTTGAAAGTCGCTGTTTTTTTATGGTGCAAAATTTTAATAAAAACAGCAACTTTCAAACCCTCTTAATAAATAGTAAAAAAATTCCAAAAAATATGAAATTTTGTCTCCAAGCACATTTTAATATAGATTAAACATCTAACGGTTTGGATCGGCCGTTTGAACTTCGGAAATTGGAGAACCCAATCGTTTGTTCCTGAGCCCAGGAACAAACGATTTGAGCTTAGCCATTCTCTCTCTATATATATATAGCTAGGCTACGGTGAGTTGCGAAGTAAAGCGACTATTTTACTTCACGCTCATATTTTGCGATTTTAAAGTTCAAAACGTCGATCCGAACCGTTCATCTTGTTCTTCATATTGAAATGTGTTTGGAGACCAAATTTTACATTTTTTGGAATTTTTTTACTATTTATTAAGCAATTTTGAAAGTCGCTGATCTGATGGTCCAGAAAATTTTACTGTTTTTTACTGTTCACAGCAAAACAGCAATTTTAAAAAATGCTTAATAAATAGTAAAAAATTTCAAAAAATGTAAAATTTGGTCTCCAAGCACATTTCAATATGGATTAAATATCTAACGGTTCGGATCGGTAATTTGGACTTTCAAAATAAAAATACAGCGTGAAGTAGAAACGCGTTTTACTTCGCAACTCACAGTAGACTACCTATATATATATATATATATATAGTTAGGCTGGGGTGCTATGGATAGCATAGTGGCCTCTATGCTACGGCTCAATATTCGAGTTTTCAAAATCCAAACGGTCGATCCGAACCGTTCATCTTATTCTCCATATTAATATCTGCTTGGAGACCAAATTTTATAATTTTCTGAATTTTTTTACTATTTATTAAGCCACTTTGAAAATCGCTAATCCAACGGTTTTACTGTTTTGTGCAGCCACCGTTGGATCAACAATTTTGTAAAATACTTAATAAATAGTAAAAATATTCAGAAAAATGTAAAATTTGGTCTCCAAGCAGATATTAATATGGAGAATAAGATGAACGGTTCGGATCGACCGTTTGGATTTTGAAAACTCGAATATTGAGCCGTAGCATAGAGGCCACTATGCTATCCATAGCACCCCAGCCTAACTCTATATATATATATATATATATATATATATATATATATATATATATAGTAAGGCTACGCTACTTCGCGAATTAAACGGATTGTTTTAATTCGCGCTCATATCTCTAGTTTCGAAGTCCAAATAGCCGATTCAAACCGTTAGATGTTTAATCTATATTAAAATGTGCTTGGATACCAAATTTTATATTTTTTGGAATTTTTTTACTATTTATTAATATGGTTTGAAAATCGGTATTTTTTTATGGTGCCGAATTTTAATAAATATATATATTAAAGAAGCGAAACCCAACCAAAGGTATATGAAATTTTGTAGTTTACAAAATGACCGTTTGATATGTAACTGTGTGATTTAATATTTGCGCTATCTCACATGCAATGGTTGGATCTAAATTCAAACCGTGCGTTACTTGAGAAGGTTTAATTTCTGATGGATATGGTTGTCTAATCAAAATTAAAGTCACTCCAGCACTCTTCGTCTTTCTTCATTTATTGTGTTGTGATCGATCACCTACATCTTCCAGAGCTCTCTTCTCACTAGTTCCTCTTTGCAATAATGAGCGACTACATAAGTTTTTTGTCCGATGATATACTTCTCAAAATCTTAGAGCGGCTCAAGACCGGAGAGGTGGTGCGTACGTGTGTATTGGTGAAGAGGTGGATCAACCTGTGCACCTCTTTACCCATCCTCGAAATTTGGTTCAGGAATTCTAATACAAAACCTACCGTGGAAGGGATCATTTCTCTACTTCACAAGATTAAGGATATTTACATTCTGGAGATTTTCCCCAGATGCCATCTGTGCCGTGTATGCACACCTATATATATAGCTTGATCGTATCATTTTTACAATTAATTAGAGGAGGGACTAGTTACACCATTATATTTTATGGTCACACATCTTGACACCATATTTTTATAAGTTATTTTTGCGATTTTAAAATTTAAATATTCGATCCAAATCGTTCAACGTGATGTCCATATTAAAATGTGCTTGGAGACCAAATTTTACATTTTTTGGAAATTTATTAATATTTATTTAGAATTTTTTAAAATTATTGTTTTTCAAAGGTTCAAAATTGCCACACATCTTAATAAATACTAAAACAAATCCAAAAAAATGTAAAATTTGGTCTCCAAGCACATTTTAGTATGGAGATCATTTTGAACGGTTCGGATTGTCTGTTTAGATTTTAAAATTACAAAAATGATAGTATCTACATCCCGGAAACTATTAGAGTTTCTAATTTGATGTGATAGTTTCGAATTCAGTTTCAGAGATGTTACATAATTTCTTATTTAGAAACTCTGTAGTAAAGTTTCTTATTAAGAAACTGTTTATAAACTCCACACTGACTAAATGATTGGCTCAAATTATTTCTCCTTCTTAATTTGTTGCTGATGTGGCTTAAAAGAAACTCTAAAATTAGTTTCAAAGATATAAAAGTTACAAACTTTAGAGGCCTTAATTTCTACAAAGTGGTTAACAGTTATTTAATTAGAAACTCTGTTTAGGGATGTAGACTTATAAAAATGTGGTGTTAACCAAGATGTGTCACACAATAAAATGGTGTAATTAGATCCCTCCTCAATTCATTAATGTAATTCTATACATAGGTTATTCTGACTTGTGTTTAATTGTATATAAATTTTATATTAATTCAAAACATGTGTAGGATCTGTTAACACAGAAGTTGCCGGAAATACAACCCAGATTTGAAAACTTGACGGTTCTCACTGTTGCCCTGTGTTTTTATTCATATCTTGAAATGCAATATTAGATCATAGAGACCTGTCCAAAGCTGACAAAGCTTGTACTAGTAGTTGTAAATCCCCTATTATCTTGCCATATAGAGACACTATAGTGCTCCAAACACCTTCAATTAGAGTGTTGTATTAGGGTTGTAAATCCTCTACTAGAGTGCTCCAAACACCTTCAATTGGAGTGTTTTATTAGGATTGTAAATGACTTATTATATTGTAATATACACAACTAGAGTGCTCCGAACACCTTAAATTGGACTGTTGTATTAGGGTTGTAAATGTCCTATTAACATGCCATATAAAGACACCACAAGAGTGCTCCAAACACGTTCAATTGGAGTGTTGTATTTGGGCTGTAAATGACTTATTATATTGTAATATAGAGACACTAATAGAGTGCTCCAAACACCTTCAATTGGAGTGTTGTATTTGGGTAGTAAATGCCCTATTATCTAGCAATATAGAGACACTACTAAAGTGCTCCAAACACCTTTAATCAAGTGTTGTATTAGGGTTGTAAATCTCCTATTATCTTGCCATCTTGAGACACTACAAGTGTGTTCTAAACACAATCAATTGGAGTGTTGTATTAGGGTTGTAAATGCCCTATTATCTTGCTATATAGAGACACTACTACAGTGCTCCAAACACGTTCAATTCGAGTGTCGTATTAGGCTTGTAAATGCTCCATTATCTTGCCATCTGGAGACACTACTAGAGTGCTGCAAACTCGATCAGTTCGAGTGTTGTTTTAGAGTTATAAATGCGCGATTATCTTGCTATATCAAGACACTACTAGAGTGCTCCAAACACCTTCATTTGGAGTGTCATATTAGGGTTGTAAATGCCTTATTATATTGCAATATACAGACATAACTAGAGTGCTCCGAACACCTTCAATTGGAGTGTTGTATTAGGGTTGTAAATGCCCTATTACCATGCCATCTGGAGACACTACTTGAGTTCTCCAAACACCTTCTGTTGGAGTGTTGTTTTAGGGTTGCAAATGCCCTATTATAATGTCTTATAAAGACACTACTAGAGTGCTCCAAACACCTTCAATTGGAATGTTGTATTAGGGTTGTAAATGTCCCATTATCTTGACATCTAGAGACACTACTAGAGTACTGCAAACTCCATCAGTTGGAGTGTTGTTTTAGAGTTATAAATACGTGATTATCTTGCTATATAAAAACACTACTAGAGTGCTCCAAACACATTCAATTAGAGTGTTGTATTGGGGTTGTAAATCCCCTATTATCTTGCCATATAGAGACACTATTATAGTGCTCCAAACACCTTCAATTGGAGTGTTGTATTAGGGTTGTAAATGACTAATTATATTATAATATAGAGACACAACTAGAGTGCTCCGAACAACTTAAATTGGAGTGTTATATTAGGGTTGTAAATGCCCTATTACCATGCCATATAAGGACACCACAAGAGTGTCCCAAACACCTTCAATTGGAGTGTTGTATCAGGGTTGTAAATGCCCTATTATCGTCCCATCTGGAGACACTACTTGAGTGCTCCAAACACCTACAGTTGGAGTGTTGTTTTAGGGTTGTAAATGTCATATTATATTGCCTTCTAAAGACACTACTAGAGTGCTCCAAACACCTTCAATTGGAGTGTTGTATTAGGGTTGTAAATGCCCCATTATCATGACATCTGGAGATCCTACTAGAGTGCTGCAAACTCCATCAGTTGGAGTGTAGTTTTAGAGTTATAAATGCGCGATTATCTTGCTATATAAAGATACTACTAGGGTTGTAAATGCCCTATTATGTTCCCATCTGGAGAAACTACTAGAGTGCTGCAAACTACATTAGTTGAAGTGTTGTATTAGGGTTATAAATGCCCTATTATCATGCCATATAGGGACATTACTAGAGTGCTCCAAACATCTTTAATTGGACTGTTGTATTAGGGTTGTAAATCTCCGATTATCTTGCAATATAGAGCCACCACAAGTGTGTCCAAACTCGTTCAACTGGGTGTTTTTATTAGGGTTGTAAATGCCTTATTATCTTCCCATCTAGAAACACTACTTGAGTGCTCCAAACTCCTTCAATTAGAGTGTTGTATTAGGGTTGTAAATCCCCTATTATCTTGCCATATGTGACACTATTATAGTGCTTCAAACACCTTCAATTAGAGTGTTGTATTTGGGTTGTAAATGATTTATTATATTGTAATACATAGACACAACTACAGTGCTCGGAACACCTTAAATTGGAATGTTGTATTAGGGATGTAAATGCCCTATGACCATGCCATATAAAGACACAACATGAGTGCTCCAAACACATTCAATAGGAGTGTCATATTAGGGTTATAAATGCTCTATTATATTGTAATACAGAGATACTAATAGAGTGTTCCAAACACCTTCAATTGGAGTGTTGTATTTGGGTTGTAAATGACTTATTATATTGTAATATAGAGACACTAATAGAGTGCTCCAAACACCTTCAATTGGAGTGTTGTATTTCGGTAGTAAATGCCCTATTATCTAGCAATATAGAGACACTACTAAAGTGCTCCAAACACCTTTAATTCAAGTGTTGTATTAGGGTTGTAAATCTCCTATTATCTTACTTTCTGGAGACACTACTGTAGTTCTCCAAACACGTTCAGTTGGAGTGTTGTTTTAGGGTTGCAAAGGTCCTATTATATTGCCTTATAAAGACACTACTAGAGTGCTCCAAACACCTTCAATTGGAGTGTTGTATAGGGTTGTAAATGTCCCATTCTCTTGACATCTGGAGACACTACTAGAGTGCTGCAAACTCCATCAGTTGGAGGGTTGTTTTTGAGTTATAAATAAGCGATTATATTGCTATATAAAAACACTATTAGAGTGCTCCAAACACCTTCAATTAGAGTGTAGTATTAGGGTTGTAAATCCCCTATTATCTTGCCATAGAGACACTATTATAGTGCTCCAAACACCTTCAATTGGAGTGTTGTATTAGGGTTGTAAATGACTTATTATATTGTAATATAGAGACAAAAATAGAGGGCTCCAAACACCTTCAATTGGAGTGTTGTATTTGGATAGTAAATGCCCTATTATCTAGCAATATAGAGACACTACTAAAGTGCTCCAAACACCTTTAATTCAAGTGTTGTATTAGGGTTGTAAATCTCCTATTATCTTGCTTTCTGGAGACACTACTTGAGTTCTCCAAACACGTTCAGTTGGAGTGTTGTTTTAGGGTTGTAAATGTCCTATTATATTGCCTTCTAAAGACACTACTAGAGTGCTCCAAACACCTTCAATTGGAGTGTTGTATTAGTGTTGTAAATGCCCTATTATCATGACATATGGAGATCCTACTAGAGTGCTGCAAACTCCATCAGTTGGAGTGTTGTTTTATAGTTATAAAT
This sequence comes from Carex rostrata, assembly GCF_964058835.1. Taxonomy (NCBI): domain Eukaryota; kingdom Viridiplantae; phylum Streptophyta; class Magnoliopsida; order Poales; family Cyperaceae; genus Carex; species Carex rostrata. The sequence continues at coordinate 2,863,680 of NC_135943.1, forward strand.
GCGCGATTATCTTGCTATATAAAGACACTACTAGAGTGCTCCAAACACCTTCAATTAGAGTGTTGTATTAGGGTTGTAAATCCCCTATTATCTTGCCATATAGATGCACTATTATAGTGCTTTAAACACCTTCAATTGGAGTGTTGTATTTGGGTTGTGAATGACTTATTATATTGTAATATAGAGACACTAATAGAGTGCTCCAAACACCTTCAATTGGAGTGTTGTATTTGGATAGTAAATGCCCTATTATCTAGCAATATAGAGACGCTACTAAAGTGCTCCAAACACTTTTAATTCAAGTGTTGTATTAGGGTTGTAAATCCCTTATTATCTTGCCATCTCGAGACACTACAAGTGTGCTCCAAACACCATCAATTGGAGTGTTGTATTAGGGTTGTAAATGGCCTATTATCTAGCCATATAGAGACACTACTGGAGTGCTCCAAATACCGTCAATTGGAGTGTTGTATTAGGGTTGTAAAGGCCCCATTATCATGACATCCGGAGATCCTACTAGAGTGCTGCAAACTCCATCAGTTGGAGTGTTGTTTTAGAGTTATAAATGCGCGATTATCTTGCCATATAAAGACACTACTAGAGTGTTCCAAACACCTTCAATTAGAGTGTTGTATTAGGGTTGTAAATCTCCTATTATTTTGCCATATAGAAAAACTATTATAGTGGTTCAAACACCTTCAATTGGAGTGTTGAATTAGGGTTGTAAATGACTTATTAAATTGTAATATAGAGACACAACTAGAGCGCTCCGAATACCTTAAATTGGAGTGTTGTATTAGGGTTATAAATGCCCTATTACCATGGCATATAAAGACACCACAAGAGTGCTCCAAACATCTTCAATTGGAGTATTGTATTAGGGTTGCAGATGCCCTATTTTCTTGTAATAGGGTGTCCCAAACACCTTCAATTGGAGTGTTGTATTAGGGTTGTAAATGCCCTATAATCCCAACTGGAGAGACTACTAGAGTGCTCCAAACACCTTCAGTTTGAGTGTGATTTTAGGGTTATAAATCCGCGATTATCTTGCCATATAAAGACACTACTATAATGCTCCAAGCACCTTCAATTAGAGTGTTGTATTAGGGTTGTAAATCTCCTATTATCTTGCCATATAGAGAAACTATTATAGTGCATCAAACACCTTCAATTGGAGTGTTGTATTAGGGTTGTAAATGACTAATTATATTGTAATATAGAGACAGAACTAGAGTGCTTCGAACACCTTAAATTGGAGTGTTGTATTAGGGTTGTAAATGCCCTATTACCATGCCATATAAAGACACCACAAGAGTGCTCCAAACACATTCAATTGGAGTGTCATATTAGGGTTATAAATGCTTCTTATATTGTTATATAGAGACACTAATAGAGTGCACCAAACATTTTCAATTGGACTGTTGTATTTGTGTAGTAAATGCCATATTATCTAGCAATATAGAGACACTACTAAAGTGCTCAAAACACCTTTAATTCAAAGTTTGTATTAGGGTTGTAAATCCCCTATTATCTTACCATCTTGAGACACTACAAGTGTGCTCCAAACACCATCAATTGGAGTGTTGTATTAGGGTTGTAAATGCCTGATTATCTTGCCATATAGATACAATACTAGAGTACTCCAAACACCTTCAATTGGAGTGTTGTATTAGGATTGTAAATGCCCCATTATCTTGCCATCTGGAGACACTACTAGTGTCCTGCAAACTCCATCGATTGGAGTGTTGTATTAGGGATATAAATGCACTATTATAATGCCATATAGGGACATTACAAGAGTGCTCCAAACATCTTTAATTTGACTGTTGTATTAGGGTTGTAAATCCCTGATTATCCTGCAATAGAGACACTACAAGTGTGCCCCCGAACACCTTCAACTGGAGTGTTGTATTAGGGTTGTAAATGCCCTTTATCTTGCCATCTGGAGACACTACTTGAGTGCTCCAAACACCTTCAGTTGGAGTGTTGTTTTAGGGTTGTAAATGCCCGATTATATTGCCTTAGAAAGGACTTCAGCTTGGGTCCGATGGTCATCGCAAAAGTGCGGGCGCGAATCCTACAGCAAATCCGATGGTGAGCGAACCCATTGGAACCACTTTGGGTCCCATAGCCATCGGACCAAAGCTGTTCTCCTTATAAAGGCATTACTAGAGTGCTCCAAACACCAATTGGAGTGTTGTATAAGGGTTGTAAATCCCCTATTCACTTGCCATCTGGGGACACTACAAGTGTTCTCCAAACACCTTCAATTGGAGTGTCGTATTAGGGTTATAAATGCCCTATTATATTGTAATATAAAGGCATTAATAGAGTGCTGCAAACGCATTCAATTAGAGTGTTTGTGTTTGGGTGGTAAATGCCCTATTCACTTGCCATCTGGAGACACTACAAGTGTGCTCCAAACACCTTCAATTGGAGTGTCGTATTAGGGTTATAAATGCCCTATTATATTGTAATATAGAGACTCTAATAGAGTGTTCCAAACACCTTCAATTGGAGTGTTGTATTTGGGTACTAAATGACCTATTATCTCGCAATATAGAGACACTACTAAAGTGCAAACACCTTTAAATGAAGTGTTGTATTAGGGTTGTAAATACCCTATTATCTTGCCATCTCGAGACACTACAAGTGTGCTCCAAACACCTTCAATTGGAGTGTCGTATTAGGGTTATAAATGCCCTATTATATTGTAATATAGAGACTCTAATAGAGTGTTCCAAACACCTTCAATTGGAGTGTTGTATTTGGGTACTAAATGCCCTATTATCTCGCAATATAGAGACACTACTAAAGTGCTTCAAACACCTTTAATTGAAGTGTTGTATTAGGGTTGTAAATACCCTATTATCTTGTCATCTCGAGAAACTACAAGTGTGCTCCAAACACCTTCAATTGGAGTGTTGTATTAGGGATGTAAATGTCCTATTCTCTTGCTATATAGAGATACTACTAGAGTGCTCCAAACATCTTCCATTGGAGTGTTGTATTAGGGTTGTAAATGCCCTATTATTTTGCCATCTGGAGACACTACTTGAGTGCTGCAAAGTTCATTTGTTGGAGTGTTGCTTTAGAGTTATAAATGCGCGATTATCTTGCCATATAAAGACACAACTAGAGTTCTCCAAACGCCTTCAATTACAGTGTTGTATTAGGGTTGTAAATGCCTTATTATATTGTAATATAGAGACACAACTAGAGTGCTCAGAACACCTTAAATTCGAGTGTTGTATTAGGATTGTAAATGTCATATTACCATGCCATATAAAGACACCACAAGAGTTTTTCAAACACCTTCAATTGGAGTGTTGTATTAGGGTTATAAATGCCCTATTATCATGCCATATAGGGACATTACTAGAGTGCTCCGAACATCTTTAATTTCACTGTTGTATTAGGTTTATAAATCCCCTATTATCTTGCCATATAGAGAAACTAAAAGTGTGCTCCAAACACCTTCAATTGGAGTGTTGTATTAGGGTTGTAAATGCCTTTTTTCTTGTCATCTGGAGACACTACTAGAGTGCTCGAAACACCTTCAATTCGAGTGCTGTATTAGGGTTGTAAATGTCTTATTATCTTGAACTATAGAGACATTATTAGAGTGATCCACACATCTGAAATTGGAGTGTTGTATTAAGGTTGTAAATGCCCTATTGTCTTGCTATATTGAAAGAATACTAGAATGCTCGAAACACTTTCATTTGGAGTGTTGTATTAGGGTTGTTAATGCCCTGGTCTCTTGCCATATAAAGACACTACTAGATTGCTCGAAACATCTTCAATTGGAGTGTCGTATTAGGGTTGTAAATGCCTTATTATATTGCCATATAGAGACACTACTAGAGTGCTTCAAACACCTTCAATTGGAGGGTTGTATTTGCATTCTAAATGCCCTATTATCTTGCCATCTGGAGACACTTCTAGAGTGTTCCAAAAACCTTCAATTGGAGTGTTGTATTAGAGTTACAACTACCCTATTATCATTCCATCTAGAGACAATCCTATAGTCTTCCGAACACTTTCATTTGGAATGTTGTATTAGGTTTGTTAATGCCCAATTATCTTGCCATTTAGGAACATTACTAGAGTACTCAAAACGCCTTTAATTGGAGTGTTGTACTAGAGTTGTAAATCCCCCCTATTATCTGGTAATATGGAGACACTACTAGAGTGCTCCAGACACCTTCAATTGGAATGTTGTATTAAGGTTGTAAATGCCCTATTATCTTGCCATATGAAGACACTATTGGAGTGCTCCAAACACCTTCAATTGGAGTGTTGTATGAGGGTTGTAAATGACCTATTATCTTGTCATGTAGGGACAATACTAGTATGCTCCAAAAACATTCTATTGGAGTGTTGTATTGGGGTTGTAAATGCCTTATAATCTTGCAATATAGAAACACTACTAGAGTGCCCCAAACACCTTCAATTGGAGTGTCGTATTTGGGTTATAAATGCCCTATTATATTGTAATAGAGTGACACTACAAGGGTGCTCAAAACACAATTGGAGTGTTGTAAATGCCTTATTATCTTGCAATATAGAGAGACACTACTAGAGTGTTCTAAACATTTTTAATTGGAGTGTTGTATTAGGGTAGTAAATGCCATATTATCTTGCAATAAAACACAGTACTAGAGTGCTCCAAACACCTTAAATTGGAGTTTTCTTATTAGGCCTGTAAATGCCTTATTATCAATATAGAGACAGTACTAGAGTGCTCCAAATACCTTCAGTTGGAGTGTTGTATTAGGGTTGTAAATCCCCTATTATCTTGCCGTATAGACGTAATAAAAGTGTGGTCGAAAAATCTTCAATTGGAGTGTTGTATTAGGGTTGTAAATGCCCTATTATCTTGCAATATTGAGACACTACTAGAGTGATCCAAACACCTTCAATTAGAGTGTTGTATTAGGGTTGTAAATGCCTTATTATCTTGCCATCTGGAGACACTACTAGAGTGCTCCACACACCTTAAGTTGGAGTGTTGTATGAGGGTTGTACATCCCCTATTAGCTTGCCATTAGAGAACTAGAGTGAACCAAACACCTTCAATTGGTGTATTGTATTAGGGTTATAAATATTAAGCTATCTTGACATATAGAGACACTATTAGTGTGCTCCACACACCTAAAATTGGATTGTTATATTAGGGTTGTAAATGCCCTATTGTCTTGCCATATAAATAGATTACTAGAGTGCTCGAAACACTTCCAATTGGAGTGGTGTATTAGGGTTGTTTATGCCCTATTATCTTGCCAAATAGGGACATTACTATAGTGCTCAAAACATCTTCAATTGGAGTGTTGTATTAGAGTTGTAAATGGCCTATTATCTTATCATCTGGAGACACTACTAGAGTGCTCCAAACACCTTCAATTGGAGAGTTGTATTTGCGTTGTAAATGCCCTATTATCTTGCCATTTAGTGACACTACTAGAGTGCTGCAAACACCTTCAATTGGAGTGTTGTATTAGAATTATAACTACCCTATTATCATTCCTTGTATTAGGGTTGTAAATGACCTATTATCTTGCAATATACTACTAGAGTGCTCCATACACCATAAATTGGAGTTTATTAGGGTTGTAAATCCCGTATTATCTTGCCATCTGGAGAAACTACAAGTGTGCTCTAACCACCTTCAATTGTAGTGTCGTATTTGCGTTGTAAATGCCTTATTACATTGCAATATAGAGACACTACTAGTGTCTTGTATTAGGGTTGTAAATGTTTTACTATCTTGAAATATAGAGACACTATTAGAGTGCTCCACACACCTAAACTTGGATTGTTGTGTTAGGGTTGTAAATGTTGTATTATCTTGCTATATAAATAGATTACTAGAGTGCTCGAACCACTTTCAATTGGAGTGGTGTATTAGGGTTGTTTATGCCCTATTATCTTGCCAAATAGGGACATTACTATAGTGCTCAAAACACCTTCAATTGGAGTGTTGTATTAGGGTTGTAAATGGCCTATTATCTTGCCATCTCGAGATACTACTAGCTTGCTCGAAACATTTTCAATGAGAGTGTTTTACTAGGGTTCTAAGTGCCCTATTATCTTATCATTTGGAGACACTACTAGAGTGCTCCAAACACGTTCAATTGGAGGGTTGTATTTGCGTTGTAAATGCCCTATTATCTTGTCATCTAGAGACACTACTAGAGTGCTCCAAACACCTTCAATTGGAGTGTTGTATTAGAGTTACAACTACCCTATTATCATTCCATCTAGAGGCAATCCTAGAGTCCTCCAAACACCTTCAATTGAAGTGTTGTATTAGGTTTGTTAATCTTACCATATAAGAACATTACTAGAGTGCTCCAAACACCATTAATTGGAGTGTTGTACCAGGGTTGTAATCTCCTATTATCTTGCCATAGAGAGACACTAAAAGTGTGCTCCAAACACCTTCAATTGGAGTGTAGTATTAGGGTTGTTAATTCCCTATTATCTGGCAATATGGAGAAACTACTAGAGTGCTCCAAACACCTTCAATTGGAGTTGTATTAGAGTTATAACTACCATATTATCGTTCCTTCTAGAGACACTACTAGAGTGTTCTAATTACCTTCAATTAGAGTGTTGTATGAGGGTTGTAAATGGCCGAGCCATATAGAGACACTACAAGTGTGCTCCAATCACTTTCTATTGGAGTGTTGTATTAGGGTTGTTAATTCCCTATTATCTGGCAATATGGAGAAACTACTAGAGTGTTCCAAACACCTTCAATCGTGGTGTTGTATTAGGGTTGTAAATGCATTATTATCTTGCAATATATAGACAGTACTGGAGTCCTCCAAAACATTAAATTCGAGTGTTGTATTAGGGATGCAAATCCCATATTAACACTGTGCTCGAAACAGCTTCAAATGGAGTGTTGTATTGGGGTTGTAAATGCCCAATTATCCTTCTATTTAAAGACACTACTAGAGTGCTCCAAGCACTTTCAATTAGAGTGTTGTATTTGAGTTGTAAATGCCATATTATTTTCCCATATAAAGACACTACAAGTGTGGTCCAAACACATTCAATTGGTGTCTTATTATCTTGCAATATACAGTACGAGAGTGCTCCAAACACCATCAATTGGAGTGTTGTATTAGGGTTGTAACTGCCCTTTTATCTTGTCATCTGGAGACACTACTAGAGTGCTCCACACACCTTAAGTTGGAGTGTTGTATTAGGGTTGTACATCCCCTATTAGCTTGCCATTAGAGACACTACTATAGTGATTCAAACACCTTGAATTTGAGTGTTGTATTAGGGTTGTAAATCCCCTATTATCTTGCCATATAGAGACACTACGGGTGTGGTCCAAACACCTTCAATTGGAGCATTGCATTAGGGCTGTAAATACCTCATTATCTTGCAATATAGAGACACTACTAGAAGGATCCAAACACCTTTAATTGGAGTGTTGTATTAGGGTTGTAAATTTCCATATTATCTTGTCATATAGTGACACTACAAGTGTGCTCCAACCAGCTTCAATTGGAGTGTCGTATTAGGGTTGTAAATGCCTTATTGCATTGCAATATAGAGACACTATTGGAGTGCTCCAAACACCTAAAATTAGAGTGTTCTATTAGGATTGTAAATGCCCTATTATCTTGTCATATAAAGGGAATACTAGAGTGCTCGAAACACTTTCAATTGGAGTGTTGTATTAGGGTTGTTAATGCCCTATTATCTTGCCAAATAGGCATTACTAGAGTGCTCCAAACACCTTCAATTGTAGTGTTGTATTAGGATTGTAAATTGGAGTGTTGACATTTGGAGACACTACTAAGGTGCTCCAAACACTTTTAATTGGAGTGTTGTATTAGGGTTACAACTACCCTACTATCATTCCATCTAGAAACATTCTTAGAGTTCTCCAAAGACCTTCAATTGGAGTGTTGTATTAGGTTTGTTAATGCCCTATTATCTTGCTATATAGGGACATTACTAGAGTGCTACAAACAGCTTTAATTGGAGTATTATACTAGGGTTGGAAATCCCATATTGTCTTGCCAAATAGAGACGCTAAAAGTGTACTCCAAACACCTTTGATTGGAGTGTTGTATTAGAATTGTAGATCCCATATTATTTTGCCATATAGAGACATTACAAGTGTGCTCCAAACACCATCAATTGGAGTGTTGTATTAGGGTTGTAAATGCCCTATTATCCTGCTATTAATTGGAGTGTTGTATTAGGGTTGTAAATGTCTTATTGAATTGCAATATAGAGACACTACTAGAGTGCTCCAAACACCTAAAATTGGAGTGTTCTATTAGGGTTGTAAATGCCCTATTATCTTGTCATATAAAGAGAATACTAGAGCGCTTGAAACACTTTCAATTGGAGTGTGGTATTAGGGTTGTTAATGCTCTATTATCTTGCCAAATAGGGGCATTACTTAAGTGCTCCAGACACCATCAATTGGAGTATTGTATTAGGGTTTTAAATGACCTATTATCTTTCCATTTGAAGACACTGACTAGAGTGCTCCAAATATCTTCAATTGGAGTGTTTTATTAAGGTTCTAAATGCCCTATTATCTTGCCATCTGGAGACACTACTAGAGTGCTCTAAACACTTTCAATTCTAGTGTTGTATGAGGGTTACAACTACCCTACTATCATTCCATCTAGAAACATTCCTAGAGTTCTCCAAAGACCTTCAGTTGGAGTGTTGTATTAGGTTTGTTAATGCCCTAATATCTTGCCATATAGGGACATTACTAAAGTGCTGCAAACACCTTTAATTGGAGTATTGTACTCGGGTTATAAATCCCCTATTGTCTTGTCATATAGAGACTAAAAGTGTGCTCCAAAAACCTTCAATTGGAGTGTTGTATTAGGGTTGTTAATACCCAATTATCTAGCAATATGGAGACACTACTAGTGTGCTCCAAAAACCTTCAATTGGAGTGTTGTATTAGGGTTGTTAATACCCAATTATCTAGCAATATGGAGATACTACTAGAGTGCTCAAAATATCTTCAATTGGAGTGTTGTATTAGGGTTGTAAATGCCATATTATCTTGCAATATTGAGACACTACTAGAGTGGTCCATACACCTTCAATTAGAGTGTTGTATTAGGGTTGTAAATGCCTTATTATCTTGACATATTGGGACACTACTAGAGTTCTCCAAACACCTTCAGTTGGAGTGTTGTATTAGGGTTGTACATCCCCTATTAGCTTGTCATTAGAGACACTACTAGAGTGATCCAAACACCTTCAATTTGAGTGTTGTATTAAGGTTGTAAATCCCCTATTATCTTGTCATATAGACACTACTAGAGTACTCCAAAGACCTTCAATTGGAGTATTGTATTAGTGTTGTAAGTGCCCTATTATCTTGCCATATACACTACTAGAGTGTTTCAAACATCTTCAATTGGAGTGTTGTATTAGGGTTGTAAATACCTTATAATCTTGCAATATATAAACACTACTAGTGTGATCCATACAGTTTTAATTGGAGTGTTGTATTAGGATTGTAGATCCCATATTATTTTTCCATATAGAGACATTACAAGTGTGCTCCAAACACCTTCAATTGGAGTGTTGTATTAGGGTTGTAAATGCTCTATTATCTTGCAATATAGAGGACACTACTGGAGTGCTCCTAAGACCTTCAATTGAAGTGTTGTATTAGGGTTATAATTGTCCTATTATCTTGCCATCTAAAGACTACTAGAGTGCTTCAAACACCTTCAATTGGAGTGTTGTATTATTTCCAGGGCTCATCGGTAATACTTACTAAGGAATAAAAATGAGCAGCAGGATGTTAGAGACTATGTGGGAAGAAAATATTTCAATCTGAGTTTATCATTCTAATTTATTGCAATTTTCAACTGGGTTTAGCAGCAGAATGATAAATTAGAATGGTAAATGTTGACATCATTTTTCCAGGGCTCATCCCCTATTATCTTGACACAAATCAATACCCTAGACAAGGGGGGGACTGGAAATGCGGCTATTTTGTGATGAAGAACATGGAGTTCATCATCAAAAAAAAATTTAGATCTTTTCTAAAGTTAATCACCTATTTTTATCTATCTGTCATTCATGCTTTCAGATTCATTTATTATATATATGTATATGTTGTTAATATGTTCGGAGTTTGTTCATGCAGAGCAAATTAAGCATTACACCGTACAAGGAAGCATAACTATATGCGATCTGTACAAAATGGTGCAAGTACTTCTTCGATCATGTTTTACCTTGACAAATGCATGTCTGAATTAAAACTTGGTCAGTTTTTGGTACACATATATGATGTACATTTTTGTCGTTGGTACTTGAGAACAACAGTTAGTTATTGGTACACATATTTGATGTACATTTTTGTCATTGGTACAATCAGTAGGTACAATTGCGTGAAAGCTTTGCTGAGCTTGTTGTGAGAGGATACATACATTTCTGCTGGTACAATTAATGATATACAGTTAATTATATATATGGCTTGTTGGTAATATATAATGTTGTTATATTACAGCTATGTATATTGTTGTTGGGTACAATATGCATTATGCATGTTGTCTATTTATATATTTGGTTGAATGCATGTTTAAAATTGTTGGTTGAAATGATGGGTTTAAAAAAGGGCTAGCAAATGAAGGCTAGTTCCTAATTGGGGTGTAACTAAATATATATATATATATAAATCATCAACGGTTCAAATTAAAAACGGATGCAAAGCTAAGATAACAACGCCAACACAAATAAAAGAAAAAATGATGTTGTATGTGACATTTACCATCGGCAGAAAAAATCGCAAGCAATGCCATAGAAAGCACAGTGACCCATCGTCAATCACACTTACCATCGGTTGCTAAACAAAAGCGATGGCATTGGGTATGTCCCACTCAATGGCCGAACGACCTCTGCCGATGGTATATTAATTAACGCCATCTGTTTTGAGCTGATGTTAGTGTACATTTTCTATCGGAGTGATAAGCATCGACTCGGATCCAGATGACGCAACGCGATTGAAACCGATACAAAAGAGTTTTTTTTGTAGTAGTGTTATAAAGCAAATCATTCCAAATAAGTATAGACCAATTTAATTCCGATGCTCATTGGACATTCCCCGCTCCCCTCAAGCAAATATTAAGGCCGTGCTCCAATTAGAGATACGCGGAGGGACGTGGAGGGAGAGGAAGGAAAAAAACACTGTGCACGAAGGAGGGTGCGGTCTGCCCGATAGTTTCCCCTACTCCAGAAGAAGTGAATGGAAGAGAAAGCAGGTGAAAGTCTACAGTTAGGAGGGAAGAGAAAGGTTACGAAGCATTGATTTTTTATTGTCACCTCCAAATTGGAGTGTAAAAATGTTATTCAGAGGTGGCCTCACCTCCGATTAGTCCCCTTCCTTCTCTTTAATGAGGGTTCTCCCTCTCATTTCTTGAGCACAACCTAAGCAAACATTAGGAACAGTCCAATGAGCGAGATGTTTGCTTAATATCAGTACCTCCCTTTTTGTCTGCTAGATGCTCTATTCTATAACGTCGAGATACTTTTTTTATTATTTGACGTTGCAAGAGTTCAAATCTACTGAAATTCCAGACAAATTCCTGGGTCGTGAAATCTCCCTCTGTGTATCTATCTCTCTCCTCTTTCTCTCTCCTCAATTGAGGATTTGAGGAGATTCCAATTCGACGCCGTAGACCCCCTATTCTTTGAAGTCCACTCCAAAAGTCCTTGGTGGACGCTACAGAATAGAACCAGAATCCTAGTTTTAAATTTTTTTCCCACCTTTCCCATTTTTATTATTATTTTTTTTCCTTTTTCTATAAATAAAAAATTCGGCCCAAGAGTTGTAAAAGAATCAATTAGGGTGCATTAATTTTATGGACATTGTTCTTTTATAATTCCTATCAAAATAAAATTAATATTACAAAACTTTTCTGTATGTTCTTAATGTCCATATAAATGAAACTAAAATGTTGTAAAAAAAATACCCAAGTATATATACTAATATTTTGCAGCTTGAAGGCTTTTGAAAAGTAGACATTTTCTGGAAACAATATTGAAATTGAGGTATTTGAGTCTTTGTCATGAAAAACTTTTCAATTAATAGCTTTGGTCAACATTCAATTAATCAGAAGTCTATCATCTAGAAGCAAAAATAGGGACGAAGTTTCTTTATTTCAACGTTGACTGAAGTTGCATATAAAATACTTGAGCAGTAGTATCAAATCTCTATATCAAAATTTGTTTCCAACCTTGGTCAAGATTATTACTGTCTTCTCCTCTGTTCTTTCTTACGATTTCATTGTTTACAAACTAAGTGCTTCTGATAATAAGTAAATAATGGTTTTTATTACAACATGGCTAATTCTTTTTGAAATATTATTAGTGATTGTGGCTATTATATTGTCAAAGGTTGAGCAGAGATACCGACGAACAGCTCATGAAATAATCGGTAAGTTTTCTTGTGTATTTTTCTGAAATGAATATATATACAAAAAATTAACTATTATTCAAACTAATTTCATGGGTTTATATATTATTGGCTTAATGTACAGGACAAACAAAAACTGACAAGGAAGAAAATTCAGTGGTTAGATCAGGAGCGGTACAGCCAGCACAATATTTACTAGTAGATCTGGCAATCGCCACCAACAATTTTTGCGATGAAAACAAAATAGGAAGTGGTGGTTTTGGGGTTGTATACAAGGTTATATATCCATCTTTCTTTAATATGTTTGTCTACACAGTTTAGGCAATTAGGCTCTTGCTCATTGGCATGTTTCAGTGTCTATCCTGTATAATTATATACTGGTACAGAAGTAACAGACGAGTAACGAGTTTCTGTAAACATTGTCATTTGAACTGTTGAATTTCAGATAATGACGTTTTCAACGAACTATCATGTACAGGGTATAATTGGCGGACAAATTGTTGCCATCAAGAAAATTGCGGGGAGTTCGTTAAAGCTGCTACTTGATATTAAGAAGGAGATTTCACTGCTTTCTTTTTTTGACAATAATAACCTTGTAAAGCTCTTGGGTTTTTGCTGGGAAGCAGGAAATTATCTACTAGTGTATGAATATGTACAGAATGGAGACATTTCTAATTGCCTGAGTGGTTAGCCTATCTTTCCTGAATTTCGATTTCACTTTTCAAAATTTTTGTTTTTTCACCCAACAAAGAATTCAAACAGGTTAATATATTTGAAAGACTGATTTGTACATATCAAACTTTTATTAATTCTGACAGATGAGATAAAGCATCACGCTCTTGATTGGGAAAAACGATTCAATATTATAAAAGGAGTTGCTAAAGGTCTTTGTTGTCTTCATCATGGTTCAGATCATAAAATCATCCATTGTGATATCAAACCAGAAAATATATTGCTCGATGATCAGTACAATGCTAAGATTGCAGATTTTGGTCTTTCAAGAATTCTGAAAATGAACAATACTCACATAACTGATAAAAATATAGCTGGTACATTGTAAGTTCTTCAAAAGTGTTTGAAAAAGGACATTACCTTCCCTATCATTGTTTGTGCTTTTTAGCTATTTTATGTCCCTTTATTTTTATTAAGATAAATTAAATGTACATTGCAATTTACTAAACTAAAAGCACAATCAAGTGCACACACATCTCTAGAACAATAAGATTGTGTTATGTTCATTGCAGTGGATACATTGCACCAGAGTTGTGGTTCAAACAACAGTACTCAACAAGATCCGATGTGTACAGTTACGGTCTATTGATCCTAGAGATTGTGGTTGGATCCACAATACCACAATATGCACAATCCAATCAAGAAAACCTTGTACATATGGTGAGTGATGTTTTCCTTAATACAATCAGTAAATGTCGTGGAGCGAATGATGATTCCAATAGCAATATTAACAGATAATAGGTGAATTTTGAATAGATCTGGAAGCAATACAGAGCAAAGAAGCCACTTGCGGAGGTGATTGACCGGTGCCTATGGGATAAGTGTCCCAAAGACCAAGTAAGCCGTTGTATCCAAATTGGATTGCTTTGTGTCCAAAATAACTGTCGAAAACGACCGAGCATGGAAGCTGTCTTGGAGATGTTAAACAGAAAAACTCATTTGCCAACTCCCTCTTTACCTGCCTTTTTCGAAGGTACTCAACTACTCAGAGTAATTTCTTATTGAATTTGTACATACTCAATTTTAAATTATAAACTAAAACTCATATGCTGTTAAAACATAAATTTCTGTGAATTACAAGATTCACAAAGGCAACGTTCCAAGCAAGAGGAGGAAGCAACCCAATGCTTATGCGTGCAGCATGATAGAAAGAAGTGTCCCGGTGAGAAACGTGCTATGCAGATGCTGTACGCTTCCCTGGCTTCCTCATATATAATGAGAACTGAGGAAACAATAGGTGATACATGGGAATCCTCAAGGGAGATGCACACTGCATCAGTCACACACAAGCGAGTGTCGGTGCCATGGTTTTTATGGAGGCAGAGAACCGAGATAATTTTCAGAGATTCAAAGCTGCCGACTACTTGGTTAGTTCCAAATAGGACAAGGTGTTAAATTTGTAAGAGAGAATAGATGTAAGAAAATAATTTTATTATTGCAATCTTATCTTGAACTTTTACATGTATCTCTCGAATTTTGAAATTTGTAAGAGGAAGAGGAGGAAGCCATCCGATGTTCTCGAATCCCGCTTTTATTCGTGCACGATAGAAAGAAGTGTCCCAACATGAAACGTGTTATGCAGATGCTGTACCAGTACAACAATGATGCTTCCTGGGCTTCCTCTCAAGCTGCTTTCATCACCAACTCTGGAAAGCATCACCGTTCACCCTTTATGCGTAAATTCGAGTTATCATTCTCTGCATTCTCATTGAAGACGTTGCTTGACATGTATTGTTAACCAATCTGAGAGGTGTTCTTTAAAATTCGAAGCTCCGGAAGAAATAGTGAAATACTAAATCTTCAAACTATAGAATATTTTAATTCAAGAGGAATTCTCTGCTTTGCTTTTAGATACTATCCCAAGCAAAATTCTGTTTCTTCACTTGTATATTCTGGAAATTTAATTTTCTCAGTTTTTGCAATTTTGTTTGCTTTTTAGGAATTCGGATCCTCTGCATTAACTCAAACTTTGAGTTAATGCAGAATGAATTTAGACTGTCCGATCCTTGTTGGCACGAATATTAAAGGGGGCCATGCATTCCATTTGGGCCAGATTTATCCGTATTTTGATCGAACGGCTGAGATGCATTAACTCAAAGTTTGATTAATGCAGAGGAAACGGATTCACTCTTTAGATAGCACCTCCCAGTTCACAACCGGATCTTTAAACCCATCAATATATCGTATTTATGCTTATTTCCAATGATTTGGACAAATCAAAATCTCTGTTACCAACACCTCGGTACAGATTATGAATGAAAGTCTTTATTTTCTCCTGCGAGGGATGCATCTACTGCAAATTCACTTAAGCACAAATCTCAAAGCAGATAAAACATTTGGATTTGAGCGGAGGCGGGAAAGAAATCAAAGAATAGTGTTGGTATTCAGAATGATTTTTTTGAATTCGTGGCAGCAGCTGCCAGAGTTGTATTAAATCAGAAACCAAAAATTACATCCTCGCTAGAGTCTAGAAGCATGTCTCTACTATCCTTACTCTTACAAATCAGCATCACATAGAAAATAGAACAGTAGGACATCTACTGGTAAACTAGCAGTAAGAAGAAAAAACAGCGAAACTAGCTGAAACAAAAAGTAGCAGTGCTTGGACCATAGGCGCCCTTCTACCAGAATTCTTTCTGCCACCAAACTGGTTGCCTCATACCACCCCTGAACACCCTTTCATTCCTTTCTTTCCAAATAAACCATGCTACGCAAATAAACCAAGTAGTCCAGGTTCTGACATCTTCATTTGTGCTGATTTTGAAGACTGCTAGGGACTCATACCATATACTCTGTACTGTTAAACCTGGCTTGAAAATTTGAAAACCAAGTTTTGATGAGACACACCACCAGACGTGTACGGCATAGGGGCAGAGAAAAAACAAGTGCAGTGCCAATTCTATAGGGAAATTCTGGCACATGACACATCCCAAATCACATAGAATTTTCCTTTTTCTCAGGACATCTTGTGTCAGAGTTCTACCTGGTATCATGAGATAAGAAAAAAATAAATTTTGGTATCCATATTTGGAAGAAACCACATCTAATCTTGCCTCCAGATATCATAGCATCATATGTATGCTTGGCCGTATAACGGTATAATTACCTGATTGTCCCCACCTCCAGATCAAAACATCCTGCGCATTATTTAGAATAGGCAGGTTGGGATGTGATGGTAAGAAATCAGAAATTGCCGGCATTTCATCAGCCAGTGATAGGGTCTGGTTTTGTGGCCTTGGCTGGCCGTCAGCATGCCGTCTTAAGGGCTGCTCATCCCACTTGTCGTACCAGAAGGAAATTGAGGTACCATCACCTATGGACCAGTGAGTGCACCACAGGAACAGTCCCTCAAGTTTTAAGATTCGGTAAACAAGCCATCTCCCAATTCAGAATGATGCAGTGTCAATTCTTCAAACTTCTAAAACTTTTAATTCTTCCGTACAATATAGAATTAGAGTATGTTTGGTTGCAATTTTAAAATAACTAGAATAGAAAAATTGGCATTTGTCTTATTAGAATAGTTTGTTCCATTTTTTTGTGAATATAGCTTGTTCTAATAAGATAATAAAATTTGATTTCCTATTTTAGTTATTCTAACTTAACCAAATACCAAATAGTTTGTTCTCAAGAATAGCATTTTCTCATTGCAACCAAACATACCATATAGAATTGGGATAAGGTCTTGTACAGAGAATGCAAAATAAGAATAGAAGAATGCTGGATCAATCACAATAATGCAAGAAACCACAGGTTGCATGTTGAGCAGTCCATCTTTTATTTCGGGTGTGGCCCAAGAGTTAGGCTGGGGTGCTATGGATAGCATAGTGGTCTCTATGCTACGGCTCAATATTCGAGTTTTCAAAATCCAAACTGTCGATCCGAACCGTTCATCTTATTCTCCATATTAATATCTGATTGGAGACCAAATTTTACATTTTTCTGAATTTTTTTACTATTTATTAAGTATTTTACAAAATTGTTGATCCAACAATAGCTGCACAAAACAGTAAAACCGTTGGATTAGCGATTTTCAAAGTGACTTAATAAATAGTAAAAAAATTCAGAAACATGTAAAATTTGGTCTCCAAGCAGATATTAATATGGAGAATAAGATGAACGGTTCGGATCGACCGTTTGAATTTTGAAAACTCAAATATTGAGCCGTAGCATAGAGGCCACTATGCTATCCATAGCACCCTAGCCTAACTCGTGGCCCAATTAGATTTAGAGCTATAAACTTACCGGATTTTGATCTAAAAACGAATCCATTAAGGTTTCATTTACACGTGAAGATTTATATTTATAAGAATTAAATTCAACCATAAATTCATATTTATTTGAATTTCGAATATAATTTGAATAAATTAAATATTTTAGTTAAAGTGTCTAAAGATACATAAGAAATAGGAGTGGAGATAATAACTTTTTAATTAGTAATGTGCATACTAAAAACCATGACTTTAATTAAATTAATGTGCTTAACTCCAAATTCTATTAGATTGATCGGTGAGTTTAACTGCAAAATATATTATGTTGTCTTCAAATGACGAATCCAATTCCAAATGTTAATAATGATCTACGTCACGAGAGATGAATTTAAATAACAAATTTATTAACTTCAAATTAATTTAGTATAAAATCAAACTATCAAAATAAAAAAAATGAACCTATTAAAATTAGCTTATAAACCTTTGTTTTTTTAACCTCTTAACTTTACATTAAATTAATTCAAAACCTTATAAATGTAACATGTAAAGTTGTAACTACATTTGTAAAGTTGTAACAAAAGATTAATGAACTTAAGAACACCCTTAGTTCTACTCTATTTAGTATATTAATTTTCATAACAAATTTAAATATAATTTTACTTGATTTAAATACAAATTCAGTGTGATATTTTTCAATTCATATAAGAATTTAATAAATTATAAAATATTATTTTTTAGATTAATATACAAAACGCGGATTATGATAAATAATAAAATTATGAATATTCATTTTTAGTGAGGGCCTGTTCGGCTGCATCTTTTCCTATGGGATTCAAAAGGTTTTTGGGTTTTTTCTATTTTTTTCTGAAGGCCGTTTGGCAGCCATTTTTCTTTCCTTTCTTCCCCACATTTTTTCGCTAGAATAATTCCGACGCTGTGTAAAAAGTTAGGAAAAAAAACGCAAGCTCAGAGCAAATTTTTTTTTTCCACTCTTCTCTCTCTTGATTGGACCCCACAATTATTGTTTTTTCAGAGAGAATATTTTCTCTCTCACCCACGTGTACACTTTCTTTCTCTCTCTCTTTATACTCAAACATGCATACGGCATACCCCCATCATGATATATATAAAGACAACTCTATTTGTGTTGTTTTCAATTGTGGAATTAGTTTTATAGATCAAGCCGGACAATTTTTTTCATTTTTTCTTTTTAATCACATATTTTATATTCAACAGATCTACCTCATATATTAAGTTCTTATATTTATACAAAATTCGTCTAAAATATATTTTCAAAATTAGTTTAATGTTTATTTTTTTATAAATGTTTATAAATATATTTTATAAAATAATAAGTAATAAGTAAATGTTTTTAATAGTTTATTTTTTTGTAAATGTTTTTAATTACATATTTTAAATATTTGCTTGTTTTCTAATTTTTGTAATTACATTTTTGTTTTTTTTGTAAGTGTTTATAAATGTTTTTAATTATATATTTAATTATTTTTTTATATTAAGCTAACTTTAACTTAATTGATTAAAATAAATACATAACATGATACTATACTATTCATAAACAATAATTAAATAAAAAATTATTTATAACTAAACTAAACTAAAACAATTAAATAAATATATATATTTTAAAATAAATAAAGATTTTCCACAATTAATCCCATGATACAAACGAACGCTCATTTTCTCATATCTCATAATTAATCCCGTACATTCTGTACCCGTGGGTTCTCACTTTTTCATAAGTGAATTCTCATTCCTATTCCCATTCTCATTCTGTAATCCCGTGACATCCGAACACGCCCTGAGTGCGTACACAACGGATTCAACTCCTCTGCAATATTGTAGAGGATGAGCCTCACTTTACGGTTTGAGATTAAATATCATCATTTTGGGTTTCGGACTAGTAGAGGGAGCCAGTATTTCTGGTCTTTGAGATTCGTGCCAAGTTAAAAAGAACGGTTTAAATCCATTAATTGTAAAAGATTTCTTTGTGCAGGATTGGAGGAGACGTGAATTCGTACACAACATTATCAACATTACGAGTCTGTGTCCCCCCAGGTACATGAGGTACAATTGATCCCGGTTGGGCCAAACTCAATCCGGAACCGTTGGGAGTTGGGACTTTGGGGGCCTGCTTTGAGATTCGTGCCACATGAAAAAAACGGTTCAGATTTATGGCTGCACCTCAGGTCCCTGTGGTGATACGGATTCCACCATTAGAGCAACAGGCAACAGGCAACAGCCTACAGCCTACAGCGGCACAATAAAAAAACCCATTGTTAAAAAAATATCGAAAATTAAAGGCGGACCCACTAGTCGGTGAACGACAATTTTGTTTCTGACCAGGCACGAAATGTAAATTCATTTAATTTGTTTATTATCGGAAGCAAAAATTGAAACCCGCCATGTCCTTTTCTCCTCTCTGAAGTTAAACTGATTATGGTTCCGTTTCGCTCGATTCAGCTCTTGAATTCTCCTCCATTTCTCTCCAAATTCTCTATCCAAAGAGACAAACTTTCCCCCAATTTAACTTGCCATAAACCCTTTTCCAATATCTTCTTCCCTTCTCTGATCTCCTCCATGGATCCCTCGTCGGATCGAACCGATCCAACCTCTACGACAGATCGCTCGCAAGAGGAGTTACCTGTATCTCAACCTGCCTCTCCAGGTCAATCACCGTCGGAGGATTATTCAGAGGTTTCTTCGGTGGATGAGATCGCTAAAGGGATTGTGCGTCTGGAGTGCGAATCGTCGGCCGAAGGAGGTGTATGCCACGTGTACCTTGTCGGCACAGCCCACGTTTCCCAGGTCCATATTGTAGTTTTCCGATTTTATTTGTTCTGATTTGTGAGTGCTTAGTTGTAAAAGTTGAGGATTTGAAATTTCTTGATTTGTAGTCCTTGCTGGAAATTCAGTAATATTTCTTCTTCCTTCTTCTTTTTTGTTGAATTTAGGTAAACTGGCGTTAGTACGCTAACAAGATTGCTTTTGTTATGGCTCAGGATGATTATAACTGGAGATATACTGTTAGCCAATTTAAGGGTTTTAATTATTGGAATATCCAAATTGCCACTGAGCAATTTACTCATCTCATCTATTTGAGCGAAGAAATGGTTCTCCAACTAAATTAATAAAGCAAAGCTAAAAATTAAGAAATTTGTTTGAAAATGGTGTGTTCAATTAGATGCTTAATTGTAGTCTGACACATGGTGATGATAAGTTGCTAATTCTTATGAAAGGGAGTTTATCGATGGCTATATTTATATATTGTTTTTCAATTAGTTTGAAGATCAGTTTAGACTAATAGTTTGTCAATATGCTTCTCTTCCCTTGGTAAATTAGTTCACCCAAACCTACCAAAATTAATATCTTAACCGCATCACTTGCTTGATAGATTAGTGACTTCAATTGAATACATTCTTTCTACTGCTTACTTGGCTCTACCCACTATGTTGACAATCTTTCTATTACCTTGATAATTTTCTTATATTTCCTTTCCTTTTCCAAAAAAAAAAAAAAATTCAAAAAGCTGCATATTTCTAATGCCTACCTTCAAACCTCCTTAACTGACACTTTATCTCATATGGGATTTAAGCTGGTGACCTCTCCATAACAATCTGCATTAGTTGCCAAAGCAATGGTAGAATAAGATTCAGTTCTCAGGTCAGTTGGGATTTGTCTTCATTTAAGAATTTTCATGGTGCCGGTTTACTTTGCTTTAGGTACTTTGAGGTTATTATTGTCAAGTCAGATTCTTTTTTTTGTCCAAAAGTTCCATTGAAATTATCTGTTGCTATTACTTGTCATGATTAGAATTTTACTGGTAGAAAGCTGGTCCATAAGTTATCTATTTTATTTACTTTTTTGTAGGAGTCATGCAAGGAGGTGAAGGCTGTTATCAGTTACCTGAAACCGCAGGTGCTTCTTCCTTCTCACCCCTTTTTCCATTTTTTGTAGGTCAGATGGCTGCTTCATTTTATATTTTAGATAATATTTATTTTCTGACATAACAGAATTATTATTTATCATAATTTGTTTGTTGGGACTAAAGGCTTGGTTGTTGTTGTTGTTGTTAATTTGTTTGTTGGCTTGGAAAACAGGTGGTATTCTTGGAGTTGTGCCAAAGCAGAGTTAACATATTGACCCCCCAAAACTTTAAGGTGCCAAAACTAAAATGTATGATTAGTAGAATATAATGTTTTGGTCATCAGAAATGTTCTAATATGCTACTCCATTCTTGTTAAATTAGGTTCCAACAACGAGTGAGATGTTTGAAATGTGGAAGAACAAAAAGGCGAACCCTTTTGGCATTCTCTATAGTTGGTTTCTTGCCAAGGTACTTTTATCTTCACTTCTTTCTGAGTGCCTGTTGTCAATGAAATATCATACTGCTGTGTTTCTTGTTACATTTAAAGGTGGCGAGCAAACTGGAAGTACTTCCTGGGGCAGAATTTAGGGTTGCATATGAGGAGGCCATGAGTTATGGAGCTCGTGTTATTCTTGGCGACCGCCCTGTTCAGGTACATTTACTATCTTGGCCCTCATCTTTTCTGATTATTCCTTTCTATCTACTAGGACTCTAGGAGGATATTTTGGTTTATTTATACATGTTACGGTATTATGTGCATAGATAACTCTGAGGAGAACATGGGGCAACATGCCAACGTGGCACAAGATCAAGTTTTTGTATCATATTGTTTTTCAGAGTGTTTTCTTGCCGGGTGCTGATGAAATTGCCAAAATGGTACTATGCACTTCCGTTTTCTATATTCTTTTCTTGTTATTCGCTTTGTTGTTCCTTCATTTCATTAAATGGTTAATTCCTTTTCTATTCTACTTCTTTACAAATAAAGTTGAAGGAAATGGATGATGCGGATGCACTTACAGTTGTGGTACAAGAGATGAGCAAGGCTTTTCCCTCTCTTATGGAGACTCTTATTGTTGAGCGTGACAAGTCAATTCCTGTTCCCTCTTTCGTTTTTTGTATTCCAATTATGGAAACTTTCTAGATATCTCTATATGTTGAATCTTTTTTTTTATTTTTTTTATTTCTCTCTTTTTTCTGCTCTTAACTTTAGGTATATGTCACAAGCACTACTGAGAGTGGCAAGAGAGAATTCTTCAGTTGTTGCTGTGGTTGGAAAGGGGCACTTGTCTGGGATTAAAAAGAACTGGATGCAGCCAGTTGAGGTCATTTGCTCTCTCCTAATATTTTCTTTGAGAAAGGGCACTTGTGCATTTAGTCCTGTCTCTGTTTCTGTTTATTTTTCATGTTATTTGTTCCCCATTTAGTGTGTTTTATTACATGATAAAGACCTCTCTATTAGTACTAAAGTTTATCTCTGAAATGTATTTAACTGGTTCTGATAGGAAATGGCATGGCTAGTATGATTCTTCTAATCCCTAATGTTTAATATTTGCAGGTACAGAGTTTGCTTGAAGTACCTTCAACAAGAAAGGGTTTCGGTGTGTTTAAGATTTTTGCTTCAGTTGGAGTTGTAACAGGTGTAGCACTTGCTTCAGGCATTTATCTTTGGTCCAAGAAATAATATATACCTCTCAGAAGCTAACATGTGCAACTTATAGATTAGATGTTTGTTATTCTGTCTTTTATTTTTTTCTTTTTGACGTTTGGTGATAGCATGTTTCATTTCCTCTAAAAGTGTAATGGCAACTGTTAATGTGAATTTCTACCAATTTTTTGGCAACTTATGTTACAAAGGTTTGTCAGCATGACAAAATAACTTGTATTATAACCAGTACTTGTATGACCCAGCATACCATTTTGTAGAACTTGTAACTATTTTACCACTGTTAGCCCTGAGTTGTAGTTATCTCAGCATATTAGTCACCTTTATTGTACCACGTAAAAATGATGATCTTAAGCTGTTCTTGGCTTATACCATGTATTTAACTGGTGCTAATTTTACTTTTTGACTCCCTACAAAATCAATGCAATTAGCTTATTAAAATTAGATGATTGGGTGTATGAAGTTATTTGTTTTTTTCGCAATTTTAATTTAGTACATATGGTTACGTTATGGATAAAAAAACTAACAATAAAATACTACAAACAGCTACTCATATCATAAATTCAGCAAGACAACCAAATTGAACCAAAACCTCTGCTTAGGCCTTGGATGAAGATACCGCATAGCTAATTTCAAATTTACTAAATAAAAAAAATTTGAAATTTGAATTCCATTTTCTATATTTGTTACTAACACTTCTAGAATTGTGCTTCTAGAATTGTACTAAATAATGGAATTAATGGCAACAAATAAAAAGAAGCCAATTCAAAACCTAGCTACTAGCTTCTAAAAGCAAATTTGTCCATAGAAGTTTACAAAAAAAGAAATATGGAAAATAAAAATGCAAAACTGAAGTGTAAAACTAATAAACTATCAGCTAGCAACTAAAAGAAATCGACTCAGTTCTTCCTCCAAAGGTAAATACCTATCAAAGTAACAATCACAACTCCCACCGAGGCAAAAAATTTAACTGTAGATGTCTGCTCTTTTACATTAGGTACTTCACTCAATGCTACCATATCCACCTGCATTTGCAAATAACAAATGAAGAATAAGTTGGAAACTTGAACTAATATAATTTCAAGTTCATAAAATAGAAAATAACATAGAAATACTGAAACAACACTAACCAGATATGAAGTGGACCAGTATTCTCTGATACCATCTAGGTGTGTCCTTTCCAACACAGCCACAAGAGATGAACACTTTCCGGCTTCCTCCCACAGGTTATATGCCATGTACCTTTTGTTTAAGAATTAGTAGCAAACAAATATATATTAATATAAAACATATATAAAATATACAATAACTTAGTTAAAAAAAAGAGAGAACAAGAAGAATATCCAAATATATATTACATGTGGCGCTCTTTCAGAAGGGTTTCAAAAGCAGGAGGGAAAGCATTGAGTAGTTCATTATCCTCGTCATCAATCCCTCTGTACTGTTAATTATTCAAAACAAAACCATGAACACATAAATACATAAAGAGATTAACTGGAAACTGAGATAAGAGAAAAATTGAGTACCTCGTTCTCTTGTTCTCGACTTTGGGAAAAAAAAATCTTAAATAAAAAACCACAGGCCAAAAACACCTTCTCCATGATTGTCATTCTCGCCCACAATCTATCCAGTGTTATCTATCAGATGAAAACTTTTAGTAGCAACATATGAAATAAGAGAACTATATTAATATGTAAATGAAAATAAACCTAGGGATAATTTATCAGATAAATGTAACAAGTACATAAAGAAACAAAGATTTCCATATTGCACCTACCAAGCACCAGTCTTATCTGGTACGTACCAGTAAGTACCAACTGGTACCAAATTTTGAATGATGCAAATTTAAATTTTATGTATATGCACACACATGCTGCAAGGGCATGAATGTGTCTTTGTATGTGCATACAAGCTGTGGTTTTAACTCTCTGTTGTTTTAGTGTGTGTGTGTGTGTGTGTGTGTGTGCGTGTTGTTTCAAGTTTTGTGCGTGCACATGCATAAAAGCGTGTGCTGTACATACCCTGTGTGGGCGGTCACCGGGAACCACTTTAGCACCAATTTCGATGGCTGCCTCATGTGCTGCCTTGAACTCTGACTCAGCAAGCATCTTCTTTATACCACCCCTCTGTTAATAGTTCAGTAACATATTTCAAATATTATAAATTTGCCAACTGATATTTTGTAGAAATCATAATCAGTGTAACTTCGGTTAATTCCAGAAAAAGATAATATTTCATCAAATCACTGCAAGACAATAAGAAATATGAACTTTATGATCTCTCCCCATTTGATTAAGAGTGGATTACTTTAGGTCTTCCTTTGTGAAGCCAGAAGATGTCTATGGTTACAACTTACAAATAATGAAAAGAAGAGGTCTGTGGACTGGCTATTATTTCCAATTTTAAGTGGGTATTCGTGAAACTTTCATTTTATAGAGTGTACTTGAAATTTTGAAGTTTTACAGTGGCACGATAGAAAAATTGTAATAAATAAAAAATTACCTTCATGAGATACCAACTATAGAGAAAATCTATGAGAGTTTTCTTTCCTCTTATCCACATATAAAATAAATTCTTCAATGTTTGTTCCTGAGGGAAAAAAAGGAGATGTTAGTCCTATAAAAAATGCCATGAACAGTAAAATTAAACAAATATTACTTTTCATTAAAATACAATTCAAGACAGATTGTAAGGGAAAAACTATGCATCCTTAAGCTTAAATTCATTTTGTTACCTGGATATTTTCTTCACTCAACATCGCTGTATACCGTTCATCACACAACTCCAAGAAAACAACCTACATTACATGATAACCCTGAATCATTATATATATTAACACAAAAAGGAATTAATACCTATAGGTTAACAAGGCAAAAAAAGAGGTGTACCTGAGGTTTTATTAATTTAATGACATCGCTTACATCCTTGCATGATTCCTGCAAACAATTGAAATAAATATGAGGGCCTATGTGCAATTAATCAAGAACATTCAATGGCAAAACTTAAACTAAATTCCAAGAAACCAAGAAAAGGTAAAATTGATAAAATGCTTTAATAAGTAAGAAAGTTCAACACTGTTGGTTGCCAATATCAAACAAAAAAGCTGTAATCTTTCATTGATGATTATTATGAAAATCAATAACGCCAATTGACATGCAACAGTCAATTTTCCAGAAAAGATTGCAATCTAAATTCTACATTTCCATTTTAAAGAAAGGCCAAGAACAAAATCTGTACAAATCAAGAACAGGCACCTGTGTGGAGTGGTCGGTCCCAATGAAGGACACGTGGCAGACGCCTCCTTCAGCTGATGAGATGCGCTGAAGATGCACAACTCCTCGCCCAAGCAAATACAAGTTATTATATAGTTGTGCCATGGAGGAGATAATAATTAGAGAAGAGGGATGGTTTAATTTAAACTCCAAGCAATGAATGTTTTATCCAAGAAAGTAATAGAGACTTTTAGAGAGTGAAAACTGGAAGCTGGGAGCAGCTTTATATAATTTTACTCGAGAACAGAGAGCGCTGCGCAATAGGCTTGTATGGCCCGCTTGTCAGAGATAACAAACTAAATGTTTAACCGGTGGCATAACGGTAATTTTGAAGTATTTTCTGACATGCAAACAACAAGGAAACAACTTCAAATAAAAAACAAACAAAAAAAAGAGGAAACAACTCCATTAAAAAAAACTATTAAATAATGTCTATGTGCAAATTATTTTTGTTGAATATGTAATTTTAAGGTGAAGGTATTTAAGTTAACTACATCAAAAATATATTGCTGAGAGATTTTTGTGCGATTACAAGGTCTGTCCTGATTAGCCCGAAATTTTTATTTATAGCACAAATAAAAAAAAAAAATCAAAACACTCTATATTTGAAGGATTTTCACATTTATTCAGGCCGCAAAATCAATCTGCGGTTCATTTAATTATGAGGGGCACAAATTAGCTTAGAGGTCCCAAAACACAAAAATGCACTGTCATATTGAATATATTTATATTTTGAGGGACCTCTAAGCCTATTTGCGGCCCTCCATAAATGAGCTGTAGATTGACTTTGCGGCCCGGATAAATGTCAAAATCCCTCAAATCTATAGTGTTTTGGTTTAATTTTTTTTTTTTTGAAATGGTATAAATATAAATTTCAGCTAATTGGTACTACACTATTAAATTTTCTATCACACTTTTTCGTTTAATTTTACATCACACTATTAAAGATATGTAATTTTATATCACACTATTAAATTTAGTAAACCCACCCCGGAAATTTGAGGAATGTAGAAGAACTTTCTGGACGACCTGAAACTTGCACAGAAGATTCTGAATGTTCTGAAAATCACAATAAATCCCCTCAGATTTTAAATAAAAATAACTTCAAAGAATGTCTAGAAAATTAAAAAAAATATAAATTATCCGAGTATCTAGGAAATTCACAAAAAATTCATATAAATTATCTGAACACTAAAAATAATTACAAAAAAAAAACATACAGAGACTCAGAAATTCGTATTAATTATCTGAACATCCAAAAGTTTTACGTAAATTATGCAAATTGTCTTTGAACTCTAAAAAGTTTCTGAAAATTGTTTGAATGTCTGAAACTTCTCATAACACCTTGAAAATTATTAATGACATAAATTTAAATTGAGTTAAAATTTGAACAATGCCAAACTAGGATGAAACACATTTAATTCAAAATAATAGTGGAACAAATTTAATTCAAAATGAAGATGAAGCAAATTGAATTCAAGAACAAGATAGAACAAGCTAAAACAAATCAATTTAATTAAATAAACACCATCAAACCAATGGAATTTAATCAAATCAAACTAAATCAATCAAATGAAACCAAATTAATCTCAACTAGAACCTGAACTGGCAAAGCACTTAATGTTCAGAATATAATTTTGCACATATTGACAACCTAAGTCGGCATAGCACATTACATTCAGACTCGAACTAGACAAGCTACATCGCAACAAAAATAGGACAGTATTCGCGAGGGTAAAAAGTGAGTTTTCGTGACGGAGTACCATCGTAAATGTAATTTTTCTATTCGCAACGGTACTTTTCACAAGGGAGTACCGTCATAAATGTGTTTTTTCCCTCGCGAATAGTGTCTACTTTGTTATTGTACACCATTTAGCACCATTAATTTAGCCTTAATTTCAAAGACTCAAGAACACTATTTTCTGGATCTTCATCAACAAAAATCTCAAGCTGCACATATACACCATTTAGCCTTAATTTCAAAGACTCAAGAACACTATTTTCTGGATCTTCATCAACAAAATTCTCAAGCTCAACAAGCTACACCATTTAGCCTTCAGAAAACTCAAGAACAAGAATTTCTCGATCTTCTCCAGCAAACTTAAATCAAGCCAAATTACATCTCAATTGGAACCCGAGCTGGCATAGCGCTTCATGTTCGAAGCCTGATTTTGCACGTCTCGACAACCTTAGTTAGCATAATGCATCAAATTTAGACTCGAACTGCACATGCTACACCATTTAACCATTCGAAGACCCCAGAACACTATTTTCTTGATCTTGACCAACAAAACTCTCAAACTGTTATGTCGTTTGAGTCCTTGTAATTTACCAGTTTTAGATAATGAAACGGGCTCGTGCATTTTTTTTTTTTAAAAAAACTCTCAAACTGCGCACTTGCTACACTATTTGTCAATCGTTCTATTAATTAAGAAAGTTCAGGTACTAAATTGCATTGCTGCTATTTAGATTTTATTGCTACTTATAAGAAAGTAAATTAAATTGAATGATTTTAGGCATATTTCTTCTTTTTTTAAACTTCACACAAGCTGTGAAGTTGTGAACAGGGCCAGCTCAAACTCTAGACTTTTGAGCAACTACAATTTTAGAACCTTTTCTCCTAGCCATCTGTGCTAGAGCCCCATCTCAATTTTAACTTCTCTCTCTCATTAGTTTATTAAATTCCTCACTATTTTTAGTCTACACTCCAAAAACCTCTTTTACTCATAATGGCACACTAATTTTGTAAACGAGTTATTTCGGAAAATTCTTATCTTTAATTTCGCTAAATTTCTGATTTTTCCCTTATTAGCTCACAGATTGAAGTTAACTAATTTAAAACATTTTTAACCCCTTTCTCTGTGATACAAGTCCATTCTTTCCTTCGTGACAGAAAAAAAAACTCAAGTAAAGATTCCGGATGATATTTTCTCTTGAAATCTTTCTACGAATTTACTCGAGGTACTATTTTGTATTCTTCGAATCCGCGTACTGGTTATCATGCACTATCGCTATTGTTTTCTTTTTTCTAAACCAATTTTTCTTCATATATCTTCTCTTTTTCCTTATTTTTTATATTAAATCAAAGTTAATTAATAACCACTTTGTCAATTCTAGAAAATCAACACATTGCATCTACTTTTAAACTGTAGCTTTGAGCAAAATTAAGTTTCTCAAAGTAGCAAGCAGATCCCAATATATATAAGCCTCAAAGCACGGGTTCTATGTTTTTGATTTGCAATTACCTTGGAATATGATGCTGTACGTGTGGATTTTTTTCTATGTTTTTAGAAATACGGGCCGGTCAATTTGTTAATGTATTATTTGTACTAAACAAATGTGCTAAACTACCTCTATTATATACCATTACAAGATATATACAGTACCAAATATGATGTAAATATTAGATTCTGATTTTAGATTATTTGCTCCAAGTAACATCCTCTTCATTTCCATTAGTTGTTTCACTGTAAATGTATTATTCCCAAGATTTGAAGAGCAGTGCCATCCTAGTGTTGTCATGCCAAAGACTACAAATCATGTCAAATGCTGCACAATTATATTATCACAAAATTTTGTCCAAGGGCTTCTCCTTTTTAGTTAACAGACCAACCGAGCTACGAAGGGGGGGGGGGGGGGGGGGGGGGGGGGTATAATTATTGTTTATTTTCTAATTTTTTTTTCATTTATCAACAGTGGAGTTTGTTAATAGAGGCAAAAACAATACAGAAGAATACATGTATGATGGATGAAGAGACTGACAGGATAAGCAATTTGTCAGATGATCTGCTCATATATATTTTGTCACTCCTAAAGACAACAGAAGCTGTTCAAACGAGTTTTGTATCAAAGAGATGGAGAAAACTATGGACCTCCTTGTGTTGCGCCAATTTTGACCTATATGAATTTGAAGCTACTAACAAACTAAACCGAAGGATCGGTCTTGACCTAAATGATCTCGAAACTAAGAAAAAACAAAAACACGATAAGTACGAAGAATTTATCAAGATGCATATGACACGCCGTCATGAGGATCCCTACTTGAACACATTCTGTGTAAGATACCAGGGCGGGTTACCTAGTAATTACTGCTCTGAGCTTGTTAGAACCTTGATTGCTTATGCTGCCAAGTCCAAACCTCGTGTATTTTCCACATTAATTCCTTTTCTAAATGTTGATTTATTTGCATGGGCCTTCACTTGCGACTCAATAGAGGAAATGTCGTTGATGATATGTGGCTGGATCCGATATGAGGATTCAATAAAGGTACCAAAGCTTGTAAATCTTCCGCAAATTAGAAGGTTGCATCTAGACATGACATCTTTGGATGAAGAGAGTGTATCCATACTTCTCTCAGGGTGCCCGGTTCTTGAAGATATGTCATTAGAACGGTGCCACGGTGAATTCGCTTCGATTTTTAGGCATAAGTTAAAATGTTTGACTATCAAATCTTGTCATGTGAAAACCTCTTGGGGTATAATTAGTTGGAGTCTTTATAGGGCAACAACTGAATCAAATGTTTGTGAAAACCCAGTAAAATCAAAGACTATAATTGAATGGAGTGATTATCCTTTCAAATTATTGAAGGTCTCTTGGAACAATCTCCCCTGTAAAACAATCCTAGGTAGCACTTCATATTTGGGTTCAACGTTCCTTCGTTACATAGATCAAGGCGACAAATCGGATCTGTTTACAGTGCTTTCATGTGCTCAAAGTCTTGAGTTTGGTACCAACTGTAGGGAGGTACTCGTTTTAATATTTTTTACTTTTTATCATGTTTGAATTGTTACTCATGCAGATAGATATGGGCCATATAACTTTTTTTTTGTCCGTTTGGTTTTTCAGGATATTTTCAAAGAAGAGTTAACAAGGTTCGGAGCATTCCGCAATCTAGAGAATTTATCTGTCAGACTTAGTGATTGGTGCATGGATCCTGAGAAATTCAATCCAGTTACTTGGTTTCTTCTAAATTCACCTAATCTCAACATACTAACTTTATACTTCCCCAAACAACAGAGGGAGTGGATAAAAAAATATACTTTTAACTATCATAGTTATCAGTTTATAAAAAAATATACACTACAGGAGCAGAGAACGGTATTTAAAGAAATCACTTACAATCATTTGATGTGGATGGCACTATCCCAGTGCAAGAAGCTTAAGCTGGTCGAGATGAAATTTCCCAAAAATATTACTAGAGCCCACAACTTCCAAAAGGCCATCTTTCAAAACATGAATCTGGAGAATGTACAAGTTATTATATCAGAGTTTGTAGAATGTGCGTTCCCTCAAATGCAAACTTCATGGGGATGGGTTCAATTTTAATGTGTTTTATTATGCTTGTAATAATGATTTTTTTTTTGTAATCCATTTTTATTTTGTTAAATATGAATAAATGTCTCTATATCTGATTGGGGATGAAGTTCATCTCAATCATGAGAACTGAATAGTAAAATGTATGGACAAAAAGAAAAAAAAGAAAAAAACAGAGACAAGTCAGTAAATTGGAAATGCAACTAGCTTGTAAATTGTAACAACTATATCATGATTTCTGGTAAATATGCCTGGCCTACCAATATTTTCTCGACATATACCAATGAACGCTCCCACATGGCACCTTTCTCATGACATATATAAGCCTTCCTTTCAAAATTTTACTTCTTGGAACAGATTAAGAGATGAATAACACCATTTTTTACATATAAAGTTCATGAGTACTCAAAGAGTTATTATATATATGATCCATGAAGGAGAGAATGAATAGAGAAGAGCGATTATCTAATTTGAACTCCAAGCAATGAATATTTTATCCGAGAGTAGAGACTAGAGTGAAAATTTTGAGGGATATATAGCAACAATATATAATTTACACAAAGTAGGATTGTATGACCCGCTTGTCAGAGAATAAACTAAATGGTTAACCGGTGCATAACCTTAATTTGGAAGCATTTCCTGACATGATTAAAGACCAAAGAGCAAAGAAAAGGCTCCCCTGTTCAAAGTGTGGTTCATTTTTTTTTCTTGTTTTCTACAATCAGGAAACAACTTTTTAATTTAAAGAAAAAAATAAAGCATTCTATAATTTTTATTTGCATATTATTTTTGTTTAATATGTAATTTTGAGATGAAGCTATCAACAACCTCATAAAAATATTGCTCAAAGGATTTTGTGCAATATATATAATGTTGAGGAGTATCATGGAAAACTGTTTGTATGAGTAAAAAGCAAAGGAGGGTTAGGTGTTCTAAACTTAGATAACATGAACAGTACTGCTCTTCTAGCAAAATGACTCATTAGACCTGTAGTTTCAGGTAAATGCATGGAAATCAATTTTACCGACTAAGTATGAACATAATCATAACAGGGTCAAATTTTCTCCTTTTTGGAAGACAATTACTAAAAATAGCACTTTAATTAATCTAGGTTATACGTTCTATCGCCGGAGAGATTAAGTCACAGTGTCTAAATAAGCACGTCCTAACCTGAGAGAGATTAGTCCATGCGAGTTAATTGTGTATTTATTACGTGTCCGGATGAAACTGAATGCATATCCAGTAGGTACGTTACTCTATCCTCTATGTATCATGCATTGCTGGATTTGTGGTCCCCGAGCTCAGTGAATTTCGGGGTATTTACAGGCCATAGGTCGGTATGGGTCTCGTACGGATACCCGACTGGACATATCTCGTAGTCCGGCAAGTCGGTTCGAGTCTCATACGGACGACTCGAACGGGCTTATCTTGTGGGCTAGCGAGTCGACTATAGTCGCGTCCGGACAACTCGAACATGCCTGCTTCTTGGGCTTGTTATCTGGGCTTAGTACTCAACTCATAATGGTTTCAGGTGGATTTTAGTACATGGTCCTATCATTAGCCCTCGAAGTCGGAATGTATCAGTATGATACTTTCGGTTTCAACTAGCTTTTTTGTTGCTTTTGGGGCCGACCTATCTTGATTGGACTCTAAGTGTGTTTTTATTGTTCTCGGGACTGACTCATTCTAGTTAGTTGATGGATCAAAATGGTATTACTACTTTTAAATATTTATAAACTCTAATTTCTACTTACATTTATATCACAAGCGCATGATCATACCGTATAGTATGATTGGGGTGTCGATCAACAAGGATAGTGTATTAAGTTTTAAACAATAAAAACTTCGCACAAGCTGTGAAGTTGTGAGCGGGGCTCGAGCTCTAAAATTTTGGCAACTACAATCTTAGAACTTTTTCTTCTATCCATCTGTGCTACAACCCATCTCAATTTTAGCTTCTCTCTCTCTCTCTTAGTTTACTGAATTCCTCACTATTTTTAGTCTACACTCCAAAAACCTCTTTTATTCATAATGACACACTAATTTTATAAACGAGTTATTTCGGAAAATTCTTATCTTTAATTTCGCTAAATTTCTGATTTTTCCCTTATTAGATCACAGATTGAAGTTAACTAATTAACAACCTTTTTAACCCCTTTCTCTGTGATACAAGCCCATTCTTTCCTTCGTGACAGAAAAAAAACTCAAGTAAAGATTCCGGATGATATTTTCTCTTGAAATCTTTCTACGAATTTACTTGAGGTACTTTTTTGTATTCTTCTAATCCACGTACTTGTTATCACTATCGCTATTGTTTTTTTTTTTTTAAAACCAAATTTTCTTCATATATCTTCTCTTTTTCCTTATTTTCTTATATTAAATCAAAGTTAATTAATAACCACTTTGTCAATTCTAGAAAATCAACAGATTGCATCTACTTTTTCCTTATTTTTTATAAGCCGTAAAGCACGGGTTCTATGTTTCTGATTTGCAATTACCTTGTAAAATGATACTGTACATGTGGATTTTTTTTTTCTATGTTTTTAGAAATACGGGCCGGTCAATTTGTTAATGTATTATTTGTACTAAACAAATGTGCTAAACTCCGTCTATTAAATACCATTACAAGATATATACAGTACCAAATATGATGTAAATATTAGATTCTGATTTTAGATATATATTTGCTCCAAGTAATATCCTCTTCATTTCCATTATTAGTTGTTTCACTGTCAATGTATTATTCCCATGATTTGAAGAGCAGTGCCATCCTAGTGTTGTTATGCCAAAGACTACAAATCATGTCAAATGCTGCACATATATATTATCACAAAATTTTGTCCAAGGGCTTCTCCTTTTTAGTTAACAGACAACCGAGCTAAGAACATGGGGGGGTGGTTATAATTATATATTGTTTATTTCTATTTTTTTTTTCATTTATCAACAGTGGAGTTTGTCAATAGAGGCAAAAACAATACAGAAGAATACATGTATGATGGACGAAGAGACTGACAGGATAAGCAATTTGTCAGATGATCTGCTCATACATATTTTGTCACTCCTAAAGACAACAGAAGCTGTTCAAACGAGTTTTGTATCAAAGAGATGGAGAAAACTATGGACTTTCTTGCGTTGCGCCAATTTTGACCTATATGAATTTGAAGCTACTAACAAACTAAACCAAAGGATCTGTCTTGACCTAAATGATCTCGAAACTAAGAGAAAACGAAAACACGATAAGTACGAAGAATTTATCAAGATGCATATGACACACCGTCATGAGGATCCCTACTTGAACAAATTCTGTATAAGATATCACGACGGGTTACCTAGTAATAACTCCTCAGAGCTTGTTAGAACCTGGATTGCTTATGCTGCCAAGTCCAAACCTCGTGTATTTTCCACATTAATTCCTTTTCTAAATGCTGATTTATTTGCATGGGCCTTCACTTGCAAATCAATAGAGGAAATGTCGTTGATGATATGTGGTTGTATCCGATATGAGGATCCAGTAAGAGTACCAAAGCTCATAAATCTTCCGCAAATTAGAAGGTTGCATCTAGACAAGACATCTTTGGATGAAGAGAGTGTATCCATACTTCTCTCAGGGTGCCCGGTTCTTGAAGATTTGTCATTAGAATGGTGCAACGGTGAATTAGCTTCAATTTTTAGGCATAAGTTAAAATGTTTGACTATCAAATCTTGTAATGTGAAAACCTCTTGGGGCATAATTAGTTTGAATCTTTATAGGGAAACTATTGAATCAAACATTTGTGAAAACCCAGTCAAATCGAAGACTATAATTGAGTGGAGTTATTTTCCTTTCCAATCGTTGAAGGTCTCTTGGAACAATCTCCTCTCTTGGAACAATCTCCCACGTAAAATGATTCTAGGTAGCACTTCATATTTGGGTTCAACGTTCCTTCGTTACATAGATCAAGGTGACAAATCGGATCTGTTTACTGTGCTTTCATGTGCTCAAAGTCTTGAGTTTCGTACTATTTATAAGGTACTCGTTTTAATTTTTTAACTTTTCATCGTGTTTGAATTGTCATTCATGCAGATACATTTGTGCCATATAACTGTTTATTTTCTGTTGGGTTTTTTAGGTCACTTTAAAAGAAGTGTTAACAAGGTTCAGAGCATTCCGCAATCTAGAGAATTTATCTATCAGACTTAGTGATTGGTGCATGGATCCTGAGAAATTCAATCCAGTTACTTGGTTCCTTCAAAATTCACCTAATCTCAACATACTCACTTTATACTTCCCCAAGCAGCAGGAGTTGATAAGAACATATACTTTTAACTTCTTCTTACGCATACGTACTGTGTTGAGGAGAAGGGAGCAGAGAACGGTATTTAATGAAATAGCTTACAATCATTTGATGTGGATGGAACTGTCCCAGTGCAAGAAGCTCAAGCTGGTCAACATGAGATTTCACAAAAATGTAACTAGAGCAGACAACTTTCAAAAGGCCCTGTTTCAAAACATGAAATTGGAGAATGTGAAAGTTATTATATCATAGTTTTTGTATGTGTTCCCTCAAAAGCAGTTTTGCTGCGGGTTGCATTAAAACGTTTTAATGTGTTTGATTATCCTTGTAGTAATGAATTGTTTATCCGCTTTTAATTTAATTCATTATCCTTGTAGTAATTATTTTTGTATCCGCTTTTAATTCTAATCAGACCTCAATAAATCATATAATAGTTTTTAAAACTTAGTAAGGATACTCGACAGTTTGCAGTTTTGAATTCAGGGACTGTAATTTCTTATGAGTAATTAATTGGAAATGAAAAATGGATGTCTACGGTTTTCCTTTACTTGAGATAACCTAGCTAATTCTTCTTTGTGGTGGTAAAACCTTTTCGTAAAAACAATAGAAAATTCGGTTGATTCCAACATTTTTTTCCTAACATTTTTTTGTAAATCCTGAATCAGTTTTCCTCTTTTTTTTTCCCTTTCTTAATTCTAATGCTAGATTTGTCATTCTCTTTTTTTTTTTTTTAAATATTAACTTCAGGCCACATTACCAATTAATAAAGTCAGGGATAAAGTTAGAATTTCAAACTATGGAGGTCAAATACAAATGGGGTCAATTATATGAAAAATTTGTGCATAAAATTTAAGTTAATTTTACAGTGCCATAATATTTTACTCTAAATGATATAGAAAATTACACATATATACAAAAGAATTAAAAAAAAAATGGGTCAATTGACCCCATTCCATAAACTTAAATTTTAACTTCTGAATATCTCTTCAATGACATGGTTGAAAGGATTGTTAACTGAATCATATTACACGGTTCTATGTAATGCAGCAGCTACTGTCAAGCTAACTAGGTGTGCATAGCCACTCTATGATTTTAAATATTTTAATCATGTACATTATTATTATTTTTTAGATTTTATATAGTTGTGTGTCGCTCATAAATGCTAAAAATATGCTTGTAGTTTGGTGGTTTAGAATTTTATTTTGTGATTGTAGAGACTTGAGTTCAAACTTTAACTGTATATTATGTATTTTATGTTTTAACCCCTTCAATTTAAATATTTCAGATTTGTGTTGGACCCCGTGTAACGTATACGGATATTGGAGTCCGCCAACATATAAGATTACCTATTGTATTTCCAATTAGAAGTTAGAACATTGGAAATTATAAGTTAGTGCATTATTTTTTTTAATCTAGTATCCAACTAATTAATGAGTTTGAATTTCCTAAGCTCTATAAATTTGGTTTGCTACTTTTTTACTCTCTCCTGAAGAAAATTTTGAATCCACCCTTGCCTCCACAAACACACACACACACACACCCCCAAACACACACACACCCCCAAACACACACACACACCCAAACATCCAAAAAAGAAAAATACTCGTCAAGCTATTTACTTAATTACTTAGATAATTTAGCGTAAAAAAAATTATTGAAGAGAATCCTAATTGTCATGGGCCCGGCTCTCCCGTGCTGTTAATTGATTGATTTACTTGCGTGAAAATAGTGAGGCAATGGGGTAAAACTTCATTAAGCCCATTTTTTCAGAAGAGCATAATTAAAATGCATTATTGTTTTTTTTCCTATTTATGCTTTACATTTTTGTTTTTGTTTTTAATATCAAACAGGCCGAAATTTTTATAAATACCCAAAAATATAACAAAATTACGAAATCTACCCACTTTTTGAACGTATCTCGGAAATTGCCCAATCCGCTTACTCAGTAACCGGATTAAGAACAAACTTCGTAAGCTATTTAAAAAAAATCACCTTTCCGCTAACTGGGTAACCCAACTCTATTTCCGCTTACCCAGTAACCCAACAAATGCCCTCTTTCCACTTACCCAGTAACCCAACAATTTGCATGCATCCCCCAGTTAGCGGAAATTTGTTCTTAATCCGGTTACTGAGTAAGCGGATTGGGCAATTTCCGAGATACGTTTAAAAAGTGGGTAGATTTCGTAATTTTGTTATATTTTTTAGTATTTATAAAAATTTCGATCAAACAAGCGATCTTAACCACTCAATATGATATCTATATTAAAAATGTATTTGGAGATCAAATTTTATATTTTACAGAATTTATTTAATTACTATTTTTTTAGTTAGCTACAAAATTATAGTTTTTTAGATGGTTCAAAAACAGTGATTTTGTACCTATCTAAAAAAAAAGTAAATTTTTTTGCAAAAAAATAAATATAAAAATTTGGTCTTCCAACACATTTAATATAGAAATTATTTGAGCGGTTCGATCACCTATTTAGACATAAAAAAAATATATATGAAGTATGGATAGAGTACAATATCAATGAGTCATTTTAATCCTATTTTTTTCGGCCTTTTTTTTTAATACCCAAAAAAAAATTATAAAAATAACCTCAGAATTTTTTTTTTATATATGCCCTGACCGCTGGGCTGAGGGACGGGCGAAAATTCAAGCAAGCCGCCTCATGCCCGGGCGGTCCAACCCAATACCAACCCGCCCCACCTCTGGACGGTCCACCCTGCGTGTTTTTTTTTTATTATTTTAAAAAAAAATGCCCCACCTCGGGGCAGTCCACCCCTGTTGTTTTTTTTTTTAGAGATCTCAGTATTTTGATTTAAATAATTTTGTGAAAAAAAGTTGTTTAGAGTGTATGCCAAAAAATAAAACATTTGATATATTTATGAAGTGGTGTCGTAATTCTTTATAACTTTGATTTTTTTTTTTGGTGAACTTTGATTTTATTTGTCAGTTGGATATCACAAGTCTAAATATAACACCAATTAAGGACTTGGCATTTATTCAAAAATTTCCAAGCTCTGACAGCTTTTTGATCTTCTTCTCTTTGTTTATGGTACTAAAACAGTAGTTTAGAGCTACTAAAATATGTTCAAACATCAAATTAGATCTCTATCCATGCACAAATTATTCTAGACTGACCTCTGGTATGGTATCAAGTCCAAACTCAGCAGCCAAGCACTAGGCAAAGGCCACTGGTATAGTGCAATGCACTAAAAATATCAAATTTGACCTTTGCTGGTAAATCAGCAAGTCTGGACTGATACAGGGACCAAACTGCAAAAGTGATTACACCAGCATGTAGAGCATTCAAAAATACACAGAATTGATATAAATTTCAACTTATTTGGATTTTTCTACAGTCAGTTATGAATTTTCAAAGTTTAATTTTCGAAAAAACTTTAAACAGCCATAACTTTGGCTAGGAAACTCAGATTTACCCGTATGAGCACTTTTCGGAAAGGGGAGGACGAGACAGATCCATTTTTCCCAGTGATACACTGGCCATCATCATATCAGAAGCATCAGAATTTCAAAAAAATATCGTTTGGAGCCTCAAAAATCCAATTTAAGTTTTCGTTCGACGGTAGGCATTAAAAAACAGCGATTTTCAAACCATCTTAGTAAATAGTAAAAAAATTCAAAAAAATGTAAAATTTGGTTTCCATGCACATTTTAATATAGATTAAACATCTAATGATTTGGATCGGCTATTTGGAATTCAAAACTAGAGATATGAGCGCGAATTAAAACGCCCCGTTTAATTCACAAAGTAGCGTAGCCTTACTCTACATGTATATATATGTATATGTATATATTTATAATATATACATATATTATAAATAAATGAGTTTATAAAAAAAAATTGTATATATGTATATGTATATGTATATGTGTATATGTGTATATGTATATGTATATGTATATGTATATGTATATGTATATGTATATGTATATGTATATGTATATGTATATGTATATGTATATGTATATGTATATGTATATGTATATGTATATGTATATGTATATGTATATGTATATGTATATGTATATGTATATGTATATGTATAAATGTCTATGTGTATGTATATGTATATGTATATGTATATGTATATGTATATGTATATGTATAAATGTCTATGTGTATATGTATATGTATATGTATATGTATATGTCTATGTATATGTATATGTATATGTCTATGTCTATGTATATGTATATGTATATGTCTATGTATATGTCTATGTATATGTATATGTATATGTCTATGTATATGTATATGTATATGTATATGTATATGTATATGTATATGTCTATGTATATGTATATGTATATGTCTATGTATATGTCTATGTATATGTCTATGTATATGTATATGTATATGTCTATGTATATGTATATGTATATGTATATGTATATGTATATGTATATGTATATGTATATGTATATGTATATGTATATGTATATGTATATGTATATGTATATGTATATGTATATGTATATGTATATGTATATGTATATGTATATGTATATGTATATGTATATGTATATGTATATGTATATGTATATGTATATGTATATGTATATGTATATGTATATGTATATGTATATGTATATGTATATGTATATGTATATGTATATGTATATGTATATGTATATGTATATGTATATGTATATGTATATGTATATGTATATGTATATGTATATGTATATGTATATGTATATGTATATGTATATGTATATGTATATGTATATGTATATGTATATGTATATGTATATGTATATGTATATGTATATGTATATGTATATGTATATGTATATGTATATGTATATGTATATGTATATGTATATGTATATGTATATGTATATGTATATGTATATGTATATGTATATGTATATGTATATGTATATGTATATGTATATGTATATGTATATGTATATGTATATGTATATGTATATGTATATGTATATGTATATGTATATGTATATGTATATGTATAAATGTATATATGTATATATGTATATGTATATATGTATATGTATATATGTATATGTATAAATGTATATATGTATATGTATATGTGTATCTGTATATGTATCTGTGTATATGTATATGTGTATGTGTATATGTGTATGTGTATATGTGTATGTGTATGTGTATGTGTATGTGTATATGTGTATGTGTATATGTGTATATATGTATATATGTATATGTATATATGTATATGTATATATGTATATGTATATATGTATATATGTATATATGTATATATGTATATATGTATATATGTATATATGTATATATGTATATGTATATAAAGAATTACGACATCACTTCATAAATATATCAAATGTTTTATTTTTTGGCATACACTCTAAACAACTTTTTTTCACAAAATTATTTAAATCAAAATAGTGAGATCTCTAAAAAAAAAAAAAAAAAAAAAACGGGGTGGACCGCCCAGAGGTGGGGCATTTTAAAAAAAAAAACAAAAAAAAAACACGCAGACCGCCCATAGGTGGGGCGGGTTGGTATTGAGTTGGACCGCCCAGCCATGAAGCGGCTCGCTTGAATTTTCGCCCGCCCCACAGCCCAACGGTCAGGGCATATATAAAAAAAAATCGGAGGTTATTTTATAATTTTTTTTTTGGGTATTAAAAAAAAAGGCCGTATTCTTTTTGTAGAATAACATGTTCAATAAAATGGATAGGAATACTTAAACAATATTTCACTTTATAAAACGTTGACAGATGTTAATTTTGAATTCAAAATTGAAACACTGAAAAATTAGTGATTTGAAGTCTCATTTTAACCCTATTCTTTTTGTAGAATAACATGTTCAATAAAATGGATACGAATACTTAAACAAGATTTCACTTTAAAAAACGTTGACAGATCATGTTAATTTTGAATTCAAAATTGAAACACTGAAAAATTAGTGATTTGAAAAACATCACAAGCCATCTCATTTTGTAATAGAACTAAATAATAAATTTAAGATTTCACAGTAATAAAAACGTTGGGTGATGTTAATTTTGAATATAAAATTGAAGCACTGAAAAATTTGTGCTTTGCAAAACATTATAAAGCCATCTCATTTTGTAATAGAACTAGAATAATAAATTTAAGATTTCACATTTAATTACTAACATTGAACAGAGCCATCAATCCAGATTCAATTCAGATACAAAAAATATACTCACTAAAAAGATCACAACATATCAATTCATGTTAGACATATAGTGACCATGCCACATGAACTAAGAGAAGAAACTTGTCTATTACTAATCCAAACAAATTTCTAAAAGCAACTTATGACAAACAACATTTAGTTCTTCTTCCAAAAATAACATGCAACTAAAATACCGACAATTCCTACGGAAACAACAATATTGTTAACCGTTGACAACTTTGTAGACCGAATCATATCTTCATACAACTCGCCCTCATTGATCTGCACATTTAAATTACAATTAATCAAGTTGCAAAATAATATTATTTGTTCATTTTAATTAAAACAAATTCATATATTACTTCAATATTTTCCGATAAATTCTTATGAATTCCCTCCACGTGGTCTTTACCAACAACTGCTAGTATAGAAGACCACTTGTTTGATAAGTCACGCAAGTAAAGCGTCATATACCTATATATATTAAAAAAAAAAATAACAAAAAATTTACATTTAGAACACGAAATTTCAAAATAAGGCATAAATATTAAAATAATAAATAATTAATTACTTGTCACGATCTTCTACCAGTATCTTGTACAAAGACGGACAAGCATCATAGAGATTTTCCATTTCTTGCACATCCCCAGCATAAACTTTCCTATACTATAAAGAATTAAAAAAAAAAAAAAAATAGAATGTTAACAACTTGAAAAAATAACAGTGAATTAAGAATTTAGAACAATTAATACATATATGAATACTTACATTGCGTACAATTATAATTTTCTGTTTTAGTGACGTGGCTTTCCAGATTCTCTCATATGTAAGCTGTCACATTAACACATTAATAAGGCCAATAATCCCAATAATAATTAATAGAAAGATTGATTATATATCACAAGCAATATATATATATGAAACCCGACTACCAGAGAACCTGTATTAAATACAGCAAGTAATTTTACTTACCCCGATCGGAATATCACCAGCAACTACTTTAGATCCCAACCTTTTAGCCTCCTCATGTGCCACCTTAAATTCTGATTCCTTGGCATCAATATCTGCCACCATCTAAATAATTTGAAATACCATTAAATAATGTTAATTTCGGATCCAGAAATCAATATTAAACAATCACATCTAATTAATTATTTGGAGGGGATTAAAAAAAATTTTAATCTAATTACCTTGGATAGAAACCACATGACTATTTTTATAAAAAATTGTCCGCTAATTGTGCACCACACCACATCCTTCCATGTAGTATCCTGAGATCAAAATTGAAAATTTTGAAAAATTAAAAAAAAAATTAAAAAAAAAATAAAAATTAAGTTCAATTTGATGTTACCGGCATGGATTCTTCCAATATGTGCTTTAATCGTGGGTCACATAGCTCTAGAAATACAACCTAATTAAAAAATAATAATAATAAATACACTACACATATTTGAAAAAAATACTATCTTTAAT
This sequence comes from Carex rostrata, assembly GCF_964058835.1. Taxonomy (NCBI): domain Eukaryota; kingdom Viridiplantae; phylum Streptophyta; class Magnoliopsida; order Poales; family Cyperaceae; genus Carex; species Carex rostrata. The sequence continues at coordinate 2,907,111 of NC_135943.1, forward strand.
TAATTAAAAAAAAAGAAAAAAATAACAAACCTGAGGTTTTCTATTCTGAATAGCAGACCTCACTGAATAACAAGAATCCTGATAAAAAAATAAATATATGAGGGAACATTCATAAAAATAAGATATGGTCAGGTTGCAAGGAATTGCTCAATGCAACTGGTTTTTGAAACAAATTGCACCTACTTAAAAAGCTACAAACATAAAAGAAAACAAATATTCAATTTATTATCCAATTGACTTCCTTTAATTTTCTTAAATTGCTGTCAAGGAGTTTTTAAATATAAGAATTTAAACAGCTACATGTCAGTAGTATTGATTCATGAAGACAGTAATCCAGAAAATTAAATGGCAAAAATTTAATTAAAGTAAATTCAATGAAACCAACAAAAGGTAAAATTAATAAATTGCTCAAAATATAAAACCACGATGCTAATATCAATTTAACTACAAAAAACTTTAAATTAAAAAACCCATGCATTTTCTATAATTGTTATTAACAATTTTAGGAATTTATTTGAAGGTGGGAATTGGGAATTTGCATTTTCTCTATTTCGAATTGAAAACATTGCTACAACTTAAAAAGTTGTAAATTGCCAAAACCGGTCAAGTTATTACAAGGGAGCTAGAAATTCTATCTAGCATTTCTACTTAGAAAGTTATTGCCAAAACCGGTCAACTTAAAAAGTTGTAAACATTGCTTACCGTTTCTGAAACAAATTCTATCTAGCATTTCTACTTAGAAAGCTAGAAACATAAAAGGAAAATAACACACATTAATTTATTATGGAATTTACATCCTTATTTTTCTTCAAATTATATATATATGCAGCCAATGAGTTTTTTTAATAAACTGCATGTTAATATATATAGTTTTATGCCGGGTATGAAAAATATTTGTGATAAACTTTATATTTTTGAAATTCATCAAGTGCCAGAAAGGTATAAAACCCGTTATGCATCAACTTACTTCAAGAAACCAAGAAAATGGTCAAATTTAAAGAAGGCTCATAAAACCCGTTATGCATCAACTTACTTCAAGAAACCAAGAAAATGGTCAAATTTAAAGAAGGCTCATCTAACAAACGACAACTTAAAATGCATGCAGTGTTGAACGTGTCTTGATGTTAATGTATGAAAAATCAAAAGTGCCAATTAATTGAACGTGTAGAAATACAATAGTTACCTGAGTACGGTGGGTGACTCCAATGAGATACACACGGCAGACTCCAGACGAAGTTGAGAGATTCACACATTGTAGATCGTTGTTGTCCCCGGCGTCCCCGGCGTCCTCTGCTTGCCCGGCTTGTGCTTCTCCGGCATTCTGGGCACCCTCCACTTGCCCAGTTTGCTTCCCGGCATCTGCAGCATCCTCCACATGCCCGGTTTGATCCCCAGCATCTGCAGCATCCTCTCCTTGCACGATGTCTTCTCCGGCATTCCCCACTTGCACGATATCTTCCCCGGTGTTCCCCACTTGCACGATTTCTTCCCCAGTTAAAGGTTGGTTAGTAATGGTGTCGACTTCCATATTGAAAGAACAGCGAAAGATTGATAGTAGACACTTTGTGAAATTTTGAAGCTTACAACAACTTTATATAATTTTACTAAACAACAAGATGAGAGAACGCATAAGAGGTGCTATCACAGTGCTGAAAGAAAAAAAGCTTCTATCACAGAGACGGCTGGGTTTTCAGGGCCAAGTTGAATTGCTGAACCGTGTGGTGAATCGAAGTGGAACTCATTCCACAACCCATTTGCAGGAGCTGGGTCAAGTAGCAGCACCTCAGAAGATCAACCAAACAGCTGCGCAGCAGTTCAGGGGGGTGAATAGCGCAGGATTGCGGGGCCGTATAATTTTAGCTTTGATATTCGTGTAGAACGTATTTGAACGGTTGAGATTTTGCAAAAGTCACGCAAAATATGAGATATCTCAGAGAATGCGAATTCGGATACAATGCATCCAACAATTTGGAAAGGGAATCAGATTAACTAGGCCAAAGGAAAAAAGGATTTAGTGAAACGGGTCATCAGGACCCTAACATCGAATCGCAACATGCCTGGGCTCACGAAAGGAAATTGCAGGAGATCAACTTGAAGACAAAAAACAAATACGGAGATTCTTCTGGAAAGGGGAATGACATGGCAGAGGTCAGCAGAACTGCAGAAGAGGACATGTGGCGCAGCCGCGCAGGCATGCCGATTCGTATCCTAACGGCTACGAAAGCTAAAGGCTCAATTATGCAGCCCCTTAATTAAGAATCAGGCAAAGGATCACGGGCCAGAACCAACTAAGGTACGCTAAGTGAAATTAGAAGTTCCATCCGCCAGAAGAGGAAGCCTTCTACGCCTGGGCCTTCTCGACCGATAAAAATACACTTAAACAAGGAGGACATGCAGCCTAATTCCTAAGCCCAAGTTGCGCTCAACCCAGTCGGGTATTCTGAGGTGAAGGTTCAGTATGAACACTGCTCCAAATTAGATTCAGGCTGTGGCTTCAAAACAGACGATGTCCTTCAGACAGTTCTTGATGTAATTACTACTTTATTTATCTGTACTAAACTGATAGCCTCTATCTGGTTTTTAAAAATAAAAAACCAGACAAAGTTACGTGCTATACCAAAAAAAGAAAATAGAAGAAGGTACAAGCAGTAAGCCAACATTATATATCATACCATATGTACATCTTTTAAGCTTACAAGCCATATCCTAAAAACAATATACATGTAAAGATCCATACAATGAATATTTCCATCATTACAAAAAATATATATATTCTGAAGGAAAAGGAGTTAAGGATCAAGTCAATGGGTCAGAGTTGTTATATTAATTTCAATTCCTTGCCCAAATCAAAATACCAATTAAGGCCCCAACAGCGACCAAAATCTTTGCATTTGATGTACCCTCCCTCGTCTTTGGAATTTCAAGCAAATGCTCCACCTGTACAAAATTACAGAAAAGACATAATGCAACTGGTCCAAGTTCTATTTGGTACAGCACAATAGCAGGAAGTATGAAAACACAAATGGATTAGTAAAATGGTAACCTCAATTGGTTGTGCCCAGTATTTCTTTATTCCAGGTAAATGTGCCTGGCCTACCACAGCAACAACCAAAGAATGCTCCCTTGCGGCATCCCATAGTTTTCTTGACATAAACCTATATTTTAAAATTATAATAATTGTAAGGAATAAGATACTGAAATCCAAATTTGTTCATGCTTTATATTTACTTCAACTGATAACTTCTCCTAAATATGCAAAAAGACATAGCACTAGCATGATGATTTTGCATTTCTTCTATTATGTATTTTTTTTAAGTGCAAACTAGGGTGAAATGAGAAAAGGGTGATTAACATCCTCTGTGGGGAGGTTTTTTACTCAATAAAAGCAATTAAAAAGCCATTTCGTTGTGTCAAGTCACTAGCAGAGGCAACTATTAAAGTTTTACTTCCTTCACTCTTGTTCCATTTACATATAACAGATATAATATTGTATTAGTTTGATGTTTTACTAAATAGACTGAATATACAATTCATTTTATTTTATAGAAAATGGACAAGATAAGTGAAATTGAGAAGGAAAACAAACATGTCGCGCTCAGTGAGAATGGTTTCCCATATAAAAGGAAAAGCTATTTTATGCTCCTCAAGAGCACCGGCAGACAGATCAGGTCTTGTCTTAAGCTCGGCACTAATACTCCATGTTACTATTCTTTTAACCTGAAAATAGGAAAAAATAGACAGACATAACATTAGAATTTCACCAAAAAAGCAAAAGAAATACATCTGAAACATGAAAGGAGGAAGGGACTTACATATTTAATAAAATTTCTTGGCTTTGTAATATCTTCAATTCCCAGCAAACTTATACAATACCAGAACTTTGCATAGGACCACAGTGGAATTCTGCTTTGGATTGCTTTTACTCTACTATTAGTGATCTGTTAAATGAATCAGAAATAGAATACAGTGACAAATAAGGATTCCTTAAAATGTAAAGATCTAAAATATAACTCCAGTAGTTATGCTATTCTTCTTGAAACTCAGTGCTATACAAAAAAAAAAAAATGAAGTGTTCTTTTTTCTATAAAATGCAGTAACCTTTATTTGAGAAAAGTAACAAAGACAGGACCCATTTTTTTTTACTTACGTGAACGGGACGATCGCCAAGATAAACTGTAGCACCGTGACTAATGGCCTCTTCATAAGCAATTCGAAACTCAGACTTTGGTGCAGCACCTTGCTGAGGTAAATTCTTCAAAATTGAATTTTTATCCAAAATCAAAATAATTACTGGGTTAGAGGTGATGAACAATATAGCAAACTTAAAGACTAACAAATTATCCTAGAAAGGATAAGCCAGATTTAACTCAAAAATGTTGTAGCTTCTTGCAGAATTCATTAACTAAAATAGATGATGTTAAGACAGCAATTGTGCTGGGTTTCCATACTCTTTGTATTCTATGAAAATTTCAGTTCAACTCAGACAAGCAGATGAAAATTCAAGGCAAGAAAGGCCACATAACAAACTGATGGTGCTCAATACAGGTACTAGGTAGATAGCCAATTAGTAGGGAGCAAAACACACACACAAACACACATAGAGACTGAGAAAAAAAGGGATAGAGAACCTTTTCCGAGGACCAAATAGAGCATATGTCTGCAGGTAGAATATAATGGCCCTTCCACATATCAACCATGTGACCTATGGTTGCAACCTAAAAATTAAAGAAAACAATTTCTGTGAAATGTTTAACAAAATCCATAAAATACATACATCTTTTGTAAAATATTTCACAAAAGCATACAACTCCCAGTCTCCCAACTAATTTACCAATGCTATGTAACCTAAAATGGCATATTTCTTTTGAAGCATTTCACCAATGTGCACCTTGGAACAATATTATTATTTTTATATAGTTAAAAAGCCTCACATATTAGCAAAGTTTACAGAGTACAGAATGTATTTCTTTGAGCACCTGAACTTTTTGGGGAAACATTTCTTCACCTGCACTGCTTTCACATAGCTCCAAGAAAAGTGCCTAAATAATTGCAATTTAAAAAATAAAAAAAAGGAAATGGAAACTACTTTAAAGTATCACTGGCAAAGATTTTCAAGAACAAAATTAAAAGGGAAAAAAGATTTAAGAATCTACCTGAGGCTTAATGTACTTCATGACAGCTTTCACTTTCTTGCAAGATTCCTATGAATCAAGAAAATATATATATTGTTTTTGTCATAATAGGCTTTCCAAGTTATATTAGTGCTTTGCATATATCTTTTCTCAGTTTTATTTTCCTCACTAGTGTTATGTCAATATGTCATGGATTTTCATACCTTTCTCTAGAAAATAAAATTAATTTTCTAAATGAAGAGCTACAAACTAGAACTTATCCAGTTTGAGAAGTAATATTGTCACGGATTTCGTTTTACGGGAAGTGGACTTGCAGTTAAGTTGAGATCCCTGTGCTGAAAGGTTACGAGTTGATGAGGAATAAAGGAGGCGAAACAAGCGAAATGGATTCATGGCTTTCCCAAAAGAAATAAATTATAGTTATTTCTGAGGAAAGAAAGATGCCAAGAACGAAGCAAAAACAGAGAACTTGGTGATTCTCTTTATATCAGTCTTTTTTTTTTTTGAATAAATACTCCCTCTCTCTCGAAAAGTTCCAAAGAGCAAAGAGAGGAAGAGAAGATATCATATCGTGACTGGTCTGCATGAGCAGAACTGGTAAGGACACGTGTTCGAATCTGAGAGGCTCTTTATAATGTTGACTTCTTTTGACCAAGAAAATGAGTATTTTTAAGTTTCCCTTTGACCCAGAGTCTAACTCGAATGATTTAATGAAGCATTCCATTTACAGCACCAAACGATATACTTACAATGAATAATATTTTTTTTTTAAATTAAGGAACGAAAAATATTAGAAAAACAGATAATGTGAAATTTTTTTAAAAGTTAAAAATTTTTGTTTGTACTGTTACAAGAGTAAGGCTATGATACTATGCATAATGCATATTGGTCCGTATTGTGAATCTATATCTTTGTTTTTAAAATTCAAACAATCATTCTAAATCATTCAACCTGATTTTAGTATGAAAATATAAATAAAATTTTAATCTCTTTACTATTATTTTAGATAGACAAAAAAATAACTTGATCTAAAAATTCTAGACCATTCAATTTGAAGTAGTGAGAATTGTCATGCTGTAATCAGAGTGGAACTAGAAAATTTTGACAAAAAGAGTTAAAATTTAAAATGTAATACATAATTTTTTTCCACAATCACAAACACTCTAACCACTAGTTACAAGTAAACATGTAATATAAAAACGTCTAATAAAATAAAATAAAATAAAATCAATATATATAACTAAAATTTAAAATTCATAAGGGTAGCTTAGTTTTTTTTTTTTTTTTTTTTTTTTAAAAGAGGCATAAGCCCATTTCATATTACTGAAATTGGATAATTACAAAAAACTAGTCTCAGTGCATCAAACACCTTGACTAGGAGTCATAAAATCTCAAACCACAAAAATAGCAATAAGTTCATACATCAGCCATAATAAAACTAGAGCTAAGTCCCAAAAGTAATCCATATTAGCTAAAACTAAGCCACTTCTAATGGGGCTAGGGTAAACTATATAGTTAGAGCAAAATGTTAAGGCTTTCTTCATCATCATCAAAAGTCCACATCTCTGTCAGTATGCTGGTGTGTCACCATAGGTAAAGGCATGAACTGGCTAATAGGAATCGCATCCTCCACTACTGGCATCCACTCTCCAACAGATTCCTTGGTCTTCTTCTTCAACACACCTATCCAATACAAACAAAGAGATTTTATCATAATAATCAAAGTTCTAGCTGTTTTAACTTGAGCATTATTAAAACACATATCATTTCGATTTTTCCAAAGTGTCCACGTGACAGCACTTAGAACAATTAGAAAACCTGTTCGATCTTCATTTTTAAGAGAATAAGCAAACTGAACCAGACTATCCCAATTATGCCAAAGATGCATTACTTCTTGACTTTTCCCTAACCAAAACCAAACCTGTTGAGCTAAGTTACACATTAGGAACAAATGATCTACTGTTTCATGTTGACCACAAATGTGACATTGGGTGTTACCTATCCAGCCTTTTTTAGAAAGATTATCTTTGGTCAGGATGAGATTATGTATCACTAACCACATGAATATTCTTATTTTAGGAGGAACTGGTAAATGCCACCAAATCATAGCATGAGTTGGTTGGTATCCACCAAAATTCAGAATAGTGTAAATAGAGTGAGTTGAGAACTTCCCTGAATTATCCCATCGCCAACCTATCTTGTCATGCGGCAAAGTGAATGAAGTAGAGCTAACAATAGCAAGCAATTCTAACCATTCTCTATAATCTACACCTAACAATTCTATTCTAAATTTCAAGACTTGTCCTTGAGTGTGGATGACATCAGCTAACATTACTGTTTTATTAGTGCATTTAGAGAACAAGGAATAGTATTTAATAGAGAGGGAACAATTTTGGTACCACTGATCTAACCAGAACCTAACTTGAGTTTGTATACCAGGAGTATAAGTAGAACTCATATCCCCAATATGACTAATTTTGTTCATAGTAGACCAGAATGGAGAAAGAAAATGGGAATGATTACTCATGTATTTGTTTATAACAAGTGTTTTCCAAAGGCCAATATATTCAGTATTTTTAAGTTTCCACCACCATTTAAGCATAAGGGAAATGTTCATTTGTCTAAGGTCTAGTATGCCTAATCCTCCAAAATTTTTGGCTAACCTAGATGTATACCAGTCTAAAAGGATGTATTTTTTTTTCCTAGGGTTACCTTGCCACAGAAACCTTCGCCTAATTTTGTCTATCATTTTAATAACAGTGAGAGGTATCTTATACACCGAAAGAGCATAAAATGGAATAGCAGTAAGTACTGAATTTAACAATGTAAGTCTACCACCTATAGATAGCATAGTGTTTTTCCACAATTGTAGCCTACTTTCTACCTTATCAACTAGGAAAGACCAATCAGAAATTTGTAGTTTTTTATAATGTAATGGAAGTCCTAAATATTTCATTGGAAATTCCCCCCAGGAGCATCTAAACAGGTGATTAAGAGATGAATTACGGTCTATATTTAATGGGAACATCTCTGTTTTATCATAGTTAACTTTGATCCCAGAGAAAGATTCAAATGCTAGCATGGCCCACCATGCAGCTTCCACATTATTTTCTTGAGCTGCCAGAAAGAGAATTGTGTCATCTGCATAGTGGCAATTAGTAATGGCTCTACCGTCTATACATTGTGGTCCTAAACCTTGAATAACATTAGCAATTCTACCTTTAGAGAATATTTTACTCAATGTATCTGCAGCTAAGATATATAAAAAGGGAGATAAAGGATCCCCTTGTCTAACTCCTCTTTTGCAATAGAAATATTGACTAAGTTCCCCATTAATATTCAGACATGATTGAGAGCTATGAAGCCATTGGGTAATCCATTGGATCCATCTATTACCAAAATTCCTACCATATAATATTTCTAACAGATATTCCCAATTAATCTTATCATAAGCTTTTTCAAAGTCGATTTTAATAACTACCCCAGCTTGCTTATTAGCATGACAAGAATGCAAGATTTCCTGACTCAGTATGACATTGTCTAGGATGTACCTATTCTTAATAAAGGCAGATTGACTATGATCTATTAATCTATCCATAACTATTTCTAGCCTATTTGTGAGTAATTTAGATAGAATCTTAAAACTACAATTAACTAGACTAATAGGTCTAAATTTCTTAACATTATTGGCATCTTTTTCCTTAGGTATGAGACATATACAGGACTTATTAATGCTATGTAGATTTAATTTGTTTTCATAGAAAAAATGAGTGAGAGTCATAAGATCATCCTTAACTAAGGTCCAAAAAAATTGATAGAATTTAAGGGTGGCTTAGTTACCGTTTGAATGCAATAGATCTGCCTCTAGTTGTAACTAATTGTGTTAATTATTATTTTCAAATTTTCAATTAGTTCATAAAAAATAATAACAAAAGACTAGAAAATAAAAAATTGTTACGAAAATAAATTATAATAAGAAAATTGGGGAAAATGACCACGTAATGTGTCACATGACATGACCGGATTAGTTTACATGACGTGACATTTTAAATTAAAGATAAACACATCATGCGAATTAGAATCACATTTTCTTTTAATTGTTAGGCATTCAGGATTAATTTTACTCTGCTTCTTAACCGGAGAATAGGATAAATAATGAATCACAAAAATATTTGGACCGTCGGATTTGCATCCTTTTAGATTTCTCATAAAATTTAAAAGCAGTGTGGATCAATCTGAATTGCACGTTCAGTTTTTCTAGATATAGAAAACGCCCAAAACCAGATTTCATTATTTTTTTTTCTTTTCCTTTTCTAGTAAACTTGCATAAAAACCCATACTATTTCCTTAAAACAGATTGTACTTAACAAGAAGTCTTTAGTCCAATTAATTAATAATAATATCCAAATAAGCCCACAATAGTTCAATACTGGCCCAAAACCATCCACATCCCCTCTACTTTTTTTGTTCTTGGGTTTGCCCAAAAAATAATAGAAATTATAAAATTTTGAACATACAGAAATAGAAAGAGTATCTCATTTATATCAAATATAGTAAGTTGAGTCTGATCCATAGTTTTTTTTTTTTTTAACTGTGGCAGAGGAAAAAAAGAAAAATTTATGAATCGGACTCAACAATTCTGATTCATATAGGAGTTGATTTTTTGCGGCAGAAAACTCTCCGTAACAATTGATTTTCTATAGATACATAGGGTTTTGTGCTGCAGAAAACTAACCACTTTATGGATCGGAACCATTGAGTGAGATTCATAAATTTTCTAATTGATTTTCTGCGGCACAAAACTCTCTTATTTACGGATACAGAGAGTTTTGTACCACATAAAATCAACTCTTTTATGAATCGGACATAATTTTTTTCTAAATCGGACAAAGAATTTGCAAAAAAAATAAAAAAAATTATGGATCGGACTAAATGAGTCCGATTTTACTATATTTGATACAAACAATGTTTTCTTTCTATTTATGTAATTCCGAATTTTATAATTTCTATGAATTAAAAAATTTCTGACAATTGCACAGATGATCTTCTCCACAGCTATAAGCAATATCTTTCTGTCTGTCTGAAAGCTCTGAAAATATAGATCTATAGACTATAGTTGAAAAAACTTAGTTCATCTCATACCAGTACCAGACTACCAGTACAGCTAAAAACTAGAAAACAAAGTTGACTGTTTATTGGAAGAGGGGAAGAAAAGAATTGGCAGAGCTACAATTAATGTTCACATTAATGCATTTCTACTGATTTGCCTAATTACATAGAGATGCTAACAATCGTCTGAAATAATTTTATTTTAGGACTTTATAAACAAAATTGTGCTATTAATCTGTCACACAAAATAATAATAGTCTAACATAATTTCTATGGAAATTATCATTTTAATCTTTAATTAGCTGTTAATAGCTTTTGCCACATAATTAAAGTATGAGCGCCGTGCAATTATTATTTTACCAGTTCTCTAATTTTTCCCTAAAATGAGCGAGCCAAGAATCTTGCTCATTTCATCCAGCATGAAATGTATGTTTGATTTGCATCTGTCACAAGTTTGAATGGCTCTTATTCCTAAATCATTGTTTTTTTTTTTCGTTTTGAGTTAACGAAAGGACTCATTTTTAAGCCTTATATATCTAGCTTAGCTTACATGATTTTTAAGCTCACCAAGCTATTTGTGAGCTTGATTTCATAATTTATTGGGTTGATTTCAAATGACGAATTCAAAATTTTAAAATTAATCTACTTCACAAGTTATGCATATACATATTAATTTAGTATAAGAGTAAGGCTTGGGTGCTATGGATAGCATAATGTTATCCGTGTTACGGCTTCAAATACCCATTATATAAATTTCAAACTTCGATTTAAGTAGCTCAGTAAATTGGTTATATAATGAACTTGTAGAATGCCAATTTTTAATATGTTTAGAAAAAATTTTACTATTTTTTATGACATATAAAAAATGGCAAAAGATGGTCTAAAATATTGGCCATTTTCTTTTATTATTAAGTCATATTTTGCTATCTTTCATAAATCGTAAAAAAAAAGTTCTATATATAATAAAAATTAGTATTCTATAGGTTTATTATATAACCAATTTACTGAGCTACTTAGATCGAAATTTGAAATTTATACGATAGCTATTTGAGACCGTAGCACAAATAGCCTTGTGCTATTCATAGCACCCAAGCCTTACTCATTAGAGTAAAGTCAAACTGTGAAAAAATAATAATAAATAAACAAATTAAAATTAACTTATAAATCTTCTTTGTTTTTATCACTTGACTTTATATCAAATTATATCAAGATTTCATAAAAATTTGATATGTAAACGGAGTAGAACTAGGGTGTTCTTAAGCTCACCAAAGTGTTTGGGGAGCTTGACTCCAAAACCCGTCAAATCGGTTTCAAATGACGAATCCAAACCGTTGGAACCCGTCTATTTTACGTGTGATGCGTCTACATGTGAAATTTTTTAACTTTCAAATTAGTTTAGTATAAAGTCAATTGGTCAAAATTAGAAGGTTAATAAATTAATTTTAGTGCATTCATTTTTTGAACATGTTTTGACCGCTTGACTTTATACTAAACTAATTCGAAAGTTCCAAAATTTCACATGTAAACGCATCACACGTAAAATAGGCGGGTTCCAACGGTTCGGATTCGTCATTTGAAACTAATTTGATAGATTTTGGAGTCAAGCTCACCAAACACTTTGGTGAGCTTAAGAACACCCTAGTTCTACTCATGTAAACGCATCACTAGAATTCACTATTTAAAATCATTTCAATAGGTTTTAGAGTTAAATTTACTATAAAACTTGATCAGCTCAAAGACATCCTAATTGTACTCTTATTTTCTTATTAACCCAAAGAAAATAATTATGTTTTGTCTTTCTTAAGATTGTACTAGCATGATGAGCAATACCATCAAGATTATTATACTCCACGTGTCATTTCGTCATTGGTGGATGAACCCCATAGAGTAGCCAATCGTTGCAAGTGGCAATTAATATCATTTGTCAAATCAAAACTTCTCTTTATGCAATTAAAAAAAAATGAAAGAATAATTGAAGTTGATCATGTGGTAAAGGAAACAGCCTCCATAAAATGAGGGACTTGCTCTCTGTATTGTGTTGTGTACTTGTGTAGTTGTGTGGTTATATTATTTAATTAACCCAAAATCAAAGCTTTAATGATACACTATTTTTGTTCGGCGCGCATTAATTAGAAACTCTAATTAAACGGATTGGGGCGGTTGGATGGCTAAATTCAATACAATATCATGTCTGAGCTATTTAATCACCATTAATATTTCTTGTGCATTTGATCCATATCAATCTTGATGTTATTTGCACGAATCTTAATGCATATTGGACAGCTCCTACAAAGCATTGGATGGAATTCGGTCCTATTCCGATATTATAATTAAATGCATATATTATGATATTGATTAAAGAGGATGGTTAAAATGCACCCTTCCTTTTGTGCTCCTAATTAACGTGCACTCCTTCCCTCATATCTTCATTTTCTAAGTTCAAAAAATCGATTCTGACCTTCCAACGTGTTCTTCATATTAAAATGTGCTTAGAGACCAAATTTTACATTTTTATGGAAATTTTTTACTATTTTTTCAGAATTTTTGAAAATCATCACTTTGGTCTCCAATTTTTTATTATTTTTAGTTTAATCAAAAATTCTGAAAAAATAGTACAAAATTTCCAAAAAATGTAAAATTTGGTCTCCAAGCACATTTTAATATGAAGAACACGTTGAAAGGTTCAAATCGACTATTTAAACTTTGAAAATGAAGATATGAGGAGAAGGTGCACGTTAATTAGGAGCACAAAAAGGAGGATGCATTTTAACCCTCCTCTTGATTAAATTAGTCAATCTTGTATGGTTGTATAACCATTTAAACTTGAGCGATTGAGTTATGGCTAGTTTTGGTCAACACCATTATTCATTATACATGTTCTATATGAATCTATCTTATTATCATGATATTTATAAGATCCATTAGTTAACTGTCATATATATTTATACGTCATCTGTCAGCATATTAATTTAGATGTACTAAAAGTAAAAGTAAGCTTAAGAATCTGAATTAGTTTCACTGATTATGGGTTTGAACGTGCAATGATTGCAATCTGTTTATTCAATTTATTATTAACTGTTTCAAGCATGATATATATTTTTAATATTTCATCATCATATGAATCTCAAATGGAGTCATAAATGAATTGAACACAACAGAAAAATATTCCATTTACGATGATACTTTAATTGGCATCAGACCAAATTAAATGATTAATTTGCATCGAAATTTATGCGAAAAATTAAATTTTAAACCGTCCAGTAAATCTAAATGGACATGTAAATTTCAACATAAATCAAACGGTCAAGATTGAACATCAGATTGAATTTAATTTGATATCCATCGGATCCCATTTATCAAAGATCTATGAACCAGTGTAGCTATTTAGATCGATTAATTGGCCAATTAGTTGTTTGCGGTAACTAAATAGCCAAGGATTTTCTACACTAATCGGACAATTTTTTCCAATTATAGCTATTTATTCTCAATTATTTTTTATTAATCGCCTGACAGTACTCTATCTGTCCGATGAACACATGCTGTTATTTACAACACTCCTATGAACCATGTGTAACAGTGTAAGAATCAACTACATCTTTTTTTTTTTCCTTTTTTTTCTTCGTGAAGTAGAACTTAGTGTACTAATAGAAGTACGCATAGCAGAGACCTCCTAAAAATAACAAAACCATACAAACTTCGAATCAGATCCGGTGCAATACCTGACTGTATAGAATGAGATCTGAGTCCTCCGTTTCAGCCTGATACAAATTTCAAAATGAACCCTCCTATATTTTAAATAGATATCGAATTTATTTTGGCCGATTGTGACTATTTTATGTAGTTAGATAGTAGAACTTTAGTGTAGGGATGGAAGTACGCATATAGGGGTGTCAATGGGTACGGTACGGGTCGGGTGGAGATATTTTCATACCCATACCCATTATAATTTACCTTACCCATATCCTATCCATACCCATTAAAAATTGATCTTACCCTACCCTACCCTTACCCGTTAATATTATCGGGTAACGAAACGGTAGCGGGTGAATAACGGATAATACTAGTATAATAATTAGTTTTATTGTATTTTACAAATTAAACATCAAAAACTCATTCATTTTAACACATATATAATTGTATTTTTGTAATAAAAAATAAAATAAATGTGCAATCAATTCCAACTAATTTATTTTTTATAAAGAATAGAAATTCAAAAACACAAATATACATTTAAGTGGGTTGAAAATTGAATTGAGTATACATTTAAGTGGGTTGAAAATTGAATTGAATATATATTTGAATTTTATAATTACCCTATAGGGTAACGGGTACGAAATAGTCATTACCTATACCCTTATCCATTTATTTAACGAAAAAAAATTCTTACCCATACCAATACCCAATAAGCTAACGAAAAAAAATCCTTACCCATACCCGCCTTATCGAATACGATACGGGTCGGATAAACGGCTAAAAAGGTACCATTGACACCCCTATACGCATAGCAGAGATCTACTAAAATAACCAAACCATGCATACAAACTTTATGGAGCTTTGAAACCCAACATGCACGTCGCTTACAACTTGTCGGTATTGGGTTTGATGCCTTAGCGTGGTTGGTTAATGTACCAAAACAATAAAATTTGGTGCATGCACATTATTCGATGCACACATTATCTTTGGCTCTTTGCTGATTATAAAAAATCACATTTTACGAGACTTACTTGGAAAACTCGTAAAGTAAAGTAACCATTAAATTATAATTATTAAGTAAACCAATTAATATCACGACAGCATCCCTCAATTAATGCAATGGAGACCTTTTCATTAACAGCTTAAGATTTCAAAAAATAATATCGTTACAATACAATTTCTCACCAAATAATCGTGATACTAATAATTAATTAATTACGTAAAGCACAAATCTTTCTAATTTCTCCCTTTTGTCCTTCAAGCACCTGATTCCTTCCCATTTTCACCATTGAAACCCCAAAATCATGGAAAAATCCTGTGTTATTGTTAGCATGAGAAAATACATAGTCTCTAGTCACCTGGCTTCTCAAAAGAGCCTCATCAGAATGAAAGAGTGCTTTCCTGTCAATTACAAGCTTGAAATATGTCGGGTCGAAGGTCGTAGAGCTGCCCGGCACCATTTCAACAATTGTGGTGGTGTCGGTGGCTGTGCATTGCTTCTTCAACCTTTCAGCATAGGATTTATCCATGAGGGGATCCATGTCACCCTTTCCAGTGTAGTTATACATCCGTTTGGCGAACGAGTTGCAATGCGAGTTTCCAATCGTGTGAGCACCTAATTAAACAAATAACCGTAAAAATTTATTATGTTTCAACACTTTTTTCATATGAAATGATAATAGATTGAGACATCTTCTCATTTTCATGAATATATTTTCTAAATTTAAGAACATTTTATATGCTTGTAAATGAGATCAGAATAATATATATGGTTTGTACCAGATAGAACAGCTAGATCTTTCAAATTGAGACCCTTGGAAGCGAAGTTTCTTTTGAGCTGATAGATCCCCCAAAATGATGAGGGCAGATTGTTTAAGGCGTCAGATTCCGACGATACATTGCCGTCGCGTCGACCGGTCTCGACTTCGTACATGTTGTAATCTTTTGACCAACGTCCACTGCTTACTAAATTTGTAGCCTGAAACAAGGAAAATATTTCTCTATAAGTCATAATTTAATTAAATATTTAATATATCATTCCATAATTGTTATTAACATTTTTCTTCTTTAATTAGTATGACAAAAAGAACATAAAATGAGATTTCAGATTTAGGCTAACATTACTAAATGATGAATTTGCCAATAATTACCAGAGAAACTGCATCTCTTGCAACCAGTGCTAAGATATCAGCACAGGAGACGACTCCCGGACATTTCGCTTCTAACTCTGCTTTAGCTGTGTCTATGACGTAAAAACCATCCAAGCTTAGGTTAGGTTTGGCAGCCTTCTCTGCTCGACTTGTCGCGGTAGAATTTAGCAACACCGATCCATCACAACCCTATACAAAATAAAAATCATGAAGACATTACGCAGAATATTTTGCCAGAGCAAAACTATTCAGCAATGTATGAAATGTTTCATTTCTTATGCCAGGGTGATAAAATTACTCTTAAATGTAAGAAAAAAAAAAAACCCACTAACCCAATAAAAAGTTGACATATATACAAGCAACTTACCTCAACAAAACAGTCATGAAAATGCAGCCGGAGTAACGGGGCCGTGATAGTCGAATCGTTCTTGTAGAAAGCTATAACGGTTTTGCGAACGATCTTTTCTACATCTGGACATATTTTGTTATAAAACCCTACTTGTAAAGCATCACTTCTTTTGGCCAAGAAAAGGAAGAAGAAAGCTAGAGCAAGTGACAAAAGGAGACTAGAGGGAAGTCTCTTTTCCATATTCTTGGTTCTATATTGAGATAACTATGGTGGTTACTGGGTAGTACTAAAACTGAAAAGATTTGGAGAGAACCAAACAAGACTGAGAGAAACAAAAATGTGGTAAACGGCTCTTGAGATTGATGCAATTTTATATACTTGTGGAACTTGGATAAAGGTATGGTTTAATATCGGGTACAGTGCTGATATTTGTCTCAAAGAGTTGAGATCCATTTACACCATGCCAAAAAAAAAAAAAAAAAAAAAAAATGGCGACTTCATATATATCTAGATCAGGTCGTATATACACTTAATGTTTATATAGTCTACACATATATTACAGTGAAAAACAACATGTTTCGTTGGAATTTTTCTCAATTATATCATGCAAATGGTCCAAGAAGCTAGTAATTGTTTGTGAGTATATACCTTATGCTAAATAGGAAAATATTCTATCCTTCAAATATATATTCACTTTGTGTTTAATTACCTTTAAATGTCTTCACTAGCTAGCTTGCTAGTTCATTTAATAAATATGCTATATATATTTGTAAATATATATCTAGTTATCTTTAACATATATATATTGAGTTTGTGTCTTTTACCATATATTTATAAAATTATGACTATATAACATTAAACTTTTTTTTTATAACAAAATACTTGGCGAGTTTCTCTTCAATATTCAGTACTTTATTTTGATATTTTAGAATGACAATTATTAAAATGTGTCTCGTAATCTTCCAAAAGTCACTTACAATTGTAACTATATAAATTCAAAGAGAACTATATATATGCATATAACATAGCATTTTTTTTTTGCATCAATAATATATATATTTGTTAAAATAATGTCTAATGTTTAAAAGGAACTACTTTAGTATTAAAGTAACTAATAAAGTATTTACAAATATAAAATATCTATTAAAAAATTAATTATTTCACCATCTACAAGAGATTGCAATGTGAACGTTTAAGGAATTTAGTGCTCTCAGCATTGGTAAATATTGAACACACAAAAACAAACAAACAACAGATCTGAATTCGAATTAAATTATTCCATTGGAAAGAAGGTGGATATGGACAACAATTTTATAATCATTGTACTCAGGATAGCAATAATGATATATATTTAATAGACTAACGGATCGGATCTAATGAGATTAGGTAAGATCCAGTGACTTTGCTGGTGGTAGCCACCTATTTTTTTTATTTTAAAAATTTGAATTTCAATCTGTGTGCATGTGTTAATTAAGAAGAAGGAGATGAACCTTTGGATTATCTTTGCTTACATGTAATGCCATGGCCACACTATCCATGTGACATTTCCACTGGACTCAGCATCAATGGCGCATTTATCAATCATAAAAATATGTTAGGAATCTTGCTTCAGCGTTAATTTGTCAATGCCTATAATGAGACCATATATGCATAATTTTTTTTATAAATCATAATTAGAAAAATGATTTTTATAAAACCAGCATGATTATTATTATTATTTTTACAAAAATCATAAGAAATGAAATGTCATTTTGGTCTCGAATTTTTTTCCCTTTTTTTTGAGACTGAAATGACAATTCGGTCTCAGGTTTTGTTACAATTTTTTAACGTATTTTTTTCTCAAAATATGTAAAAACGGTTGGAACTGAAATGTCAATTCGGTAAAAAAAAAATGAATCGAAATGGCATTTCGGTTCTTATGATTTTTGTAAAAAATAAAAATAAAATAATCATGCTGGTTTGATAAAAATCAATTTTCTAATTATGGTTTATAAAAAAAATTCATATATGCATCTGGTGCCTGTATGCACATTTTGAGTGAATCCAGTACAGAGGGTTTCGTGAATAATAAATTGATGTCAGAAACATACTGGTACTGCAAAAAATTAAAGATTCTGAGAACATTATGGTAGTACAAATGTAGACAGCTCAGTTTAGTTACTTTTTGTTGTACTATTGTGCGTCTTATCAAGATAAATGGCAGAAATGTTAATGTAGCTTGATTTATCATCAGGAGATTAAGTTTATTATATTTAGTTGTAATTAGCAATTATATATAGGAGTAAATTAAAATAGTCATAGTTTAGCTTTTGAAAAATATTGAATATCCATTTCATAATGATTAATTTGATAAAATTTGTTGGACCTTCGACGAAAGAAATACGGACTGCAGTGAAAAGTTGTATCTATTTTTGAAAAAAAAATAAAAACTTTAAGTTATTTAATAATTGTTATTCAAAAAGAATTTTCAAAATAGATACAACTTTTTATAAATTAAATGTCCTAGAAGGATCACAATATTTTCTAGATTACATAGAAGTGATTTTTGAACGGAGATCAATAACTCAGAATCTAAGCATTTTTTTTTCCAATAACACATAAAGAAATATATTAATTTTTCTTACAACTGCAAAAAATCCGGCCTGAAAAATATTGATCCGGGTTATTTGTTGCAGTCTTTCTAATTGTCACACCCCGCGGCCACGGGTCGTAACAGTCCCCCGCCGTAAGCATACAACGCCGTGTATGCTTACAAGGCTACTCACATTTCAAACCAAACAACAAGCAATTCAAACAAGTTTCTAATATATATATATCAGAGTACACAGTCTGGTCAGCATATAATACAACAAAAGTATCTCATCCGGATACCAACCACGAGGCCTACCCTAAATCTATACAACAAAAGATATCTAGGGCCATATACTGGTAAGCTACTAAGGCCTACTACTCTCGTGCCTCTCCGGAATCCGTCGCACCAGTACCTGTAACATAACGGGGAAGGTGGGAGTGAGAATAAATTCTCAGTGCGAATTTGCCACAGTTTGAATTATTGGACTTGCAATCAAACTCTATATTCAAAGATGAAACCCAAACAATAACAATGCAACAGTTATATAAGAAACATAAATAACAGAATGCCACTACTCGACAACAGTTAATCAACCTGAAACACAGTTTACGGAATTTACAATATGGATTTCAAACACAACCTATATTTTGGCTTAACTCGATTCCTAACTCAGTTCAATTGGGCTTGTAGCAATTACAAATGTTCTCTCGAGCTGAACCGTTATCAAACCCACATCTGTAGGGTTACAGACGCCTACAGATGGCCAACCGCTGGACCCTTTATCAGACACCCATCTGCAATTGCTGTTTGGCTTAACCATTTCCTAAGGTCCGGTTACAAGTCACCAATACAGGTCAACTTGACACAATGCAACACACGGAAATCAAAGTTACCTATACAGGTCAACTTTGCTTAATCTCAACAAATATATTTATCAAAGCCACACATATAGGTCAGTCTCGCAAAATCATAACAGGTCAACGCATAAGTCAGCAGCGTCACCTTATCCAGCCACCTAAACAGGTCGGTCTGGCAAATTCTAACAGGTCAACGCATAAGTCAGCAGCGTCACCTTATCCAGCCACCTAAACAGGTCGGTCTGGCAAATTCTCACAGGTCAACGCATAAGTCAGCAGCGTCACCTTATCCAGCCACCTAAACAGGTCGGCCTGGCAAATTCATAAACACAGGTCAACGGATAGGTCACCGTTACCTTATCCAGCCACCTAAACAGGTCGGCCTGGCAGATTCATTCACAACAAGCACAATTCATAGAACTAAACAATTAATAACCGTACCAACATGCAAATCAACCTTAACTAAAACAATTCAATCATTCTCATTTATGCAAGAATCAATATGCAGTATGAATTCCAAAGTATGCAACAATTAATCATTCAACATGACAAACGAATAAACAGTTTAATTCCTGAAAATAAAGTATCAAACAAGTCCAAGAATCCCGCACCTTATTATGACGAGCGTACCGCTTAGCTTAAGGATCGGACGTCTCGTATTGTCTAGCAAGTTCTTGCTCGACCGAGCCTACACCTATATTATACGTTTACTTGGTTTAATTCGGGTTCAGTGGTCCATACGTTTACTTAGGGTTGGTACAGTCCCAAATCAATTCTTTTCGGTTCCTTCTTTCTTACCAAAATCCTCTAAAACTACACAAAATCTCATTTAGGTCCTCTGGACCATACCACTCTCCATTTGGTGACCATCAATCACCGTTTCACTACTTTGGTTCTCGGTTCATTTCAATTTACCATTTGGTTAACCCTAATTTGGTCAAAACCTCAAATCAGCCGTTAAATGTTCTAAAAATTCACGATCAGGAGGCAACCCTACCGATTACAAGTCTAATTGGTCGGGTTAAGCAAATCAAATCACGATTATGCCAACTTTCAATTTTGGCACGAAACCCTAGAAATCAGATTTCATAAATCAGAAGAAATCGGGAAAAAGAATGACAAACAAACTAGTAAGAAGTGTAGAGGAACTAGTCCTCGAGCAATTCGAGCACAAATCTCGGGTTTAAAACGAGAATCCGAGAAATCAAGAAAATTCGAGGTTTCGAAAGTAAAAAGGAGAGAAAGAAATACCAAATAGAAGGGTTCTGAGAGATCCTCGGCTGCTTTCTCGGTTCCAAACTCGATTTCTCGCAACAATCGGGAGTCTGAACGAAACGGAAACTCACGGGATCTTTTCCTTCTCTCTTGGACGAATTTCACTTAGAAATGGGGAATGGTGGAAGAGAGAGAGAGAGAAGGTTTAATTTGGGTTTTAGGGTTAAAATTTCCCTGAATGCGGATTAGCCAATCCGCACTGCGGGTTACCTAATCCGCACTCGAGACTTAGTCGGTTGTTAGCCGAATCCAGGAAAAGTCCGAGCCTACTGCGGATGAACCTGATCCGCACTGCGGTTCACCCTCATCCGCACTCACTACTTAGCCGATTTCAGGAAAATTCAGTGCAATACAGAAATTCATGAGTGCGGCTAAACTCATCCGCACTGCGGATCCCTCACCCGCACTCACTACTTAGTCATTTTTTTGGCAAAATTCCAGAAAAAGCCTGAGCCACTGCGGATGGCTTCCACTCGCACTTCGGTCAACCTAATCCGCACTGGGGCTATAAAATTCCGAAATCTCGAAATTTCGACGCGGTTTCAATTCACAATTAACTTACTTATTTAGGGGAACCTTAATTAAGGTTTAAACTTCCATTTTATTAACATGGTTTATCGATTCTTTCTTTTAAATCATTCGAATTTAATTGTAAAAATTTCATAACGTAACATTTCTCCCCCCCTTAAAATAGAGTTCAGTCCTCTGAACTAAATTGCGCACCTGATTCGTTGAATAGTTCCGGGTACTTCTCACGAATGGTTTCCTCATGTTCCCATGTTGCTTCTTTAGTCGAATGGCGTCCCCATTTAACCAGGACAAGTTTAATCGTCTTGCTCCGAAGTTGCTGTTCTTTTCGATCCAATATCTGCATTGGCTCTTCTTGATAGGACAAGTCACCTTGGACATGCAGGTCCGAGTGATCAATGCAATGAGACGGATCTCGTACGTATCGGCGCAATTGTGACACATGAAACACCGGATGAACCCGGTCCAATGCTGGTGGCAATGCAAGCTCATATGCCACCGGTCCCATTCGCCTCAAAATCTGAAACGGTCCAATATATCTAGGACTTAACTTGCCTGATACGCCAAATCGGTGTACACCCCTGACGGGTGAAACTCGAAGCCACACGTGATCCCCTTCTTGAAACTCCAACGGTCTTCTATGCACATCCGCATATTTCTTTTGTCGCTCTTGGGCCGACTTAAGCCGACTCAAAACGACTTTCGTCGTTTCAGCAATCTCTTCTAACATCTGAGGCCCGGTAGGTGAATACGTACCTGCGGGTCCCCACCACAGCGGTGTGCGACACTGCTGTCCTGTAAGTGCCTCTTGTGGTGACATTCCGATACTCGAATGGTAGCTATTGTTGTACGCAAACTCTACCAAGTACAAGTGGTTGATCCAAGATTCTCGGAAACTTAAAGCACAGGATCGAAGCATGTCCTCCAATGTTTGGATTGTTCGTTCGGATTGACCGTCGGTTTGCGGATGATGGGCTGTACTGAATCTCAGTTTCGTGCCCATGGCTTCTTGAAAGCTTCCCCAAAAGTGAGACGTAAATCGAGTGTCTCGGTCAGAGACAATGTGCCGTGAACATCCATGGTATTTAAATTGGTATTGCAAGAACAGGTCAGCCAACTCTCTTCCGGATGTCTCGATCCGGAGTGGAATGAAGTGTGCAATCTTCGTTAGCCGATCCACTATCACCCATATGGCATCATATCGTCCAACGGTTCTCGGAAATCCAGTCACGAAGTCCATAGTGATCGACTCGAATTTCCGCATGGGTATCTCCAAAGGTCTGAGCAGTCCCGCCCTCTTTCGTCTATCCGCTTTGACTTGCTGACAGATCTGACATTTCTCAACATAGCCTTGTACGTTCCTTTTCATCTTTGGCCACCAGAAATATCGCTTTAGATCTTGATACATCTTGACTTCACCAGGGTGAATGGTATACCCCGAGTCATGTGCTTCTGACAGAATCAGATTCTTCAGTTCTGAGTCATTCGGAACGCATATGCGGTTATGGAACCGCAGAATACCATCTTCGTGGAGTTGAAATGGCGAGTCTGCATTTGACTCGAAATGTTGTCGGAACTTCTGGCACTTTGGGTCCCCTTGTTGTGCTGCTCGAATCTGTTCGTGTAACTCTGGTCGAACCTCGACCGCGGCCAAGATAATCGAGGCAACTGTAGCTGTACCTGCACTATTGCTCGCTCCAATCAATCGAGATGAGGTTTCCAATGCAAACTCACGGGATGCACCCACGTGCAGATTCATTCTTCTCATTTCTTCGAGAATGTGTGTCTCGCTGGTGATAATCGATGCCAGATTGATCTGACTCTTCCGGCTTAGCGCATCTGCTACCACGTTTGCCTTCCCGGCATGATACTGGATATCCAGATCGTAGTCCTTCATCAGTTCCAACCATCTCCTCTGCCTCAAATTTAACTCCCTTTGAGTGAAGATATACTTCAAACTTTGGTGATCCGTGAAGATACGGCACTTCACTCCATACAGGTAATGCCGCCAAATTTTTAAAGCGAAGATCACTGCAGCTAGCTCCAGATCATGGGTCGGATAATTCTGTTCGTGTGATCGTAACTGCCGAGAAGCATATGCTATAACATGGTCCTTCTGCATCAATACACATCCCAAACCAGATCCGGATGCGTCGGTGTAGACGGTATACTCCTCGTCGGTGATGGGCATGGCAATAACCGGTGCAGTTACCAACCGACTCTTCAACTTCTCAAAACTTTGATCTTGAGTGGCACCCCACTCGAACTTCACACCTTTATGCAAAAGCTTCGTAAGGGGAGCAGCTAACTGTGAGAATCCCAGTACGAACCTTCTATAATATCCGGCTAGCCCCAGAAAACTGCGAATCTCCGTAACTGTTTCTGGCCTCTTCCAATCGGTCACCGCCCGAATCTTTTCTGAATCCACGGCCAACCCTTCACCTGATATCACGTGCCCAAGGAAGGCCACTTTCTCAAGCTAGAACTCACACTTCGAAAACTTTGCGAATAGTTGATGATCCCTCAATCTCTGTAACACTATCCGCAGATGTACCTCATGCTCCTCACGTGACCTTGAATATATCAGGATGTCATCGATGAACACCACCACAGTTGAATCCAATAGGTCGTGAAACACTCGCTGCATCATGTCCATAAATGCAGCCGGAGCGTTCGTTAGCCCGAACGGCATCACCATATATTCGTAATGCCCATAGCGCGTTCGGAAGGCTGTCTTTTCCACATCAGTCGGACGTATTCTCAGCTGGTGGTACCCCGTTCTCAAGTCTATCTTGGAGTAGATCGAAGATCCTTGCAGCTGATCAAACAAGTCATCGATTCGGGGTAACGGGTATCTATTCTTGACGGTCACCTTGTTCAATTCACGGTAGTCGATACATAACCGCAAGGTACCATCCTTCTTCTTCACAAACAGCACCGGAGCACCCCATGGAGATGTGCTCGGTCTAATAAACCCGCTTTCCAGCATCTCTTCTAATTGGGCCTTGAGTTCCTTCAATTCTGCAGGAGCCATACGATACGGACTCTTTGAAATTGGTGTCGTACCTGGTACCACTTCTATGCCAAACTCCACTTCTCGTTCCGGTGGTAATCCGACTATTTCTTCCGGAAACACATCCACGAACTCCGACACCACTGGAATCGTATTCATCTCAGGAACTTCCGTATCAGTGTACACTATTGCTGCCAGATATGCAGTGCACCCTGAATCGATCAGGTGCCTAACTTCCACAGCCGAGATGCACGGTATCAACCCTCCAACCTTCCTACAGTTCAGCATGCACGACATACCACCTTTTGCGGTCACAAAACAAATCCTGCGGTGCGGACAGTCGATCGTTGCGGCATGTCTTGTTAACCAATCCATCCCCAATAGAACGTCGTAACCCGTGATCTCCATAACCAACAGGTCTATCTCGAGATCCCTTCCATCAACTCTGACTTTTCAGTTTCGGCATATGGTTATTTTTCGGTCAGTCGAACCGAAAGGGGTTTGGACACTCAGGACTTGGTTATTGGTTTCAGTTGACCAGTTATACTTTTCTACCCAAGCCTTCGATACAATGGAATGGCTACACCCAGTATCTATCAAACAATAGGCACTCTCATCCGAGATAGAAAGTATACCTGTCATCACATCAGCTCGAGAATCAGATGGTTGCGAGCCTTCACCTTCCTCCAGAGCCCTCGTTGCGTCATATGCAACATCTGCTATGCCGAGTGCGTGGGCAGCCACTCGACCTCCAATCCTGCCTCCGCTGGTTTGGGAAGCACCTCGACCACGGAATGGTGGTCTACCAGATCCACGTCCCATGGGCCCTCTGCCACCGCCGCTCCTCTGGAACCCTAGTGCCGCATTCGGGCACTCTCTTGCCCAATGCTCCATGCTGCCGCAGGTGTAACACGCTTGGTTGTGGCGTCTGCAATCGCTCTCAGAGTGTGCCTGGTTGCATGAACGGCACCACACAGAAACAAAACCCGGCCGGAGTACCGGTGCTGCTATCTGCCTCGGAGGGGGTCTAGGTGCCATGAACTGTCTCAGGGGTGGTCTAACTGTCGACGGTCCTCCCCTTGACCTAAATTGTCGGTTTTGGCCCTCCCTCTGCTTGACATTCCTCTCTGTCATCTCCGACCTCCTTCTCTTGCTGTGCAACTCCACTTGCTCAGCGTGATCCATCATGGCCTGCAACTCAGTAGCCATAGGGGTATCTACAATCATCGATATCCCCCCATCCAGTCCATCCAGGTACTACCTATGGTATCTCACCACATCAGTCTGTATATCAATCGCGTACCTGGACAAGGCAAGGAACTCGTTGTTATACTCCGCCACTGCTCGCCCACTCTGCTTTAAGTCTAGGAACTTCCTCCGCAGCGCCTCTCGCTGGATGTTACTCAGAAACCGTCGAGTGAATTGCAATTCAAACCACTCCCACGGAATCTTGGCCTCCTCCCCGACATAGCTACGTCGGGCTCCATCCCACCAGAACCTAGCACCCTCTTCCAACTGTTGTTCTGCCAGCTCCACCATTTGCTCTGCCAGCTCCACCATATCTTGTTCTGGTGCTCTACATAGAACTAGCTTCGCACTCACGCTCGCGAGCCATTCTTCAGCAGCAGCATACTCACCAGTGCCATTAAACCGAGGTGGATTAAGGCGCATGAAGGAGTCGTACAACCTCCTAAAATCTTCCGGACCTCCTCGGGGAGCCTCCGGTGCCACCTCACGTCTTTCTGCTTGGCGACCTCTCTCGTAAGCCGCGATCAACCTCTCGTCTAAATCTCGATCCCGGTTCTGCGCACCTACAGGTCCAAGATCAACTCTCTGGACCTCAGGCCCTGCAGATCCGGCCTCGCTCGCATGAACGATCGGTTCGTTCAGTGGGTTCCTAGTTCTAGGTCGTCCCCTACCTCGGCGTCCTTCCATAGTTCTTAAATAAGAAGAAAATAGTCATTAGGTTTGCATATACTTATCTCATAGAACGAACGAGTCGTTAGCCGTGCGACCCCAAGTATAACGTACCCCACTCACGTATCCTATCAGTCCGGTTAGGGTTTAAACCTTGAGCTCTGATACCACCGAAGAGAGCTGTCACACCCCGCGGCCACGGGTCGTAACAGTCCCCCGCCGTAAGCATACAACGCCGTGTATGCTTACAAGGCTACTCACATTTCAAACCAAACAACAAGCAATTCAAACAAGTTTCTAATATATATATATATCAGAGTACACAGTCTGGTCAGCATATAATACAACAAAAGTATCTCATCCGGATACCAACCACGAGGCCTACCCTAAATCTATACAACAAAAGATATCTAGGGCCATATACTGGTAAGCTACTAAGGCCTACTACTCTCGTGCCTCTCCGGAATCCGTCGCACCAGTACCTGTAACATAACGGGGAAGGTGGGAGTGAGAATAAATTCTCAGTGCGAATTTGCCACAGTTTGAATTATTGGACTTGCAATCAAACTCTATATTCAAAGATGAAACCCAAACAATAACAATGCAACAGTTATATAAGAAACATAAATAACAGAATGCCACTACTCGACAACAGTTAATCAACCTGAAACACAGTTTACGGAATTTACAATATGGATTTCAAACACAACCTATATTTTGGCTTAACTCGATTCCTAACTCAGTTCAATTGGGCTTGTAGCAATTACAAATGTTCTCTCGAGCTGAACCGTTATCAAACCCACATCTGTAGGGTTACAGACGCCTACAGATGGCCAACCGCTGGACCCTTTATCAGACACCCATCTGCAATTGCTGTTTGGCTTAACCATTTCCTAAGGTCCGGTTACAAGTCACCAATGCAGGTCAACTTGACACAATGCAACACACGGAAATCAAAGTTACCTATACAGGTCAACTTTGCTTAATCTCAACAAATATATTTATCAAAGCCACACATATAGGTCAGTCTCGCAAAATCATAACAGGTCAACGCATAAGTCAGCAGCGTCACCTTATCCAGCCACCTAAACAGGTCGGTCTGGCAAATTCTAACAGGTCAACGCATAAGTCAGCAGCGTCACCTTATCCAGCCACCTAAACAGGTCGGTCTGGCAAATTCTCACAGGTCAACGCATAAGTCAGCAGCGTCACCTTATCCAGCCACCTAAACAGGTCGGCCTGGCAAATTCATAAACACAGGTCAACGGATAGGTCACCGTTACCTTATCCAGCCACCTAAACAGGTCGGCCTGGCAGATTCATTCACAACAAGCACAATTCATAGAACTAAACAATTAATAACCGTACCAACATGCAAATCAACCTTAACTAAAACAATTCAATCATTCTCATTTATGCAAGAATCAATATGCAGTATGAATTCCAAAGTATGCAACAATTAATCATTCAACATGACAAACGAATAAACAGTTTAATTCCTGAAAATAAAGTATCAAACAAGTCCAAGAATCCCGCACCTTATTATGACGAGCGTACCGCTTAGCTTAAGGATCGGACGTCTCGTATTGTCTAGCAAGTTCTTGCTCGACCGAGCCTACACCTATATTATACGTTTACTTGGTTTAATTCGGGTTCAGTGGTCCATACGTTTACTTAGGGTTGGTACAGTCCCAAATCAATTCTTTTCGGTTCCTTCTTTCTTACCAAAATCCTCTAAAACTACACAAAATCTCATTTAGGTCCTCTGGACCATACCACTCTCCATTTGGTGACCATCAATCACCGTTTCACTACTTTGGTTCTCGGTTCATTTCAATTTACCATTTGGTTAACCCTAATTTGGTCAAAACCTCAAATCAGCCGTTAAATGTTCTAAAAATTCACGATCAGGAGGCAACCCTACCGATTACAAGTCTAATTGGTCGGGTTAAGCAAATCAAATCACGATTATGCCAACTTTCAATTTTGGCACGAAACCCTAGAAATCAGATTTCATAAATCGGAAGAAATCGGGAAAAAGAATGACAAACAAACTAGTAAGAAGTGTAGAGGAACTAGTCCTCGAGCAATTCGAGCACAAATCTCGGGTTTAAAACGAGAATCCGAGAAATCGAGAAAATTCGAGGTTTCGAAAGTAAAAAGGAGAGAAAGAAATACCAAATAGAAGGGTTCTGAGAGATCCTCGGCTGCTTTCTCGGTTCCAAACTCGATTTCTCGCAACAATCGGGAGTCTGAACGAAACGGAAACTCACGGGATCTTTTCCTTCTCTCTTGGACGAATTTCACTTAGAAATGGGGAATGGTGGAAGAGAGAGAGAGAGAAGGTTTAATTTGGGTTTTAGGGTTAAAATTTCCCTGAATGCGGATTAGCCAATCCGCACTGCGGGTTACCTAATCCGCACTCGAGACTTAGTCGGTTGTTAGCCGAATCCAGGAAAAGTCCGAGCCTACTGCGGATGAACCTGATCCGCACTGCGATTCACCCTCATCCGCACTCACTACTTAGCCGATTTCAGGAAAATTCAGTGCAATACAGAAATTCATGAGTGCGGCTAAACTCATCCGCACTGCGGATCCCTCACCCGCACTCACTACTTAGTCATTTTTTTGGCAAAATTCCAGAAAAAGCCTGAGCCACTGCGGATGGCTTCCACCCGCACTGCGGTCAACCTAATCCGCACTGGGGCTATAAAATTCCGAAATCTCGAAATTTCGACGCGGTTTCAATTCACAATTAACTTACTTATTTAGGGGAACCTTAATTAAGGTTTAAACTTCCATTTTATTAACATGGTTTATCGATTCTTTCTTTTAAATCATTCGAATTTAATTGTAAAAATTTCATAACGTAACACTAATAAATCAAATTATATTGTATTTCATCTATTTTTAAAGAAATATATTCAACATTTTTAATATTTTAATACAAAAAAATTTTGTTTTAAAAAAAATACAATTTTCCTGTGAATTGTTAACCGGATATATTGTTTTGAGTCCGGCAATTCATTGACCGGAAATTTGTCACAAATCCGGTTATTGGATAACCGGATTGGGTATTTTTCGAATTTCATTCAAATAGTGGGTAGATTCTGTAATTTTATATTTTTTTTGGGTATTTATAAAAATTTCGGGCAATTATATATAGGAGTAAATTAAAATAGTCATAGTTTAGCTTTTGAAAAATATATATATGTACGTAAGATCCGAAAAGTTTGAATATCCATTTCATAATGATTAATTTGATAAAATATATACGGACTGCAGTGAAAAAAATCTCTAAAAATAAAATAATTAATAGTATAAAAACAAATTCAAAACTATTAAATAAAGGTATATAAAAAGAAGACATCATTAAGATTGGATTTCCATGTGAAAAATATATTTTTGAATACACAGACTCTTATTTGTTATAGTCTAATTAAATATATGCAGTTACGTGTTTGACATGTTTGTGTAAATTAATCCAGTTTATTTAAAAAAAAATTATATATTTTCATAAATTGGTTTATTAGGAAGTGTATTGCTAAATAATATGTTATTGAGATTTGTAGCTGAAATTTTTTTTTTTTTTTTATGTTTTTCTTTCGGTCAATTTGCCTGTAGGCTACTAAGGCTAGTCATTTAACATTAAAAAAGGATTACAAAAATATTATATCAATTAATATACTGTTCCGTATGCTTCTTAGCATGTGTAATATTCTCATAAATTTAAAAAAGAAAAAAAAAGCCTAATGTAAATTCACTTCTAGCCCTATTTGCCAGCTGTCATTTTTTTTTCCCAAAATTTTTATTAATATCCAAAAAAAAAAAACATTAAGTTTCAAAATCTGTTCAATCCACAAAAAAATAAAAATTGCAAAAATTCAGCCTAAAACTGCAAAGTTAAGCTACAAACTAATTTTGTGGTTTTAGACTTTAGAATTCCAAAACCTCTTTGTTTAAGTTTTTCTTATTTTTTTAATTAAACAAAATGTTTATAATCTATTTGTTTTTTGTATTGAATTATTAAAAATATTTTATATATTTTTTCAAAAATAAATGAAATACTATATAATTTAATTTATTAGAAAGACTGCAAAAATAATCCATATCAACATTTCTACATCATCTATATTTTTTTTATTGATAACGTAGGTTAACATATTGTAGATGATGTAGAAAATACTATTGGAGCATGGTATTTTTGTGTGTTAATTATATGATCTTTGACTCTTTGTGCATGTGATAGAACATTTATTTCTCAAGATGTCCATTGACCATCTAATTTGTTTAATATTGTATTCACAGTGGATACTATAATAACATAATAACATTATTTTCCACCTTAGATCCTTATCAAGCCTATCTAATGAGCTATGTTTATTGTATCATAGAAAAACTTTTATTATAACAAAATTTAAATTGTCAATATAAGATAAATTGTTATAAATTTTGGATTCACCGTTTCAAGCAAGCTATATTTTTAATAGGAAAATATTTTGAAAAGGAATTATAATCACTATTCTTAAAATAGTAAAGTTATTTATAATAAAAATAATATCACATTAATTGTCTTTTATGTAACCAAAATTTGTATCATAATTCTATGAATTAATTTCTCAAAAATCTTAGATCTCCAAACTGTTTGATTTTTCATTGCTTTATACCACTCAAAAACTGTGAAAATTATGTATTTATCATCCAAATTTCTGTAATTACATATTTACCATCTAAAAATCTAATAACTCATATATTTACCTGATTAATCAAAAAATGAGATTAAATAAGTTTAATGTTATATAAAAAAAAATGTTTATTTAGCCTCTTCCCCTTCTCGACCCCTTCCTCTTCTGTGCATATATTTACCTCCCGTTTTTTTATGTAACTTTCCCTTTTCCACTGAAACTCTCTCCTCATCTCGTCTCTACCGCTGAAACTCGGAGAGAAGAGGGCCATAGACTCAAAGATTACAATTTCAGCTCCAGCTTAATCATTTAAAAATAATTTAACCACTCCACCTTTTCCATCATAACAACTCTAACTGAATTCGATGTTGATATCGCAACCCGTTATCAAAGAAGCAACTGAGTTTGGGAATTTGTGTTTTGTTATTGGCTCAGTTTGGATTATCTATTTTTAATCTATTATATTGGATATAAGGGCCTGTTCGGCCGACAAATGGGAATGGGCACGGGCACGGGAATTAAACTGAAAATCACTGTTCCCGTGGGAAAAAAAAAATTCAGTTGAACTGAATTTTTTTTTCCCACGTGAATAGTGATTCGGCCGAACACGCCCTAAAGGAGAACAGATCTAAGGAAAAAAATATAGGGTGTTAAGTTAATCCTTGATTAATTATAATTTTAAAAATATTAAACATAATTAATATGAGTTTTGGGTATATTTGATATATACTAAAGTTATATTGGGTAAATATGCGAGTTATTAGATTTTTAGATGGTGAATACGTAATTATAGAAATTTGGATGGTAAATATGTAATTTCACAGTTTTTGAGTGGTTTTCAAGATTAAATTTAAAAAATCAGATATACTAAAAAATTACGTTAGGGACATGTGGCATTTTATGATAAGATATGTACATGACAATATATGGCTAGCAAGGCTAACAAAAAAAGAAAAAACAGAAAATAAAATTGAGTCCATTCTTCAAGGTGGATACTTAAAATGATGGACTCCTTGTTATCACTAGGAAATTTTGTTTTCCCTAACTTTGTGATGTCAGAAGTTTAAGGCTCGATCCAGTAATAATTTGAATATTTGCAATATTTACATTTTTGTTTCCCATCAAATAACTCGAATTAACTCGCTGTGTAAAAGTACCTTTGTAAAATTAGATTCTATGTTATCTTTGTTAAAATATTTTGAAGCTTAATTAATTGAAAAAAAAATTATTCAATTATCATGGAATTTGTTGACATAAGAGATATTATCTCTTAGAAGAAGGAAAAATACCTCTTCTTGTCTTCCTTTTCTTCTTCATTTGTGTAGAAACCAACTAAAATGTAATTTAATCTCAATTTAAGGATGAACAAATATACATCAATTTTATAAGCAATGAAATGTTCACTTTTAGGGGTGCAAACGGATCGGATACGGATCAGATAATAGTAAAACTATATCTGTATCCGCTTTTATTTTCCAGATACGGATCGGATATTAGACGGATACGGGTACGGATTGGATATTAGACGGATACGGGTACGGATCAGATATTAAACAAATACGGATACGGATATCCGCCTTTTATAATAGTGAATTATATAAATTTTTTCATAATATATATTAAACTATATGATATATATCTTCTATTTGAATATGGATAATTAAAATTTAAAATTATATCCGTATCCGTATTAGCACGGATATTTAGATATCAGATATCTATATTTAATTTTCGAATACAGATCCAAATATAGTCGGATAATATCCAACCCGTTTGCACCCCTATAATCACTTTGCACTGAAAACAGCAGGCTGTCGTTTATTTGACCAAGTGAGGCCACATGATTACCAATATTTATACAGACCCACATGATATTTTCCTTTTTTTTGGAGAACTACAATAATTATAAATTTCAGCAAGGTAATTTTTGGTGCATACCAATGATATTATAATATATCCCATTATTTATTAATTGTTGAGATCTTTTTTTTTTTTTAATTTATGAACACCCATAATAATAATAAAAAAATAAATAGGGAAAAACCTAAATCTATTGGAGAGGTTTGAAAGTCCATATCCATAAAATTCGGAAAATAAAATATTTTCAGGTCTAGAAATGCATATTAAAATACAGGTTTGACTAAACGGCGTTTAGTCCATATGAAATCAAGCTGTACAGGTCAAAAACGGTTGCAAAATTAGTGGCGGAGAAATGGGCCATGTTATTTAAATTTGCCCCAGTAATTAAAATTATTTACACAAATCTATCATGTTCTTTCTTTTTATTTAATTCCTTTGTTTTTGTCCTCATATGAGCAGAAATTGGTTAAAATTTTAATGTTTTCAACCATTTTACAGTTTTATTTTTAAACTTTTCTAAACTCTTTTGGTAACAATCTTTTACTTTAATATTCTTTTCAATATGGAAATAATTCTATGCTCTACATTAGTAAATAGTTATTTATTCTTCCATTTTTCTACACACAATTTCTTCTTACATCCAGGAAGTATTCAGTTGTGCATTTTATGTTTCATTACATTTTTTAAGGTTATTTAAATTGTTTATACAAAAGGCGCAAAATACAGATTATGATTTAGATTTGTAAAAGAAAATGGGCCTTTCTTAAAAAAAGAGAAGTACAAATAGACCCAAAGGAAGATTCATTTAATTGTCTATGACTTTACAGGCCTCTTGTAAGAGAAATGATATTTATCTACAGTTATTGGGCTACATAATGTACCTGATTTAGACCAATAGTATTTTGGGCTTCATTTGATTGGGAATATTTCTGTTGACTATGGATGGAATCATTTTTCAACATATGCTAAGGGGTTTAATATTCCTTGGCACCTGTCTTACTAATTTTTCTTTTTCTGTGAAATGTATGTGGAAATAAATGGAGTTATGAAATATACTCCTGATTTTTTTGAAGAATAACAAAAGAGAAAAATATCAGAGCAACCCCAATCATTTTTACAAGAGATGAATTTTGTTGGCCATATATGAGAATAGGAAAGACATGCTTCAGGATGTAAGATTTTGGATTCAAATCTGCTCCTTTTCTTAAGAAAAGGAGCACCCTCCTATTTTTCAATCCGAACCGTTCAAAATCGATCAAACGGCTCCAATTAGATCTGATTCATTTTAATAGATCATACTGATATAAAAGAAAAAAAAAACTAATTAGAGCCGTTTGATCGATTTTGAACGGTTCAAATTGAAGAATAAGAGGAGCAGATTTGAATCCTAAGATTTTACCCTTTCAACAAACACTGATCATCATGACCTAGGTCGACTGGTACAGAAAACTCAGACATTAGAATCATAATTTACTGTTTTTTAGCTCTCTTGTACATTTTAATATGACCTTTATTATAGAAATCCAAGAATAATTTCCATCTGGGAACAACAAGAAGGGATGAATATAATATAATTTCATATTTTAAGTTTATAATCTGAGTTTGAGATTCTATTTTGTGTATGTCCTTACAACTAATTAAATTTGAGTATAAACAATGCAAAAATATGCATATTTCTCAAAGCTCTCTGGGATGCCCTTTGAATTGGTTGGTGGAATGAAACAGTGTGAAAGGATAATGAATTTGCATTCGAGAGGATTAATTATCACAGTAAATAATATGAAAATTTATTGATATTACGAATTAATTACATTCCATCTTCAAAGCACCAGAACCTTCACAATTATCACCAAATGATATATCAAATTTCTAGAGGCCTGATGAAGACAGAAAAAAAGGTAAAATTGAACTACATGTAAGTTATCAAAACATTAAATATTTTTCATGGCCTTGGTTTGTGGAGGGCATGCCATACATTGCTTCAATATGTACGCGAATTTATATTCAAGTTATACATTTAGGTCATGTTTAGTTGCGGCATAAGTCACGGAATAAGTATCTTATTCTGTACTTACACTGTCAAATATGAATAAAGTGTAATGGAATAGTATAGTATAATAAATCACTTATGTTGTCATAAATTAACCTACATATTTAGATTGCATAACTAGCTTATGCTGTGTCTCTCTTCTTAAATTAACCCACCTATTTAGATTTAATCCATGACTTAACTTTAATCCACAACTAAACAAGAATATTTTATGCCCTCATAACTTGAAACAAATAACTTATGTCATCATAAGAACCGAGATGTCATTTATGTCTAAAGTGTTTTTTTTTCTCATACTGAATTGTCATTTCAATCTGAGATTTCTTCACAAGTTTTACACCAACAACTACATTTTTTCGAAATATGTGAAAATAGTTCAGACTAAAATGGTAATTCGATACGAGAAAAAACACTTCAGCCTGAAATAACATCTCGGTTCTTATAATTTTTGTAAAAACCAAAACAAACAAATTGGCTTGGTAAATTCGTTTTTCTTGTCTATGGTTTTAAAAAAAAATTCGTAGATACATACTATTTAAAAGTTGGGACTCCTGTAGTAAAGGTACCCGCTGTAGATGTACGGTTTTACTTTGTGGTAGTGTCTGTATAAGATTTTCGGGAGAGAATTTAAAGTCAAAATTATATTCGACATTAAAAAACAGAGGATCTACTTCTTCACGTATTTCACCAAAAAAAAAAAAAAAAAAAAACACCATGACAGCTTCAAGAAAGTGGCAATATGGTCAGCATGGTGATACAATCATACAAAGATAAACAAGCCCAAACAGATTTAAAAATTGTTCTCTCCCACCATAAAAAAATGATAAAATTTGATATATATATTTTTTCTGTTTGTTTTTCTTTGAAATATTGACGGGGCTGTCAAGGATTATATTAATCAATATATCTCTCTCGTTCCTTTTTTTTTTTTTTGCTGACCCGTGGAGGAAGCAAATTGACTTGTTAGGGTTGGGTACTGGTCATGCATGTCAAATTAAGCTCAGGTCATGTCAGGCTTGGTTGCAAATTTAATTCTGTACTTGTTTGGGGTGGTCAATTTCAGGTCAAATTTGAATCTTTGAACCAATGAATCTTTAAATGTTAGATGGATGGCATTTATGTATCTTTACATTGTTTTTTATGTGAATATAATTTTTGCTTCATTTAATTGCTATTCAATACAAATATACAATCACTCTAATGCATAGAGAATCTACATGCTACATGTTGTTAACCTCAGAAATGAAGGAAGTATTGAAAAAAAAGAAAAAAAAGGACGAAACCAACAAACTGAAATAGGTGAATTAACAGAACTAACAGCGGGGGTGAAAAGAAAATTTCTGGGTCAAAACAGTGAAAGTAGAGGGAAGGAAAGAAGAGTTAAATGTGGGTCCCACAAGAGTATTTTGTCAAGACATTTAGAGGGGTATTTTGTTTGATATTTTTGAGAAGTGAGATATTTTATAAAATTTCCCTCTTCTACCATTGCTTGGGAGTTGGGACCAAGTTGGATTACCTTGTTTGTACACTGGATGAAAGGAATCCGTATCACCCCAGGTACCTGAGATGCAAGTGGTAAACTCGGGCCGTTCATCTCACTTAGTACGAATCTTAAAGAAGGCTCCCTACAGCCTCAATAGGCACCGGATT
The DNA here is from genome assembly GCF_964058835.1 of Carex rostrata. Lineage (NCBI taxonomy): Eukaryota > Viridiplantae > Streptophyta > Magnoliopsida > Poales > Cyperaceae > Carex > Carex rostrata. Next base: position 2,943,951 of record NC_135943.1, read on the forward strand.
GAGTTTAGTCCAGCTGAGATTAATCTGGACCATCCAATTTTTTCAATTGCACCTCAGGTACCTGGGGGGAAACGGACTCGGATGAAAGAGGCATGGTACTAACGGTGCTTATATAGTGGCAAAGGGAAGCTTAGGTTGTAATTGACAGGGTTGCCATAATTACTCCAGCTTTTTCCCTGTCCTTGATTAGTTTAATGACATATGAGGAATGTTTGTTTCAACATGTTCATCTCAATTAAAAATAATAATAGAACATTGAGTACCGGTTTTGACCCCAAAGAATGATTGTTTTCTTGTTGCCATAAATATATATATATGAAGCAATTCTATATTTCTTGCGGAATTCAAAATTTTGGTAGGTATACAAAATCCAAAATGATATAGAATGTGAGATAAATTACCTGAAACAAATTTATTTTAACATTGTAAATAAGTTTGCTGTCTTCAACACATACAAAGAAAAATCAGGGGCAGAGCTTCATTGTGCTAGAGGAGGCATTATGGATCGATGTGCATGTTCTTAACATTTATTAAGAAGGAGAGAAGGAGAGAGATAAGCCTGCTGGAAAATGAATCCATGCATGTGAAATCATTAGTTAGCTAGGTAACACCGTGTGATGTTTAGTTCACTAATATGAAATGAAACTTGAAGAAGATTAAGTAGTTTGTGATCTTCTATGGCATCCCACTCAGTAACTAATATCTCCATTTTTTTTAGGAAAAATAATGGTCGTGCCCATATTTAATTGATGTTTGCGGTTAGAGAGTGTGTATCCACGGTTTGTAAAAATTTAAATGCTCCAAACAAAATCAAAGAAAAATGCTAAGCTAAAAATGATTGAAAACTAAAGCTATGTAGCAAACACTAACTAAAACAAAATACAAGAAATAAATGCCAGTGTGTCCTGTTTCTTTTTCCTTTGTGGTGTAGTTTTTCTCTTGTATCAGTACTAGTACCAGTAATTCCTTGTACAGCTCCATTCTCTTTTCCTTTTTGTCGTTGCCCTTCTCCTCCATCCTACTGAAATAATTAAATTTACCACCATATTTCATTAATCAATTTCAGGATCTTCTATTGTTTCCCTGATTGACCTTGCGCATATCTCTCTCCAAACTATGAAATGCATGATCCGTAAAAGCGCTCTCTGTCCCTTTGTTAGCAAGCCCGCCTGATTCACCAGCTGCTTTACACAATGGCACCTGGTTACTAACTTACTATAATGCAACCTCTCTTCCTCAGATTATCATGCGTTAGGATTCTATTTCTTATTGCCAGCCATCTAAAGATGATCATTCGTGGTTGTGCTTTTAATTTCTAAATGTGCTTGAGGTTTGAAGCCATCACTGGTTCCCTTGTCATTCCCCTGTATGCCGACTGTACTGAAAATGTCCCCGTACCAGTAGCCTTCCACAAAATGTCATCCGGATGTCCCCATTTTATTTTTGTATACCATGTACTTGTATGTGATTCTTACTATTGAATTGATATTTTAGGGATGTACAAGTAATCTAGTTGATTCGATCAGTTTATCGGATTCGAATCTGATCCACAAAACACAAATAAAACTATTGTTTCATTTGGTAAGACTTAAATTTCAATTAACTTTTCAAATATATATTAGTTACAGATTTTAAAAATATTGGCAGAATCTAACTTAACTCACACCATATTGGCCTACAGAAGTCTACGAAAAGAGAGAGAGAGAGAAAAAAAAAAAAACTAACTCGCGAGATATTATTGAACCTAGATCTCTCAATAATTCTTAGGAGATTTAAATACACTGATTTAGTCAATATAATTCTAAAAATAAATTATGTAGATGTATCTATTTTATTATAGTTACGTTCTTATGAAAGTTCCTACGTAGGTAATATTTAATGTTTGTTCAGTGGTTCTTGCCTTTATTACATTTTGTATGATATTTTAATTCCAAGCTTAAGTCAAAAAATTCTGACTCTGCGTGCCACTTAATACGATTTTGATTACATAACTATTTTATTCAATAATCAATTAATTAGTATTCTATTAACAGTAAGGATCCTAATTAATTAAAGTATATAGATGCATGAGGTGGCATTATGCAGCAATGACCAGACGTTGATGATACAAGTAGATAATGTCAAGCATTAGCCTTTAGTCTAGTGGCAAAGGCAATACCTCCATATGAGAGGTCGCAAGTTTGAAACTCGGATAGAAGATCCCTAATTTGTGGATATATAATAGTTGGATGCCTCGATCTTCAACTTTACTTTACTAAAAAAATGTACACACGTAATGCCGCATAGGTTATGTATTAGAAAGACCAAGGCTAGCTATTTAACTGAGATATTATGCTCATAATCCAACTTATTGTAACGGTAGTTACCTATATTAAGGGTTGTTGAATGATACTTGCACCGCCAATACAAAACAAAACATGTTCAACCATGTCACAGGGGTGCAAAGACATGCAAATACTTTAATGCTAATTAAGTGTTTACCAAGTCTACAATTTTGAAACAAATGCTAATTAAGTGTGTGTGTGTTGTATTTCAGTCCAACATTGAATTTTTGCGATGTAAATCCAACTTTATATGGAAAATGCATCACAAATATTTTCATCAAATTTCTCTCCACTAAACTTAAAGGATGCTAGATTTCCTTGTGATCATCAAATTGATGAAATCTGTGAAAATTAGTACACAATACACATATTCAAATTTTATAGGCCTGAGTTGGCTGTTATACTGATTTGATTTACAGAGCAGCATCACTTGTTGCTGGAAACAACAGAGGTATATATATTCATTTCTTTTTGTTTTATTTGAGGGTCTTTTGTTCTCAACTAAAAAAAATAAATTGACAGCATGACACAAAAGTGCAGATTTATTTTTAAAATTAATTACATTAAAGCTGAGTTAACAACTTAACATTCAACAATACCATGGGTCTGCTTTTCCCTTCACAAATTGATCAGTTTCCCTACAATTCAACACCTTGCAACTTGCAAGGAACACTATGAATATCAATAATTAATCCCACCCAACCGACCAATTTTCTACAAAAGGAAATAAATTAATAAAATAAAACAGATCCATTGGAAAATATAAAGATAACCATTAACGATCAGTTAATAATAGAGCATGTCTTTCTGATTTCACCCTGGCTTCCGGTAAGCACACCAACATTTCCCATCTTGATCATCGACTCGGCAAAATCTTGGAAGAATTCAGCCTCGTATCCATTGGCATGTTTCAGGACATAGTCTCTCGTAAACTTGTCTGTCAGTAGAGCCCAGTCAGAATGGAAGGCGGATCTTCTTTTAGCCACTTGTTTGAAATAACTCAGATCGAATGTCTTGTAACTGCCAGGATCCATCTCAATGAGTGTCGTGGTATCTGTCGGGCTACATTTCGATCTCAGTTTGGCTATGTAGTGTGGGTCCAGGAATGGGTCGACATCATTCAAGTTGTTTTGGCCGGTGAAATTGTACAAACGATCTTTGATGGCTGCACAGTGTGCTGTTCCAATTGTGTGGCCAGCTAAATATAGAGATAAAATTAATTCAGTACCCTCTGTTAGAATTATACATTAGAAATGTTGTCTTTCAAAAATATGTCATTAATTGAGCGTGTAGAAGGTTGTCATAGGTGTGGATTTGGGCAGAGATTTGTATGACTGCATTTAATGGGCATGCTTTTAAAATGGATCACATCCTTCAAAGTCTAGTGACGTACAAAACAAATGATTGATCCAAGAATAATTTTCATATTGAAAAATGTAGGAATAATTTATTTATTACCAGAAAGAACAACAAGGTCCTTGAGATCAAGGCCCTTGACAGCAAACATCTGAATCAATTGAGTGAGATCTGCTGTAGGTGGTGGAAGCTGCTTGGTCTCATTTGCTATTGACATCCTTCCATCTCTCCTTCCTAGTACTACCGGCCATGTGGGCCCCTTGCTCTGAAACAAGTAAATTACATTTTCAGTCATCTTAAAAGCATATTTATTATAATGCACTACCTAACTAATAACTTATAAATATGTTTTCATTTTCTCAATGAAGTTACAAGTGCATAAAACAAAATTCATATTTCAAAATTCAAACAGAAATAGGTAATTGGAAAGGCACTTACCAACCAGACAGAATCCCGTGCCATCAATGCGAGAACATCAGCACAGGAGACTGTGTTAGGGCAGGCCTTTTCCAACTTAGCTTTCACCCTCTCAACTGAACCAAATCCCCGAAGGCTGAGATTAGGAGGTGCAGCTTTCTCTGCTTCATTGTCCTTGGTTGAGTCCAATAGAACAGAGCCGTCGCAACCCTATGTCAGATGCATATTTAATGATTAATTTAGTCTTTATTTATTTAATATTTATAATGCAAGACAGTTTTGTCATTACTATAAGCGTTGCCTCAGCCACTTTCCGGACATGATAAGTGATAACAATGTAATTGCAATGGCTATTGTCCTAGTAGAACGTACCAAATAACAAGGTTTTAATAACACCAGGAACAAATAGTATAAGTAAATAAATAAAAGTAAAATGATACCCGAACAAAACAATCGTGGAAATGCAGCCTGAGAAATGGACCAGCAAGACTTGGTGCCACAGAGAGAATTTGGATCATCTCTTTCCGGACAATTTCTGCGGCATTTGGGCATGTCTTGCTATAGTAATCAGTGCTCAATTGGGCACTTGTTGTCCTCAATATAAGAAAAAAGTGTGCCAAAAGAACCAAAAGCAGTGGATAAGCTCTTGATTCCATGTTCAAAAATGATCTGTTGTTTGTACACTGCATGAAAGAGGCAGGGGTACTAATGGTGCTTATATAGTGGCAAAGGAAAGCTCAAGTTGTAATTAACTGGGGTTCCATGATTACTTCAGTTTTTCCCTGTTCTAGATTAGTTTAATGATGTATATATAGAATGATTCGTTAGGTGATATGTAAGTGGAATGTTTCAACCATGCATGTTCATCTTAATTAAAAATATTAAAGAACATTGAGTGCCTGTTTTGGCCCCAGAGAATAATTGTTTCTCTTGCTGCCATAAATATATATGACACAATTCTATATTTCTCGAGGAAGTTCAGAATTTTGTAGATAGAAGACTCAAAATGATATATAATGTGATATAAACCTGAAACAACTTTAGTTTAACTTTGTAAATAAGCTTGCTGTCTTCAACATATACATGGAAAAATCAGGGCATAGCTTTATTGTGCTTAAGGAGGCACTTGCCACCCCCTGCATCAAAAAAGTTGCAAAGAAGGCCTATAATTACATCTATTCGTTGAAAATAACAAATTTATTAAAAATATAATTCTTGCTAAATAAATGTTGCTGTTTCTAGAGATATATTTTAGGAATGGAAACCTACTTTAGAACTTGTTTGATATGGTCAACTAGTTAATTTGTGTATATACAGAGGGCATCAACTTCAGCATTATGTATGTACATGTTCTTACCATTATTAAGTAGAAAATGTTGAAAGAGCACATCTCAGTCAGAGGAACAGAAATATAGCTAATAACCCTGTCAGAAGAGAGAAATAAGCCTGCTGGATGAAGATTGAAGAATCCATGCATGTGAAATAGGTACCGTGTGATGTTTAGTTTACTACTACGAAACGGAACTCTAAGAAGATTAAATAACTTGTTAGGGATCTTCTGTGGCACCCCACTCACTAACCAATGTGTGCATATGATAATATACATTGGTGGATCTACACATAGTGACAAATGAATTATTCAGGTTTGGTTCGGCGTGGTCAAAAATTAATTCGGGTATAATTTGGGAATGATTCAGAATTATCTGGACCAGAGATTTTAGTTATGCAAGAGAGCCAAAATATATATATATATAGGCTGTGGCTAATTTGCTGCCGGCAGCATTTCTGCCGGCGGTGCTGCCACTGTTTTTTCTATTTTTTGATGTTCAAACGACAAATCTAAACCGTTAGATGTTTAATCTATATTATAATCTACTTGGAGACCAAATTTTACATTTTTTGGAATTTTTTTACTATATATTAAGCTGGTTTGAAAACCGCTGATTTCAATGCTGCAGAAATTTACTGAAATCAGCGGTTTTCAAACCAGCTTAATATATAGTAAAAAAATTCCAAAAAATATAAAATTTGGTCTCCAAGTAGATTATAATATAGATTAAACATCTAACGGTTTGGATTTGTTGTTTGGACATCACACGGCTAAATATAGCCCCGGCAGCACCTCTGCCGAAATGCTGCCAGCAGCAATTTAGACAGACCCTATATATATATATATTATGGAAAAAATTCGCCAATAATTTGAAAAATTTGAAAAATATCATAAAATTTGCGAATTATTCGGATTTAATTCGGTCAAAGTTCGGTCAACCTAATAATTTGACATTCGGTTCGGCATCACAAAAAAAAAACCAAATTATTCACGAATCTTGTGACTATGGATCTACATGCATGCATGCAGGTAAGGAATTGGATACCAATATATTTTCATATACTATGCACTTATATGTGATTTTTATACTATTATATATGTAGATATTTTAGGGATGTACAAGCAATCGAGTTGATTCGATTGATCTATCAGATGCAAATCTGATCCAGAATACATGAACTTGTACCTAGTTTCATTAGGTAAGATTTACACGGAAGTATAGTACTAGATAGAGACCTAGCTATAGTCTTATAACTGATATATTCTTCTCAAAATCCAACTTGTAACAGTAGTTCCCTTTATTATGGGTTGTTGAAGGATGATTGCACCGCCAATAGAAAATCAGAACATGTTCAACAATGTCACAGGAGTGCAAGGACAATGCCAATACTTAAATGCTAATCAAGTGTTTACCAAAGTATACAATTTGTATACTAATGTGAGTTTCCAGCCACCTATTTGATATACATATTATTTAACGTTCGGTTTTTCGCCATTCCTTCCACCTGTGTATTTCACTAGATTAAAACAAATACAAATGGCTGCTTAAGAAAGGGAATGCTCACAAACAATTTCACTATTGTTAGAAGAATACAATTTTCCTTTAATTTGGTGTGAATTCTTTGAAGTACGCCTAATTCTGTGATCATAGTGACAAATGAATTATTCAGGTTCGGTTCGGCGAGGTCAAAAATTTGTAATTCGGGAATAATTTAGATATAATTTGGGAGTGATTTGGAATTATCCAAATCAGAAATCTCAGTCCTATAAGAGAGCAAAAAAAAAAAATGTCATAAGAAAAATTTGCGAATAATTCGGAAAATTCGGAAAAAAATTGTAAAATTTGTGAATTATTCGGGTTTAATTTGGTCAAAGTTTGGTCAACCGAATAATTCAATGTTCGAATAGGTATCACAAAAAAAAAAAAAATTATTCGGATTTAATTCGCGAATCTTGTAACTATGTCTGTGACATGTTCAAATTTATTTAAAATGGCGAATTTAGAAATATCAATAAAATAGGTACAAATTAAACTGGGGACATGCATTTTTTTCCTTTCGTACAGACTCAACCTACAAAATGAACAACCACTTTGTTATTCCTATTGAAAATTAAAGGCCCATCACTTAATGCATGAAGACAAAATATATAGTTGACATGATCATGAGTTTATAATGTGAAAAATCAAAGACGCCGAACAAACTTTAATTTTTTTTTGTTTTGGAGGTATATATATGAACTTATATATTTTTTATATAAATATGTGCATATGTACATACTGAAGTATATATCTTTATTGTATTTAATTATTAGAACAAAGTTGAGCTTATCGAAATGATATATGTGATTAATTAGTGAAAACTAAGAAATGGGACTGCGTATTTGTCAATTAAAGATGTATAACTTAATAATTACATGACCTGCCCCATGTGATCTCAATCACACTGTTGTTGGTTTTATCTTTTGTTTTTGCAATGTACAATTGCTTGACCTTCAATTAACCTTATATTTTCCTTCTTCCACCTGTTTCTTGATGGATATGGGATAAGAAGCCAGCTGCCATGACAGAGAACCGAATTGTTGGGGCTATTTTTGTGCAAACAATTAAGCAAACAAGTTTGAATAAACAGCAACGATTGTCCAATTGTTACTGTTAAATTTTTTTATATTACACAATTTACAAGTGATATTATACTTTTACTTTTTATTTGTTCTTATTTGTACCAGACAATAATAACTATATATTGCCTCTAATGGCGAATCAAAAAAATTGAGATTTGAGGGTCTGGAAAGTATTGATGAACAAAAAAAAATATTAGTATTGACAATAAATTTATTTTATAATAAGGATAAGAAAATATTGATGCACAGAAAAGTTACAAAATTTAATATACAAAATTATATAATTTTAATTTAAAGGTGATTTAGTCCTGTTTCTTACACAGAAATCCGTTGACGGCTGTGATTCAGACGCTCCATTTACGTTTTCTAAAAAATGTTAGCAATTCTATCGTGTAGGTTTTGGTGTGGTGGGTTATCATGACAGAAGGAGAAGGGGAGTAAATAAACAGAAGGACACGATATGCTGTACCAGCTGTGATGCGGCGGATCAAACCATGTCACCTCACCCCACGTGGCGGGTCCCGGAAGCTCTTTTTGAGCTCCGCAACCGTTGGATATTCGTACTGAATAAAAGATTGAGAATTTGAGATCACATTTACTGACTGAGAAATCTTCAACGTTGACTTTATGCATCGCATTTTAATTTTTTTAAATGTTTGTCGCACACTTCCTGTAGTAATTTGTGCAGCCTGCCATTTTCAGCACAGAATAAGATATTCAAAAGTTCCCCGCAGCATATTTTATAACATTGAGAACCACAGAGGATCGCCACAATTTATTACTTATTTAAGAAACCACAGCCACACAGGAATGGAAGTTGATTGGGACCAAGTCCAATAGAGTATACTTTGAGGGAAGCGTTATCCTCTGCGGGATTGAATCGTCTGCCTCTGGAGTCACTGTTGGTGGACCCTCTAAACCCTAAACCCTAAATTCTAAACCTCTAAACTCTAAATCCGGCCCCACCCCACAGTGACTGAGGGGGCATAATTTTTCTGCACCCCGGGGGGCAGGTGATCTGCTTCCATCCTCTGCGGAGTTTTTCCGTGCGAAGCTTTTAATCTGGTCCGTTTGTTTTGGATCGGACAGCCCAGATTAGATCTTGTTTGAATTGGAAAAAAAAACATCAAAATTTGCGGAACTTTTAATTGGGTCCGTCCGATCCGAAACAAACAGACCAGATTAAAAGCTCCGCAAGGAAAAACTCCACAGAGGATACGCTTCCTACTTTGAGAACTCCCTTAAATTTAAATGTCTCAATGCACCCATGCAATCTACATTTCATTATGCTTCAATCGGAACTATATCATATCCTCTTGAACAGTTGAATTTGACTGGAGCTCCATTCCCTGGGCACAGGAGTCTAGTCGGGGAACATGGCGCCTTTCACACCAATTCCAGGCCCAACAAGTATCAACAATTACTTAGCCCATTTATGGATGTGACTAACAGGCTTCTTGATTTTTGTTTTTGCCATTTAGTCTTTCTCAAATTTATATTTTTGGTTCTACCTTTTTTCGGCCTTCTTCACAAAACAGAGAGGAAGTAACTGGTGTCTGGTGCTATCTTACTTCGAAATATTTATTTTTCAAATTATGTATGCATATTTGTAATTTCATCCCAAAAAGTTGATAAACTGAAAGCGAGCTGAATACTTGAAAGGATCTAGTAATGATTAATTAATTATTACGCACTTGCAGTTTTGCATAACAGCTATGCCCTTATCCTGCGGTAACATTTTTTTAGTTCTCTCTCTTCTATGTGAATTTGATAGTTTGAGGTGATAAATTTAATTTTTTTTTAATTTCTTTGTTAATACGGCATATAACTATTGATTCTTGATTGTGGCGGTTTAAAATCCGTGAAAAATCAACTGAAATTATAGGTGATAGTTTAAATGCACAAGAGGTGTTTGAGAAATTAATTAACTCAACCCTTTCATAGGTTATTTTCCCGACAAATATACTAGCATTAATTCCACCTATTATGTATAAAAATGATATTTGGAGAACATTTGGAAATTGGCAGGTATCGATCTTTGTTAATATTGGACATAGAACATTTTCCAGCTTTCATATACTTGCAGAAAAATCAACAAGAGGCGGTACTCCACTTATTTCCGGTAACAACTTTTTATGGCAAGAATTAATCTTTTTGAAAAAGCAATTTTTTTATCATTATTGTTACAGTGTTTTTTTCTTTACTTTCAATTATTGTCGTCGTCGTCTTATTAAAGTTTTGAACATTGTTTATTCTTCTTTTTGTTCTTACTAGAAAAATCACCAATAAAAGTAACTTTCAACCTCACTACACATTCACAATCTCAAATTTATTATCTTTTGAACATGAGAAGAAAAATCCAATCGGCAATTAAAAAAAAAATGAACAAAAAGAACCCCAATTAATAGTTAACAATAGAACATGTCTTTCTGATCTCACCCTGGCTTCCTGTTAGCACACCAATATCTCCCATCTTAATCATCGACTCAGAAAAGTCTTGGAAGAATTCAGCCTCGAATCCGTTGGCATGCTTCAGGACATAGTCTCTGGTAAACTGGTCTGTCAGTAGAGCCCAGTCAGAGTGGAAGGCAGATCTTCTTTTAGCCACTTGTTTGTAATAACTCAGATCGAATGTCTTGTAACTGCCAGGATCCATCTCAATAAGTGTCGTGGTATCTGTCGAGCTACATTTTGATCTCAGTTTCGCAATGTAGTGCGGGTCCAAGAAGGGATCGACATCGTTCAAGTTGTTTTTGCCGGTGAAATTGTACAAACGGTCTTTGATGCCTGCACAGTGTGCTGTTCCAATTGTGTGGGCACCTAAAATATATACAGAAGTGGAAATACATAAAGAACTTTTGTAAGTAACAGGTGATAAATTGGTTTTTCGTTTGAAATGGATCACCTTTGAAAGTCTCATCAAACAACTGTTCTTTATTGATTTGAAAAAAAGAAAAAAAAAGATAATGGATCCAACCACAAATTTTGATGTTGAAAATTTTGAATTATGCATTATTTACCTGAAAGAACAACAAGGTCCTTGAGATCAAGGCCCTTGATAGCAAACATCTGAATCAATTGAGTGAGATTTGCTGTAGGTGGTGGAAGCTGCTTGGTCTCATTTGCTATTGAAATCCTGCCGTCTCTCCTTCCTAGCGAGACTGGCCATGTGGGCCCCTTGCTCTGAAAGATATCAAATTCGATATCAGATCCTCTATATTTTCTTCCCATAATTGATTAACTATTTCATAATCAAACTTCCTTTCCTATATATGCATTCATAAAGGTTGCAATTCAAATTGTTTAATCTTCTCAAAGATTTTCAACATTGATAGCCCGCTACAGTTTCAAAGGAGATTGTCTTTTTTTTTTATTTTTAAGATTTGAAAAAAAATTAGGCAGAAGCAAAACAATTTGAAAACTGAAACCTATTTATTTTCACTTTACAGTTTTTCCGTTGATTCATTGAACCTTACATTTTCTTAAAAACTTACTCTATTGTTAGATATTGAAGTTGTCTAAATTTCATATTATATAATATTGATTCCCATAATTGCATGAGGGTGCTACGTACGCTTTGTTTATTCTTTTCATTATTTGTGTAATTTTTTTGTTAATGGGTACAATTCACATAACACGTTTGCACACTTTGTTTTTTACCTTTATTATATCTTTCTTTTATTTTTTATTATATATTTTCATATTTATGTTTTAATGAAATTATCATTGTAGGCCAATTACCTACCACTTCAAAAAATTATTATAGAAGTATTGTATGAACATATTCTACATTTTTTTCAAAGGAAGTCATTCTACATTTTAGTCTTCACCCAAGATATATTGTAGTAATTTATGGTTTAAATTTTAAATAGAAGTAAATGAAAATTAACTGACAAGATTGCTGAAGATTACAGCTTCCGCTAAAGAAACCAGTATTTGTCATAGTCTAACTTGAGACCCCACTGTTGCAAACTGCTAATTGTTATTAATATAGTGCTTGTAATAGGTATGAAATTAATTAATTTAAGAAACCCACTTACCAACCAGACAGAATCCCGTGCCATCAGTGCGAGGACATCAGCGCAAGAGACTGTGTTTGGGCATGCCTTCTCCAACTTAGCTTTCACCCTTTCAACTGAACCGAATCCTCGAAGGCTCAGGTTTGGTTTTGCATCTTTCTCTGCTGTATTTCCGGATGTTGCATTCAGCAAAACAGAACCATCACAACCCTATACCACAAAAAAATGACTTCAATTTCAATTGTGTTTTTGTAGGTATACTATGGTTAAACATGTTGCTGTTCTTTTTTAGTAAAACATGATGAAAGCAAAAAGACATCAATGTAATAGCATCATAGTAATGGCAGCAACAACATCGCACCGAAACAAATAATAAACAAGTAATCAAGAAGATGATAGCATACCCTAACAAAACAATCGTGGAAATGCAGTCTGAGAAATGGACCAGCGAGACTTGGTGCAACAGAGAGTATTTGGATCATCTCTTTTCGCACAATTTCTTCGGCATTTGGACATGTTTTGCTATAGTAATCAACACTCAACTGTGCGCTTGTCGACCCCAAAACAAGAAGCAAAGTGGCCAATGGAACCAGGAGCACTTTAAGAGCTATTGATACCATTTTGAGAGGTATGGTATGATCAGTTGTTGTATGCTAGAACCAGACTACCTCTTCTTGTTACTTGTGTTGAGATGATCACTAGAGGTAGGCTAATGGTTCTTATATAGTTGCCATGAAAGCATAAGTTGTTAATTGGTGGGCCTTCTCATTTTTATAGTAAATTTATTTTAATTAATGTATATAGTACAGCAAAGTCTGTGAGGTGGAATGTTCGAAACATGTTTATCTTTGTTTAAAAAAATAAAAAAAAGAACAACGAGATTGATATTAGCTCTTTTTGACAACATAAGAAAAAAAAAAAGGTCAAGCTTCATGTAACTTGAAGGAAAAATATTTGAACTTTTCTTTGAAGTTATATATCTGACAAAACATTTATTTGAAGTGTCCTGAATATAATATGAGTATATTAAATGGAAAAAATTAATTTTCATGAAGAGAAGGTAATAAAAGCTATCGTTAGAAACATATATTGTGTGTGTGTGTGTATATATATATATAAGATATAACATGTATCAAATTCTTTTACATAACTAATTAGAGAAAATGTTTTTGTCCACTAAGTTTTGTCCACCATCTGTCCACTACACTATCCATTCCGATTTACCGTCTCTCCGCTATCCACTTTATAACGGCCTATTTAAACACCGACGGACGACGGAACCTTTCTTTTTTTTGAATTTCATTTCCGATATTTTCAAATCCGATCTGATTTTCTCCGCATTTGGTGATTGCCTTCCTCTTTTGCGCGATGTCAGATTCATTCAATTTTTCATTCGCGATTGACTTCCTCTTTGCTCTTTCATTCAAACGATTGGCGTACTGCTTAGCCAACCCCTTCCCATAAGTCTTTGGTTTGAAATCCAGACTTCTCTTTTCTGAGACGCAATACTTTTGGGTGAATCAACTTCTTTTGAAACAGCTTTCACCTCTTTTTTGACCTCTTTCGATCACCATTGAACAAGGCCTTTTGGTGAGGTACTCTCGCCCAGAGCTTGATTACAGGAACATAGATTCCTCCACACGTCGGACATGCTTTCTTTAGTAGAGTATATACGAAATAATAAGTTCTGACCAAAATCAACCGAGGGAAGAGCAGCTACGTGGGATTGGCCCATAGCAGCGATTTTCCTTTCACCCTACTTTCTATTACTATCGCGGGTTAAAGGCAAGAAGGAATCTGATCCATCTCAATCATCGGTCTAACTTCTATTGGAGGCGTGCAATCACTACTGAGTTGGAGGCGTGCAATCATCGGCCTAACTCCAGATTTCATTAGACGAATAGAAGTTGTGCAATCACCAATCCTTGTTGAAGGCTGTGGACATACGCGGGTTAAACCTTCAATCATGGAGCGCGATCGAATAGAAGTTGTTTTTGTTGAAGAGCACGGCAAAAAATTCAAATCTAGTAAGTTTTTTTTGTTGAATTTGTTGTTTTCGTTGTGTGCAGTAACAGATCTAGCATTTCAAATGAAATCTGGAGAAAAGAGATGATAGAGAGGCGATATGGAGTATTGATCTATTAATTTTACTGTATTGCCCCGTTAATTTTACAGTATTCATTTGTCATTTTACAGTATTCATCTTGTGAAAATCTGGAGGAAATAGATGATAGAGAGGCGATATGAAGTATTAATCTGTTAATTTTACAGTATTTCCTTGTTAATTTTACAGTATTCATCTTGTCATTTTACAGTATTCATCTTGTGGAAATATGGAAGAAAGAGATGATAGAGAGACGATATGGAGTATTGATCTGTTAATTTTATAGTATTGCCCCGTTAATTTTACAGTATTCATCTTGTCAATTTATAGTATTTATCTTGTGGAAATCTGAAGGAAAGAGATGATAGAAAGGCGATATGGAGTATTTATTTGTTAATTTTACAGTATTTATCTTGTAATTTCACAGTATTCATATTGTAATTTTACAGTATTCATTTTGTGAAAATCTGGAAGAAAAAGATGATAGAAATGCTTCTTACTCATCCAAAATATATTTAATTGAAAATTCTACTGTATACAAGATTCAATTTTACAGTTCTGCTAATTCAATTTTACAGTATACAAGATTCAATTGTAATTTTTACTGTGTAGAAGATTCAATTGGAAATTTTACTGTATACAAGATTCAATTTTACAGTATACAAGGTTCAATTTTACAGTATACAATATTCAATTTTACAGTATACAATATTCAATTTTACAGTATACAAGATTTAACCCAGTGCTAATAACCGCTAATAACTAACTCTAACTGCCAATAACTTCCTATAACTGTAATTTCCGAAAGTACAGTTTGAAAGTACATTTATTTTGTCCTGTTGTGCAAGTTGCAATCTTTTTCTAACTATCATGGGACCACTTCAAATAGTTGCTGGATGTTTTGTGATTAAGTGATATATTTTATGTGATATATTGTATAATTATACAACATGTAGAAGTAATTTTACAGTATTCGCGCAAGTCAAAACTGTGGACAAATGGTGGACAAAAGGCTGTGGACAATTAGACGCTTCCAATATAATTAGAAGTAATTAATTATCATTCTTGCAAAAACAATTGATAGTAATTGCAAAGAAGAGTACTTGCATGTGCACGGATAAGTAATTAGGTAAGCGCGTGATGTTTAGTTATATATATTGACAACCACTACCAAAAAAGAACCTCAAAGAAGATTAATTAATTAGGTTTTCTATGAACATATATTCCTTATTCGCTAACAATATCAAGCCATATATATGACATATTTCACAACTATATATTGTATTAATGGATTATCCATATCTTGTTCCATTCAAGCATGACATATATATATATATATAATGATAAGTTTGGCTAGCGTGCTATCGATAGTATAAGTCGTCTTGTGCTTTCTACTCGAAAACTTATCGGATAGACTTAACACGATGAATGAAAACCATTGAAACCGATTTATTCATAAGTGATGTGTTTACGTATAAAATTTTTAAATTTTTGAATTCATTTAGAATAAAATCAAACGGTCAAAAAATAAAGATTTACAAGTTAAATCTATTGCATTTATTTCAATCATTTTTTTGACCTTTTGATTATGTACTAAATGAGTTCGGACAATAAAGATTTGTTTCACTAATTTATATTGTCATTTGCAGCTTATTCAATAGATTTTCTATAAAATAACATGGTATATCGCTAATAGCTAGAACACCATGCAGCCAAACTTCTAATCAATTACATGATTACTCTACTAGACGACAATGTATACCAACTTCTAATTAATTACAGAACTGCATACATAAAGCGCCACATAGTTTTTTGTAACAGAAGAACCAAACCTAACTGAGATATAGGATGCTATTTGTAGCTGTTTTTAGCATGAAATATCAGAATTTAAATTGGAGTATATATATGATCACTAATGTCTTAGTTCGTAATAAAAAAAAATCCTATATATATCCATGTACCGGATGCTTAGCATTAGTAGTAATTAAGTAATTAATTAATAACTGCCAAGCTTGATTATTCTCATTGGGCTTTTGACATGCATGTGTATTTTCTAATAGATTAATTTGATTCTGCGAAGGAGTGTTTAAGAAAATATGTCGATTATATGGTGCTTTTAACATATATATATGTTGAATGAGGTAATTATATTTAACCTCCAAAATGTTTAGCTCAATAATAGTGAATGATAGCGCCGATATATATGCAGTACATACGGTTAGTTAAACGTAAGGCCTATGTAATTATAGACCATGCATGGATTCCTGTGCAAAATTGCAGGAAGTATGGAGAATTTACAGAGGTATAATAGGAGTAGAGAGAATCTATGGGAAAATATATTACAGATTTTATTATATAAACTTTTAGAGATTTGAAAATTAATTTATTTACTTCCAAAATTCACTTGACTATACATAGATTTTTTTTCATAAAAATTAAATATATTTTAGCAGTAAATATTTATATAGTTTTATTTCAAAGTGAAGTTAAAAAATAAATTCTAATTTTTTTAAAAGCCGGAAACAAATCAATCAAAAATTGATGTGCAGGAGCTAGCAAGTTTCTATTTAAAATTGCATTCTTGTTGTGAGATGTGTCAAGCCAAGCTTATTCATCATTCACTAAACCATAAATAAGTTAAATAAATTGAGGTAATATGAATCATAAATGATTAATATGTAAACCCCTAAGTCCTAGTTGTAATTAGGCGGCTAACAGTTCAATGCCAAATCTATATGGGTCACATGACCTGTGCCATGTGACTCCAATCAAACATATCAGTATGCTAACTTCCTTTTTCTTTTATATTTTTGCTTTCCCAATTAAATGATGGATATGTATAAATTGTCGTTACCAACCAAGTCAAACAAATGCAAAATTTGAGCCATTATTTCGGAAAGAAGCAATTTTATACAGCCATATCTCTACACCAAATTTCCAATAAATATAATAGATATTATTGGTGCAATGAGTGCTTCTTAAGCAAGTCAACTTCTAACAGCTTATGCTTCTGTGTTACTGCATGTGTACAACTGTCCTCTTATTAAACTTTTTTTCTTATTCTTATTTATTATAATTTTTATTGTTATTCTGTACTTCAAAAATGTTTCCAGGCCAAGATCCAATTTCTTAGCCTAAAAAATTAAACATATAACGGCAATATAAATTAGGGTTCTAAATAGTACGCTATAGTGTTTTTGGACCACAAAAAAGCTATAGCACTATATAGCGGCGCAATATGACAATAACGTCGTTTTTTAGCCATTCCACTGTGACTTGATAAATGATATTTAAATCTTTGCTTTGATATAAATTAAAGATATGTTTTAGGGTAAGGCTAAGTAATATACAATCAATTAATGATTTACTGTAGTAACCTAATTTTACATAACTACGTACAAATATTAACATATTATGAGGCCAGCAGAAAACACTGCTTGAAAAGCGAAACATGTTAAGACGCACTTATCAACTTATGCATAAAAAGCCAAATATTTTATTAACAAGCTAGGTCTGTGTGTGTATGGGTGGCTGGGTGGGTGAAGTGTTGTGATTTTGTGGGTCGATGTATAGATAGCTTGAATTCTTAAGTTACGTCTGACTGAGGCAACAATCACTATATATACATATTTTAAATTTGTTAGCATGACAAAAACCATATAATTATAAATAGAAACAAAATTGATAGATATGCATTGCCAACAAGATAATAAAAACTCAAAAGAATATGGAGTTAGGTTTTGTCCAAAGGGTTTCGGACAAATTTTTTTTTGAAGGTTATTAAAGGCTTAGCCTTTAACGTTTTTGTATTAATAGAAAAAAAAGTTTATTTACATCTCATGCTACCACCAATTTAATTTACATTAATCATAAATTAACCTAGTTATCTCCTCTTCCTAACATCCCTCCATCCATCTTACAACTTCCGCCATCGTGTCATTGATGAGGAACCCGACCGGTTTTTGCTCGTCCGAGAAAATGTGTCTGTCTAATCCACACTGTTCGATCTGTGTTAAAATCATGTGAACAATTCAAAACTAAATTTAAGTGGTCGATCTCGCGAACTATCCGTGCGAATATTGACACTGATCGGATGATTTAGACCTGACTTAATTTAAATATTATTGTTTACAAAACCCTTTGAAGAAAACCCCCACCCAAAAAAATATATGATCGGCCGTGAATTAGGTCACTTGACGAAGAATACTATAGGTACTATATATCCCTAACTAGTTTCAAGTTAAAATCGGTTACACATTTTGTAATCTGACTTCATTATTTGTCTTGTTCTTTTGATCCAAGTAACAAATAGACAAGAGGTTTGGTGCCGTAGTGGTTAATTTGAGACTTGTTCAAAAGGCTTTAGAGATGGGCACATGGGCCAGCGTATAGTTCAAGAGAAATTATAAGCGATGTACAAAAAAAAATCTAACTAATACGTACCAACTAATGATCTCTACATTACATGCATGCATGTCAAGGAACAGGTTTGCTTTCATAATTAGAAAATGTTAATGAAACATGGGAATTAGTTGGCCACTTGGCTTTGATCGAAATAGGCATATCTCATTTTATTAATGTCATTTGACAACAAAAATGACACCTTTTATATGTTATCAACTTATCATGCATGTTAACACCTGCTCATCTTTAATTAAACACAGCCATACACCAAGTTAAAATAAGTACTTAATTTGAACACAACTTTGTCTATGCATGCCAACCGTTACGTTAGTTTCACCTACGTATGTGTAATTACATTGGCCAAATACATATTCAGACAAGAGCATGCACACAAGATAATATATAAGTACATGTTCTTTTCTAGATTTTTAAGCCTAGATAATATATATTAGTGCATTAAATTTTATTGATTTAAAAAAAATAAGTATCTTTGAAGACATTAAGAATTATGTGATATATTTGATGTATACGTCCTCACTGAAATATATAATAAGAACAATTAAATTAAGTAGAATTTGAAATTACAATTATCTGTGCGTATTATATACCAATAGTTGTTTCAGAATATACCATATAATTAATATAACATTAAACAAATCTAACACCTCAACCCTCAATTTATACAAAAAAAAAAAAAAAATTAATAATTAAGCCTGAGATTATCGGGCCGGGTTTGAATTTGGGCCGGATGAAACCATGAATATTTCGATTAGACTAAAGGTAAATTGAAAATTAGGCCTCCTGCAATAGACCCAGGAATTATTATAATTATATTTTTTCGTTTTATCTGTGGGCCGGAATTTCAGGTTGTTGTTCCCATAGTACCAGTATTAATACACTTTATCTCATCCGACAGAAGTCTTGTAGCTGCTCCACAGCAGGATCCACATAATATGGAACTAATAGGAAAATGAATAAATGTACCTTTTTTTTTTAAGATCTTCATAAAAGGTTGCTTTTTATATCTACTTCAAACCATAGTGACAAATGAATTATTCGGGTTCGGTTTGGCGAAATCAAAAATTCGTGATTCGGGTATAATTCGGGAATGATTCGGTTTATATATTTTAATTTTTTTAATTTTCAATATTAAAAAAAAAAAAATTGGAGGCAATAAGAAGCTGTGCCTCTTTTTGACATTCAAAATCTGCTAAAAAATTAAAATTTTGATGTAAGATAGTGGTCACGTGGGGGGGAGGGCCCACTTAGTCCTTTCAAAATTTAAAATTGTGTTTCTCTCAAAAACAAGTGGCACAGCTTCACCCACGTGTTGCTTTGTCGTGTGAACTGGGAACTGTGAAGTGTGAAATAGCTGCATTGCACGGATTACGGAGAGAAAAACGCGACGAACTTTCAGATTAAAACGCAAATAATTCGCAAAATACGTATTATACGCGTTTTTCGCGAATAAATCGGTAAAAGTTCGGTCAACCATTTTATTCGCTGTTCGGTTCGGTAACCTCTGAAAAACATTTTATTCGCGTTTTATTCGCGAATAAAATGCGTATCATGTTACTATGCTTCAAACTGCATGTGACTTGACTTTAAATTATGTTACGTTCATGACCCATGTTTCATTTTTTCGTTGACGGACCAATTTTATCCAAAAGAAAGAAGCAGTCGTCTGTATAATGTACAGCAATTAATCAATATTAATTTGAAATTTTACAAGTCAGTTTTAAGATTCGTGTCAATTTAGAACATACGGTCAGGATTTTTTACGGGAGTGACTCAAAATTTGATACTAATTGGAGAGAATTCACATCCTGATAAGGGAATCTTTTACAATTAGTAGATCTGTACCATTCTTTTTAACTTGGCACGAATTTCAAAGCTCAATAATACTGTCTCTATGCTAGCCCGAATATATCCCAAACTAACTGAGATTTAATTTCAAACAGTAAAGTGAGAATAATCCTTTACAATGCCTGAGAGGATACGAATCCAATTGGAGACAGGAAGACACAACCTGCGTGGGCCCACGTTTATTGTTCATTCTCGCACAACATATAAATTTATATGTTATTACATAGATGGAAATTATAAATTATATACCTTGTTGAAAAAATCTAGCTACACATATTAATAGAGCAAGCAAGGGAAGATAATTAATAGTTATTCTAATTCTTTTTATTTCTTATATGATATGCATAAATGTATTGGATAAAATTATATTTGAAGCACTACATATATATATATTATAAAGTTCTAAAGCAAGTTCAAAATGCTTGATGTTTTGTAGCAGGTTTTTAATTTGAATATATAGAGCGAGTGTTTGAAATTATATTTGATTTCATTTTTTTATTTATTTTTACTACTAATACAGAGCCTGCTCTTTAGAAAAAAAAGAATTAATTTACTTAATTCGGTTTGAATTCAACATCAATTTTTGGTACATATTCATATGGAGATCATGTTGAATGGTTTGGCTCAACCGTTAGGATTTTGAAAAATCAAATATTGAGCCGTTGCATGGAGGCACTCTATGCTACGCGTAACACCGTAGCCAACTCCTATGTATATGTGTGTGTGTATATATATAGAGAGAGATGAGCTACGGTGAGCCGTGGAGTAAAACGCGTTTGTATTCCACGCTGTATTTTCATTTTGAAAGTCCAAACGACCGATCTAAACCGTTAGATGTGATCTTCATATTGAAATGTGCTTGGAGACCAAATTTTACATTTTTTGGAACTTTTTTACTATTTATTAAGCAATTTAGAAAATTGCTGTTTTGATGTGAACAGTAAAAAATTTTAGACCATCGAATCAGCGATTTTCAAAATTGCTTAATAAATAGTAAAAAAATTCCAAAAAAATGTAAAATTTGGTCTCCAAGCACATTTCAATATGGAGATCATGTTGAGCAGTTCGGATCGGTCGTTTGGATTTTCAAAATGAAAATATAGTGCTATGGAACACCAACTCATTTTACTCCATGGCTCACTGTAGCCCATCTATATATATATATATGTATGTATGTATATATGTATGTATGTATGTATATATGTATGTATGTATGGTGAAAGCTGTACTTCCACCCGATCCGTATCTAGCTGTTGACACCCTATGGAAAAGGCTACCAAAGGGCGCTGAGGTCACAATTATCTAGATGTTTACACCTATTATAATAATTGCATGAATATGAGCCATTTAGAAGTACCGACCTTATCTTTTTATTAAATATCGCATTAAAGCACTTAAATAACTATTGTCTAATAGAGTATAAATAAAACAAATCCACCTATTATTCCAACAATAACTTACCCTTTAACACAGTCATGAAATACAATATCATGAAACAACAAATAAAATGTAGACTATATATGGAAAAAAAAAAAAAAAATGACAAAAAAATACAGCCAGGTCAAAAATAAAATTCAAAAGCCTTCCTTATCTGTTGCTAGAGTTGCTCGACTTTAGTGTGCATTGCACCTCTGTTTATGCAACATATGAACCGCAAATGGCCCTGATCGTTCCGTTGGTTCCGGTAAGAGGCTCGATCCTTCCCATATGGATCATTGACTCTCCAAAATCGACAAAAAATTCTTCCATTGAATTTGCTTTAGATATTGCTTCTACATAAGCTTTTGTGGTACTATTATCAAGGAGTGCTGCATCAGCTACGAACAAGCCTTGGTTCTTCCATACTCCTCCGTAGTAGCTTCCATCGAAATTTAGCAGGTTCCCTGGGACCATTGGGACTATTGTGGTGTTATCGCCAATTGGGCATTTCTGCTTCAGTTCCTCTGCATATGTGCTGTCTAACGAGGGATCTTGGTCGCCTTTTCCAGTGAAGTTGTACAAGCGAACTAAGATGGTCGAACAATGTGACGCACCAAATGTGTGTGCCCCTAAAATGAAATATACAACATATATATAAGGGTTATGCATATCCAAGAACTTAGTTCATATGTTTACAGAATTATGAAATTGGTAGATTTCATGGGTCTTTTGTTTTTTTCACCTGATAAAACAACAAGGTCCTTGGCTGTCAAGTTCTCTGCATAGAGCTCAATCAGTTCAGTGATGTTTCCATATGCCGGCGGCAGATTAACCAAAGCTTCATCAGCTGAGGAATCATTTCCATCTCTTCTTCCAGTTTCGACAAAGTAGTTGGGTCCATTACTCTGAAATCGCACAAACAAACCCAATGTTGTAAATTTTGTTTGTAGCTTAAAAAGCTGCTACAACTTGAAATTAACAAGAAAATTGATTCATACCAGATAAACAGCATCACGCGCTGCTATAGCAAGGATATCTATCTGCACATGATACAATTCACGCGCTGCTAAGGTTAGGTGGAGCATCCTTTTCAGCTGTTCCATTCAATGAGTTCAATAGAACCGATGCATCGCATCCCTAAAATAAGAATGTTAGGAAAACAAAACTATGCATCAATTATATGACAAAAAAATTTACATGACCTATATTATTGAAATTCATAAATAGCTAGCCAGCAGTAACAATTAAGCATTGTTTTTATACAAAAATAAATGAGTTATTTAGTTAGTAATTAAACAATTGTAAATACAAATATAAATGTACTTTACCCTAACAAAGCAGTCATGGAAATGCAATCTGAGCAATGCGGGCATTAAGGATGCATCTTCAATTTTAATCGCCTCCATTTCCTCACGAACTAAATCCTCTGCGCCAGGGCATGTGTCGTAGTAGTAGTCAATAACAAGGTTTGCATTTGAAATGATGACAATTGTCGACACAAGTGCAATACAAAATAGAAACTTAATTGCCATGTTAGACGTTGCAATTAATATGTAAGGAGTGGTAAGACACTGTTTCAATGGTTTTAAGTTTAAACTTGTATATGTTCTTTCTTCATCAGGAGCTTTATATAGATACAGGAATTGTTGACTAAAGAATTTTTCAAAGTTTCCTTATTGATC
Organism: Carex rostrata; assembly: GCF_964058835.1. NCBI lineage: Eukaryota > Viridiplantae > Streptophyta > Magnoliopsida > Poales > Cyperaceae > Carex > Carex rostrata. The sequence goes on from NC_135943.1 coordinate 2,967,494, forward strand.
AGTTAAACCTGCAAACACGTTCAAATTTCAAGCTTTTGTTACAATTTTATAGTGTTAAAGACTGGGACCTGATGGAGAAGTAATTGGAGTCCATTACATAAATGTTTAGTGCACTCCATCTTATTTTGTATTTCAAATTGGGCCTTGCTATAATTTCTCTTGGCCCCAATAATATTTAATTACTTTTTTAGCACGAAAAACAATGTCCATTACATAAGGATTTCTGATGCAAGATCTGTTTGAGTTCTTTCAATTTCCTATTTAATTAAGGAGATGAGACACATTACTATATATGAGGAGGGATTCACTAATTAATTACATCATTTTTTGGTGACACCAAATTACACCTTATATTTTCAAAATTTTCAAATTCCAAACAGTTGATTTATACCATTTAACATGATAGATATATTAAAATGTGCTTGCAAATCAAATTTTATATTTTTTTGATTTTTTTTGACTATTTATTAAGTATTTTACAAAATCGTTGTTTTCAGACCATTCATTTTCTTGTACCCATCTTAATAAATAATAAAACAATTAAAAAATATATATAAAATTTGATCTGCAAGCACATTTTAATATATCCATCATGTTGAACAGTTTGGATCAACTGTTTAAACTTTAAAAATATAAGTATAATCCGGTGTCACAAAAAAAAGGTGCAAGTGGATCCCTCCTCTTACTATATATAGAAGTAATCTACACAAGAAACTATCAATTTTGATGAAGCTAAACTACAATAATCAGAATGCAGGGATCAACATAAGCAATATTAACTTTTAATTTACAACACATATTCAATTATATCAGGTGCAAGAGCATGAATTGATCTTTGTTTTAATATATATTCGTTGACGGCTTTGCCGTGAACCATAAAAAAAAAAGGATCATGAAGTGTAATTGGAGGGAATGTCCTTGGTTGACAATTTGTTCAACAAAAATGGTTATATTAGTGAATACAAATTAATAAAAAACCCTATCAGTTCAATTAAACATCAATTTTCTTTGAATAATATGTATTTATCTAATTCGCAATTCATCTGGTCGAATTTTTTATTATTATAATTAATGTGAGGAAACAGTTTCAAATTTTCACAAGTTTTACTTTAATAAATTTCAGGAACTACAATTAATTTAGTAATTATTAAGTATCAACTATCAAGTAATTCATTAATTGTTTGCGTAAGGAAAAAAAAAATCTCTTTTTGCACAGAAAAACTGAACTTTCTGCATCGTTCATTGCTTCAATTAAAATCTTTATAATTAAAAATAATTGTAATGAATTTTTTTTTTTGACATATATAAAATGTGTACATTATTTTGGAAGACTAATCTGATGTGAGGCCATATATGTTGATTAACTCATTAATATATTTCAATTGAAAATAAGGAAATTGCTTCATAAAATGGACAAGAGAATATTGTCAGCTAGCACGTTCCTTGAACAGCTAGAATTGCTTAACTAATCTATTTCCACAAACAAATTAATAATGAAGAACAAGACAAGGGGGAAGGATTAACATAAAACTTTGGCTGTCTTTACCAGCTTTTCAAGGAATAGAGAGTCAAGTCGTCAATGGAATTATTGTGCATTTTAGAAAAAGGAAATGACTAGCTAGAAAATAAGTATGATTATTTGCTGTCTCTCCTTATTTTCTATACTTTTTTCACTTGATCAATTAGACAGATCATATGGTTCGCCTTAATAATTTGATGCTCAACCCTCAATTATTCTTTTTCATATTTTAGGCTAAAAGGAGATGGAATGTACAAGGTAACAAACATTAATAACTTTTGCTGAGTTCACAAAGTTTGGTCTGAGTGACGTATGATGAAAACTTAAAATAATAGGGCAGTTCAACTTGCTTTTTTGGTTTATTATCAGATTAGTTTAGTAAAGAGATTAATATGTAAAGATTATATCTTCAAATTTTAAAAAATGTCAAACACCAAGAATGGATGTTGACATTACTTTTTTTCCTTTCCTTAAGATTGTATATTCAAATTTTTTTGTCGGTTTGGTTAAACAAAAATGTTAAAATTTTTGTTCTAACTTTCAGAAAAAGAAGATTGATAAGCAGATGAATCAAAGAGTTTCTTGTTGAATGAAGGAGAAAACAGAACAAATAAATTATTGACAACCTCACGCTAATAACACCTCTCAACCTCACTACACATTCACAATTTCAAATAAATTATTTTCTCAAAAAAAAAAAAGAAAGAAGTAAAGCCAAATCCAGAACAAAAAACAATGACCTCAATTATCAGTTAACAATAGAACATTTCTTTCTGATCTCACCCTGGCTTCCTGTTAGCACACCAATATTTCCCATCTTGATCATCGACTCGGCAAAATCTTGAAAGAATTCAGACTCGAATCCGTTCGCATGCTTCAGGACATAGTCTCTGGTAAACTTATCTGTCAGTAGAGCCCAGTCAGAGTGGAAGGCAGATCTTATTTTAGCCACATATTTGTAATAACTCGTATCGAATGTCTTGTAACTGCCGGGATCCATCTCAATGAGTGTTGTGGTATCTGTTGGGCTACACTTTGATCTCAGTTTGGCTATGTAGTTCGTATCCAAGAAGGGGTCAACATCATTCAAGTTGTTTTTACCCGTGAAATTGTACAAACGGTCATTGATGCCTGAGCAATGCGCTGTTCCAATTGTGTGGGCACCTAAATATAGAGAAAAAAGTAAGTACCTTCTGTTAGAAGTATACTTTAGAAATATAGTTTTTCGAGAAATATGTCAGTTATTGATACCGAGTAGTGAAAACTGTCATAGGTGTGGATTTGGGCTTAGATATGTACTTGACTGGTCCAATTATAAATACTACGCAAATACCTAAACAGTAAGCATTTAATGGGCTTGGGATTGAAATGGATCAGAACCTTTCAGAGTCTAATTAAGTACAAAGCAATGATGGATCCAAGAATAAATTTTGATCATGAGAATTTTGTAATAATGTATTCATTACCAGAAAGAACAACAAGGTCCTTGAGATCAAGGCCCTTGACAGAAAACATCTGAATCAATTGAGTGAGATTTGCTGTAGGTGGTGGTAGCTGCTTGGTCTCATTTGCTATTGATATCCTGCCATCTTTCCTTCCTAGCCATACCGGCCATGTGGGCCCCTTGCTCTGAAACAATCAAACTATCTCTTCATATATAATTTTTTAAACGTAAAATAGTTAATCATTTCTTAATTTAGTGCCTACCTTATATTCATACAACTTGTGATAAATAATCTTTTAATGTTGTTATTTACTGCAATGTTTTCAATGCTTAGGCCAGTCTTTAATTTGTACACTGGACCTTCATAGTTCTTAGCATTGATTTAACTTTCCAGTTGTCAAAGCTTCTTATTTGTCGTAGACATGTTTTTTATATTATAACTGAGACTTTGTTTACTCCTTTCCTTTGTGTTTGTAAATGTGGGGTTTATGGATTTCTATGATAGCTAAATTAGAAGTTTTATTTTGGTACCACAACATGTTAATTCATTATTAAAAATAAACCAATTTCTAGCCAAATTGCAGGTGACAGCTTCTGCTGTATGAAACCCATATTTTCTATAGTTTAAAACCAATCGAGATATAACTGCTAAACCACAAATTGCTAGCTCTTAAATGCATGTGTAGACAAGTATGAAAAGAACAGGTTAAACTAACGTCTTAAGGTTAATTATACTCAGGTCCAAACACAGAAGAATTATGTCAAGAAATATAATTACTTACCAACAAGACGGAATCCCGTGCCATCAGTGCAAGAACATCAGCACAAGAGACTGTGTTTGGGCAGGCCTTCTCCAACTTAGCTTTCACCCTTTCAACTGAACCAAATCCTCGAAGGGTGAGGTTCGGTTTTCCATCTTTCTCTGCTGTGTTTCCAGGTGTCGTGTCCAGCAAAACAGAGCTGTCACAACCCTATACAAGAAAGAAATGGCTTCAATTGTATTTTATTGGTAGTTTGGTACTATGGTTAAACATTTGGCTGTATCTTTTTAGTGAAACATGATATGAAAGCAAATAGGCACCAACGTTGAAACATCATAGTAGCGGTAGCTCTAGCAACAATATGGCACTGAAACAAATAATAGACAAGTAATCATGAAGGTAACAGCATACTCTAACAAAACAATCGTGGAAATGCATCCTGAGCAATGGACCCGCAAGGCTTGGTGCAACAGAGAGAATCTGTTTCATCTCATTCTGGACAATTTCTGCAGCATTTGGGCATGTCTTGCTATAGTAATCAACACTCAATTGTGCAGTCGTTGACCCCAAAAGAAGAAGAGAAGTCGCGAGAAGTACCAGATGCATTTGAAGGGTACTTGATCCCATGATGAGATATATGGAACCTGTTTAGGTATATACTTGAACAAAGAGCTCTCTGTTACTTAGTTTGAGATGGAAGTGAAGTGGTAATTTTGCTTATATAGTGGCCAATAGTTGCTTAAGTTGTACTTGGTGGGTATTCAATTTGTAGGAAAACTGCAACTTATCTGTCCCTTGATTAGTTTAAAGTGGTACCTGCAGGCTCTGTGAGGTGGAATGTACCAAACAAGTTGAATTTTAACAAAGAAAATTGAAAGGTTCGCCTATCATTTTCATCTAACTCAAAGAAATATTATATAAATCTTCCTTTCGAATTACTCCTAAGTCCTAAGTGTGGAAAATATGTTCAATTTTAAATGGGAAAAGTACACATAAAAAAATAATAGTGAGGTGTTATTGCTGGAATTCATATGTTCGACATGGCTGATAAAATTCTAACATAAAAATCGAACAGATTTTCTTCAAAATTTGAATTTGTGATTTTATGCCGCCCGAGGAGGATACACTAGGCGAAGAGATGGATACATCATTAGTGACATTTAGAATGTACAAGATCATTAAGCATCTTATCTTTGGTGCAATTTATCTACTGGATGGCAAAGTATTTTTTTTAAATGAGTCTAATGGAAAAGTATAATTAAACCCCTTTTGGCTGAATTACCAGAAAGCCAGAAAGTTTGCACAATTAATGTATTGTGATTAAAATACTTGAAGCTCAAATTTTGAAGATTCTAATCAATTTTGTTTTACATAACTAATCTGGGGAATATTGCGTCTTCAAAAAATTATTTACTTGACCCAGAAAACATATATAGGGTCTACACGGTTCGTGAATTTATTTACCTCTGCCGGAGGAGTATATAGTAATGAAGCTAATAAAATAATTAAATAAACAGGATAGATAACAAGAAGAAGAATCCTTGCATGTACATAGGTTTGGTAAACTCGTGGTGTTTAATAATTAGTTATATATATATTGACAACCACTATGGAAAGGAACCTTAAGGAAGAATAATTAGTTGGGTCTTTTGTGGTGTTCCATATTTAATTTTATTAGTTGGTTCTTTTTTCTTGACTCAAAAGATGAGAATCAAGTTTTGTTAATTTTGAAAAATTCATAAAAATTAACTTTCCGATCGAATTACGGAACTCAGCATCAGGCATAGTGAGCATTATCTTTTCCACTATACTAACAATTAATTCTTCATACCATTAACTAATAATTAATCAATGTCTGATAAATTTAAGAACTATCGTACTCGTTAATTAATATAATATTGTTAATTAATTGATGCTAGGTAAATAATTTTTCATTTTAGGGGACATGTGAGCTAAATTAATAATCAGGGTTTGTTGAAGAATGTTTTTCACCACCAATAGGTGCTGTTACACTCTCAACCATATTATCTCAAAAAAAAAAAAATAATGTAGGAGAAAACATGTCTTAGTGGATACTAAAAATTGTTAAATTAATGTTAAGTTAACACTGTTAACTAAGTCATTTTCAAGTGATACAGACATCGGATCGTTTAGCTATAGATCAGGATTTAATTAATTACTTTAATGTCTAACTGCCAAGCTTGATTTTCTATTGGTGCAATGACATATAAATTATTACAAATGAGTGTTATAAATCAGAAAGTGATCAATTATCTTTTATTTTTTATGTAGGAGGCAATTAGAATCCAGCATCTCGATCGATGCAAGGAATGAATGTGAAGTAACAAAAGAATAATGTCTAGAATTTTCGTCAGGTAATTATATAATATCAATTAATTAGGAAAAAAGAAAACACTGCTATATATATTTTATAGCAAATCAATTATTTTCCGTGATTTGGTGACTAAACTGTAATATTATATTTTTATGTCCGATTATAGTATCCTTCAAAACAAGCATGATTATATTGTAAGTTTTTGGGTTTCTTTGCAAAATTGTTCATTTTGAATGGTATTAATCTAGCAAAAAGTTAAATGACTACTTATATATGTCTGTATATATGCTGTGAAGTACTAAACATAAACGAGGTTTCTCAGTAATGTAATTTGTTTATGATGCAACAAATAAAAAATTATAATATTTTTCTGTCAAATTAATGTTTATTAAAATCTGAAATTCAAACCACAAATGCAAACCATCAAGCATGATCTTTTCTTTGATATGTGAACGACAAGTGAAAACCACAATTTTTTTTGTCAGTTTGGTTAAACAAAAATGTTTAAGTTTTGTTCTAACTTTGAAAAAAAGGAAGATTAAGGAAACGAATCAAAGAGTTTTTTGTTGCAAGTAGGAGAAAACAGAAGAAACAAATTATTGACAACCTCCCTAATAACATTTCTCAACTTCATTACACATTCACAATCTCAAATAAATTATTTTCTCTTTTTTGAAAGTACTGATAGCGGCAAATAAATTATTTTCTCAAAAGGAAAAAAAGAAATAAAGCCAAATCCAGAACAAAAAACACTTCTATTAATAATTAACAATAGAACATTTCTTTCTGATCTCACCCTGGCTTCCTGTTAGCACACCAATATTTCCCATCTTGATCATCGACTCGGCAAAATCTTGAAAGAATTCAGACTCGAATCCGTTCGCATGCTTCAGGACATAGTCTCTGGTAAACTTATCTGTCAGTAGTGCCCAGTCAGAGTGGAAGGCAGATCTTATTTTAGCCACATATTTGTAATAACTCGTATCGAATGTCTTGTAACTGCCGGGATCCATCTCAATGAGTGTTGTGGTATCTGTTGGGCTACACTTTGATCTCAGTTTGGCTATGTAGTTCGTATCCAAGAAGGGGTCAACATCATTCAAGTTGTTTTTACCCGTGAAATTGTACAAACGGTCATTGATGCCTGAGCAATGCGCTGTTCCAATTGTGTGGGCACCTAAATATATAGAAAAAAGTAAGTACCTTCTGTTAGAAGTATACTTTAGAAATATAGTTTTTCGAGAAATATGTCAATTATTGATACCGAGTAGTGAAAATTGTCATAGGTGTGGATTTGGGCTTAGATATGTACTTGACTGGTCCAATTATAAATACTACGCAAATACCTAAACACTAAACAGTAAGCATTTAATGGGCTTGGGATTGAAATGGATCAGCACCTTTCAGAGTCTAATTAAGTACAAAGCAATGATGGATCCAAGAATAAATTTTGATCATGAGAATTTTGTAATAATGTATTCATTACCAGAAAGAACAACAAGGTCCTTGATATCAAGACCCTTGACAGCAAACATCTGAATCAATTGAGTGAGATTTGATGTAGGTGGTGGTAGCTGCTTGGTCTCATTTGCTATTGATATTATGCCGTCTTTCCTTCCTAGCCATACCGGCCATGTAGGCCCCTTGCTCTGAAACAATCAAAAATCTCTTCACATATAATTTTTTTAACATAAAATAGTGTGCTATTTCTTAATTAAGTGCCAACCTTATCTTCATGCAACTTGTGATAAAAATTCATTTAGTGTTGTTATTTACGGCAATGCTTTCAATGCTGAGGCCAGTTTTTCATTTGTACACTGGACTTTCATATTTTTTAGGCATCGATTTCACTTCTTTCTTTTATTTTTATTTTTTTGAGAAACTTGACACAGTGGCTGTCAAGTGGTAGTTTTTTATTTGGAGGAGATATGTTTTCTGTATTGTAAGTGAGACTTTGTCTCCTTTCCTTTGTGTTAGTAAATTTGGGCTTTATGGATTCCTATGGTAACATAATTAGCAGGTTTATTTCTGTACCACAACATCTTAATTCATTATTAAAAATAATTAACAAGCAAAATGTCTGGTGATAGCGTTTGCTATACCGACAGATGTTTTCTATAGTAGACTAAGATACAACCACTCAACAACAAATTCATGAGCTAGCTCTTAAATGCACTGCATGCATAAGTATGAAGAACAGGTTCAACTAACGTCTTTTTTAAGGTAAATTATACTCAGGCCCAATCACAGAAGAATTATGTTAAGAAATTTAATTACTTACCAACAAGACAGAATCCCTTGCTATCAGTGCAAGAACATCAGCACAAGAGACTGTGTTTGGGCATGCCTTTTCCAACTTAGCTTTAATCCTTTCGACTGAACCAAATCCTCGAAGGGTGAGATTCGGTCTTCCATCTTTCTCTGCTTTATTTCCAGGTGTCGTGTCAAGCAGAACTGAGCCATCACAACCCTATACAAGAAAGTATTGACTTAAATTGTGTTTTTATTGGTACTATGGTTAAACATGATATGAAAGCAAATAGGCACCAATGTTGAAACATCATAGTAGCGGTAGCTCTAGCAACAACATGACACTGAAACAAATAATAGACAAGTAATCATGAAGGTAACAGCATACCCTAACAAAACAATCGTGGAAATGCATCCTGAGCAATGGACCCGCAAGGCTTGGTGCAATAGAGAGAATCTGTTTCATTTCATTCTGGACAATTTCTTCAGCCTTTGGGCATGTCTTGCTATAGTAATCAACACTCAATTGCGCACTCGTTGACCCCAAAAGAAGAAGAGAAGTCGCAAGAAGTACCAGTTGCAGTTGAAGGGTACTTGATCCCATGATGAGATATAAGGAACCTGTTTAGGTATACTTGAACAAAGAGCTCTCTGTTACTTGGTTTGAGATGGAAGTGAAGTGGCCTAATGCTGCTTATATAGTGACCAATTGGTAGGTATTCAATTTGTAATAAACTGCAACTTATCTGCCCCATGATTAGTTTAAAGTGGTACCAGCAGGCTCTGTGAGGTGGAATGTTCCAAAAAAGTGGATTTTAACATAGAAAATTGAATGGTTCATATATCATTTTCATCTAACTTGAAGAAAGCTTATATACATATTCCTTCTGAAGTACTAAGTGTGGAAGATGTGTGTAATTTTAAATGGGAAAAGTCCATATAAAAGAAAGTGAGGTGTTATTGCTGGAGTTCATATGTTTGACATCGCTGATAAAATTTTATTGTAAAGGGATAGAATTTCATAAAATTTGCATTTCATCGTGATTCATTCCGCCTGGAGGTGTGCACCGGGGTGATGCACGACTTGATGGATCATCATTAGTGACATTTATAATGTAGAAGAACATGCATTTAGTATCTTATCTTTTGTACAATTTATTTAATGGCAATATGTTATAAAACCTCTTTTGGCTGAACTAGCATAAAGCCAGAAAGTTTGCATAATGTATTGTGTTTGAAATGTTTGAAGCTCAAATTTCGGAGATTCTAATCAATTTTGTTTTACATAAGTAATCTGAGGAATATGGCGTCTTCAAAAAAAATATTATTAACTACTTGACCTAGAAAACATAGGGTCTGCACAGTCCACAAGTTTATTTACCTCTGTCGGATGAGTATATAGTAAAGAAGCTAATAAAAAAAAACAAATCAATTCAATAGACAGATAGATAGTTATGCATAAACAACAGGATAGATACCAAGAAGAAGAATCCTTTGCATGTGCACTGATAGGTTTGGTAAACTCGTGATGTTTATTTAGTTATATATTGGCAACCACTACGGAAAGGAACCTCAAGCAAGAATAATTAGTTGGGTCTTTTGTGGTGTTCCATATTAACAATTAATATTAGTTTTGGTTCTTTTTTCTTGACTCGGAATTAAGAATATGAGTCAAGTTTTGTAATTTTAATAATTTTATAAGAATTTTCCAATCGAATTATAAACCTTCGACCTCACAAATCCAGAGCATTATTTATTTATCCACTATAGTAACAATTAATTCTTGATATTAATTAACTAATAACTAATCAATGTCTAATAAATATAAGAACTAACACACTCATTAATTAATTAGAAAATATTGTTAAATTGATGCCTAGTAAAAAAAAATTATTTTACTGGACGTTAGCTAAATGGTGAGGAGTCCGAATCCTCTGAAGTAACTCAAATTTTGAGATTAGATCCATACCGTCTGTTCAGAATTTCGGTCCAATACGGCCCGAGGGCCCTTTAATATTTGCGCTAAAGCAGATTGGAAGGTCCGGATCTAAACTCAAAATTTGCATTAACTCAGGTGATATGAATTCAATGATCTGCAGGGTTTATTGAAGAATGTTTTATACCACCAGTAGGAACTACTATTACACTCAACATATATTTTCTCTCAAGAAAAATATAATATAGGAGAACCCTTGTCTTAGTGTATACTAAAAATGTTAAGTGTTAAGTTAACACTGTTAACCAAGTATTAATTTTATGCAGTATACAGACATCTGAATGCTTAATTAATTAATTAGCTATTGAAGGTCAAAACTTAATAAATTATTTTCTATATATACCAAGCTTGATTTTATATTAGTGCAATGACATAAATATAAGTGCTATAAATCTGAAAGTGATAATAATTTACTTTTATTTGAATATTTGCATCCACAATGTCTACAATTAATGCAGTAACAAAGGAATAATGTCTTGAATTTTCTTCAGGTACTAATATAATATCAACTAACTCTAATTTTATGTCCTATTAGTATCCTTCGCAACAAGCATGGTTATATTTAATACTTTTGGATTTCTATGCAAAATTCCAAAAAAAAAAAAAATATATATATATATATATTATATCAATTTCTGACAAGTACAAATTTATGAACTAAACTTAATATAAATTTACGCGGACATATATTAATTAATGTATACTGCAAATTATGTGTCATGGAATAGAAAAACATTGAAACCAAAACCCAAACAAAGTTACACCCTAACTTATGCATGAAAACAAAATATCTGATTAAAAAAAGTGTACTTGCCTAGGTCGTGGATGGGTAGTGTGCGTATTTGTTTGTTGGTATACAGCTATCAAATTCTAATTAGGTTACGTCTAACTCTGTATAACAAAACTAAACCATATGTACTTTTTACATATAGAAACAAACATGATAGATATCCATTGGTATTTAAATTTGATGACAATCAAACAATGAAACAAAAAAGCAGATGGTGTCGGCGGCCAGGAATTAGGTCGCTAAGCCATCGTTAATTAGGATTACAGCTCTAATCAGTAATCCGTTGCATCTTTTAATCTGTTTTGCATTATTATGAGCTAATAGACAAAGAGGTTTGTTGCCGTAGTGGTTTAAGCCTCTTTAAAATTTGCTTAGATGGCCACATGGTCCAGCTTATTTTTTTTTTTTAAATTATTCAAGCTGATGAGTAAGCTAAGATGAGAAATCTATGTTCCAACTAATTAATGATGATCATGAAAATAAACACATGGACGTTGGTTTGTAAGCCACTTGGCCTTAAAATTGCATAATGAATTTTATTTTTTAATGAAATGAAACTGCCTCCTTTTATATGTTATCAACTTATCATGCTCAGACTTGTACCTGCTCAGATTTAATTAGCAAACAAACAGAAATTGCAAGTAAAGTAGAGGCGGATTTAAGTGAGATAAAGGAGAGCTAAACTACCTTTAAGTTCAACATGTAATAAATTTTACCTGTAATTTCTGTTATTTTTAATAAAATTCTATAGTTTGTTGTCAATTAATAAAATATTTGTTTAAATTAACCAACAAATATGCATCAATCTAAATATTCACGAGTATAAAAAATAACTATGGTTGAGAGTAAGCTGACATAAATTGATATTTGTGAGAACAACGATGTTGTTAAGTATTTTTACCCTTACAGATACTCACATATTATTATATATACTGTTGTTTAATTATTATTATTATTTTATCAAATTCAATCTCATTATAATAAATTCTACTTCCGCAGAGGCTGTTAAGCAAAATTCATGTATAGAGTTGACTGCTTATGTTAAGTCTTCAAATGACATGTTTGATGTTTTCTACGAATTAAATAATAGAAAAGGGTCAAAATTGAAATATTTAAAGCGGAGTCTATTGCACTTAAAGAGTATGGTTAGAACGGAAATATTAAAAGAAAGGGAGGTCAGAAAATTAAACAAAAGTGTTTTTGTTATTTCTGATTTAAGATGTAGAGGAGATGAACTCACTTTTTTTTTTTGTGTCATTAGGCATAGATTGTATAATTGTTGAATAAAAAAATAACAATTTGGGCCGATATAAAAATAAATTATAATTCAGCCCTTTGTACCTGAACTCAGGCCCATTGACCGTAAGTGGTTCCTTAGGTCACATTTTAATCAAAATTTGGGGCGTTAATACGAGTCCAAATTGGTAGATCCGAGGAAAACCAAATGCGAAACCAAGATTTGAATTTGGGTGAGGAAATGGGGCCGAGGATCATTGTTCTCTAGAACTCGATCTTTTCTCTTATTTTTTCTGAATTAGAAGGATTTAGTTGATTATATGAATAGTCTTCAAAAATTTGAAGTCGAGCCATGCATGAAATATCAATTTGATCGTATAAATTTTATGCTAAATTCAGACTCCTCGGATGGACAGTAACATTCTGACTTTTCTGATTTACAGCTCTAGTCATACATGTAACGGGTAAAAAAATATATGTAGAACCTAGTCACAAGATTCGATAATTAGACCTGAATAATTCATTTTTTTGGTGATGCTGAACCGAACACTGAATTATTCGGTCAACTGAACTTTAGCATAATTAAACCCAAAAGATTTGTGAATTTTACAAACTTTTCCCGAATTATACGAATTATTCCTGAATTTTTCTTGAATTTTTAATTTCCACGATATTTTTCTTTTGTTTTTTTTGTTTTTTTTTCCTCTCTTGTAGGACTGAAATCTCTGGCCGGATAATTCTAAATCATTCTCAAATTATATCCGAATTATTTCCGAATCACAAATTTTTTACCTCTCCGAACCGAACCCGGATAATTCATTTGCCACTATGCTGTAGAACATCAGTAAGACACATGATAGCTGCACTGGAGGATATGCAAGAAAACCAAGAAAGGTGACCCGCTGAGCTGTTAGTGCTACATAATAAAACGCATAAATTGGCATATAACCGGTTCACCAATAATTTATAAACCTTACAAGGCCGTGCGGGATCTATCCGTTTATGTCGAAATTTTGTTTCATATTCTGTCGTAAACGGATAAACCAGGTGCATGGACAAATCTTTGCGAAAGCCGCGGTGCAAAGCCACGCGCACTCTCCGATTTTTTTATTAATAAAAAATAAATTAAAAAAATATCAGAATAGGGATCGTTTTTGAGTCCGATCTATATTTTTTTTTTCTCATTTAAAAAACTGAACAGAGAATTTACAAAAAAATATAAAATTTTATGGATCGGATTGAATCCGATCCATAAATGGGTTGATTTTCTGTAGCAGAAAATTCTCTGTATTTATGAATACAAATGATTTTGTACCACAGAAAATCAATTAGAAAATTATAGATCGGACTCAATGATTTTGATCCATAAAGGGGTTGATTTTCTACGACACGAAACTCATTGTATTAGTAGAAAATCAATGATTACATATGATTTTGTGCTGTAGAAAATCAATTCATTTATGGATCGGAATTGTTTTTCTTTTTACCTCTACCACAGATCAAAAAAAAATTATAGATCAGATTTAATGAGTCTGATCTTACTATATTTGATACAAAAGAGATACTCTTTATATTTCTGTACGTTCGAATTTTATAATTTTTATGGATAAAAAATTTCCCTTTGTCACAGTATGGCAGCCTTCAGACAGTTTGATCAAATCCAATTTTTGATTATATGAACGTATTACATATATATAACTTCTCTCGCTATGTGCATATCTTATTTTAATACAAACATTCTAAATGAGACATATTTTAATCACATACAAAAAAAACAAAAAAAAATGAGACACTCTTCTAACCGTTAGATATTTAATCAATATTAAAATCTACTTGGAGACTAAATTTTATATTTTTTGGAATTTGTTTACTATTTATTAAGCTGGTTTGAAAACCGCTGATCCAACGGTGGCTTAACAAAACAGTAAAATCAGAAGTCACCGTTGGATCAACGATTTTCAAAGTGACTTAATAAATAGTAAAAAATATTCAGAAAAATGTAAAATTTAGTCTCCAAGCACATTTTAATATATATATCACATCTAATGGTTCAGATCGACTTTTTGGATTTTGAAATTTCAAATTTGGACCTGTAGCACTTCGGCCCATATGCTACCGAATGCATATTAGTGACTCTCTCTCTCTCTCTCTCTCTCTCTCTATATATATATATATATATAGAGAGAGTTAGGCTGGGGTGCTATGGATAGCATAGTGGCCTCTATGCTACGGCTCAATATTCTGGTTTTCAAAATCCAAACGGTCGATCCGAACCGTTCATCTTATTCTCCATATTAATATCTGCTTGGACACCAAATTTTACATTTTTCTGAATTTTTTTACTATTTATTAAGTATTTTACAAAATTGTTGATCCAACGGTGGTTGCACAAAACAGTAAAACCGTTGGATTAGCGATTTTCAAAGTGGCTTAATAAATAGTAAAAAAATTCAGAAAATTATAAAATTTGGTCTCCAAGCAGATATTAATATGGAGAATAAGATGAATGGTTCGGATCGACCGTTTGGATTTTGAAAACTTGAATATTGAGCCGTAGCACGGGAGGCCACTATGCTATCCATAGCACCCCAGCCTAACTATATATATATATATATATAGGAATATGCTAATATGCTACACGTAGTATAGAGGGCCTCCGTGCAACGGCTCAATATTCGACTTTTCAAAATCCTAACGGTCGATAATGTGAATATAATTTTTGCTTTATTTAATTGTTATTCAAAGCAATCACTCTAATGCATAGAGAAGTCTACATATTGTTAACCTGATAAATGAACGAAATATTGAGAAAAAAAAACCAACAAATTGAAATAGGTGAATTAACACAGCTAACAACGGGGGTAAAAAGAAAATTTCTCAGTCAAAAGTCAAAACAGTGAAAGTAAAGAGGAGGGAGGGTAAGGAGGGGTTAATCTGGGGTCTCACAAGGGTATTTTGTAGGACTGGCAAAAAAATCTTGTAGCTCATGAATCGCTCGTGACTCGCATTTAGTTTGCTCACTAACAGCTCGCTCGATAGTGAACTGAGCTGTTAACGAACTAGTTCGGTCCATAACCAACTCGGCCCATTAGTGGGCTGTTGCATTAATTTATACGTTGTATGAATTTAATTGTATGAATTGGTTTGGTTGTTGCATGAATTTATAATATTTAGTGGGCTGTTGCATGGATTGGCTTCGCTATTGCATGTATTTATAATATTTAGTGGGCTTGGCTGTTGCATGTATGAATGAGTTTTCTTATTTTATATTTTTGAATTTGTATAACAGTAGCCCAATAAAGCCCAGTCAACCAGCTTGTTAGCTTGTAAGCTAGCTTGGGCTGGCTTGTCATAAGCTGAGCCAAGGCTTTTGGCTTGGGAGACCTAGGTCCAGCTCGCTTGGTTCAGGCTCGGGCCAGAATTAACGAGCTGAGCCATTTCGTTGACAGCCCTAGTATTTTGTCAAGAAATTTGAAGGGAAGGTATTTTGATTAAACTTTTTGAGAAGTGGGGTATTTCATAATTAAAATTTCCCGTTTACAAAATGGGATAAAACTCCTTGAGTATTTTTGTTGCTACTTCATTATTATTATACTAATTAGTAATTACTGTTAGTATACTTACTTTGTTATGAGCAGTGTTCTAAATAGCGCGCTATAGCGTCGCTAGCGTTTTTGGACCCTAAACGCTACGCTATGGTATCAAAACGCTATTTGAGCTACGGGCGCTATAGCGGTTTTAAAAATTATTTATTAGGCCACTTTGAAAATCGCTAATCCAACGGTTTTACTGTTTTGTGCAGCCACCGTTGGATCAACAATTTTGTAAAATACTTAATAAATAGTAAAAAAATTCAGAAAAATGTAAAATTTGGTCTCCAAGCAGATATTAATATGGAGAATAAGATGAATGGTTCGGATCGACCGTTTGGATTTTGAAAACTCGAATATTGAGCCGTAGCATAGAGGCCACTATGCTATCCATAGCACCCCAGCCTAACTCATTTATATAATGTACGTAATTTGTTTAAGATTATTATTTTTCTTTTTCTTTAAAGAAGTGACAAGTCCACCGATTTTCATTCCAATAAAAACCAAACAAAACGTATATACGAGATCCATTGGTACCACCACCTCTATGGGGAAGCGTATCCTCTGCGGAGTTTTTCCGTGCAGAGCTTTTAATTTGATCCGTTCGTTTCGAATCGGACGGATCAAATCAGATCTTGCCCGAATTTTTTTAAAAAAATTTCTCAAAATTTGCGAAACTTTTAATCTGATCCGTCCGATTCGAAACGAACGGACCAGATTAAAAACTCCGCTAAGGATATCATTTCACCTCTCTAGAGTCTGGACCAGTTGCGCACAAGTATATATCAAACAAAACAGGTGCATGCGCATGGACAAATGTTTGCGAAAGCCGCGGTGCAAAGCCACGCGCATTCTCTAGTTTGTCTCAGACAGTCGATCAAATCCAATTTTTGATGATATGAAAATATTACATATATATCCTTGACAGCTGCTGTCAAACTTTAAAAAAAAAAAAATATTACATATATATATAACTTCTCCTGAGATTTTTATTAATACCCTAAAAAATAAAATATATTTTGTCCTCGTATTTAAATTATAAAAAAAATATGTCCTTGTATTTAAATTAATTCTAGAAATGCCTTCACCGTCCAAACGTGGACCAGTCAGCTTTCTTCACTAAACCACTCCGCATTTGAGCGGTCACCTTTTTTTTTTTTCTTTTTTTTCTTTTTTTTCTTTTTACTAAACCGCTCAGCGGCGAGGCAGTCAGCTACAGTAATATTTTTACTATAGCTGACTGTCCCGCGCTGGATGGTTTGATCAAAAGAAAAAGAAGCTGACTGTCCAAACATGAGGCGGTTTGGTGAAAAAAGCTGACCGCTCTAACCGCCCTACGTTTGGACGATCAGGTATTTTTAAAATTAATTTTAATGCGAGAGCAGATTTGATAATTTTTTAAAGTATTAATAAAATTCTCGGTAACTTATCTTGCTACGTGCATATCTCTAAATGAGACATATTTTAATCACATACAAAAAAATGAGACACTCCTACATTTTTAAACCCCTCGTATTTCATAATTTTATTTTTCCTGTTAAAAGAAATTCCATTACATTGTTCATTTACGGAAAAATTGAACATTAAATTGTTCATTTAAGCCGCCACTGAAATGTTAGAATGAAATTTCAAAGGATTACCTTACAGCAGCTGCTAAGATTTAATATATATATATATATATATATAGAGTACGGCTAACGCGCTTCCTCTAGCATATGGGCCGAAATGCTTCCGGTGGAAATTTTAAATTTCAAAATCCAAAAAGTCGATCTGAACCGTTCATCTTCTTCTCCATATTAATATCTGCTTGGAGACCAAATTTTATATTTTTCTGAAATTTTTTACTATTTATTAAGCCATTTTGAAAATCGCTGATCCAACGGTAGCTTCTGATTTTTACTGTTTGGTAAGCCACCGTTGGATCAGCAATTTTCAAAGTGGCTTAATAAATAGTAAAAAATTTCAGAAAAATATAAAATTTGGTCTCCAAGCAGATATTAATATGGAGAAGAAAATTAACGGTTCAGATCGACTTTTTGGATTTTGAAATTTCAAATTTCCACCGGAAGCATTTCGGCCCATATGCTAGAGGAAGCGCGTTAGCCGTACTCTATATATATATATATATATATATATATATATAGGGATCAGCTACGCTACTCCATGGAGTAAAATGAGTTGGTGCTCCACGCCGCCATATTTTTATTTTGAAAATCCAAACGACCGATCCGACCGTTAGATATGATCTCCATATTGAAATGTGCTTGGAGACCAAATTTTACATTTTTTGGAATTTGTTTACTATTTATTAAGCATTTTTTAAAATTGCTGATCCGATGGTCCAGAAAATTTTACTGTTTTTACTGTTCACAACAAAACAGAAATTTTGAAAAATGCTTAATAAATAGTAAAAAAAATTCCAAAAAATGTAAATTTTGGTTTCCAAGTACATTTCAATATGGAGATCACATCTAACGGTTCGGATCGGTCGTTTGGATTTTCAAAATGAAAATACGTCGTGGAGTACAAACGCGTTTTACTCCATGAAGTAGTACTTATAGCCCATCCCATATATATATATATATATATACATTTTTAAAAAAATGTACAGGCAGCTCCAAAGTTGGAGGCTTAGATCTAGTAACTCTTTTCAATAACTATTTTTTGGTGGACTGTCAAACTTAGAGCATTTATATTTTGTTCTTTGCTAGCTTTTGAGCTTTTCCTTACTTCAGTAGTATATTAGTATGTAATTTATCTATCATATTTCATACATAAATCAGGCCCTTGTATGTCTTATATTCAACAAAGGATTTGTACAGGACATTAACTATGTTAGCCTAACGACTTTGACCTTTGGAGAAGTTCCTTATTTTAGAATCTATGTACCAAACATGTGATGAGGTGGAAGAATATATGTTCTCTAATGAATATGTGTGGCGCAAATAAATTAATAAGATAATAAATAAGTATAATCGGTGTAGTTGACGTACTGTACTTGTTTGTGGCTTGATCTATTCAATAAATTTAAAAAAAAAAATTCCTAGCTAATTATTAACTTTCAAGGCAAATTGTTTCCTTGCTAGAAATGAAACTAGAGAACATGCATTTAGTTGAAGTAACATGGTACAACTCATTTTAGCCCATATCTTCTCCCTCCATCATGCATGAAAGAAGACTAAGTCGCATCACAATTAATTCACAAGTAGATAACAATTTTAATGGATGCTTCTTTTACAAATGAGCATCAAGTGGAACCGATTATTTCCAATTATTCCTGATTATTCTCGTTTAATCGATTGTTTCTTTCCATTTAGTAGTTTTTTTATTACATTAACCATAGGCCTTTTAGTCAGTTATTTATTGGACATGATATGTTATATTTTGGGTCGTCATTTTGTTCGATTAATCCATTACTTGATGTCTTGTTTTATCTGAACTTTTTCAAAATGGCAATTTAATGAAACTTTATTAAATAACAAGGAAACTAATTTATAATATATTTATTTTATAAGTTTAATGAGTTAATTTTTTAATGTACGTTTCCAAATATATACACACAATATATGTTTCCAACGATAGCTTTTATTACCGTCTCTTCATGAGAATTAATTTTTTCCATTTAATAAACTCATATTATATTCAGGACACTTCAAAGAAATGTTTTGTCAGATACATAACTTGAAAGAAAAGTTCAAATATTTTTCCTTCAAGTTACATGAAGCTTGACCTTTTTTTTTTTCTTATGTTGTAAAAAAGAGCTAATATCAATCTCGTTCTTTTTTTTTATGTTTTTAAACAAAGATAAACATGTTTGGAACATTCCACCTCACAGACTTTGCTGTACTATATACATAAATTAAAATAAATTTACTATAATGGGAAGGCCCATCAATTAATAACAACTTTTGCTTTCATGGCTACTATATAAGCACCATTAGCCTACCTCTAGTGATCATCTCAACACAAGTAACAAGGAGAGGTAGTCTGGTTCTAGCATACAACAACTGATCATACCATACCTCTCAAAATGGTATCAATAGCTCTTAAAGTGCTCCTGGTTCCGTTGGCCACTTTGCTTCTTGTTTTGGGGTTGACAAGCGCACAGTTGAGTGTTGATTACTATAGCAAGACATGTCCAAATGCCGAAGAAATTGTGCGAAAAGAGATGATCCAAATACTCTCTGTTGCACCAAGTCTCGCTGGTCCATTTCTCAGGCTGCATTTCCACGATTGTTTTGTTAGGGTATGCTATCGTCTTCATGATTACTTGTTTATTTTTTGTTTTGGTTTGTTGCTGCCATTACTATGATGCTATTACATTGATGTCTTTTTGCTTTCATCATGTATTACTAAAAAAGAACAGCAACATGTTTAACCATAGTATACCTACAAAAACACAATTGAAATTGAAGTCATTTTTTTTGTGGTATAGGGTTGTGATGGTTCTGTTTTGCTGAACGCAATATCTGGAAATAAAGCAGAGAAAGATGCAACACCGAACCTTAGCGTTCGAGGATTCGGTTCAGTTGAAAGGGTGAAAGCTAAGTTGGAGAAGGCATGCCCAAACACAGTCTCTTGTGCTGATGTCCTCGCACTGATGGCACGGGATTCTGTCTGGTTGGTAAGAGGGTTTCTTAAATTAATTAATTTCATACCTACTACAAGCACTATATTAATAACAATTAGCAGTTTGCAACAGTGGGGTCTCAATTTAGACTATTACAGATACTGGTTTCTTTAGCAGAAGCTGTAATCTTCAGCAATCTTGTCAGTTAATTTTCATGTACTTCTATTTAAAATTTAACCATAAATTACTACAATATATCTTGGGTGAAGACTTCGTATTGAATGTAAAATGACTGCCTTTGAAAAAAAAATGTAGAATATGTTCATACAATACTTCTATAATAATTTTTTGAAGTGGTAGGTAATTGGCCTACCATGATAATTTCATTAAAACATAAATATGAAAATATATAATAAAAAATAAAAGAAAGATATAATAAAGGTAAAAAACAAAGTGTGCAAACGTGTTATGTGAATTGT
Source organism: Carex rostrata (assembly GCF_964058835.1). Taxonomy (NCBI): domain Eukaryota; kingdom Viridiplantae; phylum Streptophyta; class Magnoliopsida; order Poales; family Cyperaceae; genus Carex; species Carex rostrata. The sequence continues at coordinate 2,988,464 of NC_135943.1, forward strand.
ATCCATTAGCCACAAAATTACACAAATAATGAAAAGAATAAACAAAGCGTACGTTGTTCCTCATGCAAGTATAGGAATCAATGTTATATAATATGAAATTTAGACAACTTCAATATCTAACAATAAAATAAGTTTTTAAGAAAATTTAAGCTTCAATGAATCAACGGAAAAACAGGGCCAGCATTTAAATTTATCAACCAAATTGTTTAAGAGGTCAAAGCTATAAAGTGAAAATAAATAGATTTCAGTTTTCAAATTGTTTTGGTTCAGCTTAATTGTTTTACAAGAGACAATCCCCTTTAAAACTGTAGCGGGCTATCAATGTCGACAATCTTTGAGAAGATTAAACAATTTGAATTGCAACCTTTATGAATGCATATATAGGGAAGGAAGTTTGATTATGAAATAGTTACCCCATGTATATGGGAAGAAAATATAGAGGATCTGATATCGAATTTAATATCTTTCAGAGCAAGGGGCCCACATGGCCAGTCTCGCTAGGAAGGAGAGACGGCAGGATATCAATAGCAAATGAGACCAATCAGCTACCACCACCTACAGCAAATCTCACTCAATTGATTCAGATGTTTGCTGTCAAGGGCCTTGATCTCAAGGACCTTGTTGTTCTTTCAGGTAAATAATGCATAATTTAAAATTTTCAACATCAAAATTTGTGGTTGGATCCATTTTTTTTTTAAAATCAATAAAGAACAGTTGTTTGATGAGACTTTCAAAGGTGATCCATTTCAAACGAAAAACCCATTTATCACCTGTTACTTACAAAAGTTCTTTATGTATTTCCACTTCTGTATATATTTTAGGTGCCCACACAATTGGAACAGCACACTGTGCAGGCATCCAAGACCGTTTGTACAATTTCACCGGCAAAAACAACTTGAACGATGTCGACCCCTTCTTGGACCCGCACTACATAGCCAAACTGAGATCAAAATGTAGCCCGACAGATACCACGACACTTATTGAGATGGATCCTGGCAGTTACAAGACATTCGATCTGAGTTATTACAAACAAGTGGCTAAAAGAAGATCTGCCTTCCACTCTGACTGGGCTCTACTGACAGACCAGTTTACCAGAGACTATGTCCTGAAGCATGCCAACGGATTCGAGGCTGAATTCTTCCAAGACTTTTCTGAGTCGATGATTAAGATGGGAGATATTGGTGTGCTAACAGGAAGCCAGGGTGAGATCAGAAAGACATGTTCTATTGTTAACTATTAATTGGGGTTCTTTTTGTTCATTTTTTTTTTAATTGCCGATTGGATTTTTCTTCTCATGTTCAAAAGATAATAAATTTGAGATTGCGAATGTGTAGTGAGGTTGAAAGTTACTTTTATTGGTGATTTTTCTAGTATGAAAAAAAAGATAAAACGGTGAGGAAGAAGAAAAAGAAGAAGAAACAATATTCAAAACTTTAATAAGACGACGACAATAATTGAAAGTAAAGAAAAAAACACTGCAGCCATCCTATCTCGTTTATGATAAAAAAAATCTCTATATGCACTCTATTGCACTATTAACAAAAATCGATCATTCCTGCCACATATATTCCAAATGTTCTCTAAATATCATTTTTCTACATAATAGGTGGAAATAATGCTAGTATATTTGTTGGGAATATTAACTAACCTATGATCAGGGTTGAGTTAGTAAATTTCTCAAACACATCTTTTGCATTTATAATAGCACCTATAATTTCATTTAATTTTTCACGGATATTAGACCGCCATAACAAAAAAAATCCGCAATCAATAATCATTAATTATATACCGTATTAACAAAGAGAGAGAAAAAAAATGTTACAGCAGGATACAAGGGCATAGCTGTACTATGCAAAACTGCAAGTGCATTATAATTAATTAATCATTACTAGATCCTTTCAAGTATTCAGCTCGCTATCAGTTTATCAAACTTTCTTGGGACTAAATAAACAAATATGCATACAGAATTTGAAAAATAAATATTTCTATGTAAGATAGCACCAGACACCAGTTACTTCCTTTTTTCTGTGAGGTAGAACCAAAAAAATATAAATTTGAGAAGACTAAATGGCAAAAACAAAAATCAAGAAGCCTGTTAGTCACATCCATAAATGGGCTAAGTAATTGTTGCTACTTGTTGGGCCTGAAATTGATGTAGGGAATACTATTTGCTATAAAATTTTTTTTTTGTTGGTCACAAATAGGGGTGTTCATTGGGTCCGGTTTATTCGGTTTTGAACCGAACCAAATTAGTACGGTTCAAACGGTTCGTTTTTTTGGTTTAATGGTTCAGTTCGGTTTTTTTTTAAAACCGAATTATAACTTCGGTTCGGTTCGGTTTGAAAATTTTCAAATCCGAAATAACCGAACCGACCGAACTTTTATATATTATGAATTTGATCCGGACCGCCTCGGTTTATTTCTTAATACTCCCGTTTATTTCTTAATAAATTGCTTTAAATACTTCGGTTTATTTCTTAATATCTTAATTTATTTCTTAATATCCCGGTTTGTTTCTTAATATATTTCGGTTTATTATAAATCAATTGTTTTAAATAAACAAATTAATATATATATTTCGGTTTGAACCGAAGAAACCGAAATAAAACTTTTGTTCGGTTCAGTTCGGTTGCAATGCTAATTCGGTTCAGTTCGGTTTAGTTATATTTTTTAAACCGAATTATAACTTTGGTTGGCCTGGTTCGGTTTCAACCGAACCGATGAACACCCCTAGTCACAAATTAGGTGTGAAAGGCGCCATGTGCCTCGACCAGACTCCTGTACCCAGGGAATGGAGCTCCAGTCAAAGTTCAACTGTTCAAGAGGATATGATATGGTTCCGATTGAAGCATAATGAAATGTAGATTGCATAGGTGCATTGAGACATTTAAATTTAAGGGAGTTCTCAAAGTATACTCTGTTGGACTTGGTGCCTATCAACTTCCATTCGGCCCTGTTCGGCAGAGTAGGAACTGATGGGATTTTAATTAATTCCTAAACTTTTTCCTGAGTCCGTTCGGAGACTCAGTTTTCTCCCAGCTATTTCCCATATATTTTCCCAAAGAGTTCCCAAAGGTTCCGAAGCCTGTGTAATTTAATGGGAAAAAAAAAATGAACTCAGACTTAATTATTTTTTTCCCGTGCCTCTCCCTCTCTATCCACGTGTGGCTGTCTCCTCTTTTACTTCTTTTAACTAAGCTTCATAACACACATTATTAAAGCAGTGTATATATATAGATTTTTCTTTACTCACTACATATTGTGGGACTAACCACTATATCAGATCCGGACCTAGGTTTTTTTTTTTTTGAGTGTCACTTATTATTTATTAACACTTAGATCTCATGTGTAGTGGGTCCCCCATTTCTAAAGCAATGAACGGTGTACATCAACTAAGACTAGTCAATAAAGTTAATACACACGTTGGGTAGATTAGGCAACTTATTTTATTTTATTTTAGACTATCAATTACAATAAATCAAGAGATAAGTACCGTTGACAACAAATTTATTTGATAATTGACAAATCGATAAGGAAATTATTAAAATTATTACTTATTATTTTTATAATTTAGATACATTGTGTATTATATTTGACAAATAAATTTGTCGGTTCTGTAATCAATGATTTTTTTAAGAATGTATAGGTGACAATAATCCCACAACTAAATTAATTTTACTTGGTTAATAAAAAAATAAGTCACACTAAATTTACAACACATTATTGATTCAATTATTTTACAAAAAGTTTCTTATTTTAAACAAGTGAAAAATTTAAATACAAATATAATATTTTATAATAAATAAAGATTTTCCACAACTAATCCCACGGTAGAACCGAACACTCAATTTAACAAATTTCCAAAATCAATCCCATATACATGGGTTCCCACTTTTTCAAAAATGAATTCTCATTCCCATCAAATCCCATCCCGCGTAATTCCTTGACAAACGAACAGGCCCTTCCTGTGTGGCTGTGGTTTCTTAAATAAGTAATAAATTGTGGCGATCCTCTGTGGTTCTCAATGTTATAAAATATGCTGCGGGTAACTTTTGAATATCTTATTCTTTGCTGAAAATGGCAGGCTGCACAAATTACTACAGGAAGTGTGCGACAAACATTTTAAGAAATTAAAAAGCGATGCATGAAGTCAACGGTGAAGATTTCTCAGTCAGGAAATGTGATCTCAATCTTTTGTTCAGTACGAATATCCAACGGTTGCGGATTTCTATATATGTGACACACGTCAGAGCTCAAAAAGAGCTTCCGGGACCTACCTAGTGGTTTGCAACTCGGGCGGGTACGGGTACCCCGGGTATACCCGTCTCGGGTACGGGTACGTCTCGGGTACGGGTATACTCGGGTACAAGAGTATTCGGGTACGGGTATGGCGGGTATAATTTTCAAAACCCATACCCTACCCGTCCTATACCCTTACCCGTGTACCCTTGATGGGTAAGGCGGGTACGGGTACAGGTAGGGCGGGTACGGGTATTTTTTTTTATTTTTTTTTTTTGCTGTTTTTTTTCTGGTTTTTTCTGGTTTTTTCTGGTTTTTTCTGATTTTTTCTGGTTTTTTCTGGTTTTTCCTGATTTTTTCTGGTTTTTTTCTGATTTTTTTGGGGGGAAAAATCAAATTTTTTGAATTTTGAACTGTGATGAACAGTACTCGGGTATACGGGTATGGGTACTCGGGTAGTCGGGTACGGGTTTAGTCGGGTACGGGTTAACTCGGGTAGGGTAAACTCGGGTATTGGTCTAAAATAACGGGTCCGGTCCGGTTTTTGCCCGTACCCGCGTACCCGAGTACCCGACCCATACCCGGACTCGGGCACGGGTACCCTAGCTGGCGGGTACGGGCGGGTACGGGCGGGTATACCCGTTAAGGGTATTATTCAACCTCTAGACCTACCACGTGGGGTGAGGTGACTTGGGTTGATCCGCCGCATCACAGCTGGTACATCATATCGTGTCCTTCTGTTTATTTACTCCCCTTCTCAGCATAGTAACATAATACGCGTTTAATTCACGAATTAAACATTTTTTAGCTATCAGCGGATCAATCCGCATTTAATACGATGATTCGCAAATTATTCGCGAGTTTACCGTTTTATTTGCATTTTCTACTTAAAAATTCGTCGCTCCTACTGAGAGAGAATTGGTTGTTGTGTCTTTTTTTCTTGTCTGCTGTGCAGTGTCACTTCTCCGTCTATGCACATGGTAGTGGGACCATTCTCTTGTTCAGTGTGGAAGCGAAAAGTAGTTTCCACTAAAATTTTTGGTTTAAGCTTAAAAATGAAGCGGTAAAACTCATATGGAATTGGTTTCAACTTTTATGTTTTGATTCAAAATGAAATGCCCCTAGAGGATTTACGTGAGGCACTATTCTGGACTTTGGATCACTCTCTCTTTATTTATTTTTTTTAATTTATTTTTTGCTGGTTTTTTTTTTTTGATTTTTTTTATTTGTTATTGTACCGAATCATTTCCGAATTATACCCGAATTATACTCGAATAACGAATTTGTGATTCTGCCGAACTGAACCCGAACTATTCGTTTGTTACTATGCTTCTTAGTTTCTCACCTTCTGTCATGATAACCCACCACACCAAAACCTACACGATAGAGCTGCTAACATTTTTGAGTGAGTCTATGGTACTATGCATATCACGGGTTGGTCCGTGCTACGGCTCAATATTCGAGTTTTTAAAATCCTAATAGTCGATCCGAACTGTTCATCTTGTTCTCCATATTAATATGTGTTTGGAGACCAAATTTTATATTTTTTGAAATTTTTTTAAGTATTTTTTTAGATATTTAGAAAATCATTGAAAATTCTGGACCATCCAAAAACAGTGATTTTCAATAAAATCTAAAAAAATAGTAAAAAAATTTAAAAAAAATGTAAAATTTGGTCTCCAAACACATATTAATATGGAGAACAAGATGAACGGTTCAGATCGACCATTAGAATTTTGAAAACTCAAATATTGAGCCGTAGCACGGACCAAATCGTGATATGCATAGTACCATTGACTCACTCAACATTTTTTAGAAAACGTAAACGGAGCGTCTGAATTATCACAGCCGTCAATCATTGACGGATTTATGTGTGAGAAACAGTGGTACTAAATCACCTTTAAATTAAAATTATATAATTTTGTTTATTAAATTTTGTTGTGCATCAATATTTTTTTATCCTTATTATAAAATAAATTTATAGTCAATACTAAATTTTTTTTGTTCATCAATACTTTCCAGACCCTCGATCTCAATTTTTTTTATTAGCCCATAGAGACAATATATAGTTATTATTGTCTGGTACAAATAAGAACAAATCATTAATGGAGCTGTTGTAGAAAAAGAAAAATAGAAGATAAATAAAAAGAGAAAATTCCACCAAAAACTAATGCTCCAAAGTATAAGTAAAATATCACTTGTAAATTGTGTAATATAAAAAAAAATAACAGTAACAGTTGGACAATCGATCGTTGCTGTTTATTCAAACTTGTTTGCACAAATATAGCCCGAACTTCGGTTCTCTGTCATGGCAGCTCGCATGTTATTCCATATCCAAACAAGAAATAACAGGTGGAAAGAAAATAAAAGGGGAAAATATAAGGTTAATTGAAGGTCAAGCAATCGTACATGGCAAAAACAAAAGATAAAATTAACTAACAACAGTGGGATTGAGATCACATGGGGCAGGTCATGTAATTATTAAGTTATACATCTCTCATGGACAAAAATACGGCGTCCCATTTCTTAGTTTTCACTAATTAATCACATATATCATTTGGATAAGCTCAATTTTGTTCTAATAATTAAATACAATAAAGATACTTCAGTATGTATGTACATATTCACATATTTATATAAAAAGGGAACTACTGTTACAAGTTGGATTTTGAGAAGAATATATCAGTTATAAGACTAGCTAGGTCTCTAGCTAGTACTTAAACTATGCTATTCTTCCGTGTAAATCTTACCTCAAGGAAACTAGGTACAAGTACAAGTTCATGTATTCTGGATCAGATTTGCATCCGATAGATCAATCGAATCAACGACATTGCTTGTACATCGATCCCTAAAATATCTACATATATAATAGTACAATTAAAAATCACATATAAGTGCATAGTATATGAAAATATATTGGTATCCAATTACTGACCTGCATGCATGTAGATCTATAGTCACAAGTTTCGCGAATAATATTTGTTTTTTTTTTTGTGATGCCGAACCGAATATCGAATTATTCGGTTGACTGAACTTTGACTGAATTAAATCCGAATAATTCACAAATTTTATGAATTTTTCACGAATTTTACGAATTATTCACAAACTTTTTCCTAATTTTTCACATAATATTTTTTTTGTTGGGTCTCTTGCAAGACGGATCTCTGATCCGGATAAATCCGAATCATTCCCAAATTATATCCGAATTATTTCCGAATCACGAACTTTTGACCTCGTTGAACCGAACCCGAATAATTCATTAATTTGTCACTATGTGTAGATCCACCAATGTATATTATCATATGCACATATTGGTTAGTGAGTGGGGTGCCACAGAAGAACCCTAACAAGTTAATTAACCTTCTGAGAGTTTCGTTTCATAGTAGTAAACTAAAAATCACACGGTACCTAACTAATTATTTCACATGCATGGATTCTTCAATCTTCATCCAGCAGGCTTATTTCTCTCTACTGACAGGATTAGCTATATTTCTGTTCCTCTGACTGAGATTAATAAATTGGTGAACTATAGGTGATACGTTTTATGGGTCATGTCGTCATTTATATTTTTTGGATGCAATGGAGATGTGCTCTTTCAATGTTTTCTACTTAATTACAAGAAAATTTAATGAGAGCTCAATGATATTTCCTTCTTAATAATGGTAAGAACATGTACATACATAATGCTGAAGTTGATGCCCTCTTTATATACACAAATTAACAAGTTGACCATATCAAACAAGTTCTAAAATAGGTTTTCCATTCCTAAAATATATCTCTAGAAACAGCAACATTTATTTAGCAAGAATTATATTTTTAATAAATTTGTTAATTTCAATGAATACATGTAATTATAGGCCTTCTTTGCAACTTTTTTGATGCAGGGGATGGGAAGTGCCTCCTTAGGCACAATAAAGCTCTGCCCTGATTTTTCCATTTATATGTTGAAGACAGCAAGTTTATTTACAAAATTAAAGTCGTTTCAGGTTTATATCACATTATAAACCATTTTGTGTTTTCTATCTACAAAATTCTGACCTTCCTCAAGAAAAACAATTATTCTCTGGGGCCAAAACAGGCACTCAATGTTCTTTAATATTTTCAATTACGATGAACATGCATGGTTGAAACATTCATCTCATACCACCTAACGAATCATAGTATACATCATTAAACTAATCTAGGACAGGGAAAAACTGAAGTAATCATGGCACCCCAGTTAATTACAACTTGAGCTTCCCTCTGCCACTATATAAGCACTAGGTAGTACCCCTGCCTCTTTCATGCAGTGTACAAACAACAGATCCTTTTTAACATGGAATCAAGAACTTATCCACTGCTTTTGGTTCTTTTGGCACACTTTTTTGTTATATTGGGGACAACAAGTGCCCAATTGAGCACTGATTACTATAGCAAGACATGCCCAAATGCCGCAGAAATTGTCCGGAAAGAGATGATCCAAATTCTCTCTGTGGCACCAAGTCTTGCTGGTCCATTTCTCAGGCTGCATTTCCACGATTGTTTTGTTCGGGTATCATTTTATTTTTATTTATTTACTTATACTATTTGTTCCTGGTGTTACTAAAACCTTGTTATTTGATAGTCCTACTACGACAATAGCCATTGCTATTACGTTGTTATCACTTATCATGTCCGGAAAGTGGCTGAGGCAACGCTTCTAGTAATGAAGAAACTGTCTTGCAATATAAATAATAAATAAATAGAGACTAAATTAATCATTAAATATGCATCTGACATAGGGTTGCGACGGCTCTGTTCTATTGAACTCAACCAAGGACAATGAAGCAGAGAAAGCTGCACCTCCTAATCTCAGCCTTCGGGGATTTGGTTCAGTTGAGAGGGTGAAAGCTAAGTTGGAAAAGGCCTGCCCAAACACAGTCTCCTGTGCTGATGTTCTCGCATTGATGGCCCGGGATTCTGTCTGGTTGGTAAGTGCCTTTCTAATTACCTATTTCTGTTTGAATTTTGTTTTATGCACTTGTGACGTTATTAGTTAGGTAGTGCAGTATAATAAATACGCTTTTAAGATGACTAAAAATGGAATTTACTTGTTTCAGAGCAAGGGGCCCACATGGCCGGTGTCGCTAGGAAGGAAAGATGGCAGGATCTCTATTAAAAATGAGACCATGCAGCTTCCACCACCTACAGCAAATCTCACTCAATTGATTCAGATGTTTGCTGTCAAGGGCCTGGATCTCAAGGACCTTGTTGTTCTTTCCGGTAATAAATACATTATTCCAACATTTTTCAATATTAAAATTATCTTGGATCAATCATTTGTTTTGTACGTCACTAGACTTTGAAGAACCTGATCCATTTTAAATGCAAGACCAATAAATGCAGTCATTCAAATCTGTGCTCAAATCCACACCTATGACAACCTTCCTAGTTCCTACATGCTCAATTAATGACATATTTTTGAAAGACTACATTTCTTTTTTTTGAAATTCCATGACAGAAGCTGTCAGGTCTACATTTCTAATGTATAGTTCTAACAGAAGGTACTTAATTAATTTTATCTCTATATTTAGCTGGCCACACAATTGGAACAGCGCACTGTGCAGCCATCAAAGATCGTTTGTACAATTTCACCGGCCAAAACAACTTGAATGATGTCGACCCATTTCTGGACCCATACTACATAGCCAAACTGAGATCGAAATGTAGCCCGACAGATACCACGACACTCATTGAGATGGATCCTGGCAGTTACAAGACATTTGATATGAGCTATTTCAAACAAGTGGCTAAAAGAAGATCCGCCTTCCATTCTGACTGGGCTCTACTGACAGACAAGTTTACCAGAGACTATGTCCTGAAGCATGCCAATGGATACGAGGATGAATTCTTCCAAGATTTTGCCGAGTCGATGATCAAGATGGGAAATGTTGGTGTGCTTACCGGAAGCCAGGGTGAAATCAGAAAGACATGCTCTATTATTAACTGATCGTTAATGGTTATCTTTATTTTTTCCTCTAGTTCTGTTTTATTTCATTATTTTATTTTCTTTTGTAGAAATTTGGTCGGTTGGTACGGGATTAATTATTGATATTCATAGTGTTCCTTGCAAGTTGCAAGGTGTTGAATTGTAGGGAAACTGATCGATTTGTGAAGGGAAAAGCAGACCCATGGTATTGTTGAATGTTAACTCAGTTTTAATGTAATTAATTTTAATAATAAATATGTACTTTTGTGTAATGCTGCAATTTATTTTTCTTAGTTGAGAACAAAAGACCCACAAATAAAACAAAAAGAAATAAATATATATACCTCTGCTGTTTCCTGCAACAAGTGACGCTGCCCTGAAACTCACATCAGTATAACAGCCAACTCAGGCCTATAAAATTAATTTGAATATGTGTATTGTGTACTAATTTTCACAGATTTCATCAATTTGATGATCACAAGGAAATCTAGCATCCTTTAAGTTTAGTGGAGAGAAATTTGATGAAAATATTTGTGATGCATTTGCCAGATTACAGTTGGATTTACATCACAAAAATTCAATGTTGCGTTCTCTCGTAGGATTTATCTACTGTGTTTATTCTTCTTATGCTTGGGTCTGTCGAACTTTTTTTTATTATTTTGGCTTGAAAGTCCGTAGGCACATTTTATAGATACTTCATAAAGAGTACATCAGGGATACATTTCCTGGCAAATGATATATATTCTAGCCAGTGTATTGATATCAGAAAAATGTGAAAAAGCACGAACCTAACCTAATAAAAGGTATATAAAATGTGCTTCCTTGCTTTCTAATATGCACTTTCATGTCTGGTTGGTGGCCTTTTAATTGACAGGCATGACAAACATGAACCAGGGGCAGATAACTATCAGATACTGTAAATTGTAATTATGCTGTTAACCAGAACTAATTTTCAGTGATCCTAGCCTGAAACAAGGCCTACTGTACTGTCTGTTTCTGAGCCGCTAAATTAATGGGTATCCAACTCTTAACAGGATAAATTATTATTGTCCCTCTTTAAAGACATTTGTTTATCAGCCTAAATAATATTAGGAAGATTACTGTTTTTCTTCTCGCGCGTAACCTATTGTTCCATTAACTGACTAGACTATTAATTAATAAGCAAATTTTAGCTGTTGTACCTTTAATTATCAATACCAATAACAAATTAATTGTTGATTGTGTACTTTGAATATATAAAAAGGACAAAATGCATATCCCAAGTTTTGTACCTATATTTATAGAGCTTTTTAAATTCTCCACTTCAATAAACTAGAACCTGTGTTACATAAAACTTGTAAGGAATTCACACCAATTCAAAGGAAAATTTTAATCTTCCAACAAAAGTGAAATTGTTTGTGAGCTAGCATTCCCTTTCTTTGACAGCCATTTGCCGTTGTTTTTGTTAAGGAATGGTAAATATTGCTTACTATATTTATGTATATTACAAGGCAAGATTTGTTATAAGGCAAGTATGTGCTAGTGTGAAACAACAATGGTATGAAATCTTTCTCAAATATGGCATCTTCTGGATTTATTTCTTGTTTTTAGCTCTCTTGTATTAGGACATTATTATGCTAGATATACAGAAAAATTCTTGTGATACTTTTTTATTTTACCTATACTGATGGGTATAAAAAAGAATGCCTAGGTTGTGTAAAAAGATATACAATGTACTAAATTCTTATGAGTAATAAAATTGGGAGGGACAGGGAGATTTCTGAGAGTGTAGTGTCTTTCTTCTTTTCTCTTGTCTTTTATGAAGTTTTGTTTCAGTTTTAATCTATAGCTGGTGCATATATTCAAACAATCAATGGACTGAAATACAACACACACACACTCCGGGTGGAAGGATTGGTCTAAAACTGTACGTTAAATTAAGTAATATAGAACTAACATTTGTTTAACTTGGTAAACACTTAATTAGCATTAATGTATTGGCATCGTCTTTGCACTCTTGTGACATGGTTGAACATGTTCTGTTTTGTATTGGCGGTGCAAGTATCATTCAACGACCCTTGGTAACTACCGTTACAAGTTGGATTATGAGCATAATGTCTCAGTTAAGTAGCTAGCCTTGGTCTTTCTAATACATAACCTATGCGGCATTACGTGTGTACATTTTATTAGCAAAGTTGAAGATCAAGTCATATATCCAACTATTAAATATCCACAAATTAAGGATCTACTATCCGAGTTTCGAACTTGCAACTTCTCATATGGAGATATTGTCTTTGCCACTAGACAAAGGCTAATTCTTGACATTATCTACTTGTATCATCATTAATGGATGGTCATTGCTGCATAATGCCACCTCATGCATCTATATATATACTTCCTTTAGGATCCTTACTGTTAATAGAATACTAATTAATTGATTAATGAATAAAATAGTTGTGTAATCAAAATCGTATTAAGTGCCACACAGAGTCAGAATTTTTTTTACATGGAATTAATATATGATATAAAATGTAATAAATGCAAGAACCACTGAAACAAACATCAAATATTACCTACGTACGAACTTTCATAAGAACGTAAATATAATAAAATAGATGCATCTACATAATTTATTTTTAGAATTATATTGACTAAATCAGTGTATTTAAATCTCCTAAGAATTATTGAGAGATCTAGGTTCAATAATATCACGGGAGTTAGTTTTTTTTTTTTTCTCTTTTTTTTCTTAGACGTCCGTAGGCCATTATCGTGTGAGTTAAGTTAGATTCTACCAATATTTTTAAAATCTGTAACTAATATATATTTGACAAGTTAATTGTAATTTAAATCTTACCAAATGAAACAATAGTGTTATTTGTGTTTTCTGGATCAGATTCGAATCCGATAAACTGATCGAATACAACAACAACAAGAACCAAGTCTTTAGTCCCAAACGAGTTGGGGTAGGCTAGAAATGAAACCTAATCACAATCAAACAATAAAGATAAGTAATAATAAAGTAGTCATAAAATAAAAGTAATAAAAATAAAAGTGAAAGTGAAAGTGATAGTAATAATACTAATACTAATGTTAACTATATTCTACCTAATCGTAGATGTCAAAGTTCTAAGTTTACATTCTAGACTCCAACTTCCTACTCCTATGACCTAAGACCTATAATACTATATCTAAATAATTCCTAACCAGCACTAGGTCATGGTTTTGGTACGTGGATCGCTAGCTTCCACGCGCTCCTGTCCGAAGCCGACTCCTTAGCTATATTTCACTTCTTCAAGTCTCTTTTTACTGCTTCGTCCCATGTCAATCGTGGCCGACCTCTGCCTCTCCTTGTGTTTTCGATACGCCTTATAATTCCAGTACGCACCGGTGCTTCAGGAGGCCTCCTTTGGAGATGTCCAAACCATCTCAAACGATTTTGGATGATCTTCTCTTCAATCGGTGCTACCCCAAGTCTGTCACGTATATCATCATTTCTGATGCGATCCTGTCTTGTATGCCCACAACTCCAATGCAACATACGCATCTCTGCTACACATATCTTCTGAACATGTTACCTTTTAGTAGCCCAACATTCTGCACCATATAATATCGCAGGTCTGATAGCCGTCCTGTAGAACTTGCTTTTGAGCTTTTGGGGGACTTTTCTGTCACATAGAATGACAGATGCCTGTCTCCATTTGACCTACCCCGCTTGAATCCTATGACTAACATCTTCATCAATCTCACCATCACTCTGCAACATCGACCCTAAATATCGAAAGGTGTCCTTCCTAGGCACTACTTGTCCGGCCAAAGTGACATCTCCATCATCTGACCGGACACCGGTGAACTCGTACCTCATATACTCGGTTTTAGTCCTACTAAGTCTAAAACCCTTCGATTCTAGAGTTTGTCTCCACAACTCTAGTTGCCTATCAACTCCTATCCTACTCTCGTCGATTAGCACCACATTATCAGCAAAGAGCATACACCAAGAGATCTCTCATTGTATGTCCCTTGTAACTTCGTCCATCACCAGAGCAAAAATATAGGGGCTCAAAGCTGACCCTTGATGTAGTCCTATCTTAAGAGGAAAGTCATTGGTTTCGCTATTGCATGCTCTGATACTAGTCACAACGTCATCGTACATATCCTTGATGAGGATTACTTTGTTGGAACTTTATTCTTTTCAAGAGCCCACCACATAACATTCCTCGGTACTTTGTCGTACGCTTTCTCCAAGTCGATAAATACCATGTGTAAATCATTCTTGGTCGACCTCCCAGGCATGAAACAATTAAGTTGTCTCGTCAAGAAAATCGCCTCCGTGGTCGACCTCCCAGGCATGAAACCAAATTGGTTCTTCGTAATGCTTGTAACTTTTCTTAAGCGATGCTCGATGACTCTCTCCCAAAGCTTCATTGTATGGCTCATAAGCTTAATTCATCTATAATTTGTACAACTTTGAATATCTCCCTTATTTTTGAAGATTGGTACTTAGTTAGCCAAGCTACTCCTACGTCTCCAAGGCACCTCCACGCCTCGATAGAGATGTTATCAGGCCCCAACGCCTTGCCTACTTTCATCATTTTTAACGCCTCCTTCACCTCAGACTCTTGAATTCTCCGAACAAATCTTCTGTTGGTGTCATCAAAAGTGTCATCCAACTCGATCGTGGTGCTATCATCCTCTCCATTAAATAGCTTGTTGAAGTATGCTCTCCATCTATTCTTTATCTCGTCATCCTTCACTAGAAGATTTGTACATGGTATACAAAAATAAAATGGGGACATCTGGATGATATTTTGTGGAAGCCTACTGGTATGGGAACATTTTCGGTACAGTTAGCATACAGGGGAATGAAAGGGGGACCAGTGATGACTTCAGACTCAAGCACATTTGGAAATTAAAAGCACCACCACGAATGATCATCTTTGGATAGTTGGCAATAAGAAATAGAATCCTAGTGCAGGATAATCTGAAGAAGAGAGGTTGCATTATTCTAACCAGGTGCCCATTGTGTAAAGCAGCTGGTGAATCGGTAAAACATTTATTCCGAAATTGTGCTTTTACCAGAGAAGTATACATATAGGAGACTAATTACAATAAGGCAGCCGTCTCCTAACTGGCCAGCAAGACGGATACTCATCATCACTGACAAGGATCAGGCGGGTTTGCTCACAAAGGGACAGAGAGTGCTTTTACTGATCATGCATTAATTTCATAGTTGGAGAGAGAGATCGCAATTTCATTCAAGGAAACAACAAACGATACGGAGGAATTGATTAATGAAATATGGTGGCAAATTCAATTCTTTCAGTACCATGGAGGAGAAGGGCAACGACAAAAAGGAAAAGGCAATGGACCGGTACAAGGAATTACTGATCGATACTGGTACTGATACAAGAGAAAAACTACACAAAGGAAGAAGAAACAGGACTCACTGGCATTTATTTCTTGTATTTTGTTTTAGTTAGTTTTTGCTACATATATTTAGTTTTCAATCATTTTTAACTTAGCATTTTTCTTTGATTTTGTTTTGAGCATTTAAATTTTTACAAACCGTGGATACACACTCTGTAACCGCAAACATCAATTAAATATGAGCACGACCATTATTTTTCCTAAAAAAAAATGGAGATATTAGTTACTGAGTGGGGTGCCATAGAAGATCACAAACTACTTAATCTTCTTCAAATTTCATTTCATATTAATGAACTAAACATCACGCGGCGTTACCTAGCTAACTTATGTTTTCACATGCATGGATTCATTTTCCAGCAGGCTTATCTCTCTCCTTTTCTCTGTTTTTTTTTAATTTTTTTTTTATCACTGCCTGTAGGCTATGTAAGGATTTCATGTGTATGCCTATGTGGTGAGAATTTAAAATTTTTCCAATCACCACTTGGCTCAATACACAAAGGACGTTATTTATATGACAATAGCAAACAAGAAACTTCTTAATAGTTTCATTAAGCACCTAATGTGTACTAAATAAAAATAAATAAATTTATTTATTTCTTATACAAGAGGAGATAATAACTTATACCTAAAGAGATTGTCAAATCTCTTGTTAGAGGGAAATCGATTTCCCTTCTAGATCTCTTGGAACCGCCGTTCTCTTGAAAGCACCTCTTGGTTCACCTTAAACCTAAACAACGAACTACCACACCTCTTAGATAGATGGATGTGGAGTTCAAGGCTTAGATACAACCACCTCTTGATCTTTAAATCAACAAACTATTTGATTTCTTGGTGGCTAAACCTAACAAGAGAAGATGAGAGAGCAAGTTTCTCAACTTTCGGTCAAGAAGAAAGAAAAACGTGGCTGCTCAAAGGGGCTGATTTTGGCAAATATTATAGGCAGAAAATTAGCTTATTTTTCTCCCAAATGAGCCCCCTTAAATAGGCAAGGGTTAGGGCAATCCTTTGTGTAAGGTTTGAATCAATTACACAAATGCCACTAGCCTTGTTTAGCCATCTCATGCTTTCTTTAATCTCATCTTATGGTTGGTTCAATAAATTAATTTATGAACAAATAATATTATTCATATTATTCTATTATACAATATTTATATTATTCTTATAATGTATTCAAACATTATACCAAATAATATTTGCATAACTTCATAAATTTATTTATGGTCTAAGCATGTCATATTATGACATTTTATTTTAGCATTTCATCACATGTATTTTATCTTATACATCATTATGAAATGTAAAATACTTGTTGTTTCTCTTCAGTTGGTGTGACCGTATAGAGGATCTATGTCATCTTGGCAATAATATAAAACTTTATATTATTGACTATAAGAGGTTCTATCATTACATTATAGTTATCCAAACGACATAGTAATCATTTACTCAATCCACTAATTTTGTGTCTATCATTGTCTCATGATATTATGAATAATATGCAAAATAGGATCGTGTCATTTTTGCATTATATTCGTTTTCTTGGTCTCTCAAGTTAATTATAATTATAACTACATTAGTTATATTGCATGCGATATAATTCCACTTTACCAAGGAGCCCAGTAATATCATAACTCAAATTGAGGGACAATGATAATATTAACATATAGATTTCTCCCGCACAAGTTGTACACAACGAACTGCTATTTTATTCCTATCATAAGATAGTATTT
This sequence comes from Carex rostrata, assembly GCF_964058835.1. Taxonomy (NCBI): domain Eukaryota; kingdom Viridiplantae; phylum Streptophyta; class Magnoliopsida; order Poales; family Cyperaceae; genus Carex; species Carex rostrata. Next base: position 3,005,780 of record NC_135943.1, read on the forward strand.
AAATAGCAATCACATTATATGTTTCTCATGTGAAAAACCTACACCTCTCATATCTAAGATTCTAAAGACACAATGGAAACATTAATGACACAAAACACAATCCATATAATGTTCCATTCATTTAGGTCATGTTCAATATATAAAATACACATTTTATATATTCATGTAATTAAATGATAATCTTTTATCAACATTTATAGAACTTCAATGTACTTTAATCTACATGACAATCTTCCTCGGTAATTAATGTTCCTCCTTAATTACCACGATTGTGAACTTATTTAGTGATTAAATGTTTCTCATCTTAGGAGTTCTATGATTCAATACCAAGAGCATCTTCTTGAATACTTCCAAAGATATAACATATAAATCTCAAGGAACAAGAATAATAATATTCGTAATAAAATCATGAACAACACATAAATTATTATTAAAAGATAACTTTCAAAACACACATCCTTCAGGCTACACACTGTTGGGATAAACTCAGCAATACTGCACTGCTTTGTGCCAGTATGCAAAAGATTGAAGAGAGAAGAATATTTTTCTGAATAGAAACAACACTTTATTTCCTTTCTCTCTTACTCAATTACATAAAGTTATGCAGTATTTAAAGCAATACAATGTTCCTAAAATAAGCACCCACAACTTCCCTAAATTAAGCACCCACTATGCCTACTGTCCTAAAATAACTATGCTTAAAATAACCAATGCCTAAAATAGTCATTGCAGTTTTCATACGTCTAAAAAATGATTCTAACTAAACTAAACCAATGCAGAGATTATCTAAAAATAATTTTGAATTAACTTTCAACACACACTCACCCCACAACTCACTCCCTTGTAATTACCTGCGGACTGCAGGATTCGATCCTATGCCCTTCTGAATGAAGAGCTGTACCACTTCCAACTGTGTTACCACAACGGTGGTTCTCCTTCTCTCTGTTGGTAGGGTTAATTAGCTATATATTTCTGTTCCCCTGGCAGAGATTAATAAATTTCCTAAAATATATAGGCGATACGTTTTATGGATCAATTCGTCATTTATATTTTTTGGATACAATTGATGTGCTCTTTGAAAATTTAATTAGAGCTAAATTATATTTTCTTCTTAATAAATGTTAAGAACAAGCACATCGATCCATAATGCCTCCTCTAACACAATGAAGCTCTGCTCCAGATTGTTCTTCGTATATGTTGAAGACAGCAAATTTATTTACAAAGTTAAAATAAATTTGTTTCAGGTAATTTATCTCACATTCTATATTAGTCATTTGAAAACGGATTGGGTCAGATAGGGTCTATATGGGTTAGCACGGGTCAGGTCTGGTGGGTCTAATTTGGAGGACTTGGCCCAAATCCGTGCTAGACCCATGATCCAAAATTCACACGGGTTGGTCCGGGTCGGATCCAGATCTTGGTTCGGGTCTAGACCAGATCTGTTTTTTTTTTTTAGAAAAAACAGTCGACTGTTCCTGTTCCTGGCCGAAACAGTTATGTTTCTGGCCGGAACAGGTCTGTTTTTGTTTAGTCCAGTCAGGTCCGGGTCTAGGTGGGTATCGGATTAGTCTAGTCCGAGTCTAGGCGGGTCTCAGGTTTGGGCAGGTCGAGTTTGGGGGGGAGGGGGGGTCTAGTGGAAAAAACCAGTCCAAATCCTTGCTAGACCAAACCCTAGGGTTAGTCCGGTCAGGTCCGGAGGGCTCTAGCAAGAGTCGGGTCAGTCTGGGTCCGGTCCACGGTTCGGCCTGGTAGGACCACGATCCCTAGGGTTAGTTCGGATCAGGTCGAACCAAAATTCAGACCCGACCTGCGTGTGAATTTTGGACCATGGATCTAGCACGGGTTTGAATCAAGTCCTCCAAATTAGATCCGCTGGACCCGATGACCGTGGGAACCGTGGCCTGGCCAGATCCGGACCGACCCTACCTGACCTGACCCGTTTTCAAATGACTAGTTCAACCAAACCCAGGCACACTTGATCAAATCCTATCTCTCCTTCTGTGAACAAATATATAACTTTTCTTGCTATGTACATATCTTATTTTAATACAAAAATTCTCTTCAATATATAAAAAATGAGACACTCCATTTTTAAACTCCCTCGTACGTATTTCATAATTTTATTTTTCCTGTTAAAAGAAATTCCACTTACATTGTTCATTTAAGCCGTCACTGATGTTCAAAAAAATATAATTAAGAATGAAACTTCAAAGGATTACATAATTAGCAGCAACTGCTAAGATTTAAAAAAAAATTTCAAAGAATTTGTACAGGACATTAATTAACTATGTCATCCTGACGACTTTGACCTTTGGAGAAGTTCTTATTTTAGAATATATGTACCAAACATGTTATGAAGTGGAAGAATATATGTGCTCTATTGAAATATGTCTGGCGCAAAGAAATTAATAAGAGAAGTTCTTATTGGTGTAGTTGTACTGTGTGTGGCTTGACCTATTTCTTTAATTAAAAAAAAACTTTCCTACTTCTAACTTCGAAGGCACAAAACCCCATTTTAAAATATTTGTTTGATTGTTTCCTTACTAAAAATGAAACTAGAGAACATGTAGTTTAGTTGAAGTAACATGGTACGTACGTACAACTCATTTTAGCCATATCTTCTGCCTCTATCATGCATGATAGGAATAAGTCGCATGGCAATTAATTCACAAGTAAATAACAATTTTAATGGATACTTCTTTTACAAATGAGCATCAAGTACGATCAATTATTCTTAATTATTCATGATTATTATTTTCCGTTTAGTTTTTTTTATTTACATTAGTAGTATAGGCCTTTTAATCAGTTATTTATTGGGCATGATCTATTATATTTTGGGATGTTTAGTCCATCAAATTGACCGATTTGTTTGTATTACTCCATTACATGCTTTGTCTTGTCTTATCTGTACTTTTTCTAAATGGCAATTTGATGAAATTTTATTAATTAATAAGGAAACTAAGTTATAATAAGTTAATTTATATAAGTTTGATGAGTTAAATTATTAGATTTTTTTAATAAATTATGAGTATATATACATAATTTTAATAAAAACACAAAATTATCTGTAAAATTTCTTAATTGTTTGACAGTAGCCTATCCATCCCACAAACGCATACTGTTATTTGCAACACTTAGTGGAGTGCGAGCAATAATCTTAGTTATCAGATAACATTATTATTCAATATAAGCACTAGTACAAAAAATCCCTTCACTGACTGTTAAAATACCCCTACACCGACTGTTATAGCGGCGTCAGTAAAACCAGCGCCAGTAAAGAATACCTTTTACTGACTCTCTAAAAACAGTCAGTGTTGGGTTCAACACTGACTGTTTTAAAGCGTCAGTGTTGAGCACCAACACCGACTGTTTTTAAAACAGTCAGTGTTGAGCACCAACACTGACTCTTTTGAAAAACAGTCAGTGTTGACACCAACACCGACTCTTTTGAAAAACAGTCAGTGTTGAGCACCAACACCGACTCTTTTCAAAAAGAGTCAGTGATAAGCACCAACACCGACTCTTTTCAAAACAGTCAGTGTTGTGCATCAACACCGACTGTTTTTCTGTGTTGGCATGATTCTGTTTTGCTAGCCATATATTACCATTCAACATTTATTGACATTAAAAAATTAATATGCCACAATCACAAACAAAAGACAACAAAAAAGTTAATTGCCATTAAAAATTATCAAATTACATGTTATCCAAATTACATGCCATATATCCACAAAACACACAAAAGACACCAAATTATCCAAGTTAATTTCCATCAAAAATCTATTTACTTGACTTAAATAAAAAATGTTTCTCTTTCTTGCAACCCATAACTAATACAAAGGATAGTACCACCCGAGAAGAGATGACATTCAATTGACGAGGCCTATTCAACGTAATCAACCTCCCATTACCACTTCACCTAGTACAACCTACGGATAGCAATTAGTGAAAATTAGAATTTGTGCCTTTAAATTTAATATCACAATGATAAAGTGTATGACAATATACCGTAGAAGTGTATTCACTCCATGCAAACTCACTCTGCAAATTATTCTCAAATTAATGCAAGCTCACCCATTAAGCAAAATTAAGAACATAAGCAATGTTGTTTTAGCAATTGAAAAGAAACAGATTTAAAGTAGGAAGAGAAGATCGAGATAGATCAATGGAAAGAAAACCAACCCAGATCTGAGTTTAGCTGCTGTCAGCCAATCTTTAAAAATTCATTCTGGACAATCTACAAAGTCAAATTTTTTGTTCTTTTTATAGAAATGTAAAGGAAATTCTAAACTACATGCTTGCCAAGTTTCAGGATTTTAGTAATTTTCTAACTATTTTTACAGATGCTTGAATGCAGGGGCAGATTGGTAAAAGATGCAGAGAACAGCATTTTTTTGGAGATTCAGAAAGCAAACTTTAAAAATAGCTAGTAAATCATAGAAAAATGCTATGAATGCAAAATTTGGGTCTAAAGTGTGTGTTTTTGAGTCCTCTATCTGACTGTTCATGTGGATTTTTGGTTTGGACTCCTGTTCAGCCTGCACTGGCTGATCTGTCACAGAAGGTCATTTGGGGTTTTTGAGGTACCAGTAGAATTTCAAGGGTCAAACTTTAAAGCATTTAGTGAACAAAAATAATGAACTTACCATCTCGTAGAGACATATTCAGTATAAGGAGGCTCCGAGTAAAGTTCCCTTGCTAGCCCCAAAAATTTTAGTTTAGGAAAGCTAAAAGTACCAAAAATTTGGTCTGATTTAGTGGTGCCATAATATTGATGCTGGTTACCAGGAGGTACCAAATAGATAGAAACATCCTTTTTGTGTGTGTTTGGTGTCCGATAAGCACTGGTAATAATAGAAGAAAAAACAAAGCAATAAGTATACCATAATGAAACCTTGTCTTATAGAACAGTTCAGTAAGGATGGATGAAGATCACAAAAACGTAAGATTAGTTCAAATTTTCAAAAAGAAATCCCCAAAGGGTCTTCTATGGATGAACTTTACAACTGTGTTACATGCTCACCTCATGTCCTGCTTGTTTTTGTTTGGTAATAAGTTGTTTAGAAGAGTATCTCTTACCAGGGGGAACACTTTCGTTGTTTAGAAGAGTATCTAAGTGACCATCCGGTGAGAATGAAGCATGCCATCTTCTCGCACTTAGTGTTTTCCCAGGCTTCAACATTAAAAAAAAAAAATTGTAACATTGATTAAGCAGTGCACAATAATTGGTCTAAATCCAATCACACTAATATAATCCAGAAATTTTGGAACTAAGATTAATTCATAATGAACTGTTTCTTGTTATGATAGTAGATAAATTAGTTTGCCTATTTGAACTAGTGCACATTCCTTGTATATATTTAGGTCAGCGTTAGTACTGATATATACATAAACTCAAAAGTTGAGACCTTTCAACTGAAACAAAGAAGAAAAAAAAAACCCGTAAGAAATAAATATAAATTAGGAAAGAGACCATGGGCTTGAATCGGGTGGGTGGACCACGAGCTCCATCTTTGATTGGTCAAATCAACTCAACAAACCAAATTCAATCAACGACGAGCACGAGCTCCATCTCCTTCTCCCAAACGAAATTGATGAATAACTAAAGCTTTGGAGTTGTTTTTGCAAGACCTGTGTGACAGAACTTACGAAATAACTCTTCAAAGGGGCGCTGAGGCGGGGTAGAGAGCAAGGGTTTGTGCAAGGCGGAGGCGGAGAGCAAGGGAGAGAGCAAGGCGGAGGCGGAGAGCAAGGCGGAGGAGGACAGCAAAAGAGAGGCTGAGGCGGGATAGAGACAGCACAATTAGAAGAGGAAATTTAGAAGGTATGCTTCGTGGTTCTCAGAACTTCGCAGTTTTTTAGAAGAGGAAATGTTCGCGGCTGATCGAAATTTTGAGTTACAAACCCGGGAAATCAAACTCAGAGCAGCGAAAATCACCGACGGCTACTATTTTTTTTTTAAAACAGTCAGTATTTGAGTGCAACACTGACGGTTTTTGCCAAAACAGTCAATGTTAGCAGCAACACTGACGGTTTTTGCCAAAAAAAGTCAGTGTTGGCAGCTAATACTGACTGTTTTTACAAAAACAGTCAGTATATTTTTTTTTTTTTTGTAAAAACAATAAGTATTTTTTTTTCAACTAAAATGAGATAAAAAATATTAAACATAACCAAAATAAATTTTTCGAAGTTCGATCATGTCTAAGCTTCAATCCAACTAGAAGTGTTTATAGTGCTTCGATGTTTCAATATTTCATCCTCTTGATTGATAGGTAAATGAAAATAAAATTTCATTTCATTGCACATCAACCGTTGATTGATTACGTAAAAATGAACGATATGAAATTATTGGCTCAATTTCAAGAGACAAATAACGATAAAATTATATAAAATTGACATTTATAAGCATTATTTGACATATAAGATGTAAAAAGAGTATAAAATATTTATTTTTAATTCTTTTCATACTATTTTCTGTACAATTATTACCTAAATTTAGATTTGTAAATTTATATCCGTTTGATAGGAGATGAATGGTCTTGATTTCAAAGGAGGTGACCATTTTTGAGATTGTGGGTGGGAGTCCATATCCTCTCAAGTAACTTAATGTATTACATGTGTTCAATGAAATGTTCAAGCCAAAATAGTATATTTTTAATTATTATATTTGAAAAAAAATAATTAAGGAAAAAATATAAATTAGAATGGAAAATGAAACAAACAAAAATATGAAAAATATACATAATTGTTAAATATCTTCCAAATTTAGACAGATTTATAAATACAAATTTATTATGTAAAATAAAAACCATATTGTATACGATAAAAAGCTTAATAATTAAAGTCAAAATTTCATGTTAATATAATTCTTTTAGTGTGTTATACGAAAGATCATACTACTTAATCAATTTAAACAATTTAAACAATTAAATAATTAAACAATTGTACTAGTAATTTAAACGGTTCCAATCGACCCACGGACGACATTTGGGGTGAATCCAATTTGAATGGTAATTCTTTTAGCATGCTCTCTGTTTTGCTTGTGTTTGACATAATTTCAACTGTTGGCTTCCCTTTGAGGTGAATCCAATTTTTTCTGCAATAAATATATACACAACATTAGAATAATTTTATGCAAAATTTGAAGTTAGAATTAAATTGAATTTAGAACAACCCACCTTAATTTATGCAAAATTCATATATGCAACATGCATGTAATGCTATCTAATTTGATGTTCATTTACACATCCATCCAAGCGACAGAATATAACGAGATCGTAAGGCTATAAACATTACACATTGGATCGAAGCTTACAATTGTTGGAACTCCAATTATTTTTTTTGTTTTTAAGGTTCCTGGTACTAACATGATCATTTTAAAATAAATTAGGAATTATTTGATTGCAGATCACCCGTTGATTATTCATAAGAAAATGAACGGTCCACAGTTATTAGCTCAATTTGTTTGAACAAATATTGATGAAATTATATGAAATTGATAATTACAAATATTATTTGGTCACAAGTTATGTATAAAAGTAGGAAATATTTTTTTTGGAATTTATTCATATTATTTGCTATACAAAAATCATAAATTTCATCATCTGCTGATATTGTTACCCAACACTGACGCTTTACAAAGAGTCAGTGTTGAGTACCAACACTGACTCTTTTGAAAAAGAGTCAGTGTTGGTACTCAACACTGACTGTTTTTCAAAAGAGTCAGTGTTGAGTACCAACACTGACTCTTTTTAAAGAGTCAGTGTTGCTACTCAACACTGACGCTTTACAAAGAGTCAGTGTTGAGTACCAACACTGACTGTTTTTCAAAAGAGTCAGTGTTGAGTACCAACACTGACTGTTTTTAAAGAGTCAGTGTTGCTACTCAACACTGACGCTTTACAAAGAGTCAGTGTTGAGTACAAACACTGACTCTTTTGAAAAAGAGTCAGTGTTGGTGCTCAACACTGACTCTTTTGAAAAACAGTCAGTGTTGAGTACCAATACTGACTGTTTTTAGAGCGTCAGAGTTGGTAATCAACACTGACGCTTGAAAAACAGTCAGTGTTGGTGTTCAACACTGACTCTTTTTTGAAAAACAGTCAGTGTTGATAACCAACACTGACTGTTTATAAAGTGTCAGTGTTGAATAACAACGCTGACTGTTATTTAATAAAAGGGTCAGTATAGTGTGAGCAACACTGATGCTTTGCTTAAAAGAGTCGGTGATTAAGGGTCGGTGAAGGGGTTTTTTGTACTAGTGAAGAGACAAGTATGCATTATCCTACAAAGTTAAAAACAAAGAAATTAATTAACGAGTATACTAAAGGACAAAAAAATATTTGACTATTTAATTGATGCAACCATAAATATAACAAAATGTCATGCATCGTTTTGGGTTATTATTTTAAAAATATATCTTATTTATCGTATTAGGGAACAGATATGAAATGAATTAGTTGTGTTCTGACCTAATAAAATAAGGAAAATTAATATTATATAGTGACTGTATTATTCATATCAACCTTCGAAAAAATATTATGCATATCAAATACAATACGCATAAGAAAAGCTGGTAATTTTTGGAAGTTGAAACCCGGAAAGGCAGATATTAAAATAAAAGAGCAGCCACCAACCAAGGGGTCAATGTTGATGCTGGAAATTCTGGGAAGTGTGATCTTAAACGCAATGTTTTACAACAAAGAGGCAAAAATTCAAACCACCAACCAAGGGGTCAATGTTGATGCTGGAAATTCTGGGGAACTAGCAAGAATTTCTTGGTCTGCGGCGAGACTTTACAACAGTCAAAATTCAATTAATGAAGGAGCATCTACTCAGCTGGGCCATGTCTCTCTACCTGGTCCAGTTATTGAGGAGTTGTTTGACAGCCCAACAGGCCGAGTTAACCCAGCAGCCGAGCAGGCTGAAAACCCAGCAGTTGAGCAGACTTTAAATGCTGAAGAAGAAGAATGGCTTTCTTACCTCAGCAGCCCAGCGGGCCTTGATGACAAGGATGAGGAGGGAAAAGGCTTATCAATCTCTTTTGAAAATGCAACGGTCCAGCAGCAGGTAATGTTAAATAGAGAGGAAGAGGGGTCTATCCTATCAGCTCAAGATGAACAAATCTCAAACAGGTATGAAGGTGAACAAATTTCAAATAGAGATGAAGGAGGCGACATACAAATGCCTACAGCCGATTTGAAAAACCGCAACAAGGAGATCATGCAAGAAAATTTACTGGAACAATCACCACGAATTGAAGAAGGACAAGCTGATTGCAATCAACCAAGGAGGTCTGTAAGATTATCATCAAAGAACAAAGGTGTTTATGTTTCATCTATACAAAAGGCGCAGATTACTCAAGGATATGCTGGTGATGCTTCAAGCCAAAAGCAAAGTAAGAAGAGGAAGATAAAATCTAACAACTTGAAGAATGAAGAATATATGCAATCCTCCAATCCTTTAACCATAGAACATGCAGAAGCGGTGGTTTTTACAGCTGGGATACAAATTTCTGATGAAGTGCAAAAGGAAATTGAGGAAGCTCTCAAGAAGGATGCTCATCAGGGCACTTAATAATTGGTTTAGAATTGTAATAACGGGTAGTACCCGTCTAGTGGGGTCTGGAGTTTTTTTAAGGTTTAAAATGATTAGTTTAAATTATGTCAAGTTGGGTTGTACCCGAATCTGTTTAGAGGGTTTAAAATTTCTGATGTTGCAAGGGAAAGGTGGGAGTAGTCAACAGGTTCAAGTCAAAGTCTTGAGTTATATCATAGTGGCACTAGCTTCACAGCCACTGAAAGTATTAATGAGATGTTTTTAGTTTGTCAAAGGATGTTGTTATTTAAAGTTTCCATGAATTACAAACAAAAATATAATTTTCTGAGTTGGAATGTTCGGGGTCTTAATGAGCGTACCAAGAGATTGGCAGTGAGACAAACAATAATACTAGAGAATCCGGATGTGGTAGTTTTTCAAGAAACAAAATTGCAACATATTTCTGATCAGATTACTAGGGAAATTTGTGGTTATAGACTTGATACATATCGAGTCCTGGAGTCAATAGGCACAAGAGGAGGTATAATTTTGGCGGTTCAATCAAGAAAGTTCTCAATTCTACAGACAGAAATTGGACAACATTCTGTCTCAGTTTTACTACAAAGTAATGGTGATGGAAAAAAATTTTTGTTCACTGGAGTGTATGGACCTTCAACAGGCAGCAATCGACAAATTTTTTTTCGAGAATTAGCGGCACTAAAACCCTCTAACAATGTTCCTTGGGTTTTATGTGGGGACTTCAACATGACACTTGAAGCACATGACAGAAATCATCCAAGCAGTTCTAATTGGAGGTTACCTCTACAGTTCTCAAATTTCATCTCTTCACTAGGCTTGTTAAACACAACTTTACATGGTGGACAATTTACATGGTCAAATGGGCAGGATCAAGCAACTATGGCGAGACTAGATCGTTTCCTAGTCTCCACAGAATGGAATAACATATATCCAAATTCAACTCAGAAAACTTTGCCGAATACCTCCTCGGATCACTGTCCTGTTCTTTACACGGCAAAGACAGACTTTATGAAGACCAACTTTTTCAGATTTGAAAATGTATGGTTAAGGTTTGATGAACTAGAAGGAGTGGTTAAACAATCGTGGGAATCAACAGGAACTGCTACAGACCCGAATCAGTTAAGCAAAAAAATAAAAAGGCTGCAGCAAGATATTAAAGGATGGGCAAATTCAAGAACAGGGAAAATAAAGGACCAAATCAGAAGTTGCAGAAATTTTCTAGGATGGATGGATGGAGTCAAAGAAATTAGACCAGCAACAAATTTAGAGAAGCTAGTAACAGCTTTAATCAAGAAAAGATATGCAGACTTGGCCGTTTATGAGGAAGATTTATGGAGACAGAGAGCAAAAACAAAGTGGGAATTGCATGGTGATAAGGGAACAAAATACTTCCATTCTTTTGCGTCAAACTCAAAGAGAATTAATGCAGTACCACAGATTGAGTATAATGGTGTTCAATATACAGATCAAAGAGCTAAGGGAGAAGCCTTCTTTCAACACTACATCAAATTAATGGGAGCCGAATCAAACCCAGTACCAGAAATTTGTTGGACAAATTTGTATCCAAGTAAGCATAATCTACAACATTTGGTACAAGAGATATCAACTCAGGAAATTAAGGATGTCATACATCAATGGCCATCGAATAAAAGCCCGGGTCCGGATGGATTCACGGGAGAATTTTTCAAAAGATTTTGTGATGTTATAATAAAAGATATTCATCAAGTTTTCAAAAGAGTAATTCATGAAGGAATATCTCTCAGGCCTCTCAACACATCTTATATAGTTCTTATACCGAAAAAAGAGCATGCGGTTAGACCAGAGGCTTTTCGGCCAATTAGCTTGATACATGCTGTTCAAAAAATTTTCTCGAAGATACTTGCAAATAGAGTTCAACAGCATATACACAACATCGTGGATATATCACAAACAGGTTTTGTGAAGGGTCGCCAAATAACAGAGGGGTTTATATATGCACAACAAGTTCTTCATAATTGCAAAGATCAGAATATACCGCTTGCAATTTTCAAGGCAGATATCCAAAAGGCGTTTGACACAATAAGCTGGAATTTTTTAGCACAAGTCATGCACAATCTCGGCTTTCCTTTAAGATGGCTTACAATAATTAAGGAAGCGGTACTTCAGGGCACGTCACAAGTTATTATTAATGGCTTATTAGGAAAGAAGATTAATCTCAAGAGAGGGGTGAGACAAGGTGATCCATTGTCGCCATTTTTGTTTATTATTTCTATGGATTTTATCTCGAGGTGGTTTAAAAAATTGGTAAATAATGGGGCGATAAGGTTGCCATATCATGGAATGAAGCCGTGTCTATTATATGCTGACGATGCATTGTTTTTTGTCAAACCGGAGATTCAACAACTACAGATACTTGCAATTGCTTTTGCGGCCTTCAAAAATATCTCGGGTCTTCAAGTAAACTTACAAAAATCTGAACTGTTGCTCACACAAAACTCAGAAACACAGGGACCAGTTTTGGCACAAACGATTGGATGTAGACTGGGTAGCTTCCCATTCACATATCTGGGTCTTCCTCTATCCTACAAATCATTAAATAAACAAGCATTTCTTCCCTTAATAAACAGATTTCAGAGAAGATTAGCGGGATGGTCAGCAAAGCAATTGTCAATTGCCGGAAGATTGGTGCTTCTTAATAATGTGCTCTCCTCTCTGCCAATATATTACATGACGGTTTTTGTATTACCAAAATGGGTTTTAAAAGAAATTGATAAGATAAGGAGGCGTTTCTTGTGGCATGGTGCAAGTCCAACAACAAAAAAATTGAACTTAGCGAATTGGGAAATGGTATGCAAACCAAAGAAGATGGGCGGTTTAGGTGTGATGGATCTGGCCATGTTTAATGAGGCATTGCTAATGAAATGGTTATGGCAATGGATTGAACCGAAACAGAGATTGTGGAAGACAATATTCAAGATCACAAATGGTTTGCAAAGGCCTTATCCGAACTCATACTTCTTCAATAAAACTCTGAAGGGTATATATTCCAAGTTTATCATATCAATGATAAGATTGCCAGGAGATGGTTCTACCATACGATTCTGGATGGAGAACTGGGGTTTAGGATTACTATGCCAAGATTATCCAAACTTATATACATATGCATTGGATAACGAAACAACACTGCAAGAAGTTTTCAATTCGGGTTCTTTTCAAAATTGCTTCATACATAACCTTTCAGAGGAAGCAACAAGTGAAATGATAAACTTAGAGAATGCAATCACTACATCAATGGTGCAGTTATCACAAACAGAAGATGGAATTAAATGGAGATGGACAGAAGGAGGAATTTTTACAGTGAAATCAGCATATCAAGCGATAATGAACAGACCGAGTAGAAAGGAAACGGTCCATAGAATATGGAAATTGAAGGCGCCTCCAAGGTTCAAGGTTTTTGCATGGTTATTGTGCTTCAATAAAATACTGACGGTCGATAATTTAAATAGACGGGGATGGTGTCTCACTAACAGATGTATCATGTGCAAGGTACAATCTGAATCGGTTTCACATTTATTCAGTGAATGTGTGCAAGCAAAGCTATTATACAGGATAATAGAATTAAGGATGAAGGTTAAAATACCTGGAGGAATAACATATGGAAATGAAAACACTGTAGTGAGTCTCAAGGAATCAAAGTTCAGCAAGAAAGAAAGATCCATCCTGTTAATCACACAATTTGTAATATGGAGGGAACGCTGTAGCAGAACTTTTAGAGAAGAATACTGCAATTTACTGCAACTATCCCAACAAGTGGAAGCACAATGGAGATATAGTTTATTAACAGGAGCTCACCAAGAATAAATTAGCTTATTTGACTTAATACTTAAATTTTGGTTTTTTAAATTTATTTTCTATTTCATTATGTTTTCTTTAGTTTCTTTTCATTTGCATTATGCTCAAATGTTTGAGCAGAATTTATTGCTTTTCTTATTTAGTTACATATCTTTTGTAACTCAAAAATGATTAATGAAACAAGGGCTAGACCCTTTTTTCTTTGTCAAAAAAAAAAATAAAAGAGCAGCCTCTGCTAAGTTAAAGAAAAAAAAGTTATTCTTGTACCGATTATCTGCATCTCAGAAGTATTTATACTTGCCACAAAAGTTATTTATATGTGAATCCTAAAACTAATTTATACCCTACAAATATAATATGTTTACCCCATATTTTTACTGATATATGAAAATTTAAGTTAACTTTACTGAATAAGTAAAACTATAGGTTTGGAAGTATATAAAAACTTTCTACATTATTTTGGGTTTTGTATCTACAAATTCTGACCTTCCGCAAGATATTGAAAAATGTTTCATATATATCCATGCATAGCTACAAGAAAAACAATTATTCTCTAGAGCCAAAACAGGAACTCAATGTTATTATACATTTTTTTCAATTAAGGTGCACATGCATGGTTGAAACATTCCTCCTACATATCACCTCACTAATCATTCTATATATTATTAAACTAATCAAGGAAGGAGAAAAACTGAAGTAATATTGTGGTATCCCAGTCAATCACAACTTGAGCAATTCCCTTTGCCACTATATAAGCACCATTAGTACCCTGCCTCTTTCATCCAGTACAAACAACAGATCCTTCTTAACATGGAATCAAGAGCTTATCCCCTGCTTTTGGTTCTTTTTGCACACTTTTTTCTTATTTTGGGGACATCAAGTGCACAATTGAGCACTGATTACTACAGCAAGACATGCCCAAATGCCGAAGAAATTGTCCAGAAAGAGATGATCCAAAATTTTTCTGTGGCACCAAGTCTTGCTGGTCCACTTCTCAGGCTGCAAGTTTGTGAAGGGAAAAGTCCCCCCATATTCTTGTTGAATGTTTATTCATTTTTAATGTAATTAATTTTTATTGAAAACTTGGTAGTAGCTACCAAGGTTCGTGAGGGGGAATCGAACTCTCGACCTTTGGGTATAACAACTCTAGGACATTTTCCTAGCCAATTGTGCTACCTCCCCTTTCAATGTAATTAATTTTTAACAATAAGTTGGTTCTTTTCATAATGCTCTCTTGTTATTCTTTGTTGAGAAGAAAAGATGCTAAAATAAAGAAAAATGAAATCAATGTTGCTCTGTCAACTCCAATCTTAGGTGAAGTAGGTGTAAATATAAAACCAACCCAGACCGAGAAATTTGGATCTGTATATTAATTTTCAATGATTTCAGCAATTCGATGATCATGAGGAAATCTATATTCCATCAGTTCGATGTAGAGAAACTTGAAAAACATCTATGTGATATATTTTATTATTTTCCCGATAAAAGTTGAATTTGCATCGTAAAAATTCAAAGTTGTGTTCTCTCATAGGATTTATTTTCTGTGTTCTATAGTTCTAATGTTTCGGTCGATCTGACGAAATTTTCTTATCTCAAGTCAATCAAACTTTTACTGTTATTGCTGACATCACCAGATTTGTTAATGACATCAGCCATGGTATATTAATGTCTAACTTACAATTTTAGTTGACAGTCATTGTGTTTATTTTTTTTTTTTAACAGTATATATAAATCTAAAGTTTTAGTAAATAGGCCGGAAGTTTACCAGTAAAAAAAATATTAATAACAACCATGATAGCAACAAATAATATTAGCATATGAACTTCCTTTCCGAATTGAGCTTTCATGTCTGGTTGGTGGAACCTTCAATTGACAAGATAAATGATTATTTTCCTTATATAAAGACCTTTGGTTTGGTCATCAACCTAATAATGACAGGCATATTGCAGTGTTTTTCTTATTTATGGTGATAAATTGTATCATTATCTAAGTAATCTCATTCTATGCTTTTCTCTAACTTTCATTTTCCCAAAATGCATGTTAATTGGTTAAAAGTTTTCAGAACAATATTCATCAAAAAGAAATTAATACATATAACATTTTAAAAAAGCAATCCAATATTCCAAAAAAAGTAAAGATTCCCGGATGGCTATACAGAAAATCCGTTTATTAACTTGTCTACCTGTGAATATGTGATTACATACTGTTCTGGCAGTAGACAAATTTACATGAACAATTGCAATCCCAATTAAACCATATTGCTTTTTGTATAACTCTCGTAATAAGCTCCACACACAGATCTGATCATCCCACTGGTTCTGTAAGAACATTGACCCTTCCCATGTTGACCATGGACTCTGCGAAATCATTCATGAATTGCTGCGATGACATGGCACTAGCTTGTTCAGCCACGTAAGCCCTCGTTGCCTTATTGTGAAGCAGTGCTTCGTCACTATTGAACAGCCCTTCTTTATTCAGCACTGATTTGTAGTAGTTCAAGCCAAATGTGAGAGGGTTGTCGGGGTCCATAGGAACTGTAGTGCTGCTGTCAGTAGGTGAGCATTGCTGCTTCAGTTTTTTTGCATATCTAGGGTTCAGTGATGGGTCTGTGTTGTCTGTACCAGTATAGTTGTACAGGCGGTAAGAGAAGGATGAACAATGGGAAACCCCTATCGAGTGCGCCCCTGTAACCATAAAAAGAATATTGTAGAATACTTAATTTTATTTTCAAAGAAATATTATATTAGAAAATTGATTGAAGGTTTGTTACTTTGGTTACAAAAAGAATTGAACGCTTAATATTCTAGAGGGGACCGGGTTACAGTTTCGTTAAAAATGATTTGTGTAATAAAGCCGCTAATAGATCAAATTTAATTACCTGATAACACAGCGACATCCTTCTTGGTTAAATTTTTCTTGGCAGACACACCGATAATATTAGAAATGTTTCCATTTACAGGTGGCAGGTTGGTGTAAGTTTCATTGGCAATTGAAATGCTCCCGTCTCGCCTTCCTGTATCTACATCATATCGTGGTCCCTGGCTCTGAAATTTAATAGAAGTTGATTTTCATTAGTGTACATATATTCGTTGTTGATGAAATTTCAAATTTTTATTCCCATTTTTTTGGAAAAAAGTGGCAGGAAAATTACAATGTCATTAATTCAAAAAATGTTATATATAGTCATATACCAAATAATTACAAGCAAATAGAAAGAAATAACAAGGACAGAACAACTAGTGGTCACTGTCCTGATACTGGTCGCCTTATAATTTAGAGTGATTTACATGTGCAAAAAGAATGTTTTTTAAGGAGTCAAGTGCAACTTAACTGCCATCAACTGCAAAGACAAAAGATTGATTTCTACTGGTACAAAACAGAGCAACAATATTTCTAAGCATGCATGCATTAATTGAAGTTAAAGGCCTTGTAAGAGATTGTATTCATCCAAATTAACAAAAATATGGTAAATGTGCTGCAAATTTCAGTCTCTATCGGATCCTAATGGAATCATTATCATAACTAGTAGAATGATTTATTATATCAGTTGTGCCAGGAACACTGCCTCACGGGCAGCCAACGCTATGATATCTGCACACGACACAACTTTGGGGCATGCATTTTCCAAAATACCCTGAGCCTCTCAATGGTACCAAATCCACGCAAACTGAGGCTCGGAGTTGCATCCTTTTCTTCTATCCCACTCCCTGAGTCTAACAGTATCGAGGCATCACATCCCTATCATTAAATTAACTCACAGTGAAAAAAAAAATTACAACAAAAAAATTATGTTTTACACTTTTACTTAAATAATTCCATTTAGATTTTCGGTCTGTGATGATCATACTATAAAGAAACATTTCTGAATTTCTGATGATAATACTGTAAAGATATATGTAAACAGCAGTGGGGCTACGGTGATGAGCTAAGATTAGGACAGGCAATCCAAACTGTTATTTTTTACTACGTATCAAAATATGCTTCAAATTAAATGTTACATTTTTTTGAAACTTTTTTAACATTTTTAATGTGAATCATGATTATTAAGCATTCCAGACCATTGATTTGCAACAGTTTGCACCCATCAAAAGAAATAGTAAAGAAATTCATAATATGTGAATTTTTGAATCAATTTGACTGCATGCTCAGATTGAGATTTGGAGAGGGATCACAAGTGAACCAGTGAACAGACACAAACTAGAGGGAGTTCACAATAAACAGTTATATACGGCACGATTTCTTACACGGACGAAGCAGTCATGAAAGTGGAGCCTGATCAGAGATGGCATAAGGGTTGCATCTTCAGCCTGGATCTGTTTCATCTCTTGAGCCACTAAATCTTCAGCATTCGGACACGCTGTTTCATAGAAGTTAACCTTTAGTCCTTGGCGTGAACGGTCTTTTTCTAGTGTTGTATCATCCAGTATACGAGACCGACCTCTATCTGCAGGTATTTCTGAAGCCATAACTGTGCCTAAAAGGGCTGTGGAATAGAGAAACAAGATGGTGAACAGAGGAATCGAAGCCATGATGGATTAATATTGAAAAATTAGTTCTGAGGATTTTTGGATTTAATCATAGTTGCACTGTGCATGTGCTATGTATATAGGACGCAGAAACTTTTTTGGCTCAAGACTGCTTCAAATGATACATATAAGATATCCTTGGAAAGCCTCTTGGTAAACTCAAGTCTAAAACTCATCGAATCGGCTTTAAACGACGAATCTGAACCGTTGAAACCTACCTACTTTACAAGTGATGGGTCTGCATGTTAAAAAAATTAATTTTGCATAGAGTCAAGCGGTCAAAAAAACGTTCAAAAAATAAATGCATTAAAATTAATTTATTAACCTTCTAATTTTGACCGCTTGACTTTATACTAAATTAATTCGATTGTTTAAATGTTCACATGTAGACGCTTCACTCGTAAAATAGGCGGATTTCAATGGTTCGGATTTGTCATTTGAAGCCGATTTGATGGGTTTTAGATTGAGAACACCCTAGTTCTACTCATATAATAAAATAATAATTGAAGGTATTTATTTTGTAGGGCATATTTTCAAGTGATATTGCATTTTTTTAGAGAATTTCTTATTGCTCTGTTCTCTTGACAACAATGTATTTCTTACATATTGTGCAAGGATTGTAAAGAATAAAAATTGGGTGCCATATGCTGATCAGTATTAACCGTCTCTTTATGTATCTGTAACACTAATTAAGCTGAAAATTTGCATAAACAGAATTAGGTATGGACCGTATGGTTAATATGATATTTGCATTTTTTTTAAGGTAGAATATGTAAAGTTACATATTTGCAATTTATATATCATATTAACTTTGAAGCAAAAATTTCTCTCATTGAACATCCTAATAAAAGATAACAAATTAGGTAAATCAGAAAGTTTTATTTGTTTAAAAATGATACGTATGGGATTTGACAATTTTGGAGGGATAATATGTAATTTTGGGTATTTAGATGGTTAGTTAATTATGTGCGTTTATTTTTAAGAAATTAATATGACTATGATACTTTTCTTTATGAAGAGAGAAGCATATATACAAGTTCTTACGTTTTAACAGAGTGATAAATAAGTATGAAATTTGTATGTTTGGAATTGGACAATTATGTCATTTTGAAATTTTCCAAGGATACATATAGGATATTTTGCCCTTTGCATAATAACCTTCGAAACAATTAATATTTGTCCTGTCAAAAAAAAAATGAT
This sequence comes from Carex rostrata, assembly GCF_964058835.1. Classification (NCBI taxonomy): domain Eukaryota; kingdom Viridiplantae; phylum Streptophyta; class Magnoliopsida; order Poales; family Cyperaceae; genus Carex; species Carex rostrata. The sequence goes on from NC_135943.1 coordinate 3,024,913, forward strand.
TTCTTGAGCCGTGTCAAATTCAAGTTGCGAGCGATAGTTAAAGAATTTATATAAATCAACAACAACAAAAAAAAAATACTGTTATCAACATCATGAAATATATTATGCATTTTTCATAATATCGAATTGAATGTGCTAATTAATTTTAACAGGCGTAGGTGTTTTCCTGTTAGTAGAACGCATATTTATAAAGAAAATATATGGTCAACTCTAAGATCAAAGGTCATGTTTGGTTGTGGAGTAAAGTTAAACCGGATTAAATTTCTTATTCCAAGCTAAATCGGAGTAAGTTAATCATGTTTGGTGGAGTAAGTTAAACCACCTCTCTAGATGGTGTAAGTTATTCCGATTTAGCTCAAATCTTATTCCATCTTAAACCACCTATGTTACTCCTCGTTTGACTCCTTAAGCGTGGAGTAAGGGGTTTACTCCACCTCTTACTCCATAACCAAACATGGCCAATGTCATTACTCAGAAATATAAAACATGATATGATTTCTCTGTAGAGTTGACAATACATTACAAAATCATTGGGAATTAGAAAGAATTTTCCAATATATGCTACTTTCAACGTCAAAACTTTTGAGAAAAGTTGTAGTATTGATTTATTATTTGGTTAGTACAGGAAAAAAAGCCAATATGTCAGCTGCCAATGGACTAAATTGTCTGATGTAATTCATTTTGCTAAACAGCTGCCTTATTCTCAAAAAATTGCCTTGTTGCTTGTTTGCAGTGCAATCTGCTGAACACTTTGGAAGCATAGAAATGAACTGTGCTTTGAATCTAGTAATTAAGAATAAAACACACTGAGAGATACTATTTCTAATTATCTCCCTTGTTCACTATTGGACAGGTCAGGTGAAGCACAAGGCGAGATTGTATTTAGCTGGTTATTTTGTGCAGGGTTAATCTAATTTCCTTTTGAGTACGATCTTATGAACTGTGTAAGTTAACTTTTTTCCATGAATATGGGCTTTTAGTCTTTTTATAAAAAAAAAATGAAGTATATTATGTAATTAATTGCGTCTTGCATTTGCATACTTCAAAATTATAATACCTACTACCAAGTTTTAAGGTAGGTGACGAATTATAATACCTAGATACTACCAAGTCTTGGTTATACTATAATGCATTCATATAATATATATTGAAAACCACTATTATACGTCTATTGAAAATAAATAAATAATAAAACAGTAAACTTGTCATCTTTGGTTTGATTTTTTAAATAATTAATTAATTTGTTTATATTTGTTTCCATTAATTTACTTTTACTTCGCCGGTCTACTATATTTATTTCCATTTAATGCCAATACCGCCCCTCTGTTTATTTATGTTTATTTTCATATATTAAATTATTCATAACTGATCTTTTGAATTCAAATGAAGGACTGAATCAATTGCAAAAAAAAATGAAACGCCGCTAATCACGCAACCGCTGCCATAATAACTTCACCTTTTTTTATCCATGATTTCTATCTCATGATTCTCTTCGGATAAGAAAAACAAAACCAAACAAAAAGAAAAATGTCAGAGGAAAGAAGAAACGAAAATAGTAAAGAAAATAAAAGAGAATTTTGTAATCCGCCCAAATGGAATTTTGATTCTACTTTGCGATTAATTTTGTACAACTAGTTTCCGAAATATCTTGCTATCAGGTAACTGAATTTCTCTATAATCTGTGTTTTCGTTTTGTATAGTTGATGTGGATATTGGTATTGCATATTAGATCGATTATGATGACGTATTTAATGGAATAGTGGGTCAGAGGTTGGAATTTTATTTGTCTGATACACGTGGACTGCTAGTTGTGGTCGGGATTGATATGCAGAGAATGCTAGTCGCAGTTGGGTTCGATGGTTGAAAATGATATGACTTGTTTTACGAATAACCTAGACCGACGTTCTATCGTTGGTTAAATATACATCCATAATTTATATATATTTGTGTGGATTAATCCGAACTGTTTGAATGGTTGTTAAATTAAGTCAATTATAGAGAAGCGCGTCATTAAATAACCCGTTAGTAAGCTTTGTAGTTGATTCCATTTTGTTATTTCGTTTTTTTTATGTTGTGATGTAGATTGGCGAGCAAAGGAAAAATGCGATGATGATGTTATAATTACACTCTAGATAGTTAAAATCTGAAATATGACAATGCATAACTGAAAAAGAATATTTTTCTTGGACAAATTTTTAATTAGATTGATAATTGGTGCTAATCTGTTGAAGAATAATTTGCAACACCAACAGAAATCAGTACAATTTTCGACCCTGTTATGATCAGAATGTACTACTATTCGGGGGCCACGTGGAGGGTGGAGAGAAAAAAGAAAGAGGAGGGGGTGGGTCCCAGCATTAAAGAGAAGGAGAGAGAAAATATGAGAACAAACAAATGAGGTCAGAGGCTCAGAGCACCGTTTTTTTATCCTACAAAATTATACTAAACAGTGATTCGTTGGCAATAATCTATGAGAAATTCAGACCCAAAAATTGTGCTGCCGAACGCCCCAATGAGATAACATTCTCATCTGAGTCAAACCCATCAAATTCCCAGTTAAAAAAGGGCATCCGAACATGATCTAAAAGAAACCAGCAATTGAACCGGTTGATCCGTCGATCCGAATAGTAAACCGTTTATTGGAAGATTTACAAAATTAATGTCAGGTTCGGTTCTAATAATATTGAGTCTATCATTTGTTAGAAGGTTATGGCCAAGTTTCATCTCTAAGGCATTTATTTTGAAGAAGTCTATGGTGAATGTTTCATTTGCACTGTTGCTTGCTGAACTACACGTGCATGCCGGAAATTTAAATTGTCTCTTCTTCCCATCTCGTCAACAAAATATAGAGATTGTCATTATTTTATTTTGGTAGTTATATTATTTTTAGAGTAAAAATATATTGTATTGTTTATTTATCTTCCATTAAACTATTTATAATTTGTAATGGTTATGATTTACAAACTTTTGGAGGAAGGTCAATTAAATTTTAAATTTACTGATCATATCTGATACATGCAATATCTAAATACATGTAATATCTAAATAATAGAAAATACATTTGCAATTTTTGTTTTTTTGGTTAAATAATATTTTCAAAGCGAAAGGTTAATTCCAATTAATGCCACAACTTTTTGGTTGCAAAGGAATGCTCTCTTCTATATTTATGTTTCAAATTTGAGAATTAAAATGTCGAGTCCAAATAAAATTTTATTGTTTGTCGAGCTCATATTTTCTTTTTTACTATATCAAGAGGTAGAGGTAAAAAAAAAAATCTAGTAACCGTTATATCTCCATTCCATTATTAAGCATGTTGGGTGTCCGATCCGCCAACGGCTACGATTGAAAAATAAAACTTCGGATTTAATCTCAGCCCTCCAATTACATAATTTGTCTTCTTTTGATTAAATGCATATGTTTTATGTATAAAAGTTTAAATTTAGTTAAAAATATACTCACCGCGTATATGTGCTACTACACGATATGGTACAATTAATATTGAACAAACTTTGAAATTTAGCGATATATTTCTTTGTTTTCTTATTTCTTTGTTTTTATATTTCTTCTCTTTAATTGAGCATACTCCATCTTCCATTTTCTTATTTCTTTGTTTCCTTACTTCTTCTTCATTTCTATACGGATCACAATGGAAATCAAGCTATTTATTTCTTTTGCTTATTTATCTTTCTTTGATTCTATACATATTGTTGTAGGCAATTTAGAATATTATTTTCAATATATAATATATCAATGTGTGTGTGTGTGTGTATATTCTAAACTGGAAACAAAGAAGATGAAGAATATAAATTGGAAACAAAGAATAATATAAATTAATTGCAACTTAAAAATATATATTTCTCTTATAATGTGTGTGTGTGTGTGTGTGTGTATATCTATATATACACTAATACACACGATAACACTTTTTATTTATATTTTTTGATATTATATTATATGTCAATATTGAATTGTTGTACGATATTTGATATTAGATTTGAATTGAGCTATTATTTGATATCATTGGTACTTAAAAATAAAGAATCATCACATAATCAAATTATTATTAGATATTATGATTCAAGTTAATTAAAAATACAGATTTATATGTGTAACCCCACGAAAATTAAAATACTAAATTAAGGTACGATGTTAATAGTTATATATATTTTTTTATTTTTTTTATTTTTTTTATTTTTTTTCTTTCTTTATCTTTTCTTTCTAGACTGTTATACGATTACTCAAAACCAGAGACCCAAATTTGGCATATTATTATCTTTGAATAGTCACAATTCATGTAAAGTTAGTTGCTCAAAAATAAAAGAAAATGATATATATGTATATAGCAGTATTTAAATAGTATATGATTATAACCCGAAAATACAAGACTCAAAGTTTAGTATAATTAATTAGTCGACAGCCACAATACATAGATTATATATATCTGATTAATTACTCGAAATAAGAGTCGCAACTGCTCAAAATAGTTGGCACTTAACCCCTGATTCAGGTTAGAAGCCGCGCTATATATATGTGATAATAACCGCCTGTTCGCATCTGTCTGTCTTTTTCTCTGTATCTTCACAGACTATATTTTTTTGTTTCAATTGATTATTCGTTCCTCTGCCATCTTCACAGAGGTAATCAAATACTATATTCATTTGTTTTTACTCCTTATATTCAATTGTCCAGTCAACGTTTTCAACTGGTATTAATTTAATGTTTCTTAGATTTGGATTTCGCCATTTTGTTCTGTTGGAATTTGATTACTACCTATATATCTATATACTTATCTCCACTCAGATAGATTTTGTTTCTTTTGATTTTTTTTTCTGTTTTCATTCGTTTCGAATTTGATTGTTTATTATTTTATTAAATTTGTTTATACGATCAGAGTTATATAGTCAGATTCATCTAGTTATTTTGAAATTTCAATTTTTATTAAAAATTCTATTCTTTTGGGAATTTGATTATTTTTATTTAATTCATTTATATAAGTCAAATTAGATGGTAATAAATATATTTGGTGTATGTCTGGATATATATATATATATATATATATATAAGTATTAATTTAGAAACTGTGTTACATGGTCTAGGTCTGAATTCTGAAGTAAAGAGTGACGAAGAAGCGGTAACGAACTATACCACAATAGCAAGTATTGGTTTCCTGGACATTGTCAAATTGTACTTACCATTTTGTATGCATGTTATTTATTTATTTATTTGGAATTGTGCATGTTGAATCGAACGATCCCTTTGGCTTATTTAGAATTACAATAAGACTATTTCATATCAATCATGAGACTTGTAAGTAGGATGTGTTAAGCATGACATCGTGTAGTATTAAACGGACGAAAGTAAAAAGTAACAGATATGTTAAAGGAAAGGGGCCAACATGCGGTGAACGCATGTTGGAATGTATACATGGGTATGGGTTCGACTAGACTCCTTGTCAACATGCGGTGAACGCATGTAGGTTTTAAATATTGCATAGCATGTGAGGATATAATATTTATATTCTATTTGTATTAATAAGTGAATTTGACAAGCTCCGGAATTGGAACTAAATTCCGTACTGAGAGACTGTTCGATCTCTCACCCGTTCCATTTTTATGTGGGTTCTAGAAAATGCTGAAGCCTACGAGGAGCATGAATAGGAGGGAAGCAGACCAAGAAGTCAACGAGCAGACGGCTCAAGTATCTTTTAGTATCTTTAGTTAAATTTTTTTATTTTCTCTTTAGAAGTGGATACATTGACTAACATGGAAATTATCAGTTTGCTGCCATGTTTGTCTTGATCTTATGTTGAATTTATGTCTTGTCCTTGAATTAATTGTGGTGTTAGAATACTTTGTTTGATTTTAAGATGTTGCATGAATAATTATTATTGATAATGTATGTGATGTGCACACGCCTTACGTATAAATACGTGGCGGGTTGTCTCGGAGTGTGACAACTAAGTTGGTATCAGAGCCAGCACATACAATATCAATAAAATAACCACTAAGAGAGGACATACTAAGGTCTGATCTTTATATATATATATATATATATAATAAACTAACCAATAGTAATACGCTGCATTTTGTAGAACATGCTTCCGAATTCACAGGCAGGCAAACAGAAGTGGCACCCGGGTTTCTACTTGAAAGTACCAAAGAGACTAGACGGAACATGTGATCTAGCCAGAATATCAGTCCATACACACATCTCGACAAGTAGTTTACGCTCATACCTGAAACCTGATGTGGCAACAGGAGCTGGATTCAAGATCTTCAAAACAGGGAGGGTTCACACATTCCGAACTAGAAACCAAGTAATTAGAGAAGAGGAATTCTACTGCCCTAATCTATACATCAACACACATAACGGGTTATGGTCGGTAGACCCAATCGTAGGTTATGCAAGGAACTATGAGTTAATCTTAGAACTGGATTGGCTGAAGGATAATAATGTTATTATCGACACCCTGCACCATCGACTCATGTTTAGAATACCCGGATGAGAGTTTCGAGAAGCAGCATTTAAAAAGGAAGCTAACAGCATGATGGTACTCACGTTATATATAATTTATTGTTATTATTAATATGTATATATATTTTCGAAGAGACATTGTTAAAATATGTTATGATGACGTGATTTTAAAATAACACGGTTGGATTTTTTTAACTAAGCTACATTAATTGTCACCAGTAAACTATAGTCTTTTTAAATGCTGCTTCTCGAAACTCTTGTCCGGGTATTCTAAACGTGAGTCAATGGTGCAGGGTGTCGATAATAACATTATAATCCTTCAGCCAATCCAGTCCTAAGATTAACTCATAGTTCCCTGCATAACCTACGATTCTACCGACCATAACACGTTATGTGTGTTGATGTAGAGATTAGGGCAGTAGAATTCCTCTTCTCTAATTACTTGGTTTCTAGTTCGGAATGTGTGAACCCTCTCTGTTTTGAAGATCTTGAATCCAGCTCCTGTTGCCACATCAGATTTCAGGTATGAGCGTAAACTACTTGTCGAGATGTGTGTATGGACTGATATTCCGGCTAGATCACATGTTTCGTCTAGTCTCTTCGGTACTTTCGAGTAGAAACCCGGGTGCCACTTCTGTTTGCCTGCCTGTGAATTCGAAAGCATGTTCTACAAAATGCAGCGTATTACTACTGGTTAGTTTATTATATTTATTATATATATATAAAGACCAAACCTTAGTATGTTCTTTCTTATTGTTTATTTTATTGATATTGTATGTGCTGGCTCTGATACCAACTTAGTTGTCACACTCCGAGACAACCTGCCACGTATTTATACATAAGGCGTGTGCACATCACATACATTATCAATAATAATTACTCATGCAACATCTTAAAATCAAACAAAGTCTTCTAACACCACAATTAATTCAAGTACATGACTAAACATGAGATCAAGACAAACATGGCAGCAAACTGATAATTTCCATGTTAGTCAATGTATCCACTTCTAAAGAGAAAATAAAAAAATTTAGCTAAAGATACTAAAAGATACTTGAGCCGTCTGCTCGTTGACTTCCTGGTCCGCTTCCCTCCTATTCATGCTCCTCGTAGGCTTCAGCATTTCCTGGAACCCACATAAAAGTGAAACGGGTGAGAGATCGAACAGTCTCTCAGTACGGAATTTAGTTCCAGTCTCGGAGTTTGTCAAATTCACTTATTAATACAAATAGAATATAAATATTATATCCTCGCATGCTATGCAATATTTAAAACCCACACACACGCACACACTTCTTTAATTATCTTTCATGTTTTCCGTTAATCCATTTATTTGCCAATCCAGTGAGAAATCCATCCAACACTGGAAGACCGTCAATCCGCTGGAAAATCCATCCAACAACGGAAGACTTCTCACTAGACGGGGAATCCACCCTACGCTAGATCTTGACCCGTGACGGGAAATGCAAACAACACCACGTTGACGAGGAGTCTAGTCGAACCCAAACCCAATGTATACAATCCAACATGTGTTCACCGCATGTTGGCCCCTTTTCTTTAACATATCTGTTACCTTTTACGTTCGTCCGTTTAACACTACACGATGTCATACTCAACACATCCTACTTACAAGTCTCATGATTGATATGAAATAGTCCTATTGTAATTCTAAATAATCCAAAGGGATCGTTCGATTCAACATGCACAATTCCAAACAAATAAATAAATAACATGCATACAAAATGGTAAGTACAATTTGACAATGTCCAAGAAACCCGTACTTGCTATTGTGGTGTAGTTCCTTGTCACTTCTTCATCACTCTTTACTTCAGAATTCAGATCTAGACCATGTAACACGGTTTCTAAATTAATACTTATATATATATTTCCAGATATACACCAAATATATTTATTACCATCTAATCTGACTTATATAAATGAATTAAATAAAAATAATCAAATTCCCGAAAGAATAGAATAATTCAATAAAAAATGAAATTTCAAAATAACTAGATGAATCTGACAATATAACTTTGACGATTATTAACCATCTGACTATATAACTCTGATCATATAAACGAATTTAATAAAATAATCGAATTCCAAATTGACTATCTGACTCAATATTGAATATTGGATTTATTATCAAACTACTTTTTTTTTATATATATATATATATATAGAGAGAGAGAGAGATGGGCTATGGTGCATTGCAATGCATAGGCCATGGTGTGCATTGGACCATAAATCACTGATTCAAAGTCCAAATGACCGATCCAAACCGTTCATCTTGTTCTCCATATTAATATGTGCTTGGAGACCAAATTTTATATTTTTTGGAATTTTTTTACTATTTATTAAGCCACTTTGAAAATCGCTGATCCAACGGTGGCTTCTGATTTTACTGTTCCAAACAGTCACCGTTGGATCAGCGATTTTCAAAGTGGCTTAATAAATAGTAAAAAAATTCTAAAAAATATAAAATTTGGTCTCCAAGCACATATTAATATGGAGAACAAGATGAACGGTTTGAATCGGTCATTTGGACTTTGAATCGGTGATTTATGGTCCAATGCACACCATGACCTATGCATTGCAATGCATCATAGCCCATCTCTATATATATATATATATATTATAAAACAATCAAATTCGAAACGAATGAAAACAGAAAAAAAAAATCAAAAGAGACAAAATCTATCTAAGTGGAGATAAGTATATAGATATAGAGGTAGTAATCAAATTCCAATCCAACAGAACAAAACGACGAAATCCAAATCTAAGAAACATTAAATTAATACCAGTTGAAAATGTTGACTGGACAATTGAATATAAAGAATAAAAACAAATGAATATAGTATTTGATCACCTCTGTGAAGATGGCAGAGGAACGAATAATTAATCAATTGAAATAAAAAATATAGAGTCTGTGAAGATGCAGAGAAAAAGACAGAGAGATGCGAACAGGCGGTTATTATCACATATATATAGCGTGGCTTCTTATAACTTGAATCAGGGATTAAGTGCTAACTATTCTGAGCAGTTGCGACTCTTATTTCGAGTAATTAATCAGATATATATATGTATATATCTATGTATTGTGGCTGTCGACTAATTATACTAAATTTTGAGTCTTGTATTTTCGGGTTATAATCATATACTATTTATAAACTATTTAAATACTACTATATACATATATACTATTTTATTTTATTTTTGAGCAATTAACTTTACATGAATTGTGACTATTCAAAGATAATAATATGCCAAATCTGGGTCTCTGGTTTTGAGTAATCGTAACTTTCTAGAAAGAAAAGAAAAAGAAAGAAAAAAATAAATAATATATATATATAACTATTAATATCTTACCTTAATTTAGTATTTTTTGTGGTGTTACACATATAAATTCTCTATTAACATGTATCTTAATTTTTGGATAATTATTATTTTCATTGTCATATTTTTTTATAAAAAAAATTCTTATAATATGTTCCCGTAGCAACGCACGTGCACAATACTAGTATATATAATTATTATCTTTTTTTTATGTCTTGATCTAATATATATACATGAGTTTCTAATGTGAACTATCTAGGTCAAAATAATTAAGATCACTGTTTGGAGTTTATATTTGAGTTTATATTTTAAAATATAAATATAAAAATAAAAGATTGTGGTATTTTTGTGATATGAATAACCTATGATATTCAAATTCTCATATTCTTGAAATATCAAATTTAATTATGTACCATAAAAGATAGATATGTACGGTACAATTATTCATCTAATTATTTATAATTCATTTTAAGAACAATGAAAAAACTATTGAATCATATATGAATATGTCAACAACATCACTGGAAAAATCCAGCTTGGCATGCAGTTGGAACTAACAATGTTCTACATAGCTATAAGTAATATATGCTAATTTATATTTCCATATACTTATTTGGTCAACAATGCATTTTTTTGGAGTAGAACATACATTCTGATCATAACAGGGTGGAAAATTGTTCTGATTTCGATCTGTTGGTGCTGCAAATAATTCTTCAACAGATTAGCACCAATTATCAATCTAATTAAAAATTTGCCCAAGAAAAATATTCTTTTTTCAGTTATGCATTACCATACTCCAGATTTTGACTATCTAGAGTGTGATTATAACATCATCGCAGCACTTTTTCTTGCCCGCCAATCTACGTCGCAACATAAAGAAAAACAAAATAACAAAATGGAGTCAGCTACAAAACTCAGTAACCGGTTATTTAATGACACGCTTCTCTATAATTGACTTAATTTAATTAACAACCATTCAAACAGGCCGAATTAATCAACACAAATATATATATAAATTACGCATGCATATTTAACCAACGATAGCACGTTGGTCTAGGTTATTCGTAAAACAAGACATATCATTTTCAACCATCAAACCCGACTGCAATTAGCATTCCTCGCATATCGGTCTCAACCATGACTAGCAGCCCCTGTGTATTGGACAAATCAAATTCCAATCTCAGACTCGCTATCCCGTTAAATATGCCATCATAATCCAATATGCAATATCAATATTCACATCAACCATACAAAACAAAAACACAGATTATAGAGAAGTCCAGTTACCTAATAGCGAGATATTTCAGAAACTAGTTATACAAAATTAATCGCGACATAGGATCAAAATTCCATTTAGGCGATTACAAAATTCTCTTTTATTTTCTTTACTATTTTCGTTTCTTTTTTTTCTCTGACATTTTTCTCTCTGTTTGGTTTTGTTTTTCTTATCCGAAGAGAATCATGAGATAGAACCGAAATTTTTATTAATAGGAAATATATTAATTAAATATCGAGATTAGAGAACGCTTTTGCGTTTTTTTCGAGATATAGGGAAAACATGATGGTTAATCACGTCCACTGGCCGTTATAGACTATCACGGCCAGATTTAGCACTAATCACCGCACTTCTTAAAAAAAAAAAAAAATCCTGGCCGTGATTATCAATCACGGCCAGACATGCATGCCATATTAAAATGGACAAACTCAGATCTCATTCTACACATCAGATCTCATTCTACACGGTTAGATATTGCACTGGATTTGAATTCTGGCCGTGATTATCAATCACGGCCAGAATTTTTTTTTTTAATTTTTTTTATTAAGAAGTGCGGTGATTAGTGCTAAACCTGGCCATAATAGTCTATAACGGCCAGTGGACGTGATTAACCATCACGTTTTCCCTATATCTCGAAAAAACGCAAAAGCATTCTTCATTTTGGATATTTATTTAATTAATTTTCTATTAATAAAAACTTCGGTGAGATAGAAATCATGGATAAAAAAGGATAAGTTATTATGGCAGCGGTTGCGTGATTAGCGGTGTTTCATTTTTTTTATGCAATTGATTCAGTCCTTTTAATAGAATTCAAAAGATCAGTTATGAATAATTTAATATATGAAAATAAACATAAATAAACAGAGGGGCGGTATTGACATCAAATGGAAATGAATAGTGGACCGGCGAAGTAAAAGGAAATTAATGGAAACAAATATAATCAAATTAATTATTTAAAAAATCAAACCATGAATATTATATGAAAATAATATTTACTGTTTTATTATTTATTTATTTTCAATAGACGTATAACAGTGATTTCAATATTATATGAAAATAATATTTTAGCATAAATAATCATAACTCGAAATTTTCGGGTTGTTACATGCATGCAAGTTTGGCCCATGAATGTATTATAGTATAACCAAGACTTGGTAGTATCTAGGTATTTTAATTCGTCACCTACCTTAAAACTTGGTAGTAGGTATTATAATTTTGAAGTATGCAAGAGCAGCAAAACGCAATTAATTACATATACTTTTTTTTTCCTGTGCTAACCAAATAATAAATCAATATTACAACTTTTCTTAAAAGTTTTGACGTTGAAAGTAGCATATATATATTGGAAAATTCTTTCTAATTCCCGATAATTTTGTAATGTATGGTCAACTCTACAGAGAAATCATCTCATGTTATATATCTCATTAATGATTTTGTTCTGACAGTTGATCGACCGTATGCTTTCTTTAAAAATTTGCGTATATTATGATAATGCATATATACTACTTCATAATAATGCATATGAGAAGGGATCAAGTTACAACAATTTTTTTTTTTTTTTGAAGGTTGACCTAGACCAACAATATATTGATAAAAAAGTTTATATACAATAAATATTCACAAAATTATTTACACAAAGAAAGATAGAAAAAAAAGCTAAATGGAAAAAGAAGAGCTCGCTCAATTTTTCAAATCGTAGATAAAACCGCCAGTTGTGTCACGTTTGCACCCACCTGGCTTATACCCTTACTCCTTCGCCCTTCTTTAAATATTACATAACCACTGCATGATAATAATGGATGTTTCATTAATTAAAAATATCCACTGGTTTACTCTTGTCCGAAAAGAGTCGTATATTCCTTTCTTTCCATATTGCATGCCCATGCTCCTGCCGCCCAGACTACTCGTTGTTGTCTCCTCATTCAACCATAAAAGATGTTATAAGCCTAGCCACATGTTGCGAACCTCCCGGGCATCCCCCATCCTGATATTAAATTGTGCACATAGCCCTCTCCAGAACCTTAAAGCAAAGCTACAGTTTCATAGAAGATGGTCTCTCTTGTTTCCATTTCTTCACTATGACATTGTTTGCATCCAAACAGCACTGTGCATCCTCTTACCATCAGGATTTCTTGTGTTAGGATTCTACAGCTTTGCTTTAAGGTTACCACAATTATTTTCTACATTTTCAAAGTCCAAATCGTCGATCCAAACCGTTAGATGTGATCTCCACAATAAAATGTGCTTGGAGATCAAATTTACATTTTTTGAAATTTTTTTGCTATTTATTAAGATGGGTACAAAAACTAGTCAAATTCAGACCATTTAATTTTGTACCCATCTTAATAAATAGTAAAAAAATTCGAAAAAATGTAAAATTTGGTCTCCAACCACATTTTATTGTGGAGATCACATCTAACGGTTTGGATCGACAATTTGGACTTTGAAAATATAAAAAATAGTTATGGTAACTTGTTGTAACTCAAAAAATTGTTGTAACTTGATTCTTCCTCAATGCATATATATACTATACATCATATTTTTGTTGTTGTTGTTGATTTATATAAATTCTCAACTATCGCTCGTATCCTGAATTTGACACGGCTCTTTGACAGGACAAATATTAACTGATTCCGAAAGGTTATTATGCAAAGGGCAAAATATCTTATATCCTTGGAAAATTTCAAAATGACATAATTTTCCAATTCCAAACATACAAATTTCATACTTAATTTATCACTGTTTTAAAACGTATATAAGAACTTGTATATATATATACACTTCTCTCTTCATAACGAAAAGTATCATAGTCATATTAATTTCCAAAACTGAAACTCACATAATTAACTAACCATCGAAATACTTTATTCATAGGTGCTGAAGTGCCAAAGTAGTCCACTTAATTTGGTTGAACTGGTTCTTGTAATTAATGGTTTTATTTTCAATTGAACCGGCCTTTGCCTCTTTTTAGAAAAAATAAAAAATAAAAAAAAACTGACCATTTAAATACCCAAAATTACATATTATCCCTCCGAAATTGTCAAATCACAAATGTATCGTTTTTAAACAAAGAAAACATTATTTTTACCTAATCTGTTATCTTTTATGAGGGGAAACTATGTAACTTTGATATATACTTTAGAATGCAATATCACTTGAAAATATGCTCTACAAAATAAATACATTCAATTATTATTTTATGATAACATCATTTGAAACCGTCTTGACCAAAAAAATTTCTGCGCTCTATACATATATAGCACATGCACAGTGTAACTCTGCTTAAATCCAAAAATCCTCAGAACTAATTTTTCAATATTAACCCATCATGCCTTCGGTTCCTCTGTTCACTGTCTTGTTTCTCTATTCCACAGCCCTTATAGGCACACTTATGGCTTCAGAAATACCTGCAGAGAGAGGTCGATCTCGTATACTGGATGATACACCACTAGAAAAAGACGGTTCACACCAAGGACTAAAGGTTAACTTCTATGAAACAGCGTGTCCGAATGCTGAAGATTTAGTGGCTCAAGAGATGAAACAGATCCAGGCTGAAGATGCAACCCTTATGCCATCTCTGATCAGGCTCCACTTTCATGACTGCTTCGTCCGAGTAGAAATCGTGCTGTATATAACTGTTTATTGTAAATTTCCTTTCAGTTTTTTGTGGTGGTAATATAGGTTAATGTGAAGATGTGATAAACACTGATTCACTTGTGATCCCTCTCCAAAATCCAAATCTCATTTCTTGAGATCGAACGATGATCAGAGCAGTCAAATGTATTCAAAAATATGCCTCACCGAGTTTCACATATTCTGAATTACAAACCTTTTCCAATCAATGGTTCATTTTAAAAAATTGTAATAAAAGTTTCGAAAAGCATATATTGACATTTAAATAAAAACAGTTTGGATTGCCTGTCCTAATCTTGACTCAGCACCAACCTCTATCTATATATATCTTTACAGTATTTTCATCAGGAATTCAGGACTGTTTCCTAAATTATAATCTATAACACCTTGTATTATGATCATCACAGACAGAAAATCTAAATGGAACGTCTGCAAGTAAAACATAATTAATTTAAATTTTCACTGTGAATTACTTTAATGATAGGGATGTGATGCCTCAATACTGTTAGACTCAGGGAGTGGGATAGAAGAAAAGCATGCAACTCCAAGCCTCATTTTGCGTGGATTTGGTACCATTGAGAGGCTCAAGGGTGTTTTGGAAAATGCATGCCCCAAAGTTGTGTCGTGTGCAGATATCATAGCGTTGGCTGCCCGTGAGGCAGTGTTCCTGGTACAACTGATATAATGAATATCATTCTACTAGTTATGATAATGATTTCATTAGGATCCGATAGAGACTGAAATTTGCAGCACATTTACCATATTTTTGTTAATTTGGATGAATACAATCTCTTACAAGGCCTTTAACTTCAATTAATGCATTCATACTTAGAAAATTTGTTGCTCTGTTTTGTACCAGTAGAAATCATTTTTTTGTCATTGCAGTTGATGGCTGTTAAGTTCCACCTGACTCCTTAAAAAACATTGTTTTTGCACATGTAAATCTCTCTAAATTATAAGGCGACCAGTATCAGGACAGTGACCACTAGTTGTTCTGTCCTTGTTATTTCTTTCTATTTGCTTGTAATTATTTGGTATATGACTATATATAACATTTTTTGAATTAATGACATTGTAATTTTCCTGCCACTTTTTTCCAAAAAAATGGGAATAAAAATTTGAAATTTCATCAACAACGAATATATGTACACTAATGAAAATCAACTTCTATTAAATTTCAGAGCCAGGGACCACGATATGATGTAGAGACAGGAAGGCGAGACGGGAGCATTTCAATTGCCAATGAAACTTACACCAACCTGCCACCTGTAAATGGAAACATTTCTAATATTATCGGTGTGTCTGCCAAGAAAAATTTAACCAAGAAGGATGTCGCTGTGTTATCAGGTAATTAAATTTGATCTATTAGCGGCTTTATTACACAAATCATTTTTAACGAAACTGTAACCCGGTCCCCTCTAGAATATTAAGCGTTCAATTCTTTTTGTAACCAAAGTAACAAACCTTCAATCAATTCTCTAATATAATATTTCTTTGAAAATAAAATTAAGTATTCTACAATATTCTTTTTATGGTTACAGGGGCGCACTCGATAGGGGTTTCCCATTGTTCATCCTTCTCTTACCGCCTGTACAACTATACTGGTACAGACGTCACAGACCCATCACTGAATCCTACGTATGCAGAAAAACTGAAGCAGCAATGCTCACCTACTGACAGCAGCACTATAGTTCCTATGGACCCCGACAACCCTCTCACATTTGGCTTGAACTACTACAAATCAGTGCTGAATAAAGAAGGGATGTTCAATAGTGATGAAGCACTGCTTCACAATAAGGCAACGAGGGCTTACGTGGCTGAACAAGCTAGTGCCATGTCATCACAGCAATTCATGAATGATTTCGCAGAGTCCATGGTCAACATGGGAAGGGTCGATGTTCTCACAGGATCCAGTGGGATGATCAGATCTGTGTGTGGAGCTTATTACTAGAGTTATACAAAAAGCAATATGGTTTAGTTGGGATTACAATTATTCATGTAAATTTGTCTACTGCTATGTAATCGCAGATTCACAGGTAGACAAGTTAATAAACGGATTTTCTGTATAGCCATCCGGGTGTGTTTACTTTTTTTGGAATATTGGATTGGTTTTTTTAAATGTTATATGTATTCATTTCTTTTTGATGAATATTGTTCTGAAAACTTTTAACCAATTAACATGCATTTTGGGAAAATCAAAGTTTGAGAAAAGCATAGAAAAAGCATAGAATGAGATTACTTAGATAATGATACAATTTATCACCATAAATTAAAAAAACACTGCAATATGCCTGTCATTATTAGGTTGATGACCAAACCAAATATCTTTATATCTTTATATAAGGAAAATAATCATTTATCTTGTTATGAGTTTAGAGCCCATTAATTTAGGGGCTCAGAATCAGACTACTGGACCTTGATTCCTGCTAGGTATTAAATCTGGTCATGGTCCATTTTTGTCATGCTTGTCAATTGAAGGTCCACCAACCAGACATGAAAACTCAATTTGGAAAGGAAGCTCATATACTAATATTATTTGTTGCTATCATGGTTGTTATTAATATTTTTTTACTGGTAAACTTCCGGCCTACTTAGTTAAACTTTAGATTTATATATACTATTTAAAAAAAATTAGCTGTAAACTAAAATTAGAATTTAGACTTTAACATACCATGGCTGACGTCATTAACACATCTGGTGATGTCAGTGTCTTTCATTAAATAAAATAATAATAAAAATTCAGTAAAACACTGATTTTGAAAAATTCTAAAAAACATAGTAAAAATTTTTCAAAAAATGTAAAATTTGGTCTCCAAGCACATTTCAATATGAAGAACATGTTGAGAAGTTCGAATTGACTATTTGAGTTTGAAACTACAGATATGGGCGCAAATTAAAACATCTACTTTAATTTGCAAAGCATGGTAGCCTATCTCATATATATATATATATATATATATAGAGCTAGGCTACGGTGAGTTGCGAAGTAAAGCGACTATTTTACTTCACGCTCATATTTTGCGATTTTAAAGTTCAAAACGTCGATCCGAACCGTTCATCTTGTTCTTCATATAGAAATGTGCTTGGAGACCAAATTTTACATTTTTTGAAATTTTTTTACTATTTATTAAGCAATTTTGAAAGTCGCTGATCTGATGGTCCAGAAAATTTTACTGTTTTTTACTGTTCACAGCAAAACAGCAATTTTTAAAAATGCTTAATAAATAGTAAAAAAATTCCAAAAAATGTAAAATTTGGTCTCCAAGCACATTTCAATATGGATTAAATATCTAACAGTTCGGATCGGTAATTTGGACTTTCAAAATAAAAATACAGCGTGAAGTAGAAACGCGTTTTACTTCGCAACTCACCGTAGACTACCTCTATATATATATATATATATATATATATATATATATATATAATATATATGAGGAGGGTTCAAATGCACCCAAATGCACCCTATCCTTTTTCTCTGTTTTCAAAGTCCGAATAGTCAATCTGAACTGTTAGATGCGATCTACATATTAAGATCTGCTTGGAGACCAAAGTTTACATTTTTTGGAATTTTTTTACTATTTATTAAGCCACTTTGAAAATCGCTGATCCAATGGTCCAGAAAATGTAAAATCAGAGATTTTCAAAGTGACTTAATAAATAATAAAAAAATTCCAAAAAATATAAAATTTGGTCTCCAAGCACATCTTTATATATATATCGCATCTAACGGTTCAGATTGACTATTCGGACTTTGATAACGAAGAAAAAGAATTTGAAAGATAGGGTGCATTTGGGTGCACAATAATTTGGGTGCATTTGAACCCTCATCTATATATATATAGAGAGAGAGAGTAAGGCTTGGGTGCTATGGATAGCATAGAGGGCTACGGTGCTACGGCTCAATATTCGAGTTTTTAAAATTCTAACGGTCGATCCGAACCGTTCATCTTGTTCTCCATATTAATATGTGTTTGGAGACCAAATTTTACATTTTTTGGAAATTTTTTACTATTTTTTTAGCTAGGTAGAAAATCACTTGATCTAAAAAATTATGCATCATTCAGATATTTGATTTTTTACCTATCTAAAAAATTAGTAAAAAATTTCCAAAAAATGTAAAATTTGGTCTCCAAACACATTAATATGGAGAACAAGATGAACGATTCGGATTGACCATTAGGATTTTGAAAACTCGAATATTGAGCCGTAGCAGTGTAGCCCTCTATGCTATCCATAGCACCCAAGCCTTACTCTCTCTTTATATATATATATATATGAGAGATCCAATTACACCATTTTATGGTGACACATCTTGACACCATATTTTTATAAGTCATTTTTGCAATTTTAAAATCCAAACTGATGATTTGAATCGTTCAACATGATCTCCATATTAAAATGTGCTTGAAGACTAAATTTTACATTTTTTGGAATTTTTTTTTGTATTTATTAAAATGTGTACAAAATTGTTATTTTCAGACAATTTTGGACTATTGAAAAACAACAATTTTAAAAAATTCTAAATAAATAGTAATAAATTTCCAAAAAATGTAAAATTTGGTCTCCAAGTACATTTTAATATGGACATCACGTTGAATGGTTCGGGTCTACTATTTGAATTTTGAAATCACAAAAATGACTTATAAAAATATAGTCTCAAGATGTGTCACCATAAAATGGTGAAATTGGATCCCTCCTCTATATATATATGGAATATGCTAGCATGCTATGCATAGCATAGAGCCCCTCCATGCAATGCCTTGAATTTTGACTTTTTCAAAATCTTTACGGTCAATCCGAACCGTTCATCTTGTTCTCCATATTAATATGTATTTGGGGACCAAATTTTACATTTTTTGAAATTTTTTTACTGTTTCTTTAGATTTATTGAAAATCGCTGTTTTCAGCAAATCTGGACCATAAAAAAACAGATATTTTTAATAAATCTAAAGAAACAGTAAAAAAATTTCAAAAAATGTAAAATTTGGTCCCCAAACACATATTAATATGGAGAACAAGATTAACGGTTCGGATCGACTGTTAGGATTTTGAAAAGTCAAAATCCAAGGCGTTGCATGGAGGGGCTCTATGCTATGCATAGCATGCTAGCATATTCCTATATATATAATTACTCGATCAGATAACGAATACGGAATAAGCATTATCCGTATTCTTATCCATTTAGATAACAAAAAAAATCTTTATCCATATCTATACCCGATAAGTTTACAAAAAAGATATATTATTTATATCTGTCTTATCAAATACGGTACGGTACGAGACAGATAAACGGATAAAAGGGTGCCATTGACATCCCTACTGTTCTGCTCTTATGTCTGAGCCCGGATTGGAATCCGATTTAATTTATGCGGATTCTGGTTAGAATTCACGGAGCCTCTTTAACGGATTGGACGGTCCGGATTCAAACTCGAGTTACATTAGAATATCTTAATTCCTCTTTTCTTTTTCCCGTCTGGCGTTGCCTTTTACCCTTTTGCTCTTTCCTCTCGCCGATCTCTCTCCGCTGTCTCCGTCTCCTCTCTCTCCTTCTCTACCGTCCTAACTCTTTTCTTCATTTCTTTTCCATACGGTGCTCACTGCTCACTTTCTAAACTTTTTTCTTTTATTTATGATTCTTTACTTTTACTGGATTGTTTGTGGCCAAAACTATTCAGAAAAAGTGTAATGAGTCGAAGCGTAAATTGAATCACTGACAAATGCCGACCTTCTTCTGTTGGATGGTTCCAAGTCTGTTGCTGTTAGCTGCAATGTGAACTTTTTAAAGAAAACTATCTAGCTACTTGACTAGCTTCCCTGAGGAAATAAACAGAGGAAAGGAAAAACAAAAATTCAAAATTATAACAAATAAGAAATTTGCTCAAACTGTGCAGTTCCAAATTTTGCTGATCCATATCATGACTGTTTCATATAATTTAACAATACCATATTACCATGATATGCATATTAGTGATTATTTGCTCGACACAATGACTAGGAACAAATTATAATTTTGACCAGTAAATAATCTCTTAATTTTAATTAGTGTTTAACCAACATGTTATGAAGTGGAAGAATATATCTTCTTCTACTAAATCCCGTTAAACGTTGCTGGCATTGAATAAAAAACAGAGGAATAATAAAAGTTTCAAATAGGATAGACAGGCTTGTGGTTAGCACAAGGAAATTAATTTAAGCACATCTGGTAGAGAATTCAAGGCCAAAATTCCAAACCGGCTTCCATCTTTCAGAAAATATAATAGTAATTTAAAGTCAGACTATACAAGTAACATGGTACAACTCAGCTAGTATCCCTCTTTCATGCATGATAGATGAAGCAAGTCTCCGCATATAATTGTTAAGGGTTCTTTTTTTTTTTTGTCTGAAGCCTTCTGGACAGATTCTTATTCAAAATCGGACTTAAACCGTTTAATCCGCATTTAAATTAATATGCACGGATTAGATAAGATTTATGGGACAATTTAAGTTCATACGGTTTTAAATATGTCCGCACAAATCTCAATGCAGATTGAATGAATACAATCAGAATTTGGATAAAGTTTTGTCCAAAATCTTTCAAACAAAACCCCATTCCAAGTATTAGTAAGTTTCTGGTGGATGCTTCCTTTCCAAATCCAGCAAAACAAATCGATTCAATTGTCAACTATGGTAGTTATAACTTCCAAGAGAATCTCAAATCTCAAGCTTTTCCAACATAGGGAAACCAGAAATGTATATACAATTACAAAAATAAGCTGGGTTTGTAACCTCCAGTTGGTAATTAATAAGATATTAAGATGCCATTTTTGCTTCTGTATATAAATACCCATGAAATATTAAGCAATCTCATTCCACCTCAACAACAAAGAAACCAATATCTGTTATCCAATCTGTTGCAACGTAACTTCCGAATATATGGCAATAAGGGGTGTATTGGCATTTTTTGTCACATTGGTTCCATGTTTTCTCCTGTTGGGTTCAACCAGAGCGCAATTGAGTGTTGATTACTATAGCAAGACATGCCCAAATGTCGAAGACATTGTCAGAAAAGAGATGGTTAAAATTCTTTCGGTCGCACCGAGCCTTGCTGCTCCTTTCCTCAGAATGCATTTCCATGATTGTTTTGTTAGGGTACGCTTACATATACATGCACTATACTATGACTCATATCTATCTAATTACTATATAGTATATACTAATATCTAATTATACTTTTATATATGATGCCGCCATAATTTACGCTTATTTTTTAAATGAAGGGTTGTGATGGATCTGTATTATTAAACTCAACAAAGAGCAATTTGGCAGAGAAAGATGCTCTTCCAAACCTGAGCCTTAGCGGATTTGGTTCAATTGAGAGGGTGAAGGCTAAGCTGGAGAAAGCCTGCCCGAACACAGTATCTTGTGCGGATGTTCTCGCACTGATGGCTCGTGATTCTGTGTTGTTGGTAAGTCATTTGCTTGCAAATGCAAAACATTTTCTTTAACTATGGACTTGCTTATTCTTTGTTACACAAATATAAGCTGAACTCCAACATGCTGGGAAAATGTATGGTCCTTGCTGGCTCGAATTTATTTCGCCAACATTTCACTGGTAAATATGATGAATTAATGAATTCCAGGAAAATAACGTGTTTCATTTTGTCAATGTTCAGAGCAAGGGGCCCACATGGTCAGTGTCGCTAGGAAGGAGAGATGGCAGGATATCTATTGAAAATGAGACCAACCAGCTTCCACCACCTACAGCAAATCTAACTCAATTGATTCAGATGTTTTCTGTCAAGGGCCTTGATCTCAAGGACCTTGTTGTTCTTTCTGGTAATAATAGATACATCACAAATATTCTTTAGTTTCGGATCCATCTCATTTCCATCATCTAATCATGAGAAATGAAATTCATATTTTTCAAAGTTCCTATCCATTTTTTTAAGTTGAGGTTCTGTAATTATATTGGAGCCAGACTTCATACAAATACTTGACAGATACAGATGCTCACAAAGAAAAAAAAAATAAACAGATTTATTAGCTATTGCAATGAATTGTTTAACCAAAATCCCTTTACTCTGTATTCTTTATAGCTGCTCACACAATTGGAACAGCGCAATGTGCAACCATCAAAGACCGTTTGTACAATTTCACCGGCCAAAACAACTTGAATGATGTCGACCCATTCCTGGACCCACACTACATAGCCAAACTGAGATCGAAATGTAGCCCGACAGATACCACGACACTCATTGAGATGGATCCTGGCAGTTACAAGACATTCGATCTGAGTTATTTCAAACAAGTGGCTAAAAGAAGATCCGCCTTCCATTCTGACTGGGCTCTACTGACAGACAAGTTTACCAGAGACTATGTCCTGAAGCATGCCAATGGATTCGAGTCTGAATTCTTCCAAGACTTTGCCGAGTCGATGATTAAGATGGGAAATATTGGTGTGCTTACTGGAAACCAGGGTGAGATCAGAAAGATATGTTCTATTGTTAAATGATTTGGGCTTTTTTTTTCTTCCTGGATTTGATTATTTGATTATTACTTTTTTGGTGGAGAATTCTTTGGGGTTTGCGGTTAATTAGTGAGATTCAGAATGCTGTTTCTAATGGGGTTTGCAGTTAATTAGTGATGAGATTCAATTAAATTAAAAATTGTTTTGACAAAATATCCCTGGGTATTGTTAATCCATTTTTTTTTATAATGTAAGTTGTTATAATAAAAAATTAATCCATTTTTATAATGTAATTTGGGTATATGGATGTGTGTGTGAGTGTGTGTATGTGTGTGTGTGTTGTGGAACAATGTTTCACTAATTCTCAAGTACTCTTTTGTTAAGCATTATCCACAAGTGCACAAGCAAATAGAGGTCTGTTTAGTTTTGAAGCAAATGGACAAGTTTCCTCTGTCACCCATTCCATCAATAGCACAAATAGCATACAACTTTAGACTGTTTGATTTAGATTCTACGTCTCAAATCAGACTTCCATGCATGATAGACTAAATATTCTTTTATATTGTAATAATTGCAAGGTTCTAAATAGCGCGCTATAGCATTTTTCATACCATAAAAGCAATGGTTCTATCGCGCTATATGGACATAGCGCTGTTTTTTTAGCCATTCCACTATGACACGATAAATGTTATTTAAACCTTTGAAAAATTGTGTAGATCTCTGTCCATCTAAAGTTTGATCTAAAATCCTTTTAGTTCCTGCAAGGGTTGTGCTGTTTTTGTGACTTAAACGTTGACATCTTAATGGAATATACACGGATTCTTTGCGGAAAAAAAAAATTGAGCTAACAAACCTATTTTCTAGTACGGTAGTACCACAGCAGATGTGGACCCTGAAATTAGGCCTATTCGAAGCAATTTGTTTTTGTTATGGGCCTATATTAATGGCCTTTTTTATAATTGTTAGGAATCACTGTTTTGGTACATTTAATTCAATTAATTATTCAAGTAACAAAATTAAAAGAAATTTTCTATCTTTGATTAATTCTCCAGTATTGTTTTATGATTGTTGTTGATGACGAGATTGCAAAGAGTTGTCTCATTTCTTCTCTCTTATTCTTCTTCTTCTTTTTCTTCTTTTTCCACCTCTCTAAGTGGTGACTGTCATAAATTGGTTGATTCAGTTCCTGTTCCGATTTGATTCAGTGCATTCTCGGCTGAGTGATGACTGTTCCGGTCCGATTGGATTCAGTGCCCCTTTCTTCCTTCTCTAAGTAGTGACTGTCTCGGTCAGGTTTGATTCAGTGCTTCTTGGCTGCGCATTTCTCTGGGCAACGGTGTCGATTTTGGAAAGAATAAGACATTTCGTCTTCAAGGAAGGGCTCGATACGACGTACTCTGCCAGTCATGTAACTCGAAAAAACTACTGCTGTGTCTACATTCCTAGAGAAGAAAATTGAAAGACCCACCTATTTGCTAATCGGGCGCAAATAGACCAATTCACATTATCTGGCTTCAGATATCTGTTATTTTCTGACATAGCAAATTATATGATTTTACAGTAGCGCAATGTATAGATTTTCGTACTTTCTATTTTAATAAAAGGAAACATGTGTAATAGCTATCTTGTATATAATTGGATCAATGCAATCGCCTATAAGCTTTCAACCAAAAATAAATAAATAAATAAATAAATAATCAGCTTTCGTGAAATTCCAGCCAAATATAATACTGCATGCGACACCATCTGTTCAACTGTCATTAATGTCTACCACCAAATAAAGGAGAAAAAACACACAGAAGAAGTAAAACATTGATGTGAAGAAATGAAAAATTTGTGCGTACTATATATGGAGTGCAAAAGTTGGCTAATCCATATCAATATCTTCTCAAAAAAAAAAAGTTTGTGCGTACTATTTTATTCTAAACAATATAATAAAATATGGCAGCCTCTGCCACTTCTTCTCAAAAAAAAAAGTTGGCTAATCCATATCATCATAATCCAATTATTCACCATGATTGGGGAAAAATATTGTTAAGGATGTTTACCTTCTAAGTAATTATACACATAATTAACTCGGTAATAATTTTGACCAATGAAGAATCTTTTAATTTTAATGTCTAACCAACATATGAGGTGGAAGAATATATGTACTCTGTACTAAATTGCGTCAACGTTGACAGCATTAGTTTTAAACTTTAATTAGTCAAATTGACAACGCGCGCTTGTGGCTAGCCCAAATAAATTGAATTCAATGGCATGTGCTAGAGAACTTAAAGGCCAAGAACTTCAAACCGACTTAGAAAAATATTATTGTAAATTAAAGTGAACCTATATAGGTATAAGGTAACATGGTATAACGCATCCCTCTTTCATGCATTATAGATAGGGATGCAAACAGGTCAGATATTATTCGACCGTATCCGAATCCGTATCCGAAAATTTGATACAGATATTCGATATCCGAATATCGATCCGTGCGCATACAAATACGGATATGGTTTTAAATTTTAATTATATGTATCCGAATAGTAGATATATACTATATAGTTTAATATATATTGCGAAAAAAAAATGTTATTTACTATTATAAAAAGCAGATATTTGTATCCGAATCTGGTTAATATCCGATCCGTATTCGTATCCACTTAATATCCAATCCATATCCACCTAATATCTGATTTGTATCCGCATCCAGAAAATAAAAACGGATACGGATATGATTTTACCGCTATCAGATCCATATCCGATCCGTTTGCACCCCTAATTATAGAGGAACCGAGTTTCCTCATAAGTGTTTATACGTTTCCAGTGGATGCTTCCTTTCCAAATCCAGCAAAACAGTTGATGTAAAATTGTCAACTTTGGTAGGTATAACTTCCCAGAGCAAACTCAAAGTTATTCTGACATAATTAAGAGTAATAGGCATTTATGTCATATATATTGTATAAAAAAAGTGTTTGTAACTAGGCATTTATATGATATATATTATAAAAAAAAAAGTTTTTGTAACCTCCAGTTGGTAATAAGATGCCATTTTGGCTTCTATATAAGTACTATGAACTATGAAGCAATCTCATTCCACCTTGGAAACAACAAGCCATTTAAGCTCTGTTATCATTGCCTTGGCAACTTCCTAACATGGCAAAAAATGGCATATTGGCAGTTTTCATAACTATGGTTCCATGTTTTCTACTCATGGGGTTAACCAGAGCACAATTGAGTGTGGATTACTATAGCAAGACATGCCCCAATGTCGAAGACATTGTACGAAAAGAGATGATTAGCATTCTCTCAGTAGCACCAAGCCTTGCTGCTCCTTTTCTCAGATTACATTTCCATGATTGCTTTGTTAGGGTATATTTACATATACAAAGTTTTATTACTTATTTATCTTATGTTATAAAAGTTGTGCACTATATCCTGTATTGTTTGAAATTATATCACTCATATGATTATTGGTCCTGCAATTTGTACTTTTATTTTTGAAATGTAGGGTTGTGATGGATCTGTTCTATTGAACTCAACAAAGGACAATAAAGCAGAGAATGAAGCCCCTCCGAACCGTAGCCTTCGTGGTTTTGGTTCAGTTCAGAGGGTGAAGGCTAAGCTTGAGAAGGCATGCCCAAACACAGTCTCTTGTGCTGATGTTCTTACTTTGATGGCTCGAGATGCTGTGTGGTTGGTACGTCATTTTCTTGCAATTGTGAAAAAAATTGGCAAAACTATTCTTCATCCATGGACTAATTTAATGAAGTATAATTGTTTAGGGAGCAATTGTTGTCTCATATTGCACTATATATAAGCTTAACTATACTCCTAACTGTGAGGCAATCCGGAAAACATTATCTATAAAAATGTATTAAACATCATGCATTTGTGTCCCAGCTTGGTTGACTCAAGTTGGATATTAACTAAGCCCATATTCTGCTGGTAGCAAATTTTAAACAACAAAAGTTATAAAATGAAATTTACAGAAAACTGAAAACAAATGCCTTTCTTGTTACCAATGTTCAGAGCAAGGGGCCCACATGGCCGGTGTCACTAGGAAGGAGAGATGGAAGGATCTCAATAGCAGATGAGACCATGCAGCTTCCGCCACCTACAGCAAATCTCACTCAATTGATTCAAATGTTTGCTGTCAAGGGCCTTGATCTGAAGGACCTTGTTGTTCTTTCAGGTAATTAATACATTATTCCAAAAAAAATCAATATCAAAATTTATGCTAATATCCATCATGACAACCTTTACTACTCGCTATCAATTACTGACATATATTTATAAAAACTATATTTCTAATGTATACAGAAGGTACTTATTTTTATCTCTATATTTTAGGTGCCCACACAATTGGAATCACAGACTGTGCAGCCATCAAAGACCGTTTGTACAATTTCACCGGCCAAAACAACTTGAATGATGTCGACCCATTCCTGGACCCACGCTACATAGCCAAACTGAGATCGAAATGTAGCCCGACAGATACCACGACACTCATTGAGATGGATCCTGGCAGTTACAAGACATTCGATCTGAGTTATTATAAACAAGTGGCTAAAAGAAGATCCGCCTTCCATTCTGACTGGGCCCTCTTGACAGACAAGTTTACCAGAGACTATGTCCTAAAGCATGCCAATGGATTCGAATCTGAATTCTTCCAAGACTTTGCCGAGTCGATGATTAAGATGGGAAATATTGGTGTGCTTACTGGAAACCAGGGTGAGATCAGAAAGATATGTTCTATTTTTAACTGATTTGGGTTTTTTTTTTTCTTCCTGGATTTGATTATTTGATTATTACTTTTTTGGTGGAGAATTCTTTGGGGTTTGCGGTTAATTAGTGAGATTCAGAATGCTGTTTCTAATGGGGTTTGCAGTTAATTAGTGAGATTCAATTAAATTAAAAATTGTTTTGACAAAATATCCCTGGGTATTGTTAATCCATTTTTTTTTTATAATGTAAGTTGTTATAATAAAAAATTAATCCATTTTTATAATGTAATTTGGGTATATGGATTTGTGTGTGAGTGTGTGTATGTGTGTGTGTGTTGTGGAACAATGTTTCACTAATTCTCAAGTACTCTTTTGTTAAGCATTATCCACAAGTGCACAAGCAAATAGAGGTCTGTTTAGTTTTGAAGAAATGGACAAGTTTCCTCTGTCACCAATTCCATCAATAGCACAAATAGCATACAACTTTAGACCGTTTGATTTAGATTCTACGTTTCAAATCAGACTTCCATGCATGATAGACTAAATATCCTTTTATATTGTAAAAATTGCAAGGTTCTAAATAGCGCGCTATAGCGTTTTTCATACCATAAAAGCTATGGTTCTATCGCGCTATATGGACATAGCTAGCGCTGTTTTTTTAGCCATTCCACTATTTAAATCTTTGAAAAATTGTGTAGATCTCTGTCCATCTAACGTTTGATCTAACATCCTTTTAGTTCCTGCAAGGGTTGTGCTGTTTTTGTGACTTAAACGTTGACATCTTAATGGAATATACACGGATTCTTTGCGGAAAAAAAAGAAAAATTGAGCTAAGAAACCTATTTTCTAGTAGGGTAGTACCACAGCAGGTCCTTCCCATTGTATGGTTAACAGCAGATGTGGACCCTGCAATTAGGCCTATTCGAAGCAATTTGTTTTTGTTATGGGCCTATAATAATGGCCATTTTATAATTGTTAGTTGGGCTTGGTTAGGAATCACTGTTTTGGTACATTTAATTCAATTAATTATTCAAGTAACAAAATTAAAAGAAATCTTCTATCTTTGATTAATTCTCCAGTATTGTTTTATGATTGTTGCTGATGACGAGATTGTAAAGAGTTGTCTCATTTCTTCTCTCTTTTTCTTCTTCTTTTCCTTCTTCTTCTTTTCCTTCTTCTTCCACCTCTCTCAGTTAGACATTTGCTAAACTCGGAACGGGTAGAACCCGTTTTGCCCGGCCCGTACCCGTTACCCGTGGTACCCGTACCCGTTGCCCGGGTACAAACGGGTAGACGGGTACGGGTAATAAACAGACCGGATAACATGATTTAAAAAATAACCCCTTGTACCCGTACCCGTCTACCCGCCAACCCGTACCCGCCTACCCGTACCCCTATACCCGCCTACCCGTACCCGTACCCGTTACCCGTTACCCGTACCCGTCCCCATAACCCGTACCCGACCCACTTTTTGAAATTCAAATTTTTTTGAATTTTTCCGCCGGTTCACGAGGGGCCCGGTCCGGGTCAAATCAAACTCGGCCGGACCCACCCGGGTCACCTCAACCGGTTTTTTTTTTTTTTTTTTTTCAAATTTTATTCCCTCTCCAATTTTTTCTTTAAATACACCCCTCTAATCCTCTTCCTCTCCACATTCTAACTCAAATTCTCAAATTCTCAATCCCTCAATCTCAAATTCTCATTTTTCATTATTCTCAATTTTTAAATTTATTTTTAAAAAAATATATGGTTGTAATTTAATTCATTTTACCAATACGCAAACGGAATTAGAGGTTCGCTAAACCCGTTACGGAATTACGAAGGTATCAAAATTACAAAGTTCGGCACCTCCCGCAAGATTTTTCCGCGAAATTTAAAGGTTAGATTTATTTTATGTTAGATTAATTTATTTTTGTAGAGTAATTTAAAATTTGATATTAGATTTATTGTTGTAGATAAATGTATAATTTAAATTGAATGTTAGATTTAGTTTATGATAGATTTATTAGATTTATTTAATGTTAGATTTATTTAATTTATGTTAGATTTGTTAGATGTGATTATGTGAACTTGTGAAATAATTAGATTTATTTTGAATATGTTAGATTTTATTTTTGAAATTCGGATTTATTTTTAATAGGTTAAAAAAATATGTTAGATTCATTTTTGTTAGATTAATTTATTTTTGTAGAGTAATTTAAAATTTGATATTAGATTTATTGTTGTAGATAAATGTATAATTTAAATTGAATGTTAGATTTAGTTTATGATAGATTTGTTAGATTTATTTAATTTATGTTAGATTTGTTAGACTTATTGAATGTTAGATTTATTTAATTTATGTTAGATTTGTTAGATGTGATTATGTGAACTTGTGAAATAATTAGATTTATTTTGAATATGTTAGATTTTATTTTTGAAATTCGAATTTATTTTTAATAGGTTAAAAAAATATGCTAGATTCATTTTTGTGAATATGTGAAATATTTTGAATATGTTAGATTTATTTTTGAAAATGATAAATTTATTTTGAATAAGTTATATTTATTTCGAATATGATAGATTTATTATCAAGATTTATTTTTTGAATATGATAAGTAATTGTATTTATTTTCGAATATGTTAGATTTATTTTTGAATAGGTTAGATTTTATCTTTGTTTTTTGAAATTATTTTTTTTTCTGTTTTTCCTATTTTTTCTGTTTTTTTCCAGATTTTTTTAATTTTATTTTTTTCTGTTTTTTTTAAATAAAGTTGTATTTGAAATTCATTATATAATTAGGTTAGATTTATTTGTTGAATATGTTAAGTAATTGTATTTATTTTTGAATATGTTAGATTTATTTTTCAATAGGTTAGATTTTATCTTTGTTTTTTCAAATTCTTTTTTTTTTCTGTTTTTCCTATTTTTTCTGTTTTTTCCCGATTTTTTTAATTTTATTTTTTTCTGTTTTTTTTAAATAAAGTTGCATTTGAAATTCATTATATAACTAGGTTAGATTTATTTGTTGAATATGTTAAGTAATTGTATTTATTTTTGAATATGTTAGTTTATTTTTAAATAGATTAGATTTTAATCATTTTATTTTTGTTTTTTCAAATTCTTTTTTTTTTCTGTTTTTCCTAGATTTTTTTAATTTTATTTTTTTCTGTTTTTTTTAAATATAGTTGTATTTGAAATTCATTATATAACTAGGTTAGATTTATTTGTTGAATATGTTAAGTAATTGTATTTATTTTTTAATATGTTAGTTTATTTTTAAATAGATTAGATTTTAATCATTTTATTTTTGTTTTTTCAAATTCTTTTTTTTTTCTGTTTTTCCCAGATTTTTTTAATTTTATTTTTTTCTGTTTTTTTTTTAAATATAGTTGTATTTGAAATTCATTATATAACTAGGTTAGATTTATTTGTTGAATATGTTAAGTAATTGTATTTATTTTTGAATATGTTAGTTTATTTTTAAATAGATTAGATTTTAATCATTTTATTTTTCTTTTTTCAAATTCTTTTTTTTTCTGTTTTTCCCAGATTTTTTTAATTTTATTTTTTTCTGTTTTTTTTTAAATATAGTTGTATTTGAAATTCATTATATAACTAGGTTAGATTTATTTGTTGAATATGTTAAGTAATTGTATTTATTTTTGAATATGTTAGTTTATTTTTAAATAGATTAGATTTTAATCATTTTATTTTTGTTTTTTCAAATTCTTTTTTTTTCTGTTTTTCCCAGATTTTTTTAATTTTATTTTTTTCTGTTTTTTTTTAAATATAGTTGTATTTGAAATTCATTATATAACTAGGTTAGATTTATTTGTTGAATATGTTAAGTAATTGTATTTATTTTTGAATATGTTAGATTTATTTTTAAATAGATTAGATTTTAATCATTTTATAGAGTAATTTAAAATTTGATATTAGATTTATTGTTGTAGATAAACGTATAATTTAAATTGAATGTTAGATTTATTTAGTTTATGTTAGATTTGTTAGATTTATTGAATGTTAGATTTATTTAATTTATGTTAGATTTGTTAGATTTATTGAATGTTAGATTTATTTAATTTATGTTAGATTTGTTAGATGTGATTATGTGAACTTGTGATATAATTAGATTTATTATGAATATGTTAGATTTTATTTTTGAAATTCGGATTTATTTTTAATTGGTTAAAAAAATATGTTAGATTCATTTTTGTGAATATGTGAAATATTTTGAATATGTTAGATTTATTTTGAACATGTTAAGTAATTGTATTTATTTTTGTGAATAGGTTTACATTTTTAAAAAATGTCATCTCATCGTGATTTGGTGCAAGAAGATATCGCAAGAATGTCGGCCGATATTTTTGGCCCCGAAATACCAACTACAAATTATCCACAAGATTATCCACAAAATTATTTTGATAGTTCCTCTCAAATGCCGCCACCTAATTATCCACAACCTCCCCAAAATTATCAAAGAAGAGACCAAATGCTACAAACAAATTATCAACAAAACCCCCAAACGGGTGCACCGTATTATACTTCAAATGATCCAAACATATTCATTCCACAAGAATCACATCAACTACCACCACCGTATGCATATGGAGGCACTTCTTCCGTTGCATCGTCGAGTCAACTCAACCGCCCTATTTCAGGTACTCCTTCGACAAGTGTCACTGAAATTCAAGAAGAAGGTCTCGCTCCTCCTCCGCCAATTGTCCCCCGCCCCCCACAACAACCAGCAGCAAAGAAGGCTAGAAGACCTCCCGAATACAACCAATATTGGTTTGAATGGTATGATGTGACCAAAGATGACGACGGTTACTTGAAAACTCTTTATTGTAAGGTAGACCATTGCAAGAAACCTTATTTTGTTTATAAACAAGCTAGTGGTATGAGTAGCTTTAAAAGACATGTTGATGTGCATCTTAGAAAGGGTGAAAACTATAACCTGAATAATACCGCGCAAATTCAAACCCAAATCACACCGGATGGTACTTTAACCAACCCAAAATTTGATGAAAAAAGAATGCTTAGTGAATTGGCCCGGTACATAACCCACAAAGAACAACCAATCAGTATGGGTGGTTGCACAGCCTTTGCCCGGTTGGTCATTCGGGGGTGTGCTCAACCAATGTACAAGAGGATGCATCATAGAAAGTTGGTTGGTGAAATAAAAAAACAGTTTACAACCATAAAAGATGACCTCAAAGGTACATTTGCATATCAATCCAATAAGGTCTCAATTACCTCCGATATATGGACTGCTGGTAAACATGGCCTTGGGTACTCTTGTATTACTGGGCATTGGATCGATGATCAGTGGGTATTACAAAAGAGGATATTAAGTTTTCGAGTGTTAGATTCCCCGCACACCGCAAATGTAATTTTTAAATCTATTATTGAGGTTTTACAATAGTATAACCTTAAGAGGGATATGGCTAACAAGGTTTTTTCAATATCTTTCGATAATGCTAGCAACAACATTGCTTCCATTGAAATATTTAAACGGTCACTAAACCCGATTATGAATGGTGAAATGTTTCACCAAAAGTGTGCTTGTCATATACTTAACCTCGTCGTGAAGTCGGGACTTAAAACAGAAGCCATAAAATTATTGATAGTTAAATTTAAGGATGCCCTCAACCACATTGTTTCAAACCATGAAAGAAGACAAGAGTTTGCGAAGTTGTGCGTAACCCATCGAATAAGCAAGTTGAAAGTACCTTGGGATATAGATACCCGTTGGAACTCAACCTATAGGATGTTGAACCGATGCCTTCCTTACAAAGCTGTCATAGCGGAGTTTTTGAGGGGATCCACCCCTCAGGAAATGCAATTGGAACTCACCGTCGGGGAATGGGACCAACTAGAAAGGCTTTCAACATTTCTAGGAACCTTTTTTGAAGCAATCGTCAAACTATCATGCTCGTATTCACCGACGACATTTGAGTTGTTGGGGCAAATCTATCAAATTTCCAAGGTTTATCGTATTTTGGAACAAGCAGAAATCCACGATAAATCTCTCACACCGATTGTAGAGGCCATGAAACTAAAATTTCTAAAATATTGGGAAGATGTACCCCTCTTGGCCATTATTGCAAGCTGCCTCAACCCGGCATACAAGAAATATTACACGATCAAAATGGTTGAAGCGTACAAAGATAATCTACATTTAGTCGCAACCGGGGTCGAGGCATACGTGGATGCGAAGTTCGCTGAGATGTTTAACATATACAACTCAAGAATTAGTGGCAACCAGAACCCCTCTTCGTCCCGGACTGGTCCTAGGTATGAATAAATATACATTATGCTTTTAATCTTTATTATTTATAATATCTACATTATTTGTCCACTAATTTTTTTTTATTTTTTTAATAGTTCCACTCTCAGGAGCACTAGCAGTAGTGGATTGTTAGCAGATTTTCAATCAGATAGCGAACCGCACGCATCCACAAACGAGTTAGTGAGCTATTTGAATATGCGCAACGAAAATGAAAACGTTGACATCATGACGTGGTGGAAGAGGAATCAAAGGTCTTATCCAACACTAGCGATGATGGCCCGCGACGTCTTTGCCGTACCCGTGTCAACCGTCCCTTCAGAAAGTTATTTTAGTTTGGCGAACAGGATCCTCTCCGACAAACGCAGTAAATTGGGTCCACAT
Source organism: Carex rostrata (assembly GCF_964058835.1). Classification (NCBI taxonomy): domain Eukaryota; kingdom Viridiplantae; phylum Streptophyta; class Magnoliopsida; order Poales; family Cyperaceae; genus Carex; species Carex rostrata. The sequence goes on from NC_135943.1 coordinate 3,059,446, forward strand.
GTTTTTGAAAGACTTGTGTGCTTGAAAGATTGGATTGATGCTGACGAGCGCAACCAACATCAAGCTCAAGAATCATCTTCTGCAGCTGATACTGAAGAAAGCGTTACCGAGCCGCAGCCTCAACCTAATTCAGATTCAGACGGTGTAACACTGTGAACTTTTAAAATTCAGATTTAATTAAAATAATAAGTGGTTAAATCGAATAATATATATATATATGCGTATATACGAAATTAGTGACGTGGATGGTGAACAATAATTATACGATTAATTGTGTTAAGAAAGAGGAGCAATAGGTGTTGTATAAATCATTTAATCAATATCGAACAAGTGGAGGGTTTATTTTGCAAAAAGACCACTTACAAGTGGGGGCCCTTGTCATTCTTTCCTCTTTCCCTCCTTCCTTTCCTTTCCTGCGCCCCCATCCCTTCTCTTTTCTTTTGTTTCCGCCAAGAGAGAAAGACAACGAGAGAGTGAGAGAGAGACAACCTTAAACCCTCCCCCGGTGACCGTATTGCCCGAAAACGGAGATTTAGGAAGAGGAGCTCAAACCTCGCACATCCATCCGTTCCATTGGTAATTCCCCTTTCTATTTCTCTCTCATTTCTTGATTCCGTGTTTTTAGGATTTCGGTGAAAACCCGTAGAATCGTACCAAACTGATTATTCCGTGCCTTTGTTGTTTCTATAGTGTAAATTGATTGATTCCGTGTTCCAAAGTGCAACCAAATTTCCAATTTACGAATTTTCCCAAAAATTGATTAGGGTTTAAATTGTAAAAGTGCCGGAATTTAATAAATTGACCTATGTATAGATCTTAACGAGCTTACCGAGTCGCGAGATCGCGGACCCTCTACGTGCCCTACGTAACCACGTGCGGGGGTTCACGGGATTTGTTTTGGGGTTTATTCGTAGAACTAAATAACGGTGCATATTATTATATTTATGTTGATTGCTTGATTTAAATAAACTGTGCATAGCATGTTGAATCTCTGATTGAAAGCATTTATTGCCGCATTGCATTAATTGTGATATTAGTGTAATTGAATTGTATAACTGTTATGATTCTCATGTTGGTACGGTTTATCGATTGTTGATCTGTCGTTTTGAATAAGTGAGTGGAACCACAGTATGACTTGGATTGATTGTGTGAAGTGAACAGTGTATCATAGTGGAAAGTCTAGCTAGCTACTAGACTTTCATCCAGGACCCTTATGCGCATCTGGAGAATGGCCCTAGTGAACCCAGTACTGGTTGGGTAAGGAAAGTGCAGTGTAATTTTAGGTAGAACTGTGGTTCAGTGATTCAGTGAAAGTATCAGTGATTTCTTTTTGAGAAAAGTGGTATTCTGTTGCATATTCGCGGAATATGCCCGTGTATATTTTATATGATGAATTGATGAGATTGTATGACTTGAAACCAGAAAATCGAACTGTTAAGCCGGAGGTGATCGATAGTTGATATCTGTACCTCATAACCAGACTTATATATATTATATCTGTGAAACCAAATCTTTCTGGAAATTCGTTGATTGGTGTTGATGAGATGTGAATTGAAATCCGTTTGAATCTATTCCCGGTACATGTGCATTTATTATTATTGGTGAATAAATAAATAAATATCCTTTTGCTAGTGTATTTAGTTCTGGTGATGGATTTCTCACAAATCCAGTAGCCCTTTTAAATTCCGCACTGAGAAAACGGATGACAGGTTTTCTCACCCCCTCCCCTCGGGGAATTTTTCCCTTTGAATTGAAATGTGCAGGTAAACGCGAGTGAAGTGGGACTCGGGCTCGACGCGTGAGTTTAGGCCGAGCTAATAGGTTATGCCAAACCCTTTATGCCCATTTTGAATGTGTAGTTGAACCTGTAGTCGGTTATTTTGATGTATAGGTTATTATCGAACCGTATTATGTTGTAAAACCCTAACGGTATGTTTTAAATTGTTGTTATGACTTAAATGTTTGAATGTCATTAAAATTTCTAGTAAATGGGGAATAATTGTTTAATTATACGGGGATTTGATCGGGTTTGAAAACGGGGTGAAACTTCACGAAAATGGGCAAAGGAATGAAAAACTGTACCCTTATTGTGGGCCGTAATAACCCTATTGCGGGCCGCAATGAGAGTAGACAGAGGGAAATTCGCAGATTAAAATCCAACCAGGTCATTGCGGGCCGCAATAAATTCATTGCGGGCCACAATGAATGGAGGCAGAGACGATTTGCAGAGGCTGGAAATTTTGGAACTTGTTGCGGGCCGCAACAGCCCTATTGCGGGCCGCAATGGGGATTCTGAAAAATGCTCTTTTGGGTATAACTTGGCCAAATTAAATCGGATTTGAACCAAACTTGTTTTAAATCAAATCATATGATAATTTGACTAATCTGGGTCGTCGGTGCTTCGTAACCTCAGACAACGCTCGCAGGGGGCTGCCGCCCCCCTGCCACCCCCTGCATACCCCTAGAATCAGGCCCACATACAAAAACATAACAATATATATATAAATCCGCATATGCGTCCGCATACCGCATATGCGGTATGCAGTGGTCTTCCGCATGCATGAACAAAACCGCATTTTAAAACAAAACTGCGCGACCCCCTGTTCCGGGGTGTGACAGACGGTGCGGAAGAAAACGAACAATGGTATATGAATCCAAACTACTAGATAGGTAGTGTCGGTATAATTTTCTAACCTCTTTTAATATTTATGGTTATTTTAAAAATTATAATTTCTAAACATTTCAATTAGTTTTTAAATTATTCATTTTAAAGAACAATTACTAACAAAAAAAAAGTTAGAACTCCGCCTATGTTATTTTACATAGCCGGTCCCAAGCCCGGAATAAAGGAGGAGGATAACTTTTATTTTTTAATCTATTGTTTTCAAATTATTCATAATTATTTTTAATGTAATAAATTAATTTAAGATATTATTATTTATAATTTATTGTTTTAATTATAATGAGAATTTGAAAATAAAATAAAATGACTTGCTTAAAGAAATAAATAAATAGATTTGTACTTAGCCGTATAAATATACAAATTTTCGTACGAATAATTTTTATATATAAGGTACAAATTTTTTCATTTATAAATTATAAAGACGCGACTTGATAATTTCATGTATATATATACTCTATTTGATATCGAACTATTCATATTATAAAAATCGAATTATAAACACGTAATAATATTTATACGACACTGTAAAAAAAACAGAAAAAAAATATTAAACAAAACAGAAAAAAAAAAACAGAAACAAAGACAGAAAAAATAAAAAAACGGAAATACAAAACTGAAAAAAAAAACTGAAAAAAAACAGAAAGAAAAACAGAAAAAAAAACGGAAAGAAAAACAGAAAAAAGAAGAAGGAAAAAACAGAAAAAAAAAAAAAAAAAAACGGGCGGACCGGACCCGTACCCGGATACCCGGACCCGTACCCGCGGTACCCGTCAAGCCGCAACGGGTACGGGTAATAAACGGACCGGATATAGATTTTGGGAAAATTACCCGTCTACCCGTTACGGGTTTTACCCGTATCCGATCTACCCCTTTACCAGTCCTACCCGTTACCCGTAACGGGTAACCCGGAACGAGTCACGGGTTACCCGTTAGCAAATGTCTACTCTCAGTGGTGACTGTCCTGGATCAGTTGATTAAGTTTCTGGTCCGATTTGATTCATTGTCTTCTCGGCTGAGTGGTGACTGTTCCGGTCCGATTGGATTCAGTGCCCCTTTCTTCCTTCTCTAAGTGGTGACTATCTCGGTCCGGTTTGATTCAGTGCCTCTTGGCTGCGCATTCCTCTGGGCAACAGTGTTGATTTTGGAAAGAATAAGACGTTTTGTCCTCAAGGAAGGGCTCGATACGGCGTACTCCGCCAGCCATGCAACTCGAAAAACTCTTGATGTGTCTACATTCCCAAAATTGAAAGACCCACTTATTTGTTAATTGGGCGCAAATAGACCAATTCACATTATCTGGCTTTACATATCTGTTATTTTCTGACATAGCAAATTAGATGATTTTACAGGTAGCGCAATATATAGGTTTTCGTACTTTCTATTTAAATAAAAAAAAACATGTGTAATATCTATTTTGTATATAATTGAATAAATGCAATCGCCTACGGCTTTCAACCAAAAATAAATACATAAATAAATAATCAGCGTTAAATTCCAGCCAAATATAATACTGCGACACCATCCGTTCAACTGTCATTAATGTCTACCATCAAATAAAGAAGAAAAAACACACAGAAGAAAGAAAACATTGATGTTAAGAAATGAAAATTTTGTGCGTACTACATATGGAGTATGGCTAATATAACTTTAGTGTCATTTCAGTCTATATAACACTAACTCCAAAATTTATCAAATCGAGTTCAAATGATGAATCCAAACCGTTCAAACCAATTTACTTTATGAGTGATGCATTTACATGCAAACTTTTTATATTTTCAAGTTATTTTAGTATCAAATCAAGCGGCAAAAAAATTGAAAAATGAATGTATTAAAATTAACTTAAAAACTCACACATTTGACCGCTTGACTTGATACCAAATAAACTCAAAAACTTATAAATTTTACATGTAAACGCACAACTAATGAAGTAGATCAGTTTGAACGGTTTGGATTCACCATTTGAACTTGATTTGATAGATTTTGGAGTTGGTGTTATATAGACTGAAATGACATTGATGTTATATTAGTCATAGCAAAAGTTGGCTAATCCATATCATCTATTATATCATCATAATCCAATTATTCACCATGATTGGGGAAAAATATTGTTAAGGATGTTTACCTTCTAAGTAATACACATGATTAACTCGGTAATAATTTTGACCAATGAAGAATCTTTTAATTTTAATGTCTAACCAACATATGAGGTGGAAGAATATATGTACTCTGTACTAAATTGCGTCAACGTTGACAGCATTAGTTTTAAACTTTAATTAGTCTAATTGACAACGCGCGCTTGTGGCTAGCCCAAATAAATTGAATTCAATGGCATGTGCTAGAGAACTGAAAGGCCAAGAACTTCAAACCGGCTATGAAAAATATTATTGTAAATTAAAGTGAACCTATATAGGTATAAGGTAACATGGTACAACTCATGCCTTCTTTCATGCATTATAGAGGAACCGAGTTTCCTCATAAGTGTTTATACGTTTCCAGTGGATGCAATCCAGCAAAACAGTTGATGTAAAATTGTCAACTTTGGTAGGTATAACTTCCCAGAGAAGACTCAAAAGTTATTCTAACATAAGAGTAATAGGCATTTATGTCATATATATTGTATAAAAAAAAGTGTTTGTAACTAGGCATTTATATCATATATATTATTAAAAAAAAGGGTTTTTGTAACCTCCAGTTGGTAATAAGATGCCATTTTGGCTTCTATATAACTACTATGAACTATGAAGCAATCTCATTCCACCTTGAAAACAGAGGACCATTTAATCAAGTGCTGTTATCATTGCCTTGGCAACTTCCTAACATGGCAAAAAATGGCTTATTGGCAGTTTTGATAACTATGGTTCCATGTTTTCTACTCGTAGGGTTAACCAGAGCACAATTGAGTGTTGATTACTATAGCAAGACATGCCCCAATGTCGAAGACATTGTACGACAAGAGATGATTAGCATTCTCTCAGTAGCACCAAGCCTTGCTGCTCCTTTTCTCAGATTACATTTCCATGATTGCTTTGTTAGGGTATATTTACATATACAAAGTTTTATTACTTATTTATCTTATGTTATAAAAGTTGTGCACTATATCCTGTATTGTTTGAAATTATATCACTAATATGATTATTGGTCCTGCAATTTGTACTTTTATTTTTGAAATGTAGGGTTGTGATGGATCGGTTCTATTGAACTCAACAAAGGACAATAAAGCAGAGAATGAAGCCCCTCCGAACCGTAGCCTTCGTGGTTTTGGTTCAGTTGAGAGGGTGAAGGCTAAGCTTGAGAAGGCATGCCCAAACACAGTCTCTTGTGCCGATGTTCTTACTTTGATGGCTCGAGATGCTGTGTGGTTGGTATGTCATTTTCTTGCAATTGTGAACAAATTTGGCAAAATTATTCTTCATCCATGGACTAATTTAATGAAGTATAATTGTTTAGGGAGCAATTGTTGTCTCATATTGCACTATATATAAGCTTAACTATACTCCTAACTGTGAGGCAATCCGGAAAACATTATCTATAAAAATGTATTAAACATCATGCATTTGTGTCCCAGCTTGGTTGACTCAAGTTGGATATTAACTAAGCCTATATTCTGCTGGTAGCAAATTTTAAACAACAAAAGTTATAAAATGAAATTTACAGAAAACTGAAAACAAATGCCTTCCTTGTTACCAATGTTCAGAGCAAGGGGCCCACATGGCCAGTGTCGCTAGGAAGGAGAGATGGAAGGATCTCAATAGCAGATGAGACCATGCAGCTTCCGCCACCTACAGCAAATCTCACTCAATTGATTCAAATGTTTGCTGTCAAGGGCCTTGATCTTAAGGACCTTGTTGTTCTTTCAGGTAATTAATACATTATTCCAAAAAAAATCAATATCAAAATTTATGCTAATATCCATCATGACAACCTTTACTACTCGCTATCAATTACTGACATATATTTATAAAAACTATATTTCTAATGTATACAGAAGGTACTTATTTTTATCTCTATATTTTAGGTGCCCACACAATTGGAATCACAGACTGTGCAGCCATCAAAGACCGTTTGTACAATTTCACCGGCCAAAACAACTTGAATGATGTCGACCCATTCCTGGACCCACGCTACATAGCCAAACTGAGATCGAAATGTAGCCCGACAGATACCACGACACTCATTGAGATGGATCCTGGCAGTTACAAGACATTCGATCTGAGTTATTACAAACAAGTGGCTAAAAGAAGATCCGCCTTCCATTCTGACTGGGCCCTCTTGACAGACAGCTTTACCAGAGCATATGTCCTGAAGCATGTCAATGGATTTGAGTCTGAATTCTTCCAAGATTTTGCCGAGTCGATGATCAAGATGGGCAACATTGGTGTGCTTACAGGAGACCAGGGTGAGATCAGAAAGAAATGCTCTATTGTTAACTATTAATGGGTGCTATTTTTCTTAGTTCCTTCTAATTTAATTTGATTCGTTACATTTCTTAGAAAAATTGTTTGATATTGTGGTTGTTTAGTGAGGTTTGGAGCTGTTGCTTTCTGTGGATCCAAGGTGAATATGCAGAATTTTCTAGATATTTCTCTGTTGTTGTCAATTAATTCATCTTTCATTTTAATTACATTTTAAGAAAAAAATGGTGCCTTGTTCATTTATATATCTCTTCATGGTAATATTTATATGATATTGGATATGAGGAAGAAATAAAGGAAATGAATGCCGACGTTGTTTTTACGGAGCTATGCGTCTATATGCGTCTATGTTGTAAATTTCTCAAACTCGGTTTTCTTACAATTAGATGTCTAATCCATAGTTGACCATACTTAGTGTGTTGTGCTAATGAAGAGAGTTTGGTGAGCACAATTCCAAAAAATTATCGGATTGGCTTTAAATGATGAATCTAAACCGTTGAAACTAATTAATCTATTTCACGAGGGATACATGTATATGTAAAAGTTTGAAAATTTAACATTCATTTAGTATAAAGTTAAATGGTAAAAAAAAAAGTGCTTCTGTTTAGTAAATTTGACTATCGTTTTCGATATTTCTGTTTAGGAGATCTGACTACTGTGATTTTCTTTGCTATACGTTCGATATGAGCATATAGTTAATTATATTATTTAAATATTATTTAGAAAAAAAGTTTCTATTCACTGTCTTTTGTCCACTATTTGTCCACAACGCTATTCACTTTCTAACAAACTTCAAACTCTAACTGTTTGACCTTTCTTTTATAAACTTTCTGACCCGATCAATCTCTCAATTTTGAAATCAGATCTTTCTCTCAATCTTTCGCCTCTCCCTACTATTTTTCCTCTAGTAGCCCCCCTCTCTCTCTCTCTCTCTCTCTCGGTCCCTTCTTTTCTGCTTCTCTGCACAAATCACCTTAAGCCCATAGCGACGGACAAGACGGACGCAACGGTCACGACGGCAGCGAGATGATGTCTTGTTGTCGAGCTTGGATCTGATAAGTAGAAGCGGCAGGGATGAAGATCTTGACTATTTGTTCTGATTGTTGACGCTGAGGAATAAAGAGGCGGTAGAAGCTCTCAGGTTAAATCTCTCACCCCTTTAATAGATTCATCGATTTATATACGGACTCGATCTAAGGTAATCACTTGATTCGAAAGTGTGTGAAGAGTTAACAACGCCAAATTTTAGTTTTGAAGTGGCCTTATCTACTGCTCAATTCTCTTGTTTTAAATTTATTAGTGAGATATTGATTTATCTGGGTGCATAATTGAAAAACGGTCAAAAAGTCAAACATTTTTTATTTAAGAACTTATAGGATTGGATATTTTGTTTTACAATATTCAGGCGTGAATTTGTTCTTTCGAATTTCTCTTCCCTAGTTCGCCACGATTTCAATCAAGCTAGTCGTCATTTCATCGGTACTGACTTTTATTCAAACAAAATCGTAATTTATGTGATTTTTTTTTGTATTTTGCTTCTGTCATTCTTTTTTCGTTCGTAATGACGATTTTTTTTTTAGATTACTGACTCGATCTCATTGTTTAAATATGACCGCGATGGAAGAATGTATCTCATTGTGTGGTGAATATTATAGTTTTGTTGAACAGATGATGGAAGTATGTTTAGATTTAAAAATTTTACAGTATATATGGAATTGATTTATAGTTTAGATTTAGAAATTTTTACAGTATTAATTGTTTGTAGGTTGTATGTTTTGTTTTTGTAGTTTAAGTTGAAATTTTTTATTTTTATATTTTATTTTATCCTTTTTGTATGCTTATTTTACATTATTGAAATTTCATAGTTTTTACGTTTTGTTTTCACAGTTTAAATTCACAATTTTACAGTATTGAAAATTTATATTTTTTAAATTGTATTTAATCGTTTTCATCTACTAATTTTACATTGTTGTTAATTTATAGTTTTTACTTTTTATTTTCACAGTTTAGGTTTACAATTTTATAGTATTGAAAATTGATATTTTTTTTAATTTTATTTAATCCGCTAATTTTATAATTTTGTAATTTTATAGTTTTTATCTTTTGATTTCATAGTTTAACTTGATATTTTTATAGTATTGAAAATTGATACTTTTTAACATTTTATTTTATCGTTTTCATATGTGAATTTTGCATGTCTGTAATTTTATAGTTTGTACATTTTATTTTTATAGTTGAAGTGGTCAATTTTATAGTATTCATTATTTTGATGAATGTTCATTAAATCGAGAAAAAATAATTAAAAAAAATAATCAGAAAATTTAATTTTGCCTTTTTATCACATTTTTTTGTTAAAATAACTGTTAATAACTAACACTAACTGGCAATAACTTTCTATAACTGAAATTTTCGAAAGTACAATTTTTTTGTCCTGTTGTGCAAGTTTCCATCTGTTTTTAACTATCATGGGACCACTTCAAATAGTTACTGGATGTTTTGTGATTAACTGATATATTTTATGTGATATATTGTATAATTATACAGCATGTAGAAGTAGTTTTACAGTATTTGCGCAAGTCAAATATGTGGACAAATGGTGGACAAAAGTCTGTAGATAATTAGACGCTTCCTATTATTTATTGTTATTTGTGTTGGTTGTTTCTTTGTGCTATTGTTCTCCTCTTGATCTTCGAGTGGTGACTGTCCTGAATCGATTGATTCAATTTTAGTCTGGTTTGATTCCGTACCTTCTCGACTATATATTTCTCTGAGTGATGACTATCCTGGTTTGGTTTTTTCAGTTCCTAATATAGTTAGATTCAGTGCTTTCTGTTTTTTCTGTCAGAGAAACATGACAAAATATATATACGCATAAAGAAAACAATCACTAAGCTTCTATCAAATTAAGTAAAGATAATCAAATTTATGTTCACAAGATACACATGCTCTCTGTGTGTCTTTTTAGTTTGTTTACAACTAAATACCTTCATAAATATATATTTTCTAATATTATTGTAACAACTAATTGTAATTCTTTCAATCAATGTAATTTACTACGGACTTTTAACAAAAACAAAAAACCAAAAAAAAAAAAAAGAATAAACCCAGAGAAACCTGACCTGACACCTGGTAACCCTGTTCAGATCTGATCCCATGCATATGCCCCTTGTTTGTTTTGTTAGATAGTAGACCGAAACCAATTGGCTTGTTTGTTCCATCCAAATCTCCCTTGTTTGTTTTGCTAGATATATAGTCGGCCGAAACCAATTGTCTTGTCTACATGTGGGCCTTCAAAGTTTACATGTCGGCATGCATCAAATAATTAATCTATAGTAATTTTACTACTGATTCATAAGATGTCAATATATATATATATATATATAATCATCACCCCAAACCATATTACTTGAACCTCTTCGACAACTTGACCGGCGAGAACTAACACAAAAGATTTTTTTTTTTTTTTGAAACATTGGTAGCAGCTACAAAATTATAAGAATTAAGATGTGTTTAAAACTACAACAGCAACTACAAACTAACACAAAAGATGTCGAGCCCTCTATATAGACAACAATTATATATAGAGTCAAGCTGATCAGAGAAGTAGAGTGCAACTGATCATTACACTGTACTTGCAGCAATTGCACAAAAGTGTTATGTTACATATTGAATTTTAGAGATAGATAGTATAAAATGAAGAGAGAAAATTTATATTGAGAAAAAAAAGGTTTTTTTCTTATTACAAGATTTCCTATTTATAATTACAAGGCTCCAAAACTAGTCGTTGGTACTATTTCCTATTTTAGTAATGAAGGTACACGTTACCGGTATCTATCTATTTTTGTAAATAAGTAAATTTCTATTTCTATATTAATTAAATAATGAGATCTATAATTTAACACTCCCCCTCAAGCTAGGAATGTATATATCATATAATCCTAGATTGCTAATAATCTTTTCAAATGGATTCGGGTCCAAGCCTTTGGTGAAAATATCTGCAAGTTGATCTTCACTTTTAACGTACGGTGTTTCTATTTCCTTTGCTTGAACTTTCTCTCTAATGAAGTGGCAGTCTACTTCTATATGTTTCGTTCGCTCATGAAACACGGGATTTGATGCTATGTGTCGTGCCGAGTTGTTATCACAAAACATTTTCATAGGTTCTTGAGTTTTAAACCCCATGTCCGATAAGAGTTGCTTAATCCAAGTTAATTCGCTTGCGGTTGATGCCATGGCACGATACTCCGCTTCGGCACTTGAACGTGCCACAACATTTTGTTTCTTGCTTTTCCATGTGACTAAATTTCCACCTACAAATGTGCAAAAGCCGGTTGTCGATTTTCTATCGAAGCTTCCGGCCCAATCTGCATCGGAATAGCCACATATGTTGTTAGAGTTATTGTTTTTCATCAAAATGCCCCTTCCGGGATTCCCTTTTAAATATCTCAAAATTCTATTTATAGCTTCTAAATGTGGTGTTCTTGGTGAGTGCATGAACTTACTAATTTGGCTTATGGAAAAGGATATATCCGGACGAGTAACCGTTAGGTAGATTAATTTTCCTACAAGTCTTTGAAATTGGTTCATATCTTTTATTGGTTCACCATCTTCACTATTTAATTTATGTTTGTTATCAAATGGGGTAGAGGCCGGTTTGCATCCTAGTTTACCGGTTTCTTTTAATAAATCAAGTGTATATTTCCTTTGTGAGATAAAAAGTCCTTTATTTGAAAAAGCCACTTCTATTCCTAAAAAATACTTGAGGTATCCTAAATCTTTTATATCAAATTTTTCTTTTAATTGTTTTTTTTTATTGTTTGGATATGTTCAAAATTATTTCCGGTAACTATAATGTCATCTACGTATACTAAAATTAGAGTTGTGTTGGTTCCATCACACTTGGTAAATAGAGAATGGTCGGCATTACTAACCTTAAAATTACAAGAAATTAAATAAGAGCTAAGTTTGTCATACCATGCTCTTGGAGATTGCTTCAATCCGTAGATTGATTTATTTAGCCTACAAACCAAGTTAGAATTGTTTTCCAATTTATGACCGGGTGGCAATGTCATATACACCTCCTCTTCAAGTGTTCCTTGAAGGAAAGCATTTTTAACATCCATTTGGTAAAGATCCCAACCATTATTTACGGCAATAGAGAATAAAATTCTAACGGTATTCATTTTTGCCACCGGTGCAAAGGTTTCATTATAATTTATTCCATAGGTTTGTGTAAACCCTTTGGCAACTAATCTTGCCTTATACCGTTCTATGGTACCATCACTATTATATTTGATTTTATATACCCATTTACATCCAACCGGTTTCTTATTTTTTGGTAAGAGGACTATTTGTCAAGTTTCATTTTGTTCCAAGGCACTAAGTTCTTCCTTCATGGCTTTGCACCAAATTGGATTTTCAATGGCGTCTTGATAATTGTTTGGTTCTAATTTATTTTCAACACAAGTGAGAAATGTATGGTATTCGGATGAAATTTTGTCATAAGAAACAAAATTTTCTATGGGGTATTGAACCGTGTAGGTTTCATAATCTCTAAGTCTAGTTGATGGTGTTGGTATCCTAGGTGACCTTCTAATTCCTAAATTATTTTGTACTAAACCTTCACTTGTGTTATTATTAATTTCACTAACTTCATTTTCACAAATATTGGTTGGTTCACAATTTAAGTCATCCATATAAGGCATCACAATGTGGTTGTTTATATTTGTTTGGTCAAATACTTTTTCCTTGAAGTATGGCTCATTTTCAAAAAATGTAACATTTCTAGAAAGATATAATTTTTTATTAATCGGATCATAACATTTATAACCCTTTTTGTAATATGAGTATCCTAAAAATATAGTTTTTTGTGACACAAAATCAAGTTTATCTTTTCTTTTGATATGCACAAAACTTGTGCAACCAAATATTCTTAAATGGTCATATGTAATTTTTTGTTGGTAGATGATTTCTAACGGACTTTTATTACATAAACCCACACTTGGTAGTCTATTAATTAAATGTGTGGCACAAAGTAGGGCATCCGACCAATAAATTTTAGGAACATTATTTTGAAATAGTAAAGTCCGTGTCATTTCTAATAAATGTCTATTTTTTCTTTCCGATACTCCATTTTGTTCCGGAGTATTTATGCAAGTTGTTTGATGTATGATTCTTTTTTCTCTACAAAGGTTTGAAAATTTGTTGTTTATAAATTCGGTTCCATTATCCGATCTAAAAATTTTGAGTTTGGCATTAAATTGAGTTTCTATAAGACATAAGAATTCAAAAAAACACCCAAACACTTCATCTTTAGATTTTAATAAATACAACCAAGTAGTTTTTGAGAAATCATCAATAAAAATAACAAAATACTTAAATCCATTATATGAATCAATTGGGGCCGGTCCCCATACATCGGAGTGAACTAAATCAAATAAAGCCTTAGTTTTGCTAAAGGAAGGTACAAAAGGAAGCTTTGTTTGCTTAGCTAACTTACATGTTTCACAATTCATATAATTTGAATTTTTAAAATCTAAAATACTACTTAAAGTCTTGTCGGATGGATGCCCAAGTCTCTTGTGCCATAGATCAAAATTAACGGTCTTTGCGGAAGCACACAAATTAAATTGCTTGGAGTTCAATAAATAATGTCCGTTTTGTAAAAATCCCTCACCAATCTTGACTCCGGTTTCCCGGTCCTGAAATACGACGTTTTTACAAGAGAAAATTGCATTACAATTTAATTCTTGTGTTAGTTTATTTATAGAAAGTAAGTTTATGGGAAATGTTTCTAAGTATAAAACATTTTTAATTAACTTGTTACATAAATTAATTTCCCCTATGCCATTTATTGGTGCCTTCATGCCATTTGCAACTAAGACAAATTTATCATTCTTGGTCGGGTTTATATTTGATAACAATTGTTTGTTACCAAACATATGATCGGTTGCTCCACTATCTATAATAATTTGGTTAAAAAATAAATCTTTTGAGTAAGAGACAATACCACATGCACTAGGGGTGTTTAGGCTCCCAAGCAGCGCAGAAAGATGCTCCAGAGCTTGTTGCACTTGATCCCCAGCGCCATATCCACCTCCTGACCCGTTTATTAACCCGCCAGCGCCATAATAGGTTCCTGACCCGGTTGAACTTGACCCGCCAGCGCAATTCTGCCCCTGACCCGGTTGAACTGACCCGCCAGCGCAATATGGGAACTGACCCGCTAGACCTGACCCGTTTCCGAAAAAACAGAGTTAACGGGTCCGCCTGGTTTATTGGGTCCGCCAGAGCTGCTGTTGGGTCCGAAATAACCATTAACGGGTCCGCTATTTGTAATGGGTCTGAACCTTTGGTCGCTGAATCCTCCAGAGTGGCTAATGGGTCCGCCTGGATACATGTGGGTTCCCAATCCGACTTGATTCGGACCCGTTAGTCTATTGACCCCTTCTTCTTCATTCGAAACAGCGAATGTCTTATTTTTTCCACCGTTTCTTCCCCAATTTTGTCCATCTCCTCCTTTCTCCCCTCTAATTTTTTTAGGTTTGAGATGCGGATAGAGAAACCAACACCGATCTTGAGTGTGACCCTCTCTTTTACAGTGATTGCATTTTTCGCTTTTATTTTGATTTGGTCGATTTGGATTGAAATTGGGGTTTTTTACAGCTAAACCACGAGTCTCGTGTTCCTCAAATTTTGTGATCTGTGGACCACCCATGACTGATCTCCTACTTTCCTCTTGTTGAATTAAGTTTTGAATTTGAGAATAAGAGGGAAGAGGTGCCGTAGTCATGATTTGAGACCTTACCGCTTCATAGCTCGGATTCAGCCCGGCGAGGTATTGAAAGATGTCATCTTCTTCATCTCGTTTCTGAAGTGTGGTCAGATCTGTGGTTAGAGGCCGGTAAGTCCGAAGTTCGGCCTTTTTCTTCTTAAGAGCACCGAGGTACTCGGTATTACTTCTTGATCCTTGCTTTTCCTGTTGGATTTCTTGCATAAGTTGATAGATATGGGAAAAATTATTTTGTTGCCCGTACATGGTTTTTACGGCTTCCCACAACTCATACGCCGTGTCGGCCGTCTCGAAGAGGTCAGCTATGGTTGGCTCCATTGACAACATGAGCAAGGTTATGATTCTATCATTTTTCGTTCTCCAATTTTTTGCTGCCTTTTTTTCGATTTCGGTCTTATTTTCTAGATTTACTACCGTTGGCTCTTTCATTTCGCCGGTGATATATTCTAACACCTCCCGACCACTTAGAGCTCTATATGCAGCCTTTGCCCATGACAAATAATTTTGGCCATTGAGCAAAATATGTGTTAGCTTTTGTTGCCCTTGCCCTTCTTGAGCCATTTTGATTTTGGCAGATTCTTGCAGATTTTCGCTATTTTTTGGTACCGACTAGCTTTGCTAGTTTATGTGATACTCGGGCGGTATATTTCAGATCTGTCGCTCTGATACCATGTTGAATTTTAGAGATAGATAGTATAAAATGAAGAGAGAAAATTTATATTGAGAAAAAAAAAGGTTTTTTTCTTATTACAAGATTTCCTATTTATAATTACAAGGCTCCAAAACTAGCCGTTGGTACTATTTCCTATTTTAGTAATGAAGGTACACGTTACCGGTATCTATCTATTTTTGTAAATAAGTAAATTTCTATTTCTATATTAATTGAGAAAAGGTTTCTGTCCACTGAGTTTTGTCCACCATCTGTCCACAGTGTCTTATCCAGTACCTTTTAACTTGTTTTAACGGACTCCGGTCCCCACCCTCATAAAAGACAGATCTCTTCCGATATTTTTCTTCTCTCCGTTTTTTCCCAATTCAATTTTGCCGATAAAAAATGAATCTCTCTCTCTT
This sequence comes from Carex rostrata, assembly GCF_964058835.1. NCBI lineage: Eukaryota > Viridiplantae > Streptophyta > Magnoliopsida > Poales > Cyperaceae > Carex > Carex rostrata. The sequence continues at coordinate 3,075,404 of NC_135943.1, forward strand.
CGGAAATTTTCCTTCAATTCGTTTTTCTCCAAATCAATTTGATGATTTATTCCATTCATTCATCCAAAAACAAACAAAAATTCATCATTTCGTTTGGACCTTTCCTCCATGACGATCAGATGCTTCAGACAATGATTGACTTCAATCCATACATACGAATAGGCATAAAGATGACTTGATTCACACGAGATATTAAATTTCCTTGATGCAGATAAATTGAGATGAGAATAAGGTAGGCCATACCAGTCCCCACGAGCGACAAAACATCATGATTGTTCTCTCCTTTTTCTCTTCTTCATCTCTCTCGGAGGTTCTACTGGAGAGACGAATGTTAGGAAGAAACCAAACCATACATGGGTGAAAATATGGCCAGTCTGATCGACAGTTCAAATTCGTTCCGACGCTCATCTCTAACCGCATTAACAGTCGTGGATAGTTGATCTGCACGATTCTTAAGGCGGATCTGACCACACTGATCTAACACCCCCGATTCAAATGACGTTATTCAATCATAATTCTGATCCCTTAAAGTAAGCCAAAATTGTTGTTTTTTTGTATTTACCTTCTCTGATTCATTTTTCTTTTGCAATGTCGATTTTAATTGAGATTACTGACTCGATCTCGTTTTTTATATATGATCGCAATGGAACCTTCGATCATGGAGCGCGATCGAATAGAAGTTGTTTTTGTTGAAGAGCACAGCAAAACTCAAATCTAGTAAGTTATTTCTGTTGAATTTGTTGTTTTCGTTGTTTGCAGTAATAGATCTAGAGGAAAGAGATGATAGAGAGGCGATATGGAGTAATGATCTGTTAAGTTTACAGTATTGCCCCGTTAATTTTACAGTATTCATCTTGTCATTTTACAGTATTCATCTTGTGGAAATCTGGAGGAAAGAGATGATAGAGATGCGATATGGAGTATTGATCTGTTAATTTTACAGTATTCATCTTGTCATTTTACAGTATTCATCTTGTGGAAATCTAGATGAAAGAGATGATAGAGATGCAATATGGAGTATTGATCTGTTAATTTTACAGTATTGCCCCGTTAAATTTACAGTATTCATCTTGTCATTTTACAGTATTCATCTTGTGAAAATTTGGAGGAAAGAAATGATAGATAGGCGATATGGAGTATTGATCTGTTAATTTTACATTATTTCTCCTGTTAATTTTACAGTATTCATCTTGTAATTTTACAGTATTCATCTTGTGAAAATTTGGAGGAAAGAGATGATAGAGAAGCGATATGGAGTATTGATATGTTAATTTTACCATATTTTCCCGTTAATTTTACAGTATTCCTTTTGTGGAAATCTGGAGGAAAGAGATGATAGAGAAGCGATATGGAGTATTGATTTGTTAATTTTACAGTATTTCCCCCGTTAATTTTACAGTATTCATATTGACAGTATTCATCTTGTGGAAATATGGAGGAAAGATATGATAGAGAGGCGATATGGAGTATTGATATGTTAATTTTACAGTATTTTTCCTATTAATTTTACAGTATTCATTTTGTAATTTCACAGTATTAATCTTGTGAAAATTTGAAAGAAAGAAATAATAGAAAATTGATATTTTTTAAGTTTTATTTGATATGCTAATTTTACAATTTTGTAATTTTATAGTTTTTACCTTTTGATTTCACAGTTTAATTTGATAATTTTACAGTATTGAAAATAAATATTTTTTAATATTATATTTTATTGTTTTCATCTGTGAATTTTGCAATTCTGTAATTTAATAGTTTGTATATTTTATTTTTATAGATAAAGTGGTCAATTTTACAGTATTCAATATTTTAATGATTTATTTATGTGTTCATTAAATTGACAAAAAAAATTAATTGAAAAATTTTAATTTTTCCTTTTTATCACGTTTTTTGTCAAAACAACTGCTAATAACTAACATTAACTGCCAATAACTTCCTATAACTGCAATTTCTAAAAGTACAGTTTGAAAGTACAATTTTTTTGTCTTGTAGTGCAAGTTGCAATATGTTTTTAACTATCATGGGACCACTTCAAATAGTTGCTGGATGTTTTGTGATTAACTGATATATTTTATGTGATATATTGTATAATTTTACAGCATGTAGAAGTAATTTTACAGTATTCGCGCAAGTCAAAGCTGTGGACAAATGGTGGACAAAAGGCTGTGGACAATTAGATGCTTCCATATTAATTAAATAATGAGATCTATAATTTAACATTACACCGTAAAATTGATCACAACAATTATTGCAATGTTCTGGGTCGAATATTCATAATGCCTTATCGGGTATAAGTAAACCACTTAGCATACTCATTGGTGAGACGAATTAAAACACAACTGACTATTATTTGCTTAAGAATAGAAATAAGATGGGGATAATAGATCATGCGTGTGTTACTGTACAATATTGGCAATTTATTCCTTAAATAGACTTTGTACAATTTAGTGCATTCGTAAATAACTTCTTTTTATCAATCGTACGATTGTAGTCAGCATTAGCCGTTAAGTTTGACTTTCAATAAGATTTTAACTGAACTGGTTTAAATTTGATTTATTTCAGAATGAACTTCAATCGAATGATTTAATTGTGATTTTTTTTCAAATCGAATCACGAACTACGGATTTTTTTACAGTCACCGGTAGTTTACGCATTACTTGCGGTTTTTTTCAGACATAACAAAATTCACGCAGTTTCCTAATACTTTTACCTTTCACAAATTCACACTGATGAATTATGAATTAGTTCAAAATTCGCTTACCTTTTACGCTGATAGATTGATTAAAATCACGACGTGGACCTAGTCAAATTAAAATTATTTTCATTGTTAATTTGTTACGCTGGTGAAGCATTTTCTTATTATAAATTACCATTATATTAACAATTTTGAGCTTTGATATAAGTTTGGTTCCTGCATTATTAAATATTGATGGTTAAAACCATTAGTTGCATTATTTGAAATTCGAATCTAAATAACTCACGAACTATATCCAGTGTGAGTTTGAGTTTGAATAAGATTCGAATTGAACTGATTTAATTTGTTTCAGAACAAAATAATTTCGTATCGAATTAATTATTAATTTTTTTTGAATCAAATTCAAATCGAACCACCAAATACGAACTTTTTGTGCAGCCTTACCGCTAACCATTAAAAAAAAAAAAAATACTCATGATGCCATTACATTCAAAAAGCAGCCCAAGGAATTATTATTAAGAAACTTCTTTCAGTCCCCCTTCAATGCAGTTTTTATTTTGAAAAAAAAAAAATATTTTTTTAGTTCACCATAATTCCTATTTTGTTATGTAACATAATCCCTGCTTTACATGACATATTAGAAAGTCAAAAGCCAATCAACAAAAAGGCAATTATGTTATGTCGCAACCTTGCAAAAAAGTACATCAGCATGATATCACCGAACCATGGTTGACTATTAAAATTTTGAGGACCATTATGTAATTTTCCCAACCAAATATCCGTTTCTCTTTCACAGTTGCACTCTTCAACATCATTTATTTCAACCACCGCATGAAAAGAAAGAAAATTACACGTAATAAAAAGACAGAAAATCAATAAAGCGAGAAGATTTATATCTAAGCACTCCACCGATTCGGTTACTAAAATAAAATACACTATCTCTCATGGCGGAGGTCTCTCTACCAGTAAGCAACCTCTAGTCATTTCTTGTTTCTCTTTTGCTTTTGGTTGATTTTACGAAAAACATTTATCCTCTGTCAGTTCTGGTAATATTCTTTTCTTATTTTGAATTTCAGATAGAAAATCATGGAAAGAATGAAGACATGATCGAGCGATCACCTGATCATGGATTTGTAGCTGTTGATATCGGAGCTCTCTCGTCAAAAACAGAGCATGTACGATATCCCTAATTGATTTGTTACTTCCAATTATGTAATCCTCCATAAAGCATACTTTCTACTTTTGAATTTGTTTAATAATTTGTTTGACTTTTGTTCATGTACTTCTTGAATTGAAAAGATGGAGAATTCGCCTTCTCGTAAAGGATATCAAAGAAACGGAGAAGAGAACACTGGTAAGTGTATCTTTATGTATTCCCACTAATTTTCAGATGCCTTTGAGAAATCTAAAATTATATCATGAGTAAATTTTTTTTTTGGGTAAAATTATATCATGAGTAATTGAGTATAGGCGGTTTTCTTATTGCTCTGGGTTTTGAGGGGTCAGGATTTTGACAGAGCAGTTCTTACTTCATACAGCGCACAGCGTCCTGTAGAATCAAAACAAAACGGCGCTGCATTTTGTCCGCTGCATGAAGGCAACACTGTTCTATTAAAAATTTATCCGTTTAGGTTTTCTTATTGCTCTGGGTTTTGAGGGGTCAAGATTTTAACAGAGCAGTTTTTGCTTCATACAGGGCACAGCGTCCTGTAGAATCAAAACAAAACGGCGCTGCGTTTGGTTTGTCCGCTGCATGTAGACAAAACTGTTCTATTAAAAAAGTTACCAGTTTAAGTTTTCTTATTGCTCTGGGTTTTGAGGGATCAAGATTTTAACAGAGCAGCTCTTGCTTCATACAGCGCACAGCGTCCTATAGAATTAAAACAAAACGGCGCTGCATTTGGTTTGTCCGCTGCATGTAGACAAAACTGTTCTTTTAAAAAATTTACCAGTTTAAGTTTTCTTATTGCTCTGGGTTTTGAGGGATCAAGATTTTAACAGAGCAGCTCTTGCTTCATACAGGGAATTTTTTTATAAACCATAATGAATAAATTAATTCTTCCAGAACCAGCATGATTACTTCGTTTTTTTGAAAAACCAGAAGGACCGAGTGCTCCATTCGGTCTCCAGTTTTCCCTTTTCTCCAGACTGAATGGAGCACTCGGTCTCAACCATTTTTTCACATTTTCCCTGCAGGCGCCACAGAAGATCCTGAAAATTCCAGACAGAGTAGACCATTCGGTCTTGAGATTTATTAAAGTGACTCCGTCTCTGTGTTGCGTTCCCCATTCCCCCATTCACCATTTTTCCTCCCCCCCTGTCTCTCTTCTCTCTCCGTGGGTGCCTCAAATTTTTTTTTTACTCTCTAATTATTAGTTTAATTTTAATTCTAATTATATAGGTTTGTGTATTTTTGAAAGGAGAACAAGAAGAGCTTCAGATCTACAAGTTTCGTTAGGTATGGAGTTTAATTCTCTTATTTTTTATTAATAATCCGAAATTATAAATAAATAGTTAGAATAAATGGTTTAGTAGCATAAATGATTTATGTAATAATGGTAGTATAAATAAATAGTTTTTGTGTAATTTTTTCTTTTTGTAGTATAAATGATTTATGTGTATTCTTTTAGTAGTATAAATGGCTTATGGACTAATTGTAGTATAAATAAATGTTTATGTAGTAATTGTAGTATAAAAAAATGATTTATATAGTAATTTATTTGCATGTAGTTTATGTAATAATTGTAGTTTAAGTAAATAGTTTATGTTGTAATTTATTTGTATGTAGTTTGCATGTAGTATAAATAATTGTATTAATTTATATTTATTTGCATGTAGTATAAATAATTGTATTAAATAGTTTAAGTCGAATTTAATTTAATTTAAGTTTTGTGTCAGGTTAAAATAATAATTTGACTATTCAAAAAGCAGTATATCACCACAAAAATTGCTAAGAACTGTCAAAACTATCTAATTAATTATTTATCAGTATATCACCACACAAAAAAAATTATCATTCAAAAGAAGCAAGCGCTTGTGAAACAATATACCTTAGTCTTTATATTATTTTTTCAAACTGAGAATTTATAAAAGTTATGAAGTTGTATGTAACTTTTATTTTCTTATCATGTCAGAATGTTAAAAAATATAGTTCATTTTATATAAAATCACGAAATGGTAAACCCTCAAGATCAATAAAAAAAAAAAAAAAAACTTTTCAACTTCATTACTTTGTATAAAAAAAAACTAAATAATTATAACTTTTTTGAAGTTACATTTTTCTTTTAAAATCTTAATTTCCTAATGCAAGAAAATTTGACCATATACAGTGGAGCATAAGAAATGGTAAACATTTTGACTCCTTCTATAAAATATAATTATGTGTATGTTTTGTCTTAAAAAGTATTTAGCTAATGTCAATCAATATTTATATATCGATTTATTTATTTTATATGATTTTTCTAATGAAAAGAAAAATACAGTTAATATCTTCAAATAAAAGATGCTCTTATGAACGTAATTAAAAAAAAACTTACTATAATCTTTAGATGAAAGCTACCGACACAATGCAGAGGCCGATATGTAAAAACACAATATTGTGATGGAGCTTGATTTTTAGCTATAAATGGTGAAAATGGAAGAGTGAATTGGAGAAGCAAAACTTGAGAAGGGAGTGAATTGGATACGCTTGAGAGAATTGATTTTCAGCTAACATAATGCTCTATGTCTTATATAGACAGATTATGTCGGTGCGTGCACAGAAACAAAAGGTGAAAGTGCTACCATATACTGCACCATTTCTAACTTCTAATGATGTGAATTGTCGGTGGAAATGGACTTTATTGGAAAAAAAAAAATCAAGACCCAATGCTGTATTTGGTCTGGAGGCATATACCGCACCATCCGCTGCACAGGAAATTGTGAAAAAGTTGAAAAAATGGTTGAGACCGAGTGCTCCATTCGGTCTGGAGAAAAGGGAAAACTGGAGACCGAATGGAGCACTCGGTCCTTCTGATTTTTCAAAAAAACGAAGTAATCATGCTGGTTCCGGAAGAATTGATTTATTCATTATGGTTTATAAAAAAATTTCTTCATACAGCGCACAGCGTCCTATAGAATTAAAACAAAACGGCGCTGCATTTGGTTTGTCCGCTGCAAGAAGACAAAACTGTTCTATTAAAAAATTTACCCGTTTAGGTTTTCTTATTGCTATTAATCACAATTAGTATGGTTTAATTACATCAGCAGATGGTTTGCGGGAAGACGACGAGGAGGTGACTCTTGTCCACGTGGCGCAAGCTGATGGCCCAAGTTAGGTGTTTCGTATTTTACCAAAATGCCCCTGATATAAACATGTCCCCATTGCCCTGATACGATTTTTTGTGCTGGGTTTTCGTACATTTGTCGTTAAAAGCTTCTTAGATCCATCAAATGAGTACTCGATTAGATTGCTTTTTGTACTGTAGTGGTTGGTGGTTTACCACGTGGCAAGTACTGAGTATTTAATTCAATTAATTATTTAAGTAACAAAATTAAAAAGAAATTTTCTATCCAGTATTATTCTACTTTACAACAGTCATCCCCCCTGATATGATAATTATTGTTGATGCATTTTGATGCAACCAGTCTGGATGCATGGAATAATTAGAAAGTTTTGCAATCTGGTTTTATTGAATTTTTGTCAGTAATCAACTTATTATTTATTGACCAAATGGTTTTTTTTATTTTTACCAGATTTGATAGATGACCTGATTATTTACTAAAAGAAAACAAATCTCAATTTACAAACAGCTTTTCAAGACAATCAATTTTGAGAATTAAAACGAACTGTTTACTTAGCTAAGTAATTAATTAACCCTAATCAAGTAATCTGATGTCTGCCTCACCTAGACACAATATGTAAAATTTTAATGAAAAATTATTTACTTTCTACAGACATAATCAGATTTCGTGAAATGCCAGCCAAATATAATACTACTGCGACACCATCCGTTTAACTGCCATTAATGTGTACCATCAAATAAAGGAGGAAAAACACACAGAAGAAAGAAAACAATGATGTTAACAAATAAAAAATTTGTGCGTACTATATATGGAGTGCAAAAGTTGGCTAATCCATATTATCTATTATATCATCATAAATCATAATCCAATTATGTACGATGACTGGGGAAACAAAATTTTTTATGGATGTTTACCTTCTAAGTAATACACATAACTAATTAACTCACGGAAGGGTAATAATTTTGACCAATGAAGAATCTTTTAATTTTGATGTCTAACCAACATGTGAGGTGGAAGAATATATGTACTCTGTACTAAATTTCGTCAACATTGACAGCATTGTTTTAAAACTTTAAATGGTCTAATTGACTACGCGCGCTTGTGGCTAGCCCAAATAAATTTAATTCAATGGCATGTGCTAGAGAACTAAGAACTTCAAACCGACTTTGAAAAATATTATTGTAAATTAAAGTGAACCTATATAGGTACAAGGTAACATGGTACAACTCATTCCTCTTTCATGCATTATAGATAGGGGTGCAAACGGGTCGGATATTATCCGACCGTATCCAAAAATTTGATACAGATATCCGATACCCGAATATCCGTGCGGATACGGATACGGATACGGATACGGATATGGTTTTTAATTTTAATTATATGCATCAGAATAGTAGATATACTATATAGTTTAATATATATAGCGAAAAAAATTATATTATTTACTATTATAAAAAGCAGATATCCGTATCTGTATCTGGTTAATATCCGATCCGTATTTGTATCCGCCTAATATTCGATCCGTATCCGTATTCAGAAAATAAAAACGGATACGGAGATGATTTTACCACTATCCGATCCGTTTCCACCCCTAATTATAGAGGAACCGAGTTTGCTCATAACTGTTTATACGTTTCCAGTGGATGCTTCCTTTCCAAATCCAGCAAAACAGTTGATGTAAAATTGTCAACTTTGGTAGGTATAACTTCCCAGAGCAGACTCAAAGTTATTCTAACATAATTAAGAGTAATACTGTAATAGGCATTTATGTCATATATATTGTATAAAAAAAGTGTTTGTAACTAGGCATTTATATCATATATATTATTAAAAAAAGGGTTTTTGTAACCTCCAGTTGGTAATAAGATGCCATTTTGGCTTCTATACAACTACTATGAACTATGAAGCAATCTCATTCCACCTTGAAAACAAAGGACCATTTAATCAAAGTGCTGTTATCATTGCCTTGGCAACTTCCTAACATGGCAAAAAATGGCATATTGGCAGTTTTGATAACTATGGTTCCATGTTTTCTACTCGTAGGGTTAACCAGAGCACAATTGAGTGTTGATTACTATAGCAAGACATGCCCAAATGTCGAAGACATTGTACGAAAAGAGATGATTAGCATTCTCTCAGTAGCACCAAGCCTTGCTGCTCCTTTTCTTAGATTACATTTCCATGATTGCTTTGTTAGGGTATATTTACATATACAAAGTTTTATTACTTATCTTATGTTATAAAAGTTGTGCACTATATCCTGTATTGTTTGAAATTATATCACTAATATGATTATTGGTCCTGCAATTTGTACTTTTATTTTTGAAATGTAGGGTTGTGATGGATCGGTTCTATTGAACTCAACAAAGGACAATAAAGCAGAGAATGAAGCCCCTCCGAACCGTAGCCTTCGTGGTTTTGGTTCAGTTGAGAGGGTGAAGGCTAAGCTTGAGAAGGCATGCCCAAACACAGTCTCTTGTGCCGATGTTCTTACTTTGATGGCTCGAGATGCTGTGTGGTTGGTACGTCATTTTCTTGCAATTGTGAAATTTTTTGACAAAATTATTCTTCATCCATGGACTAATTTAATGAAAGTATAATTGTTTAGGGACCAATTGTTGCCTTTAGTCTCATATTGCACTATATATACTACTAATGGCGAGGCAATCCGGATAAAATTATCTATAAAAATGTCTTATACAACATGCATTTGTGTCCCAGCTTGGTTGACTCAAGTTGGATATTAACTATGTCCATATTCTGCTGGTAGCAAATTTTAAACAACCAAAGTTATAATAATATGAAATTTACAGAAAGCTGAAAAAAATGCCTTTCTTGTTACCAATGTTCAGAGCAAGGGACCCACATGGCCGGTGTCCCTAGGAAGGAGAGATGGAAGGATATCAATAGCAGATGAGACCATGCAGCTTCCGCCACCTACAGCAAATCTCACTCAATTGATTCAAATGTTTGCTGTCAAGGGCCTTGATCTTAAGGACCTTGTTGTTCTTTCAGGTAATTATTAATACATTATTCCAAAATAAATCAATATCAAAATTTATGATTATATCCATCATTTGTTTGTACTTTATTAGACTCTGAAAGGTGCTGATTCATTTCAAATCCAAGCCCATTAAATGCTTACAGTTTAGGTACTCGTTAATAATAACTGACATATTGTTATAACAACTATATTTTTATAATGTATGCTTCTAACAGAATGTACTTATTTTTATCTCTATATTTTAGGTGCCCACACAATTGGAACCACAGACTGTGCAGCCATCAAAGGCCGTTTGTACAATTTCACAGGCCAAAACAACTTGAATGATGTCGACCCGTTCTTGGACAGGAACTACATTGCCAAACTGAGATCAAAGTGTAGCCCGACTGATACCACGACACTCATTGAGATGGATCCTGGCAGTTACAAGACATTCGATCTGAGTTATTTCAAACAAGTGGCTAAAAGAAGATCCGCCTTCCATTCTGACTGGGCCCTCTTGACAGACAGTTTTACCAGAGCATATGTCCTGAAGCATGTCAATGGATTTGAGTCTGAGTTCTTCCAAGATTTTGCCGAGTCGATGATCAAGATGGGAAACATTGGTGTGCTTACAGGAGATCAGGGTGAGATCAGAAAGAAATGCTCCATTGTTAACTATTAATGGGTGCTAATTTTCTTATTTCCTTCTAATTTAATTTGATTTGTTACAATTTCTTAGAAAAATTGTTTGATATTGTGGTTGTTTAGTGAGGTTTGGAACTGTTGCTTTCTGTGGATCCAAGGTGAATTTGCAGAATTTTGTAGATATTTCTCTCTGTTGTTGTCAATTAATTCATTTTTCATTTTATTACATTTTAAGAAAAAAAATGGTGCCTTGTTCATTATATATCTCTTCATGGTAATATTTATATGAGATTGGATATATATGAGCAAGAAATAAAGGAAATGAATGCCAACGTTGTTTTTACGGAGCTATGCGTCTATGTGTCTATGTTGTAAATTTCTCAAACTCAATTATTACAATTAGATGTCTAGTCCATATGTTGAACAAAGCTAGTATGTTGCACTCATCAAGAGAGTTTGGTGAGCACAATTTTAAAAAATTATGAAACTGGCTTTAATTGACGAATCTAAACCGTTGAAACTAATTAATCTATTTCAAGAGTGATGTATGTATATGTCAAATTTTAAAAGTTTAATATTCATTTAGTGCAAATAAGTCAAATGGTAATAATAATAAAAATAAAAAAATAAAAAATAAAAATAAAAAAAAACAGGTGCTTCTGTTTAGTAAATTTGACTATTGTTTTGGGTATTTCCATTTAGGAGATCTGACCACTGCTCTTTGCTTTGCTATACCATCTTGTTTCTTCAATATGAGCATATAGTTAATTATATTATATATTATTTGTTGTTATTTTTGTTGGTTGTTTGTTTGTGCTATCATTCTCCTCTTGATCTCCGAGTAGTGGTGACTTTCCTGATTCGATTGATTCATCAGTTTTTGGTCTAGTTTGATTCAGTGCCTTCTCGGTTTTATATTTCTCTGAGTAGTGACTATCCTAGTTTGTTTTTTTTTTCAGTTTCCAATCCAATTTGATTCAGTGCCTTCTGTCAGAGGAACATAACAAAATATATACACAAAAAAAACAATCACTAATCTCCTATCAAATCAAGTAAGAATGAACAAATTTGTATTCATAGAATACACACTCTTTGTGTATACTTTTAGTTTGTTTACAACTAAATACTTTCATAAATATATGTTGTCTAATATTATTGTAACAACTAATTGTAATTCTTTCAATCAATACAATCGAACACGGACTTTTAACAAAAACAAAAACAAAAAAAAAGAATCAACCCAGAGAAACCTGACCTGACACCTGGTAACCCTGTTCAAGATCTGATCCCATGCATGTGCCAACATCGGATAAGTGTGTATAGTTCCATCCAAATTTCCCTTGTTTGTTTTGCTAGCTATAGTCAAGCCAAAACCTATAGGCTTGTCTACATATCGGCCTTCAAAATTTACATGTCGGCATTCATAATTGAGGCAGTACTCCTTTAGTACTCTCCAAATCGCAAAATTTTTACCAAATTCTCTCCAATAATCCATACTAATTTATACTTGTGCAATCCAATAATCTATAGTAATTTAAGCAAGGCCTAGACGTCCTACAAGTGACATTCCATATATTCATGAGTAGAACACATTTTATTACTGATTCATAAGTTGTCAACACATAATATATATATATATATATAGGAATATGCTAGCATGCTATGCATACTCCATGCAACGTCTCAGATTTCGAGTTTTCAAAATCCTAACGACCGATCCGAACCGTTCATCTTGTTCTCCATATTAATATGTGTTTGGAGACCAAATTTTACATTTTTTGGAATTTTTTTACTATTTCTTTAGATTTATTGAAAATCGCTGTTTTTTTATGGTCCAGATTTGCTGAAAACAGGGATTTTCAATAAATCTAAAGAAATAGTAAAAAAATTCTAAAAAATGTAAAATTTGGTCTCCAAACACATATTAATATGGAGAACAAGATGAATGGTTCGGATCGACCGTTAGGATTTTGAAAACTCGAAATCTGAGCCGTTGCATAGCATGCTAGCATATTCCTATATATATATATATATATATATATAGAGTACGGCTAACGCGCTTCCTCTAGCATATGGGCCGAAATGCTTCCGGTGGAAAGTTGAAATTTCAAAATCCAAAAAGTCGATCTGAACCGTTCATCTTCTTCTCCATATTAATATCTGCTTGGAGACCAAATTTTACATTTTTCTGAAATTTTTTACTATTTATTAAGCCATTTTGAAAATCGCTGATCCAACGGTAGCTTCTGATTTTTACTGTTTGGTAAGCCACCGTTGGATCAGCAATTTTCAAAGTGGCTTAATAAATAGTAAAAAATTTCAGAAAAATGTAAAATTTGGTCTCCAAGCAGATATTAATATGGAGAAGAAGATGAACGGTTCAGATCGACTTTTTGGATTTTGAAATTTCAACTTTCCACCGGAAGCATTTCGGCCCATATGCTAGAGGAAGCGCGTTAGCCGTACTATATATATATATATATATATATATATATATATATATATATATATAGTAAGGCTACTATACATTGCAATGCATGTGCATTGAATTATAAATCACCGGATTCAAAGTCCAAATGACCAATCCAAACCGTTCATCTTGTTCTCCATATAAATATGTGCTTGGAGACCATATTTTACATTTTTTTGAAATTTTTTTACTATTTACTAAGCCACTTTGAAAATCGCTGATCCAACAATGCCATTTTATTTTATTTTTACTGTTGGATTAGCGATTTTCAAAAAGTGGCTTAATAAATAGTAAAAAAATTTCAAAAAATATAAAATTTAGTAGCGTGGCTTTACTATATATATATATAATTAGCACCCCCAAACCATGTTACTTGAACCGCTTCGACAACTTGACCGGCGAGAACTAACACAAAAGATGAACGATTTACACTGTACTTGCAGCAATTGCACAAAAGTGTTATGTTACACGGTAAAATTAAAAACAACAATTATTGCAATTTTCTGGGTCAAATATTCATAATGCCTTCTCGGGTATAAGTAAACCACTGAGCATACTCATTGGTGAGACGACAACAGATATTCACAACTGGCAATTATTTGCTTAAGAATAGAAATAAGATGGGGATGATCAATCATGCGTACGTGTGTTATTGTACAATATTGGCAATTTATTCCTTAAATAGACTTTGTACAATATTTTAGTGCATTCGTACGGAAAATAATTTTTTTTATCAATCGTACGATTATAATGCCGCTAACTAGGACTGCAAACGAATTGAACCAAATCATTTACCTTAGTTAGAGTTTGAATTTGAATAAGATTTGAACCAAACTAATTTAATTTATTTTAGAACAAGCTTCAATCGAATGAATTAATTGCGATTTTTTTCGAATTGAATTGAAGTTAATCAAATCACGAACTATGGATTTTTTTTTACAATCACCAGTAGTTTATGCATTAGTTTTCTTCACGCGGAACAATATTCACGCGGTTTCCTATTACTTTTACCTTTCACAAATTCACACTGATAAATTATGGGTCAGTCCAAAATTCTCTTACCTTTTATGTTGCTCAATTGATTAAAATCACGGCATGGACCCAGTCAAATGAAACTTATTTTCATTGTTAATTCGTTACGATGTTGAAGCATTTTTCTATTATAAGTTACTATTATATTAACAATTTTGAGCTCTGATATAAGTTTGGTTCCTATATTATTATAGATTGATGATTAAAGCCATTAGTTGCATTATTTGAGACTCGAATCTAAATAGTTTACAAACCAATTTCAAACGAACTATACCTAGTTTGAGTTTGAGTTTGAATAAGATTCGAACCAAACTGATTTGATTTGTTTTAGAACAAACTAATTTTAAATCAAATTAATTACAAACTTTTTTCCGAATCAAATAATATTTTTTTAATGCAGTTTATATTTTTTTTAAAACAAATAATATTTTATTTAGTTCACCACGATTCCTATTTTGATATGTAACATAATCCCTGCTTTGCATGACATATTAGAAAGTCAAAAACCAATCAACAAAAAGAAGATTATGTTGCAACCTTGCAAAAAAGTACATCAGCATGATATCACGGAACCATGCTTGACTATTCAAATTTTGAGGACCATTATGTAATTTTCCCAACCAAATATCTGTTTCTCTTGCACTCTTCTGTCTCTTCAACATCATATATTTCAACCACCGCTTAAAAAGAAAGAAAAGCACACGTATTAAAAAGACACAGAAAATCAATAAAGCTAGAAGAGTTATATCTAAGCACTCCACCGATTCGGTTACTAAAATAAAATACACTATCTCTCATGGCGGAGGTCTCTCTACCAGTAAGCAATCTGTAGTCATTTCTTGTTCTTTCTTGTTTCTCTTTTGTTTTTAGCTGATTTTACTAAAAACATTTAAATTTATCCTCTGTCAGTTCTGGTAATACTCTTTTCTTATTTGGAATTTCAGACAGAAAATCATGGAAAGAATGAAGACATGATCGAGCGATCACCTGATCATGGATTTGTAGCTGTTGATATCGGAGCTCTCTCGTCAAAAACAGAGCATGTACGATATCCCTAATTGATTTGTTACTTCCAATTATGTAATCCTCCATAAAGCATACTTTCTACTTTTGAATTTGTTTAATAATTTGTTTGACTTTTGTTCATGTACTTCTTGAATTGAAAAGTTGGAGAATTCCCCTTCTCGTAAAGGATATCAAAGAAACGGAGAAGAGAACACTGGTAAGTGTATCTTTATGTATTCCCACTAATTTTCAGATGCCTTTGAGAAATCTAAAATTATATCATGAGTAAAATTTTTTTTTGGGTAAAATTTATCATGAGTAATTGAGTATAGGCGGTTTTCTTATTGCTCTGCGTTTTGACGGGTCAGGATTTTAACAGAGCAGTTCTTACTTCATACAGCGCACAGTGTCCTGTAGAATCAAAACAAAACGGCGCTGCATTTTGTCCGCTGCATGAAGGCAACACTGTTCTATTAAAAAATTTATCCGTTTAGGTTTTCTTATTGCTCTGGGTTTTGAGGGGTCAAGATTTTAACAGAGCAGTTTTTGCTTCACACAGGGCACAGCGTCCTGTAGAATCAAAACAAAACGGCGCTGCGTTTGGTTTGTCCGCTGCATGTAGACAAAACTGTTCTATTAAAAAATTTACCAGTTTAAGTTTTCTTATTGCTCTGGGTTTTGAGGGATCAAGATTTTAACAGAGCAGCTCTTGCTTCATACAGCGCACTGCGTCCTATAGAATTTAAACAAAACGGCGCTGCATTTGGTTTGTCCGCTGCATGTAGACAAAACTGTTCTATTAAAAAATTTACCAGTTTAAGTTTTCTTATTGCTCTGGGTTTTGAGGGATCAAGATTTTAACAGAGCAGCTCTTGCTTCATACAGCGCACAGCGTCCTATAGAATCAAAACAAAACGGCGCTGCATTTGGTTTGTCCGCTGCAAGAAGACAAAATTGTTCTATTAAAAAATTTACCCGTTTAGGTTTTCTTATTGCTATTAATCACAATTAGTATGGTTTAATTACATCAGCAGATGGTTTGCGGAAAGACGAGGAGGTAACTCTTGTCCACGTGGCGCAAGCTGGTGGCCCCAGTGAGGTGTTTCGTGTTACGACCCCAAGAATAGGAGGAAAGTGTAAGCGTTCGACTCGGCGACGGTCCACGTGGCTCGTTCCAAGAAACGTTCTCTTTGTCTTCGCCGCTTTGTGAGTTTGCTAGATTTTACCAAAATGCCCTTGATATCGATTTTGTATTCTTGTTTTTCGTACATTTGTCGTTAAAAGCTTCTTGGATACATCAAATGGGTATTCGATTAGATTTTTTTGTAATGTAGTGGTTGGTGGTTTACCACGTGTCAAGTACTGAGTGCCTTTGTACGGTAGTGTGTGCTCTTTTAACCGGCGAAAATACATAAATAACCATAGAAGAATTTTATTTGGTACCGAAAGTACACAACCAAAGATCTGATTGAAAATGACCAAATAATAATGCAAAGTAGGTGTAGAAAATCAGCTAACCAAGCATGTCAAATCATGCTGTACCCATAAATAACCATAAAGGCAGCTGTTTTCATTAAATAGTTCGTAAAATGACTGCTATAAATCACACAAATTTGTGCCTACATCTTTGTTAGGTAATCAGATCTAGAAGCTATCTTATCTAACTGTCTTATTTGATATTGAACTGAAATGTTCCTGTAACACAAATGAGAGCTTAACTAATCCCCCTTTTCTTTTTTCTTTTTTTTTCTGACATTATCTAGATCAAGCATGGGAACACTGATACTGCTATATTTCACTCTCTCGATTGCCAAGTCAACTACCAACCAAATGGATAACCAGTAAAGCTCACTAATTATGCTTCTAATGTCTTTTTTGTAAAAAAATGTGAACAAATCAGGGACAATTCAGGTTGATAAAGAAAGGTAAAATGTAACAAAATTTTTACTTACAAAGCGACAGATGAGAATATTATGTGGCGACAGTAGTTGTTGTGTATGTACTGCCTGTGTTTTGTTCTCTCTGCTTGTGTATGATGTGAAATTGAGAAAAATCCATCATGTAAATATCATTTACTTTTCACAGCATATAGCAATTGATGGAACTCTAGAAGATGACAGGAAAATGATAGAATCTAATCAGTCAGCAATGGCTCCTTAGATTCCCGCTTGTCAGCACTCAGGGGTTGGTACCATTGTCTACAAGCTACTTTTTCGTCCTGAGATTTGCTTGTTCATTATTTATTTGAGTGGTAACTATGTATAAAAGTTGGTATGATATCAGAACGAAATTATAGAGTATTAACTCGAGCAGGGTATGTACCAGAAAAGGAAAAAAAAAAAAAAAAAAGATGTACATAAGACAGTATGTATATTAGTACAAGGTATTGCAAGAAGATTGAATTAAAATTTGCTTGAATCAAAATTGATTGCATAGATAATCAGTGGAAGATAACAAGATTCTCAACACATTTGTGCCCACCTCTTTTTTTTTAGGGTTAATGGAAATTTTGTGCCTACATATTTGTTGGGTAATCAGCTCAATTCAGAAGCTATCTTATCTGGCTAATTTGATGTTGAACTGAAATATTCATGTAACACAAAAGAGAGATTAATTAATACACCATATCTTTTTCTGACATTATCTAGATCAAGCATTGGAACACTGATACTGCTATACTTCATGCAGTCCACTACCAAGTCAACTACCAACCAAATGGATAACCAGTAAATTAAGTTCACTAATTGTGCTTCTAATGTCTTTTGTAAAAAATGTGAACAAATCAGAGAAAATTCAGGTTGATAAAGAAAGGTCAAATGTAACAATATCTTTACTTACCAAGGGATAGACCAAGTCTAACTACCAACCAAACAGATAACCAGTAAAGCTCACTACTTGTGCTTCTAATGTCTTTTGTAAAAAATGTGAACAAAATCAGAGAAAATTCAGGTTGATAAAGAAAGGTCAAATGTAACAATATCTTTACTTACCAAGGGATAGACGAGAATATTATGTTGCAACAGTGGTTGTTGTGTAAGTACTGCAAGTGTATTGTTCTCTTTGCTTGTGTTTGGTGTGAAATCGAGAAAAATTTATCATGTAAATATCATTCATTATTCATAGTGTATAGCAATTGATGGAACTCTAGAAGGTGACAGGAAAATGATAGCATCTAATCAGTCAACAATGGCTCCTTAGGTTCCCGCTCACTCAGGGGTTGGTACCAGTGTCTACAAGCTACTTTTTCATCCTAAATTTACTTGTTCATTATCTTGGTATCAGAAAGACATTATAGAGTCATGCAGGGGTATGTAACAGAAGAAAAAAAAAATGTAAGAAAGATGTATACAAGATATTATGTATACAAGTAGTATAAGGTATTGCTAAAAGATTAATTTAAAATTTGCCTGAATCAAAATTGATTGTATAGATGTGGAAGGTAACAAGATTCCCAATAAATCAAGATATGCCCAGCACCTGTGCCATCAGCTGGACCCAAATATTAAAAAAAGACCAGATTGAATTTACTTTGAATTAATCAATTCCATATACAACTCTACAATTCTTTCTTGTGAAAAGTCAGTAAAATAACCTTTCCCCACATTCAACCCTTCTTTCCTCCCCAATCTCATCACCTCATCCTGAACCCGTCCTGCACCTACCCTACCCGGATCCAACAAGTTACATGCCACCTCCATCACACCCTCCTTGTGTACCAAACCCATGGCTTGCACTGACTCAAGCCCGCCACCCCTTTCACTCACTTGCTTTGCAATCCTTTTGACCAATTCTATGTCGGTACAATAGATGGGTACATTGTAGTTATCAACCCACTTTGTGGCGCCTAATGTTAGAACTCCTTTGGAATTTTGGGCAGGATTGATTTGACCGTAATCTGGTTTTAGGTTTAAGGAATTTGGGCTTAGTGACCCAGCCCATTGATTTTGGGAAGCACTGGGTTTAAAATAACCTAATTGTCTCCGAATTGAGGCTAAAGTTTGACCACTTCTATGGGCTGCACCATAGAGGTATGTAGGTACTGTAATGCACAATTAAAAAATTTCAAGTAAACCCTTGCTTCCAGTTTTCTTTTCAAAGTTAGATACTTGCCCTTAGATTGTATACTTGAAAACATCTCCAATAGTGTATATCAAGATAGTAGAATGTGAAATAGAGATTAAGTAGTCAAATTTTTAATAGGTATCCATAGCTTAAATAAAAAGTAAATAGATTTTATTTAGAAAGAAAAAATAATGCAAAGAGGCAAGAACCAAACCACGTAACATACCCAGTAATCATATTTAAAGCAACATAAAACGGATCCACTCTTTAAATAATCATACTGACCAAGGTTAAATGAAGAACAAGAGAGGTATCCAAAACTATGTAACTACACAAAAGAAGGGGGAAAATTTTTAAAGCTACCTGCGAGTTCCTCTCCCACTCTTGCCGCTACTGATCGGGCCAAAGCTGCAACGGGATCCAGTGTTGCATCTCTTAACGGGTGAAAACAAACATGGTCCACTACACCAAGTCTTGGGTGGGTCCCACAATGCAGCCCCAAATCAGAAAACTCATATATATGCAGCTTTCACCATATCAAATACAGCTTCAGTCAATGGAGATGCGGAACCAGTATCATTTGTGCCTGGAATTAGGGTTGAGACTAGAGTGTACCCGACCCGGTTGTAGACCTCATCAGTGAATCTATTTACAAGTAGGATTTTTGGATGTCCTTGTAAGGAGCTTTCAATCGAATGCAAGGCACGTATGTTTCGGCTTTCTGATATGTATAGCTTACAACATGCAAGCATATTTTTTAGCATTTCCCTCCCTTCTTAAACCTTATTTTTTTTTTAAATAGAGGATTTCCTTTACAGTATGCTCACCTACAGAAGAGAAAATAAATAATACATTATTCAACAGTAACATATGTTATCTTCAACTCATTTATATGGACAGTGTCATTTTTGTTCAAAATTCAGGAAATAATATTAATATAAAAGTATATATCACAGAAACAACTCAGTACCATGATGACAAGTAATGGTACCAATATGCTTAGTATCATTATTTTAGTGGAGTTTTCTCCTGAACTTCTTATGAAATTAAACCACAACATCTTATTTGATTAAATATGAAACTATTCAAAGGGTATTTTCATAAACCATTAGATTTGACCCAATCAATTTCCCCAATTAATTAAACCTTTAGATTTGACACAACCAATTGCCCACAGTTCAATGGTATTTTCCAAAGAACTATTAATCAATATCTCTGTCTCAATTTGTATATCAAATTTTATACAAAATTGGGTATTCTCGTGAAATTTCCATTGGAATTCTAGTTTTTCCTTCCAATACTGCAGAGCTGTTCCAACTAGATCCCTGCCTGGGGAAATTTACAGGGTCAACCCTCTGGGCTATCAAAGCCCCCTGGAATAAATGGAATTCACCTGTAACATTAATAGAATGCTGGAATATGTAAAACAATGGCTAAGAATGCCAGAATTTAAACATATACATAATAGAATGCTAAAATTTGGCATGGCCCTGGTTTGTATCAGAATATCTGAATACTCAGATTTTTTTACCCAAAATACCATAATACTCAATTTTTACTTGCCTATTGGAAAAATCAAGAATAATAATAGTACCATAACATTAAGAAACCGGGGCCAACCTTGTTAGGCATCATGTAAGATGAACTACACTTGAAGGACTTTAGTATGATACAAATAGATTTAATTGCAAAATTTTATGGGTATCATTAGCTATCTTGAAAGGAGTATGGAAAGGTATTAATTCTAATTGAACAACCAGGCATATTAATACAACAACTTTTTTTTTTCTTTGAACTCAATGTGCAATCTAATTCATAAATTTTTTGTAGGTATATCACAATACTTTTAGGAAACCAGTTTGTAAACATAGCAAATTAGACATTAAGGCATACCCAACTAACTTGGTTCCGATGCAGCCAATAGACCAAGAAGTTCTCAATTCATTTGAAGGAAATGAAGGGGGGGAGGAAAGAGATTCTCAATTCATTTGAAGGAAATGAAGGGGGGAGGAAAGAGAAAATGGAAGAGTATGTGAGGCTGTCATGTCCTGCAATTGCAAGGTTTTTCATTTGATGTGTGGTCAAGAAAGAGAGAGAGGTCAGGAGAGAATTTGGTGTTAAGAGGAATTGGGCTAATTGTTAAATGGGCTGCAATACCACTTGCTCACAGGCCCAGTAGTATTAGTAGTTGGACTTGGAGGAATTCAAATCTGGTTAGGTATCTGATCATTGTATCGTTCAAACGTAAGTTTGTGCGAATTTTAAAGTGGGCCCTCATGTTTCGAATAGGTCCGAATTTCTTTGGAAGGATATTTCAAAAGGCTGACATTTTTACTTAAAAATAAAGAATATTTCGTTTTAAAAGTAGAAAATTTTAGGGAAAGAGATCAAAGCACTTTCTAGTAACAGCAGTATATCTATAACAATATCCTGCTTGTTTGTCGCAGTACCAGTTATTACCAGTGCCATCATGACTTGTAAAGTTGTAAAGGTACCAATATTGTTTTTAGTTTTTTAGTTTTAGTTACTCCCCTTCAAAATCATCCTACTTTAATTACATATGAAACTAACTAGAGGCTTCCTATGCTCTCCCAAATTCCTGTTAAACATTTTCAGATTCTGACAACAATGTTAAGCTTGTACTAAAATATTATGTCATACATTCAATCCTAGTCACAACAAAATATTATGTCATACATTAAATCCAAATTAAAGGCGTACCATTATTGTTGTTGTTGTTGTTTCCATAATCTCAAATCAAAGTCAATCTTAACTTATCTTTTTTCATATGAATTTTGATTGAGGCAATTCAATGTTTCTGTGAAGAATTGAGAAAGCATGTTGCAACTTCTCTATTTTGAGTCTTTACAGAAAGTAATGTAGTCAAAATTCATTGTGAAGAAATGTACATGTTTTGCATATCGTTAGATGGCCAATATAGGTTTGTAGGATCAATTATATTTTGGTTTGTGTTATTTTCTTAGGTGATCAGAAAATAATTGAAGTGTCTTGAAGAAACACTCATTTTACCTATCAATTATATTTTGGTTTGTGTTATTTTCTTAGGTGATCAGAAAATAATTGAAGTGTCTTGAAGAAACACTCATTTTACCTATCAATTATATTTTGGTTTGTGTTATTTTCTTAGGTGATCAGAAAATATCGTTAGATGGCCAATATATGGGAATGCGCTGAAATGAGTGTTCGGTTGTACCGTGAAATTAGTTGTGAAAAATTCTATTTTTCTTTCTCAAATGTTTGAAATTATATTTTTATTATTAAAAGTATTAATAGTACAATTAAATAAAATAGATTAAACAATAACATACTAACACCCATATTACCTGCCGTTCGATCAGTAATATACGACTCAGATTTTTTTTCAGTGATGTCATCTAACGTCATCAATTTGAGCTTCCTCTTCACTGCAACAAGGCAGCTGTGATTTGGGGGAGACCGTTGGCATCGCTAATTTGATGGGAGAAGAGGAGAGTAAGGGCAGCGCGGTCAGAGCTATCGGGCAGGAAGAGATAATGAAGGGAAAGACTGATAGAGGGGTCCCAGTTGTAAGAAGGCCAAATTAGAGAGGAACTGGAGACGATACAGGAGATGAAGGATAAAGGATCGTTTCCGACAGAATTCAGATTCAGTTTTCAAGTTAGTTACGCCAACTCAGCTCTCCAGCTGACATGGCAATCGTAGATTACTTTCCGCTATTCTGTAATCGTTTTTCCTACTTCTTTTTACAAATTGCATAGCCTATATAAGGCAAATGCACGTGTGGAATTGTATCCAGAAATTATCTAGTGAAATAGGCGAATTGCTTTGAGCTTTTCGTGCGATTGGTTGCTGTTGCTCCATCGCTTTATCTCAAATTGTTCTCTTTTAATTGCAAAGCTCGAATCTTTCTTATCTGAATTTCCTCAACGAGATCCAAGCTCGTTGCATTCACAACGTATCTCAAACTCCATCCAACCCTTCAATTTTCCCCACTGCACTACTCATCAGCTCCCAGCCGCGTGTCGCTTGATTCCACGCCGCGTGCCCCCACTGTGCCTACTTTACTCCGACGCTAAGAAGACTAGGATTTGAGGTTTTTTTTGTGACAAGGTTCTCGGATGTGGAGGATTGATACTCACTGAGTATTTTATGGAGGTAACTCAAGGTTTCCCAGTTCATGGTAATTTTTTGGTTTTTGCTGATTAGGGTATTTGCTGGTAAGACTGATGAAGCCCTTTTTCTTAATTTATTTTTTGTGGTTCTGATCTGTAGGAACAGATGTTGCTGATCGGTTCTGCTGATTTCTGAATTTTTTTTTTTCGGTTTTTTCAAGTGTGAGCAGGGTTTATTTGTTGGTATAACAGAAAATTGGTACTGGCCAGTTTTTTTTTCTGGTACGTGTGATTTTCTGATGTAGAAATGAGAACTTGAGCAGGAGACACTGGTTATCAACAGCTTTTTCCTGGTACGGGTGATTTTCCTCCACTGTGACTGCGTGACACTGGTTGCCAACTGTTACAAAGGTAATTAGGCACCAACGTAATCAACAGTACCACTGCTTGAATAGCTGATGACGGCCGTTCCACGTACCTGAAATTACTTTAGTTTCATACCTCTTTTTCGTGGCTCCAAAATTAATGGGAATTTAGGCTCCACCGCTATTTTAAGTGCGATAATTGATGAATATATATTGGGCTTGGCTGACTTGTCCAATTGAGAATGAAAAGTCCTTCCACAAATGCAGAGCACATATTTCAATTTATTTCCCATCAATTAACCTGTGAATGCCCCTTTGTTAGAGTTTGAGGAAATTTAAAATGGAAAATGTTGATTAATTGATGCCCTACTTACTCTGTGTTTGCTTATAGGTTAGAGAAAGGCAAGTATTGGGGAAATATATCCATTCAAGGAGGTCAGTCCTTTTTCCCTTTCGCTTCCCCTTAAGGCCTCGAGTTGGATTGTTGCCTGATGATTTATTTAGCTATATCAAATATGAAGTAGCAACCCACTTCAAGTAATTCTTCCATGATGTTATTGTACCAACTGTACAAACTTGCTTTCTTCTGGCTCATTCAGATTTCAGCCTAACGCCAAATACTACAACCAACTATTAAACTTATTCTGAATGAAGCAATGACCCCATGGTGCTTCAATTCTGAGAAATGCATAAATGTTTATTAATCAATGTTAAAAATTATGCATTTCTCAGAATTGATTAATAAACTGATTTGTATCTCTCACATTACCACAGGTAGACAGGAACGGACAACAAATTATACATAATCAATTTCAACTCGTACTGGTATATAGTTCAATATTTCCAATTGAGAAGCACATTTGTTTCTACTTTGTACTAAAGGAAACCACATACATATAAACCCATGAGACCTTATAAGTTGCATATTTGCCAATAAAAAAATTACACATCTTACATAGTTGCCTACATCAGGTTCTACCCTAAAGAAATTACAATTACCATTTCATTACAATCATCCTTTGCCAACTCCTTAGATAAGTTGCCTGCACCAGGTTCTACCCGAAGAAAACAAATGTCGTCTCCGATCAGCCTCAGAGCTGCACATTTCATTAAAAACAATATGCCAATTCCTCATGCTGTAAGAAAGCACACTTCAAAAAAACATAAAGAGCAAACATGCAAACAGCAGAATAATTAGGGAAAAACTTTCTACTACCTGAAGGTATATATATTACCCTTACATACTTCAATTAATTTATTTTCCATTAAAGAACTTATCAAAGTAGACCTCAGCTTAAACCACTGATTAATCAGATAACCATCTGACCGATTGCTGTGTGTTATATATTGTTCTTCATTTGTTTATTTATAACAGTTTTCTTTTTGGACACGATGGGCGAATTTCCTATGATGAATTTGTTGCCATGATGACAAAAGGTACCATGGGGCTGGGCAAACGCACAATGAGAAGTCGTCTGAATGGAAGTATGAGGGATGCGCCTGGTGCTCTGAATGTAAGTATGATTATTCTTCTTACTCTACTACTTCAAAAAAACTTATAAAAATGAAAAATATATACATCTATACATGTTCTACATGTTGTACAGATTGCAAACATAGATTCAGAACCGTTTGGGATTTATAATTTTTACTGCAAAATTCCCTAAACTGCCCTTGACAGTAACAGTATAGCAATTCCTTTCATTTTCTCTATGATTGATGTGTATTATTACATTATAACCTATCTAAAAACTAGAAGTAAGTACAGAATAAGAAAAACCCACGAAATAAATTAAAAAGAAACTCCAATGAAAGCTTTATTTTAACATCTTTTTACACTTCATGAACAATGCTTTCATCTGAGTTTGAAAGAGCTATAGGTACATCTATCTGTTTAAATTTTATTAAACAAAAAAATAAGAAGACAAGAAAAGGGAAGTACAAATTAGATAAGAAATGGAAGAGAAACTAAAGAAGAGAGTACAACATATATGTAATAGCCATTAGGTAATAATGTGTAGCACATGTAATTGCCACTAACTTACAAGCATGCACAGCTTAGTCTAATCTGAACCAATGATTTCAACATCCGGTTCACCAGTGACATGAGATCCTTTCAGACTGGTACTATTCATAATCTCCTTATCATTGTAAAGAATCTCCATTGTAGCTGATCTATTAAAGGGATCCAACACATCACCTATTATCTGACTCGATGCTAATGGATCCCTTCCCCTTATCATACTTTTGTTAACAAGCTGGGATTGTTACAAAATATATAATTGTCTGAAGGTATGACTGGAGTTTTGCGAGGGTAGGTGCTTTATTGGTATTGTGTGTGTAGGAATGAGAAAGATTCAAATAGTATTTATATGAGATAGAAATGCATCTTTCTAATGTTCACAAACATTCCACAGGACACTACAAGATTATATAAGTTAATTGATTTTTGTAACAACCTAGGATTTTAATGATGTTTAGAGTAATTAGGAAATTAGATGATAGATATAGAAAGGTAATTAGTTGGAGTACATAGATGGCTATATAAGCTAACCACATTACATAATTGGGACATGAAAACATTAATGAAAAGTTACCAATTCGAGTGTCACTTTACTCTCTCTCACACCATTATTTTCATTATCACTAAATTTGTTCCAAATTCCATGAACTCACCCAATTCATGTTGTGCTGTTACATCTTGGATGTAACTATTTTTTTTTTTTTTTTTAAATTCTGGGCACTGACTGCCGAGATTACATAAACATCTTGGATGTAAACTATTTTTGTTATTTTACATTCCTTCCCCTTTTTAAACATGATTTATCAATTTTTACATGACAAGCTTCTAATTGGTTTCAAAAATAAATGGGTCTCGGTTAGTTCGAAATTTTCTTACCCACCCTAATATGTTCTGGACTGAGGCTATACATAGCAAATATTAGTACGCAGTATGAGTCAATGTCTCCACTCAGTGTGCAAACAATTGATCTGAACCATTCAACATGATCTTCATACGAAAATGTACTTTGAGATCAAATTTTACATTTTTAAAATATGTTCACTATTTTTTTACATAGGTAGAAAAATACTACTACTAGATCAAATTTGTTCTCTTTTACTTATTCTCTTACTACTGTTGTTATTCTGAAATGTCGGTTTTGATTTCTTTTTTTATTTGTTTTTATTTCCTTCTCATTTTCTGATTTGCATCTGGAGTTGTTACGCTTGGATGAGTTCACTTCTTGGATTGCACGTGTTGGTTCTGCTTCCTCTGTGCAGTTATTCAGGTTTGTATGTTATCCTTATTTACATACTTAATTTCGTTGCTATTCATTTTGAATGAGCAATTCGTATTGCAAATAGATTACTGGCTAGGGAAAAATTAAATCATCTTGGTGGAGGTATGCCAGTGTCTTTGCTCTTCTTTGTTTTTCTTTGTTTTTTAACTTATGTTTGTATTCAACTGAGTTTTGCCAACAACAACAAGGTACAAGCAAACACACTGCTAAATTAAGGTTTGTATCTGCATGAATGACATATTTAACCTTGATTCAGTTACAGTTCATACGTAATCCACAATAAACACATGAATGACATGTTTAACCTTGATTCATAACTGAAACAAGGTCAAATAACTTATTTTTGTATCTGCATAAATGACATGCATGTGTTCTGACATATGGATGTGCTATTCCTGGTCTCCACCGAGCATATGCTGATGGTTCTACTGGTAAAATAGGGACTATTTAATAGTTTAGGAGTATCTAAAGTTTGACTTTTATGCAGGCTTAGATAACTGAATTTTAGATTTGACCACGTCAGATTTTCTGAAATTATTTATGTCCTTCTCATAAGCCATCTTTAGTAGTAGGAGGATAGTAAGCCGAACAACAAAAGTGGAAATCCATGCTAAATAGTCAATTAATTACCTATGATTACTTTTACCAATGCAATTCATACTTGGTACCAATCATAGCAAGTGGCATAATGTTAATTACAAAATTAAGAGAAATTGAATTGTTATTTACCTTTCTTGCCTTAGCCTGTACTGTCATAATGTTGACAGCCATATGGTTGGTACTTATCAGAAAATGTTTTTTTGACAGGAAACATTATCTGGTACCAACAAGGTTTGATGACTAGGCATTTTGAGAAGCTCGTATATTGTGATCCTCGCCTCAATGAACTGATTCAGTAACCCACTATCAGCTTCGACAACCCTTTCTTTGAACACAAGCCCTCCCTTTTCAAGAAGGAAACAAGCGTCAACATTGCAATTTTTGGAATTGGCAAAAAATTCCCCCCCATGTATGCCAACGTATGGGGCAAAAAAAAGGATGAGAAAGTAGTGATTTTTAAATATATTTTTACAAGATTTGAGCAAATAATCTCTACTAAATCAGTTTGATGGAGCAATGAGGCTACTATGCTTCAATTTGTGTAGTACATCTCCAATGAGGCTACTATGCTTCAATTTGATGGAGCAAAATATTCTTTAAAATATTCTCCAAAAAGCCCCAACCAAAAACTTGCAGAAAAAAAAAATCAGTTTATTACATAAACCCTTCCCAGGAAAACCGTTTACCAAAAAATTCATCCCAAAAATCATTTATTAGAAAGAGAAAAAAAAGCCCCACAACACCTTTGCCATATCCAATACTCTATATGTGAACTATGCATGCAATTATTGTTTCTTATGACTATTAACACTATCAGTCCTATTCCTGCAGTTTTATTCACCTTTTCCGTCTAAGATTTAAAATTCTCAGCTTACGGTTTACTGCTGGTGACATATTGTTCTCGGAAAATACACTGATTAGGTTACCATGGAGAAAAATATTAAACTGTCACCTCCATAAACAAACATCAAAATAACATTTGCGGCGGAGCCGCAACAAGGTCACTAGTTAACTAAATTAAATGGGTAATAACACCGATTTTAATACAAATATATACTGATGTCGATTTTCTATCTGTTTTTATTAGGGAAATAAAAACAGATTTCTAACTCATTATTTTAGATCAAATAACAAAATCTGACTTCAAAATTAATCACATTATAATTCTAAAATTGAATTACAATTCCAAATTGGAGTTATCATTTTAATAATTCTTCACGGTTCATTATTTCTTTATTATTTTTCCACTTCGGCTGAAATGATGTGGCTTAGAATGATCAAATATTATATGCAGCAACACTCGCTTCTGGGAATGAAGTAAAATTAGTTGGACAAAATTCATAATTTTTTTTTATCAACAACTCGCTATTTTGTTCAATCACAAGAAGACAATAAATTGACTCAAAATATTTTTTAAAATCTTCTTCAAATATTTTTGAAATCTTCTTCAAGAAGATATTAATATTTCTTGAAATCTTCTTCAGGAAGAACTTAATATTCTTTGAAATCTTCTTCAAGAAGATTAAATTATTGAGAAAAAATAATAAAATGAACATCATACAAAATTTATACATCATATAAATCTTCTTTAAAAATATTTCTTAAAATATATCTTCTCATATTAATCAATTTTTCTATATCATATATATCTTCTTCAGGAAGATTAAAAAAATTGCAATTCATGTAAAATTATATGAATCATACTAAACATCTTAAAATAAATGTACATAAATTGATAACTTATTCCATTTAGCAATAACTTATTATAAGAATTATTTATTTAAATGGAATTGAAATAAGAGACATCAAAGTTACCTCGAATCTTCAACTAGTAGAACTCTCGTGCTGACAACGTGTTATAAAATAAAGACAAAGAATAATAAACAAGATAGAGAACACATAAAAATTAGCAATCTCTTTATTCATATATTTTTCATTCATGTACAATACAAGATTACAAAGGCTAGCTCTATTTATAGGCCACAAATTGTCAATGAAAAGCCATCTAAATTAATTACATTAATAAATGATAAAATGAATTCCAATAGTAGTGCGGTAGTGAAAAATGAATGTTGGAAGTTATGAACATCCACGATAATAATTTATTTATAATAGATATTTGCTTTCTTATAATTAATGAACATTTACAAGACAAATATTTTGTAGCTTGAACTACACCGGTGGCACAGGCGGCTCGGATGACAACTCCCCGGTTTTGACATCAGCACGGCACATGGGACAGGTCGAGTGCGATCCGAGCCACGTGTCAATACACATCAGATGAAACACATGCTTGCACACTGGCAGCCGCCTCACCATCTCCCCTTCTTTCACCGTGGCAATACAAACCGCACACTGCAACCAACCAACACCTCCATTGCTGCCATTGAAGTCCTTGACATCATCACCAATATTTCGTTGGAAAGAAAAACTAGGGATTTCTGCTATATCCGACGGGCTTAAAACTTCCATGGTAGCACGGTGCACTTCAGTTGGCTCGGTCTCGGGCGGTGCAGAGTGAAAATAGTACCAAGTAAACCACATCATGGAAAGCAGAACAATGACAGTTATGACAGAGGCCAAAACGTAGCTGAGAAAGAAGAAGACTATGCATATGATTGCAATGATCGTGAACCACAGTAGCACAAGCTTACTACACCGCTCCGATCTGGCATCGCTTTGCCGCCGTGGCCTAAACTCTACCTCGAACATGGTAAACTGGAGTTATTTACGTTCTAGGTTTGGTGTGATTCGAGTTTAGTGGCTATTCCCAAGCTGTGAGGACAATTTGACATTTGTGTTTCTATATATATATATATAAAGAAGCCGAATGACTGGGGGATGTCTGACTTTGAGGGGTAATTAATCTTATGTGGGTCGGTATTTATTTGGTGTAGTTCTTTTTAAGATATTGCCATGTAAATCCCAAAGGTCAAATAAGCTTGTTGATATTAAATTTATGTAGACTACGCAATCTTTCTAAAACTAAAATATAGAAGTTGTGCGGACAACTTGCCGTTTCTTTTTATTTAATTGATCAATGAGCTAGTGTTATTCAAAAGATTTCGAACCATAAAAAAAAAAAAAAAAACGATGATATTATACTAATCTATAAAGTTGGTAAAAAAACATTTCTGAAAAAAATATAAAATTTGGTCTCCAAACATAATATATAGATCATGTTAAGTGGTTTAGATGGGCTATACAACTTTAAAAACAAAAATACAAGAATGTGAGGCATGATTGAAAGTAATAATAATTATGCATTTTAACTTTACATGTATTCACATTAGAGGTTCATGTCTGAATATGCTCAAGGTAGATATTAAAGGCCAAATTTTTTATGAATATCTAAAAAAATTAAAATTTACAAATCTACACTCTATTTATAAAAATTTCAAAATCTGTCCAAACTGAAAGATTATTTCACAGATTTAAGACCCTAGATCTGTGAAATTATTTCCCGGATTTGAGCATCCTAATTCCAAAAAATAATCTCTCGGTTTTAGGATTTTCTGATTATTTTAATTAAATATAAAATGTAATAATTTTTTTTATTGAAATATTAGAAATATTTATTTATTTATTTGAAAATAAATGGAATATTATATGATTGAATTTATTAGAAAGATTGTGACAAATAATTCGGATCAACATTTTTTATGCCGGACTTTTTGCAGTTGTAAGAAAAATTAAAATATTGCTTTGTGTGTTGGTGGAAAAAAAAATGTTTTGGGTCCAAGTTATTGATCCCAGTTCAAAAGTCACTTCTGAGTAAATAAAGAAAATATCGTGGTTCTTCTATTTAAAAAAAAAAACACAGTTTGATCTGACATCTTGACATACCGAAATGATTTCATTTCAATTTTTTTTCAAAATAGAAGCAATATCTTAGACTTTGAATGTACTAGAAGGATTACTTAGAAGTGATTTTTGAACCGGGATCAATAACTCAGATTCAAGACATTTTTTTCTAGCAACACAAAGAAATATTTTAATTTTTCATACAACCGTAGAAAATCCGGCCTGAAAAATATTGATCCGGAATATTTGTCGCAGTCTTTCTATTAAATTAATTACATCTATTTTCAAAGAAATATAAAAATATTTCTAATATTTCTATAAAAAAATAAATAAATCATAACATTTTCTATTTAATTAAAAACATAAAATCTTATATCCGTGAAATTATTTCCCGGAATTGGATTTCCATAAAATAATTTCCCGGGAAGTCAAGCTTGGATCTGAAAAATTATTTTGCGGATTCAGGGGCTGAATCTGGGAAATTATTTTCCAGCCTGGGCAGATTCCGAAATTTTTGCAAATGATGTAGATTTAAACTTTGAATTTCTTTTGGATAATAACAAAAAATTCGATATTAAAGGCCTGAATGTGAATAATATAGTTTCTAGAGCAGATAAATCTATCTAATAACTGCATATCTCAACTAAAATTATTAAATCTACTGCTTGAGAATGAGAGAATTAAGATTTAGACCAACTAAATTAAGATAATTCTAACAGCTGCATATCTCAACTAAAATTGTTAAACATACGGCTAATTATATAATTATAAATTCGTGCCCCTTCTTTCATCGATTATTCTAATCATGTTAAAACCACCAATATGCAGCCAAATTGTGACATCATAAATATTACTTATATTTCTCAATTCCTCAAGTATTGTTGTTCAATTTTTAATTAAAATTTATAAGACCATAAACTACAATAAATATCCAAACAAATTCATCTTTTTTTGTTTTGTTTTTAAAGTAAACTAAAAAAAAAAAAAAAACTTATTTGAAAGAATATTGTTTAATTCACAACAACAAATATTACAATCACACGGTGTATCTATTAAAATCCCACCAAAATATCCTAGTGATTTTTTTTATAATTCTATTTATTTACAACAACAAATTTGAAGTCATTTTTTGTAACATTATACAAACTACGTATATGATTTAATTATTAAAAATAATATACGAACTATCTGAATGTATTTTTTTTTCAACGAAAAAAATGTTACATTCAAAGAATAACTAGCATATTTCATATATATTAGCAAGATAATTAAGTTACTTTGAAATTTATCTACTATTAATTAGATCATTTAGAATTTTATTTGACTAATGAAGATATGCTTATTAATTTGAAATTGTAAAATATTTATAAGTAAATATGGATTGTTAAGAAAATAATAGAAATAATATAGGATAAAAAAAAATATGAAATTAAAATCTTGTAATATTATTGGTATTTTTTGTATTTACTTTTGGACTCATGTACAAAATTGAAAAATGTAAAGGTAAAATATGTAAAACGAAAATTTGTTTTTTATTGGCAAGTGGGACCCACAGGAGACTATTCCTATCTCTTCTATTTTCTTCTTTGCCCAATCCCCACCGCCAAATCTCTCTCTCTGGACTTCTTCTCTTCTCCAAGTTTCTTCTCTTTCTCGGCGAGACCACATATATGAATTCCTTTTGACAATCTTTGTAATAGGAATTGGTGTTTTAATATTTGTTTCTCTTTGGAAATTCAACGTTGGCACAAGGTATATTCTCTCTCTGTCTACTTGGTTTCTTTGTTATCTGATAGGACTTTGACTAATTAATCTAGCTATAAGAAATTTTGGTCTAGTTATATATATGGGTACTAACTACCATGATGAGTTCATATTAGAATTAATACCTTTCCATACTCCTTTCAAGATAGCTAGAATTAATACCTACAGAAAATTTCTGAATTAGATTGCACATTGAGTTCAAAGAAAAAAAAAAGTTGTTGTATTAATATGCCTGGTTGTTCAATTAGAATTAATACCTTTCCATACTCCTTTCAAGATAGCTAATGATACCCATAAAATTTTGCAATTAAATCTATTTGTATCATACTAAAGTCCTTCAATTGTAGTTCATCTTACATGATGCCTAACAAGGTTGGCCCCGGTTTCTTAATGTTATGGTACTATTATTATTCTTGATTTTTCCAATAGGCAAGTAAAAATTGAGTATTATGATATTTTGGGTAAAAAAATCTGAGTATTCAGATATTCTGATACAAACCAGGGCCATGCCAAATTTTAGCATTCTATTATGTATCTGTTTAAATTCTGGCATTCTTAGCCATTGTTTTACATATTCCAGCATTCTATTAATGTTACAGGTGAATTCCATTTATTCCAGGGGGCTTTGATAGCCCAGAGGGTTGACCCTGTAAATTTCCCCAGGCAGGGATCTAGTTGGAACAGCTCTGCAGTATTGGAAGGAAAAACTAGAATTTCAATGGAAATTTCACGAGAATACCCAATTTTGTATAAAATTTGATATACAAATTGAGACAGAGATATTGATTAATAGTTCTTTGGAAAATACCATTGAACTGTGGACAATTGGTTGTGTCAAATCTAAAGGTTTAATTAATTGGGGAAATTGATTGGGTCAAATCTAATGGTTTATGAAAATACCCTTTGAATAGTTTCATATTTAATCAAATAAGATGTTGTGGTTTAATTTCACAAGTTCAGGAGAAAACTCCACTAAAATGATGATACTAAGCATATTGGTACCATTACTTGTCATCATGGTACTGAGTTGTTTCTGTGATATATACTTTTATATTAATATTATTTCCTGAATTTTGAACAAAAATGACACTGTCCATATAAATGAGTTGAAGATAACATTTGTTACTGTTGAATAATGTATTATTTATTTTCTCTTCTGTAGGTGAGCATACTGTAAAGGAAATCCTCTATTTAAAAAAAAATAAGGTTTAAGAAGGGAGGGAAATGCTAAAAAATATGCTTGCATGTTGTAAGCTATACATATCAGAAAGCCGAAACATACGTGCCTTGCATTCGATTGAAAGCTCCTTACAAGGACATCCAAAAACCCTACTTGTAAATAGATTCACTGATGAGGTCTACAACCGGGTCGGGTACACTCTGGTCTCAACCCTAATTGCAGGCACAAATGATACTGGTCCCGCATCTCCATTGACTGAAGCTGTATTTGATATGGTGAAAGCTGCATATGAGTTTTCTGATTTGGGGCTGCATTGTGGGACCCACCCAAGACTTGGTGTAGTGGACCATGTTTGTTTTCACCCGTTAAGAGATGCAACACTGGATCCCGTTGCAGCTTTGGCCCGATCAGTAGCGACACGAGTGGGAGAGGACCTCGCAGGTAGCTTTAAAAATTTTCCCCCTTCTTTTGTGTAGTTACATAGTTTTGGATACCTCTCTTGTTCGTCATTTAACCTTGGTCAGTATGATTATTTAAAGAGTCGATTCGTTTTATGTTGCTTTAAATATGATTACTGGGTATATTACGTGGTTTGGTTCTTGCCTCTTTGCATTATTTTTTCTCTCTAAATAAAATCTATTTACTTTTTATTTAAGCTATGGGATACCTATTAAAAATTTGACTAATTATATCTCTATTTCACATTTTACTATCTTGATATACACTACTGGAGATGTTTTCAAGTATACAATCTAAGGGCAAGTATGTAACTTTGAAAAGAAAATCAGAAGCAAGGGTTTACTTGAAATTTTTTAATTGTGCATTACAGTACCTACATACCTCTATGGCGCAGCCCATACAAGTGGTCGAACTTTAGCCTCAATTCGGAGACAATTAGGTTATTTTAAACCCAGTGCTTCCCAAAATCAATGGGCTGGGTCACTAAGCCCAAATTCCTTAAACCTAAAACCAGATTACGGTCAAATCAATCCTGCCCAAAATTCCAAAGGAGTTCTAACATTGGGTGCCACAAAGTGGGTTGATAACTACAATGTACCCATCTATTGTACTGACATAGAATGTGTCAAAAGGATTGCAAGGCAAGTGAGTGAAAGGGGTGGCGGGCTTGAGTCCGTGCAAGCCATGGGTTTGGTACACAAGGAGGGTGTGATGGAGGTGGCGTGTAACTTGTTGGATCCGGGTAGGGTAGGTGCAGGACGGGTTCAGGCTGAGGTTGAGAGATTGGGGAGGAAAGAAGGGTTGAATGTGGGGAATGGTTATTTTACTGACTTTTCACAAGAAAGAATTGTAGAGTTGTATATGGAATTGATTAATTCAAAGTAAATTCAATCTGGTCTTTTTTTTAATATTTGGGTCCAGCTGATGGCACAGGTGCTGGGCATATCTTGATTTATTGGGAATCTTGTTACCTTCCACATATATACAATCAATTTTGATTCAGTCAAATTTTAAATTAATCTTTTAGCAATACCTTATACTACTTATATACATAATATCTTGTATACATCCTTCTTACATTTTTTTTTCCCTTCTGTTACATACCCCTGCATGACTCTATAATGTCTTTCTGATACCAAGATAATGAACAAGTAAATTTAGGATGAAAAAGTAGCTTGTAGACACTGCACTAGTACAAAAAACCCCTTCACCGACTGTTCAAATACCCCTACACCGACTGTTATAGCGGCGTCAGTAAAGCCGGCGCCAGTGAAGGTTACCTTTTACTGACGCTTGAAAAAGAGTTAGTGTTGAACACAACACTGACTGTTTTTAGAGTGTCAGTGTTGGTGTTCAACACCGACTCTTTTTAAAGCGTCAGTGTTGAACACCAACACTGACGCTCTAAAAAGAGTCAGTGTTGGTGTTCAACAACGACTCTTTTTAAAGCGTCAGTGTTGAACACCAACACTGACGCTCTAAAAAGAGTCAGTGTTGGTATTTAACACTGACGCTTAAAAAAGAGTCAGTGTAGGTCCTAAAAACAGTCAGTGTTGGCATAAAAATTTTGGCACGATTCCGCTTGTATCGAGGCTAGCCTCCATATTTTGGTAGCCATATAACTATTCGACATTCATTGACATTAAATAGAATATCATGCAAATAATGTAGGCAACATAAATAAAAGGTAACACAATTTAACAACATAACATATTCATTCACAAAAAACCACACTATAGCAAAATTTACATAACCCATAAAAACAAAATATGCAATTGAAATTAACAACATTGTATAACATTGTATTTCTTGTAAATAGGTTAGAAGTTGTCCAAGAAAAATATACAATTCTTGTAGTTGACTGGACTAAGCAAGGACACGAGAAGTCTAATTACCCAAAATTGCTCCAATTATCGCTTGACAAGAGAGGCTTACTTCATGTGTGCTTTGACAACAAACTCAGCAATTTTGAAAGGTACCTTGCAAGGATACGATCAAGCAGTTGACCTCCTTTGCACAACCTGTATTAACAGAATGTCATTAATCACCTCCAAATATCCACACTGAAATTTGAAAAGGACTAAGCATTTCACACAATATACAGCCCACTGGTTATTGATTCATTACTATTATAATGAAATAAGGCCTACTATTGGTGCAGAAGCACAAATCAGGGAGGATTAGGACTTTTAGTTTGGAACTAATGAATAATCATTGCTAGGAAAAAGGTGAGTCATACGGACTGATTTCTCTCAGTTCAGGGATGTCGGAAAAATATAATTCGATCAAACAATAAAAATAGAATCAATCAATGAGATTTTTTTTCCTTTCTTAAAAGGAATTGTTAAGGATAGGGAACCTATAGATTTAGGAATAAACAAAGTTGTAGGAGATTGAAATTCAGTATAGTGTGTGTGTGTGTTTTTTTATTTCACAATGTACAGAGTTAATTATTATTTTTCAAATTCAATAAAAATACAAGGTACAGAGTGCAAATATAATTTTAGTGCAGTTGAGATGTGTTTTGTTCTATTAGGAAGGGAAACATAATATTTCACAAAAAAAAATTATGATCAAGTCAAACATCATACCAGTAACCAGAAGCAAGCAACTTTCCAGCAACCAATTTGGGCGGTTTTCCCCAAATGAGAGCATACCAGTAACAAAGAAGAACCTATACAACAGCATAAAGTAAAATAAAATGAAATGAACAAACTAACAAACAGAATATAAATAAATTATGTACAGGTTTTAGACAGCCCAACTCATATTATCATTTTTTAAGGAAAAAAAAAATAAGCATATGGATTTAACAAATGAGAAAAGCTAGTATGAGGTAAGGGCAAATATGAGATGTAGTCAACTTAAGTATCTGAAAGCAACAATTTTACTAGCTTACATAAATCCATAGATTAAAATCAAGAGGAACAAATGCATTTAACAATGCATTCTGGTACATAACTAAGGAGTCATTTCCATTCTGGTACATATCTTTTTTATTTCACAATGTGTCAAACCAGAAGGTCAAACCTGTTCAAGGATCTTTGGATCCCGCTCACCACCCTCTTGTAGAAGGTCAGCAATGGATTCTGTGACAGTACAATATGGAAAAACCAATTTCTCAATATGGATCCCGAAATAACGTACGACAACCTATCTGAATTTGCATCAAGGAAAAACCAATTTCTCAATATGACAGTACAATATGGAATAACAGTGAAACCAGTAACAGTTAAACCAGTAACAGTAACAGTGAAACCAGTACAATATGGAATAACAGTGAAACCAGTACCAGTAGCCGTACCAGTGGCTAGAAGAAAACAGTACCCATGACCCAATGAAACCAGTACCAGTATCCAAAAGGGAAAAATTAGTGTTGAGAAGAAACCAGTACCAGCATCCAAAAGGGAAAAATTAGTGGCTAGAAGAAACCAGTACCAGTACCAGTATCCAATGAAACCAGTACCAGTACCCCGGACCAAATTAGTGTTTGTAATTACTTTCTTGTCCCCACGCCCTGTCAATTAATGAAATTAATTACCTTGAGAAGCTCAGAGTTGACGTGTAGTTGAATATCGGTTGAAGAGCACAACTGCGTGCTTAGTACTCATGTATCCAGAGGTGAGGCGGGGTAGGCTGAGGCGGGATAGGGCCTAGTATGTGCTCGGGGAGAGGGAGGCTGTGGCAGGGTAGGGCTTGTGCTCGGGGCGAGGGAGGTTGAGGCGGGGTAGGGTTTGAGCTCCGGGCGAGGGAAGCTGAGGCGGGGTAGAGACAGCAAGGCGGAGAGCAAGGGAAGCTGAAGCTTAGGCGGAGAGCTAAGGCGGAGTTCCTTACCGTTTCTTGAGAAGCTGAGGCGGAGAGCAAAGAAGCCGAAAATTTAGAGTTGTGCGATTGTTTCGGGGTTTTTAGAAGGAAAATCAAAATTAGGAGGAGAAATACTTCGCGGCTGATCGAAATTTTGAGTTACAAACCCGCGAAATGAAATTTACAAGCGGCTAACCTAAACTGTTATAGGAAAAGGAAACAAAATCACTGACGGTTCAAACAAAACAGTCAGTAAATAACTTAGCACTGACGGTTCCGAAACAAACAGTCAGTAAATTTACCAACACCGACTGTTTTTAAAGCGTCAGTGTTAGTGATTAACACTAATTCTTTAAAAACCGTCAGTACTGATAACCAACACCGACGCTTTTTGAAAAAACAGTCGGTGTTGCTAACTAACACTGATTATTTTTAAAAAATAGTCAGTATTGGCTGCCACCACTGACTGTTTTCTTTAAAACAATCAGTGTTAATCCACTCTGACTTTATTAATGTGTTTCAATTAAAAACAATAATTTATGACCTACGTAACAAATTTCTATCAAATAATAAGATTAATTATTTAAGCCATTTTAACTAAAGAAGTAACCAAATATGCCCTTTATACATGGCTCATGTATGTGGGATACTGGGATCAGACAGAAAATTTGGTGCTGGCTTAACACATGCTCTCTGTTTTGCTTGTGTTTAACATAATTTCAACTGTTGCCTTCCCTTTAGGGTGAATCCAATTTTTTCTGCAATAAATATATACACAACATTAGAATAATTTTATGCAAAATTTGAAGTTAGAATTAAATTGAATTTAGAATAATGTACCTTAATTTATGCAAAATTCATATATGCAACATGCATGTAATGCTGTATAATTTAATGTGTCAAAATTATTTAACAATTTATTTTTAAATTTACAATTTAAATTTACAAAATTCTAAGTTTCTAATTAACATATTTTTATTTTTATTTTCTTCAACATAAACTATATTATCATATTATTTATTTATGTACATACTTTCTTAACAACTAATCAAAGTTTAAAAATATATTATAAATTTTGGAAGACTTAATTGTATTGTAAAATATCCACAAATTACTTAATTGGATTCCCTTATCAAATTTGTCAATGAAAGCAAAAACCCGGTTGAAATCACATTTCATATAATTAACTCGTGATTTTCTTGAGGATTCTCCGTCTTCTTGTATTATCTTGTGATTATTAAATTCGTATTTGTAAAAACTTGAAAGATTTTAAGTTTTAACTTGATATTATTAAATAAATTGATGTATTACATGTGTTCAATGAAATGTTCAAAACAAAATAATATATTTTTAATTATGATATTTGAAAAAAAAAAAACGATGAATCTCATACTTTAAACTGAATTCTTACACTAAATTATCGTATTGCTATTTATGTTCAAAACAAAATAATATATTCTTACTGTATTGCTATTTAGATAGATAAACGATGAATCTCATACTTTAAACTGAATTCTTACACTAAATTATCAACACTGACGGTTTTCCAAAAACAGTCAGTGTTGGTACTCAACACTGACGCTTGAAAAACAGTCAGTGTTGAACACCAACACTGACTCTTTTTTAAGCGTCAGTGTTGAGTACCAACACTAATGCTTTAAAACAGTCAGTGTTGGTGTTCTACACTGACTTTTTTTTTAAAAACAGTCAGTGTTGATAACAAACACTGACTGTTATTTAATAAAAGAGTCAGTGTAGTATGAGTAACACTGATGCTTTGCTTAAAACAGTCAGTGATTAAGGGTCGGTGAAGGAGTTTTTTGTACTAGTGATGGTACCAATCCCTAAGTGAGCGGGAACCTGAGATGCCATTGTTGACTGATTAGATGCTATCATTTTCCTGTCACCTTCTAGAGTTCCATCAATTGCTATTTATAGTGAATAATGAATGATATTAACATGATAGATTTTTCTCGATTTCACACCACACACAAGCAATGAGAACAACAACCACTGTCGCAAAATAATATTCTCATCTATCCCTTGGTAAGTAAAGATTTTGTTACATTTGACCTTTCTTTATCAACCTGAATTTTCTCTGATTTGTTCACATTTTTTACAAAAGATATTAGAAGCACAATTAGTGAGCTTTACTGGTTATCCATTTGGTTGGTAGTTGACTTGGCAATTGATAGAGTGAAGTATAGCAGTATCAGTGTTCCAATGCTTGATCTAGATAATGTCAGAAAAAGATATTGGGTATTATTAATTAATCTCTCTTTTGTGTTACATGAATATTTCAGTTCAACATCAAATTAGCCAGTAAGATAGCTTCTGAATTGAGCTGATTACCCAACAAATATGTAGGCACCAAATTTCCATTAACCCTAAAAAAAAAAGATGTGGCCACAAATGTGTTGAGAATCTTGTTACCTTCCACTGATTATCTATGCAATCAATTTTGATTCAAGCAAATTTTAATTCAATCTTCTTGCAATACCTTGTACTAATATACATACTATCTTATGTACATCTCTTTTTTTTTCCCTTTTCTGGTACATACCCTGCTCGAGTTAATACTCTATAATTTCGTTCTGATATCATACCAACTTTTATACATAGTTACCACTCAAATAAATAATGAACAAGCAAATCTCAGGACGAAAAAGTAGCTTGTAGACAATGGTACCAACCCCTGAGTGCTGAAAAGTGGGAATCTAAGGAGCCATTGCTTACTGATTAGATTCTATCATTTTCCTGTCACCTTCTAGAGTTCCATCAATTGCTATATGCTGTGAAAAGTAAATGATATTTACATGATGGATTTTTCTCAATTTCACACCATACACAAGCAGAGAGAACAAAACACAGGCAGTACATACACAACAACTACTGTCGCCACATAATATTTTCATATGTCTCTTTGTAAGTAAACATTTTGTTACATTTTACCTTTCTTTATCAACCTGAATTGTCCCTGATTTGTTCAAATTTTTTACAAAAAAGACATTAGAAGCATAATTAGTGAGCTTTACTGGTTATCCATTTGGTTGGTAGTTGACTTGGTAATCGAGAGAGTGAAATATAGCAGTATCAGTGTTCCCATGCTTCATCTAGATAATGTCAGAAAAAAAAAAAGGGGGCTTTGATAGCCCAGAGGGTTGACCCTGTAAATTTCCCCAGGCAGGGATCTAGTTGGAACAGCTCTGCAGTATTGGAAGGAAAAACTAGAATTCCAATGGAAATTTCACGAGAATACCCAATTTTGTATAAAATTTGATATACAAATTGAGACAGAGATATTGATTAATAGTTCTTTGGAAAATACCATTGAACTGTGGGCAATTGGTTGTGTCAAATCTAAAGGTTTAATTAATTGGGGAAATTGATTGGGTCAAATCTAATGGTTTATGAAAATACCCTTTGAATAGTTTCATATTTAATCAAATAAGATGTTGTGGTTTAATTTCATAAGAAGTTCAGGAGAAAACTCCACTAAAATAATG
The DNA here is from genome assembly GCF_964058835.1 of Carex rostrata. Lineage (NCBI taxonomy): Eukaryota > Viridiplantae > Streptophyta > Magnoliopsida > Poales > Cyperaceae > Carex > Carex rostrata. The sequence goes on from NC_135943.1 coordinate 3,117,476, forward strand.
ATACTAAGCATATTGGTACCATTACTTGTCATCATGGTACTGAGTTGTTATATACTTTTATATTAATATTATTTCCTGAATTTTGAACAAAAATGACACTGTCCATATAAATGAGTTGAAGATAACATATGTTACTGTTGAATAATGTATTATTTATTTTCTCTTCTGTAGGTGAGCATACTGTAAAGGAAATCCTCTATTTAAAAAAAATAAGGTTTAAGAAGGGAGGGAAATGCTAAAAAATATGCTTGCATGTTGTAAGCTATACATATCAGAAAGCCGAAACATACATGCCTTGCATTCGATTGAAAGCTCCTTACAAGGACATCCAAAAACCCTACTTGTAAATAGATTCACTGATGAGGTCTACAACCGGGTCGGGTACACTCTGGTCTCAACCCTAATTCCAGGCACAAATGATACTGGTCCCACATCTCCATCTCCATTGTAAATAAATTGGGATGTGAATAGACAAAATATTTATAGTGTTGTAAAAAAAGGAAAATTTTGTAACGTTTGATTTGGTTGGAAGCCGATATCAATTATCAAAGTTGAGTCATTCATCTATTTAATTGTTTTGGAAAGAACTAATTAATAAAAGGCAAGAAGTTGGAGTTACGAGACAGAGCAAGCACGTCTTAAAAAAAAAAAAAAAAAAATTGATCTGTCGGTCCTGATTCAAACACAAAATTTAAGGTACCTTAGGTGATGAATTCCAGATGGAGAGGAATTTTTGGAGTCATCAACGGAAGCGGAGCAAGAGTCACATTAGATCTTGAGAAACATGTTTTTTGTGTAAACTGTAAAGACGAAGATTGTTGGAACTTTGGAAGAAAAGAAGAAACGAGAATGTTTTTCGGAGCAGGAATTTATTATAAAAGAATTAAAATTAATAATTTTTTTTAAAAGTTATATTTTGAACAAGACATATATATTTGTTACTTTAATTAAATAAATACTTTATAAAATAGAAGGCAAATAATAAAATATATTAAAAATAACATAAATTATACATAAAATTTATGACATTTTTTTAAACTATACAGAGCAAAGATTTAAATAACGTTTATCACGACATAGCGGAACGGTTAAAAAAATGACACTATGTCTATATTGCACCGCAATAGCACGCTATAGCTCACTATAACGCGGATAGCGCTAAAGCTTTTATGGTCCGAAAACACTATAGCGTCGCTATAGCGCGCTATTTAGAATCCTGATCGATACAACGGCTTAATCATCTTTGAACATCCTTTAAATCTGCTCTTAATAGTTAGGTGGGGTCCATATTTGCTTGCCTTGCTAATAATCTGGTGGAACCCACACTACTACAGAAATGATCATTGTACACTGCACATTGTACACGGATTTGTACCGTGCAGAAATTGTAATTTTTTGGAAGGCTGAAATGTCTGTGCGATCTCTACACGGAAATTTATTAAAGAATCAGTGTAGAAAGACTTGAAAGAGCTACACAGACGTTTAGTAGAAAATGTACACGGCTTATTGTTTAAATAACAGTGTAGAAAGCCTTGAGAGAGCTACACGGATATTTAATTAAAGAACCGTGAAGAAAGGTCGGCATTGTACACGAATGTTTGTTTAAATAATAGTGTAGAAAGCTTGTGAGAGCTACACGGCCATTTCATAAAGAGCCGTGTAGAAAGGTGAAAATTATACACGGTTTTTTGTTTAATTAACAGTGTGGAAAGCCATTAGAGAGCTACACGGACATTTAAGAAAGAGTTGTGTAGAAATGTTATTTTAGGGTTTTGACGTTATATAAAAAGGCCGGCCTTCACGCCGTTTTGATCATTTCAGAGCCGGATGAAGAGTCGGATGAAGAGGTGGATGAAGGACTTTTAGAGCCGGATGAAGAGGTGGATGAAGGACCTTCAGAGCCGGAGGAAGAGTCAAATGAAGAGTCGGACGAGATCATCCGACTCTTCATTCGACTCTTCATCCGGCTCTGACGGTCCTTCGTCATCCACCTCTTCGATCCCTTTTTTTTATGGTCCTTCATCCAACTTTTTATTCAACTCTTTCTTTATTAAAACATGTATTGATCAATTTGTACTCTCCCTCTCGCAGAAAACAATTGGGTGGAGATTTAGGTTTATCAATTATTTTGGATCGCAAATCTATAAAGATGAGCTACTGTTGTTAGAGCTCATATATATGAAGATGAGCGGTCTGATATAATTGATAACCTACATCTCGAATTCCCATGCGAATTGCTTCATTTCCCCAATTAATTGGTCTGATTTCTGCGCTAAAGTGTTTTTGGAGGGTAATATGATGATACATGTTATTACTGTTGGCCGGATTTGAGATCTTGGAATATTCTGACAAACCCTACTGTTAAAACATGTATCTTCATATTTCCCTCCCGAAACATATTATGTTCATTTCTCCAAAACTAAACTAAACACCTTCGCAAGAGAAGAAGAAAAAGAAAGATTTTGACATGAGTTAAAAGTGCCATGTAGGGTTTACCAGTGTTTTAAAATGCGGTTTTGTTCATGCATGCGGAAGGCCGCTACATACCGCATATGCGGATTTTCATGTGGATTTATATATGCGGATTTTAAAATAAAAATTCATGTATATATATATATATATATTCATATTCATATATTTGAATTTATTTTCACATAATAACATAACCAACAATAATTTTTTGATTTTTTTAATATAAATTTTAATTAAAATACAATCAAATTATCAAAACCGCATGAAAAACTGCGTGGCCGCATATTTCAGTCCGCATGACCGCATATTCAGACCGCATGGCCGCATATTCGGACAGCATGGCCACATTTTTAATCCTCATGACCACATATTCGGACCGCATGGAAAAACCGCATGAGAATTCTGAGCACGGCTGCCGACCGCATACGCATATGCGGCCCATGCGGCCGCATTTTAAAACACTGGGGTTTACAGTGGGTAATTTTTGATGTTGTGTACATATTACCCTCTTTAAACCCTACTGGCACCTTTAACTCTGTTTTGGAAATTAATAGCAATTGATATTTTCATATATATTGTGCTTACTCAGTTTTAGAAATTCTCTGTTTTGCTATCTGAAAACATAGAAATACTGGCTAGCAAAAAATGGAGGCTAGGCCAGAAAAAAATTAAAAAAAAATTGGAAAAAAATGAGAATTCTACACGGCTGTTTATATAATAGTCCGTGTAGAAAGAGTAATTCTACACGGCTATTTATATAAAAGTCTGTGAGCTCTCTCAAGGCTTTCTATATGGATTTATAGCTAAATATCCATGTAGAAAGGTTATTTTAGGGTTTGTAACTTATAAAAGGCCTTCTTCCAGCACCGTTTTGATCAATTAATACTCTCTCTCTCTCTGTATTGAATGTTGGTTTGATTTCTGCGCACAAGGATCGAGACCGGATCTGAGATCTTTGAAGTTAATTTGCATTTCTCCTCTCTATCTTGCTAGGGTTAGTCATATATATTCCTCTTTTCTTTCTCTAATTTTCTGTTACTTATTATTGCTTAATTATTTAGGTCAATTATTAATTAATGCATGCATGCTTGATTTGTTTAGATAATGTAAATAATTAGTGTATTGTGGTCCAATAACCGACCTATTGATGCTTTTAGGTCCATGCCCGTTCAAAATTAATCCAATAGGGATTAATTTTGGATAGTCCCCCATTTGGGACTGCTCTTTGAATATTGTATCTCATTTAGGATGTGAATACATATTAGCGGGATTTAATTAGTGTTTGAGAAAAGTTCGACAGTATTTCTCCTTATTGCTCCTACGAGTATGTGGTTTTTATGCATACTTGGGGAGTCAAGGGGCAATGCTGCCGAATTTTTCTCAAACACTAATTAAATCTCGCTAATGTGTTCACATACGAGGCATAATATTCAAAGAGTGGGTTAGGATTGTAAACCGGCCCTTTGTAAGCCAAGAATTTGGAACAATATATATGTTGATCGACCACCATGATTAATTGGAAACATTTTTTTAATTTAATTTACAGATGGATCGAAATTGGATGTACGAATTGCGACGTGATAGTGCAAAATATTTGGCTCGCGTTGATGAGTTCATAAAATTTGCCGAGAGTTATAGAGTGAAGACAAAAGATGACAACATCTTGTGTCCTTGTAGAGATTGTAACAATTTTAAAAGATTTGGGGACTCGGGAGAAATTAGAGCTCATTTGATTTGTCGGGGATTTAAGAAAAGATATACATGTTGGTTTATGCATGGTGAGAAAATTGGAGAATGTAGTGGTACCAATAGAAATTATGTTTTGGAAGAGAATTATGATAATGTAAAAATTGTTGATAATTTTGAGCTTCATTCCAACGATGATTTTGAGAATGTCGAAAATTTTGATAATATACTTGAACTTGATTGCAACGAGGATGATTGTGAGATTATTGATGAAAATGTAGAATACGATTTTACTGAAAATCTAGATGACATGTTACGTGATGTGGAAGGTGAAATTAGTGATAAAAATTATAAAAAATTTCAGTATATGTCTAAGGAATCCAAAAAGCCTTTATATCCCGGGTGTATCAAATTTTCGAAACTGTCAGCTGTGTTGAAATTGTTGAACGCAGACAATGGTTGGAGCGATAAGAGTTTCACGTCTTTATTAGAGCTTTTACGAGAAATGATAAGTGGGACCCACAAATGATATCCTTGCTAATAACAAGGTGGGACCCACGAGGGACATCCTTGCAAATACTAAGTGGGGCCTACGATAAGTATGCTTGCTAATACTCAGTTGCCCATGCAGGACAAAGTTTTTGCAAGCGTGACTTTTTGCAACGGCTGCCCTTGCAGAAAGTCTAGGGAATTGTTTTAGCAAGTGTAAGCGCTTGCAAAAAGTCAGAAATTGAGTATTTGCATGGAGGTTTAAAGCAACGGTAGTTATTGCAAGCGTAGCGCTTGCAAATGGCGTTTTTGGGGCCTATAGCAATGGTAATTAAGCTGTTGCAACAAGTCCAATCCTACCGTTGCCATTACTGAGAATTTTAGTAGTGCTTGTCCACTTTGAAAGGGAGGTGAGCGTAACAAAAAATAAGAATAATTAATTTGATCTGCTGAAAATTAAAATATAGAATTTAGATTTGAAGGCACGATAAAAACATAAAACTTCTCTTATTTAAATATGATTTGACAAAGTTAAAAGTATGTGACAGAAATATAAACAGACAACTATTTATTTTAAGTATTTTTCTTTGCACTAGCATAAAAATATTCATTCCAACTTAAAGAAAAATATATTCCTAGAAGTTTGAAATAACTTATGGCTTTTACCATTAAACATTAGGCATGTATTTGAATCAAGGTTCTAAATAGTGCGTTATAGCTCTGTTGTAACATTAAGCTTTCGGATCATAAAAACTATGATTTTATCGGCGCTATAGCAAACTATTATGCACTATAGCACCGCTATATGAACATAGCGCAGTTTTTTTAACCGTTCTACTATTATGCAATAAACGCTATTTAAATCTTTGATTTAAATTATAAAAAATTTCCCCCAGTTCAAAGGGTATTTTCATAAACCATTAGATTTGACAAAACCAATTGCCCCCAGTTCAATGGGTATTTTCCATAGACTATTAATCTATATTTCTTGTCTCAATTTGTATATCAAATTTTATACAAAAATGGGTATTCTCGTGAAATTTCCATTGGACTTCTTGTTTTTCCTTCCAATACTGCAGAGCTGTTCCAACTAGATCCCTAAATTTACAGGGTCAACCCTCTGGGCTGTCAAAGCCCCTGGAATAAATGGAATTCACCTGTAACATTAATAGAATGCTGGAATATGTAAAACAATGGCTAAGAATGCCAGAATTTAAACAGATGCATAATAGATAGCTAAAATTTAGCATTGCCCTGGTTCGTACCAGAATACCTGAATACTCAGATTTTTTACCCAAAATACCATAATACTCGGTTTTTACTAAAAAACTTCCATTTTAATCGTTGGCTATTGGAAAATTCAAGAATAATAATTGTACCATAACATTAGGAAACTGGGGCCAACCTTGTTAGGAATCATGTAAGATGAACTACACTTGAAGGACTTTAGTATGATACATATAGATTTAATTGCAAAATTTTATGGGTAGGCCTGATTAGCTATCTTGAAAGGAGTATGGAAAGGTTTTAATTCTACTTGAACTACCAGGCATATTAATACAACTTTTTTTTTTCTTTGAACTCAATGTGCAATCTAATTCAGAAAATTTCTGTAGGTATATCACAATACTTTTAGGAAACCAGTTTGTAAACACAGCAAATTAGACATTATTTTTTTAAAAAGAAAAATCACACATCATTCTAATTGTTTCTAGTTACCCAAAATATGAAAAGCTTCTATTATAACAACTTGAAATAAAGCATACCCAACTTACTTGGTTTCGATGCACCCAATAGACCAAGAAGTTCTCAATTCATTTGAAGGAAATGAAGGGGGGAGGAAAGAGAAAAAGGAAGAGCATGTGAGGCTGTCATGTCCTGCAACTGCAAGGTTTTTCATTGGATGTGTGGTCAAGAAAGAGAGAGAGGTCAGGAGAGAATTTGGTGTTAAAAGGAATTGGGCTAATTGTTAAATGGGCTGCAATGCCACTTGCATACAGGCCCAGTAGTATTAGCAGTTGGGCTTGGAAGAATTCAAATCTGGTTAGGTATCTTATCATTGGGCCGTTCAACGTAACTTTGTGCGAATTTTAAAGTAGGCCCTCATGTTTTGAATAGGTCCGAATTTCTTATTACTAGTCTGGAACTTCATTCTATCCCCTGCCATACCGAACTTGGAGAGAAGATATTAGTGATCTATAGAGTGGAAAAAAGGTGTCGTGTCATGCGTGCTGTAACTAACACGCTGTGACTTTGATCTCGTGCAGTGTTGTGCCGTGATTAAGTTAATTTTTCACATGTCGTGACTAAAATATCAAGAGGTGGTCATGGTACGAGAATGGTCGCGCTCCAAATGTGTCTCATGTGACTCGCGTGATCATTTAATCATAATTTAAATTAGTTTATTCAAGATTCATCATTTAATCAATATCTACTGGCCATAATTACACGTGACTACGTGCCGTGTCTAAATTCTTCACATGACGTGCCAAAGTTTCAAAAAATAGTCACGGCATGTAACTGACACACGTGCCCGTGCCGTAATAGTGACGGAACCGGCTCTGTCGTGCCATTTTTCCCACTCTAGTGATCTAGACCTTTTAGCATATGTTGACAGGAAACAGAGGGCAATTCGATGGGCATCAAACCAAATTCTAGATGATGCTCAATTAAAGTATTAAAGTCGTTTAATTTGCATCAAGACTCATACAGAACTCTAAGATTCAGACGGATCAAGTGTGCACGCAATATCAGCCTTTGAAATAATAGATGGAAGGATGTTTCAAAGACGAAATCATCCATAAACTCTCTGGAAGGATATTTCAAAGGCTGACATTTTTACTTACAAATAAAGAATATTTCGTTTTAAAAGTAGAAAATTTTATCTGTATGAACGGTATTGTTCCGGTTTCAGGGAAAGAGATGGAAGCACTATCTAGTAACAGTAGTATATCTATAACAATAACCAGCTTGTTTGTCGCAGTATACCAGTTATTACCAGTACCATCATGACTTGTAATGGTACCAATATCGTTTTTTAGTTTTACTTCTCTTCAAAATCATCCTACTTTAATTACATATGAAACTAACTAGAGGCTTCCTATGCTCTCCCAAATTCCTGTTAAACCTTTCCAGATTCTGACAACAATGTTAAGCTTGTACAAAAAATTCGTCCTAGCATATTAATAGTTCATGTTGGCAGAGTTATATGACACAAGCTACCTTATCACCAGCGGCGGACCTAGCATGTAACAGGGGAGTTTTAGTGGTGATCTATCAGTATTGATTGACTTTGTTTCTTTCTGAAAGAAATTTTGCTCCTCTCTGGATGTTTGATTTGTAATTCGAATAAAATTTAGTGTTAAAATCAAAATAAATTTCTTGAATTATGATTGAAAATTAGAATTATAAGTTAAAGCATCAGAAATTACAAGTTAGAGCATTGAAAAATGTAAGTCAAAGCATTGTTTTTTTTTTTTTGTTATCGAGTACCTAATTAATTAATGGGTTTAAATTCAATTAGCTATTTACACGATTCGATATTTTTTTGCCCCTGTGCATCACAAGCCTAGTCACAATAATATTATGTCATACATTCAATCCAAATTAAAGGCGTGCCATTATTGTTGTTGTTGTTTCCATAATCTCAAATCAAAGTCAATCTTATGTTATCTTTTTCATATGAATTCTAATTGAGGCAATTCAATGTTTCTGTGAAGAATTGAGAAAGCAAGTTGCAACTTCTCTATGTTGAGTCTTTACAGAAAGTAATGTAGTCAAAATTCATTGTTAAGAAATGTACATGTTTTGCATATCATTAGATGGCCAATATAGGTTTTGTAGGAGCAATTATATTTTGGTATGTGTTATTTTCTTAGGTGATCAGAAAATAATTGAAGTGTCTTCAAGAAACACGAAGCAGTCAAGATATATATACTAAATAAACTAAGCATATATAGTATTCTCAAAATCTAATCATAATGTACATTATCTTTCATGAGCAAAATTATCTATTTTGTTTCAGCTCATTTTCTCTCCTCTTATATTTTGGTGCTCCAAACGCAGTCAAAGACTAAGATATCAATCAAAACATTACCTCTATATACATACATATATACATATATATACATACATATATACATAGGGTCCGGCTAATTTGCTGCCGGCAGCATTTTAGCCGGAGGTGTTGCCGCCTTTCTTTTTTATTTTGTGGTGTCCAAATTAACAACAAATCCAAACCGTTAGATGTTTAATCTATATTATAATCTACTTGGAGACCAAATTTTACATTTTTTTACTATTTATTAAGCTGGTTTGAAAACCGCTAATTTAAGTAATTTTCTGCAGCATTGAAATCAGCGGTTTTCAAACCAGCTTAATAAATATTAAAAAATGTAAAAAAATGTAAAATTTGGTCTCCAAGTAGATTATAATATAGATTAAACATCTAACGGTTTGGATTTGTTGTTAATTTGGACATCATAAGGCTAAATATAGCCCCGGCAGCACCTGGGCAGAACTGCTACCAGCAGCAATTTAGCCACAGCCATATACATATATATATATATGTATATATATATAGAGTTAGGCTGGGGTGCTATGGATAGCATAGTTGCATCCCGTGCTACGGCTCAATATTCAAGTTTTCAAAATCCAAACGGTCGATCCGAACCGTTCATCTTATTCTCCATATTAATATCTGCTTGGAGACCAAATTTTATAATTTTCTGAATTTTTTTACTATTTATTAAGCCACTTTGAAAATCGCTAATCCAACGGTTTTACTGTTTTGTGCAGCCACCGTTGGATCAACAATTTTGTAAAATACTTAATAAATAGTAAAAAAATTCAGAAAAATATAAAATTTGGTCTCCAAGCAGATATTAATATGGAGAATAAGATGAACTGTTCGGATCGACCGTTTGGATTTTGAAAACTCGAATATTGAGCCGTAGCATAGAGGGCTACGGTGCTACGGCTCAATATTCGAGTTTTCAAAATTCTAACGGTCGATCCAAATCGTTCATCTTGTTCTCCATATTAATATGTGTTTGGAGACCAAATTTTATATTTTTTGGAAATTTTTTACTATTTTTTTAGCTAAATAGAAAATCACTTGATCTAAAAAATTCTGCACCATTCAGATATTTGATTTTCTAGCTAGCTAAAAAAATAGTAAAAGTTTTCCAAAAAATGTAAAATTTGGTCTCCAAACACATATTAATATGGAGAACAAGATGAATGGTTCGGATCGACCGTTAGGATTTTGAAAACTCGAATATTGAGTCGTAGCACCGTAGCCCTCTATGCTATGCATAGCACCCAAACCTTACTCTATAGAGTATATACATACACATATATATATACACATATATACATACATACACATATATACATACATACATAGATATACATATATATATATATATATATATATATATATATATATATATATATAGAGTTAGGCTGGGGTGCTATGGATAGCATAGTGGCCTCTATGCTACGGCTCAATATTCGAGTTTTCAAAATCCAAACGGTCGATTCGAACCGTTCATCTTATTCTCCATATTAATATCTGCTTGGAGACCAAATTTTATAATTTTCTGAATTTTTTTACTATTTATTAAGTCACTTTGAAAATCGCTAATCCAACGGTTTTACTGTTTTGTGCAGCCACCGTTGGATCAACAATTTTGTAAAATACTTAATAAATAGTAAAAAAATTCAGAAAAATGTAAAATTTGGTCTCCAAGCAGATATTAATATGGAGAATAAGATGAACGGTTCGGATCGACCGTTTGGATTTTGAAAACTCAAATATTGAGCCGTAGCATAGAGGCCACTATGCTATCCATAGCACCCCAGCCTAACTCTATATATATATATATATATATATATATATATAGGACTTGGCTACGGTGCTATGGGTAACTAAGAGGCCTCCCGTGCTACGGCTCAATATTCGACTTTTCAAAATCCTAACGGTCGATCCGAACCGTTCATCTTGTTATCCATATTAATATGTGTTTGGAGACCAAATTTTACATTTGTTGGAAATCTTTTACTATTTTTTTAGATTTATTGAATATTGCTGTTTTTTATGGTCCAGATTTGTCTGAAAAACAGCGATTTTCAATCAATCTAAAAAAATAGTAAAAAATTTCCAAAAAATGTAAAATTTGGTCTCCAAGCTCATATTAATATGGAGAACAAGATAAACGGTTCGGATCGACCGTTAGAATTTTGAAAAGTCGAATATTGAGCCGTAGCACGGGAGGCCTCTTAGCTACCCATAGCACCGTAGCCAAGTCCTATATATATATATATATATATATATTGTAGAGTTAAAACGCACCGTTGATTTTATGTTTTAGTCATGCTTCACATTTGTATTTCTATTTTTAAAGTCCGAACAGTCAATTCAAACTGCTCAACATGATTTTTATATTAAAATGTGCTCGGAGACCAAATTTTCATTTTTTAGATTTTTTTTTTAACTATTTTTTTAGATATATACAAAATCATTATTTTCAGATGATTCTAAACCATTAAAAACAATGATTTTGTACCTATCTAAAAAATAGTAAAAGAATTTCAAAACATATAAAATTTGTTTTCAAGCATTATGAAGATCATATTTAATTAGCTGTTTGAGTTTTTATAAAAGAAATAAAAAATGTGAAACATAATTGGAGCACGAAATCAACAGTGAATTTTAATCCCATACGTTTTTTTATTAGTTTTTGTTCTCCTCTTCAAAAAAGTATCTTTTATCGTTAGCGTAGAAATCGACTTAACCCAATCTTGTGGCCTGTTAATTGAACGTCTTCTTTTATTTGCTGCTTGTATTCTCCAAAGGTGAATCTTTTATAAATTGTAGGATCTGAATAGCCTTCAATCGTTGTGTCATACGATGGGCATAAGAAATACGCCACAGAAAATCTCTCAAATCTTGAGTTTGCCACAACTCTGTGTTTCACACTCTTGTACAAGTTATTGCTCCATGCCTGCAATGTTTTTTTTTAATTTGCAATGATGTTAAATGTGGAATTTTTTTTTAGAAACCATAAATTAAAAAAAAAAAAAAATTTACCAAACCAACTTGATTGATTTGTCTTTTACACATAAGAACTGAAATGTCATTTTGGTCTCATTTTCCTTTTTTTGTGGACCGAAATGGCAATTCGATCCGAATCATTTTCACATATTTCGAGAAAAAATATGTTGAAAAATTGTGAAAATATCTCGGACCAAAATGTCATTTCGGTCCCGAATAAAAAAAATATGAAATTTGCGGGACCAAAATGACATTTCATTTCTTATGATTTTTGTAAAAAAAAAATTATTATGTTGGTTTCATAAAAAAAAAATTCTTAAATGTGCCCAAATCAAAAGTTAAACAAACAAATTAAATACCAATATTCATTTTCAAATTAAGGAACTTTGATGATTAAAGCGCCAGGATAAATATATACCTGGAATAAATCTCCAATATTGATTATTAATATTTATTAAAGTAAATATATACCTGGAATAAATCTCCAATATTGATTATTAAAGCGCCAGGATTAGGCCTGACATTGACCCAGCTTCCTCCCTTCATCAGTTGTAATCCACCGACCTGATCCTGATATAACACCGTTAGAAAGTCACTGTCAGTGTGTGGTGCCAATCCAAATGCACCGCTTGGCTCTTGACATGGTGGGTAGTGGTTCAGCCTTAGGTAGCATGTGTTGGATGTACAACATTTTTTAATGTATTTCCCATTCATGTCTCCTAGTTTTGCTCCCAGTATTGATGCCATCTCATGTGCTAGTCTTGACATTGCCTTTGACACATCTTGAATGATTTTTCTACTTGTTATCAAATAAAATAATCAATATGATACAGTTGTAAATTATTTTGAAAGCTTAAACTTTACATAATGTACACAAATATTTTAGTTAATTTTCTTTTATATAAAATGAATTAACTGCCTTTTTTTTAAAAATTAAAAAGGTAGAAAATAAGAAGATGTATGTGTTTATTAAATTGAATTAGTTACACAAGAAACATTACTAATTATCATTACCTCATGTTATCTCCAACCGATTCACTAATTGAGTTGAGGGGGATATGATAGGCCTCGGACCATGACAACTGCTCCACATTGGTTGCAGACGGTGTACCCCAGCAATAATTCTCCGGTGCTAATTCTAACAACTTCTCCTTTTTCTTTTTCTCAAAGGGTTCATGAAATAAATTCATTTGAAATTTTCTCAACTGCAAAAGTAGATCATGGGAAATACCATGGTTTATAACCCGGAAAAAACCCCATTCTGAAGCAGCTAAAACAATTTCATTTTTACATTTTTGTACTGTATCAAAGTTGCTACTAGTTAGATCCCTAAGATCGATTATTGGGAGATCGCATTCTGCGGCGGCGATCCTACTGGGGTCAAGTAGTTGGGGATGGTTAGCAAAGAGGGTCTTGTAGGTTGACGACAGTGGTGGATTTGAATCCATTTTGTAACGTGTAGCATGAATTGCTAAAAAAAAACTGTGACAAAAAAGAAAAAAAAAATCTGTCAGAGCCAGCGCATCGTTGGATTGGAGCTTGATGTAATATAAATAGCCATGCATTTTTTTCTGCTTGGAAAAAAAATACAAAAACAAAAGGCAAAAAGCAAAAAGAAAAAAGCAAAAAGCAAAAGAGACCTAAAATATTATTTGTCTTATCTGGCATTCTAAAAGCGATCCGTGCTGTCCAAAAATAGACTTTTTGTCCGATTAAATCATCCTAGTTCAGTTACCAAACAGCAGAAAATTTTCTATATAACAATTAACTATTTAGATGTGCCACATTTCCAGAGCACAAATTGGTTTTTTACTTTTTACGGTACTAGTATTTACTTCTACTACAAATGGCTAAATGACTTTAATTTATACAATCACATAGAGATGACAAAAATGAAATTTGATAATATGTTCTTATTTAATACGATATTTTCAAGGCATAAAAGATCATTCTAATATATATATATATATATATATATATAGAGAGAGATGGGCTACGGTGAGTTGCGAAGTAAAATGCGTTTCTACTTCACGCTGTATTTTTATTTTGAAAGTCCAAATGACCGATCCGAACCGTTAGATGTTTAATCCATATTGAAATGTGCTTGGAGACCAAATTTTACATTTTTTGGAATTTTTTTATTATTTATTAAGTATTTTTGAAGATTGCTGTTTTGCTGTGAACAGTAAGAAACAGTAAAATTTTCTAGACCATCAGATCAGCGACTTTCAAAATTGCTTAATAAATAGTAAAAAAATTTCAAAAAATGTAAAATTTGGTCTCCAAGCACATTTCAATATGGAGAACAAGATGAACGGTTCGGATCGACGTTTTGAATTTTAAAATCGCAAAATATGAGCGTGAAGTAAAATAGTAGCTTTACTTCGCAACTCACCGTAGCCCACCTCATATATATATATATATATATATATATATATATATATTGTGATATACTACTAACTTAAAATTAAATATATAATTATTGCGATATATTACTAATTTTGTGCAACCAATGAAATATATGCAATTCATGCAAGTAGCAAAACATAACATTTCATATAGCATATACTTAACAATCAAGATTTTTTTTTTGGTGGGTTGGTGTGTGTGTGGCGGTGATTGAGATAGACAATTATTATTTTTATTCAACGGTCAGTGGCCTACTTGTGTCATTGTCTCATTGATTAGATAATGCCATTTTGTTCCGAGCCATAGAAAATTACCAAGAAAGGAACTATTCTTTTTTTCCTTTTATTTCGTCTTTTTTATCTTATGATGACATGGACACACAGGAAACGGTTCGGATCCTCTCCAATGGGAACTTCATTAATTTCGTGGAATCAGGCATTCAGGCTTTACTAACATAATTTATTTTGTGGAATCAGGCTTCATTTCGTGTAATCATACATCATCATTTATTTATGTTCTATATTTTTTTTTCTCAGAAGTTTATTACTTGACAACAAATTTTTTTTGGGGACCGAAATGACAATTCGGTCCCATGTATTTTCACAATTTTTAACGTATTTTTTCTCGAAATCCGTGAAAATAGTTGGGACCGAAATGGCATTTCGGTTCTTACGGTTTTTGTAAAAAAAACGTAATCATGTTGGTTTCATCAAAATATCTTTTTTCTAATTATGGTTTATAAAAAAAAAAATCTATTTCCCGAGCACAAATTGTTTTTTACGGTACTTGTATTTACTTCTACTACAAATGGCTAAATGACTTTAATTTATATAATCACATAGAGATGACAAAAAATGAAATTTGATAATATGTTCTTATTTAACAAGATATTTTCAAGGCATAATAAATCATTCTAATTAATATATATATTGCCTTAAACGTGTCGAACCTAAATTTATATATATAAGACAAATGTATCATTTTCCCAGTGAGTAAAGTACTACCAACTTAAAAATATATAATTATTGTGATATATTGCTATTTTCTGCACAATAAGACGAATGAAAGATATATATATATATAATTCATGCAAGTAGACCAAAGTAGCAAAACATAACATTTTATATATGGCATACTCAACAATCAAGATTTTTTTTTGGGGGGGGCGACGATTGAGATAGACAATAATTATTTCATATATGGCCTACTTGTTTCATTGGTTAGATAATGCCATTTTGTTCCGAGCCAATAGAAAAGGAACTGTGATTTTTTCCTTTTATTTTGCCCTTTTTACTTTTTATGTTATGATGACATGGGCACAGGAAATGTTTTGGATCCTCTCCAATGGAAACTTCATTTCGTGTAATCATACATCATCATTTATTTAATTATGTTCTATATCAAAATCGAATGCATAAGTTTCTTACTTTACAACATATATAATATTTAAATACAAAAATCAGTATATAAAAACTTGAAAATTTCCTTTCAAAATCAATCGATACCCTTTTCATCAAATAAAAACAATGCTCATATATTTATAATCCATTTTCAAGCTCCAAAGTTACTATCATGTAATCAGCTTTTGATTACAAAATGAGCAGCTTAAAAAATCAATAAAATTCATTGTGTGTGTGTGTGTGTGTCTATATGTAGAGTTAATCTACAGCATAAAATAACATTATACAGAAATTTTATCTAGCAAGTATATATATTGATTTTTTTGAGGCGAAATGATGAGACAAACAAAAATATAAATCTAAGAGAAATGATGAGACAAACAAAAATAAGAGGCGAGTAAGAAATGAAGAAATAATGAAAGAAAATGAGAGGTAAAAAGTGTTTTTGAGCAATTACAAAAAAAATGTATTTATGTAAATTAAATCATACCAAAATAAGTAAACATTAAAGTATGCACTACATTTTATTATAATTTGTGTGCTCCATTCTGATGAAAAAGAAATGTATTGCTGGCCGCACATAGAGCAGAGAAAAGAGAAGATATTGAGAAAATGATATCGGAACAAAGAAGAGAGAAATTAAGAAGTTTCGATAGAGGAAAAGAAAAAGAAGGCATGCAACACGGTCCAATACAAAAACTGTAACAAAAATTGTTGCAATACTGTATAGCTACAATAAAACGGCCATCCTAAATTGATACCATAATAAATATATAATTATAAGTCGTCATTTGTATTTGATCAAATGATCTTCCATCAGAATTAACAAACATGAGCCATTTTTTGCTACAAAAATTAATGGTTCAGATCTGAAGAAACAGCTGCCATACTTCTTCCTAGATAGTCACTGTGTGTAGTTTTCTCAGAAAAAAAAAAAAAAAAAAAGAGTACTATACTACTAGAGAGGATCCCAAATTGAATTAAGAGTTGAACTCGTGTCTGCAACGAGAAAAAAAGGGCAAGGGAAGGTCCCATATATAATTAGCATTGTCGCTTTCTTGGACAAAGAGATGTTGATGTGATATCACAAATCACAATTCACCAAGAAAAAGAGATGTTGATTGTTGATGTGAAATCACAATTCCGTGAACTAGGAGATACCAGAAGGGTAAAGCATATTTTTGGAACTGTGCACTTGTACAAATTAATAAAGACATATTTCATAGAAATGAAGATACACTGATATAACAATTGTCGTAAA
The DNA here is from genome assembly GCF_964058835.1 of Carex rostrata. Classification (NCBI taxonomy): domain Eukaryota; kingdom Viridiplantae; phylum Streptophyta; class Magnoliopsida; order Poales; family Cyperaceae; genus Carex; species Carex rostrata. Next base: position 3,134,250 of record NC_135943.1, read on the forward strand.
ATGCAGCTGCATATGCTTATTATGCAGTGATCTTTCGCATACAAAATTTCACGCAGTTTTGAATATATTGGTACATATATGGTACATGCTGACTTGAAAAAAAAAATCTAAAAATTATTTTGCGGTGGAGAAAAATAGAATCTATAACATTTATAATATGGTAAAGAGCATAAATCACTAGACTAAATAAGTATTTAGATATAAATTAGTTTTATTTTATATATATTTCTTTAACAGAATATAGTAAAACCGCATATGTACGTACTTCCGCATATACGGCCGCATGCATGAACAAAACCACATTTTACAACACTGCATATATATAACATGTACATATATAGATGAGGATTCTATATTACATTTAGATAAACTTGTGAAGAAAAAGTTAAGCAAATAAATGGTTTAAGTAAAATGAGCATTTGCTGCTCTTGAAATTAACATGCATATAAGGCAAGTATTAAGAACCATGCATGCATGTCTAAGCTACGAGCAAAATACATATCTTTTGAAGAACAACAACTAGGCACTAATATACCCATACTTTGTGCAAGTAGACAAATACAGATAAGCAAAATATGGTACAAAGTACAAACAAGTCAAAAATAAAGTCTAGGTATTTTAATAAACTTAATACGCATGCATTATATATTACCTGATCAGCTAGCTAGTCTCAGTAGAATCTTCAAAACTCTTATGTAGCTCAAAAAAATATCTTGTATATATACCAGGAATATTTTTATGGTGTTTTCTCTTTCTTGTTTCAACATGGAATGCTAGCTATTTATAAGAAAGAGGTGCAAAGTAGTCCATTCTTTAGCCGACACATTAAAGAGATCAAGTTGGTGTACTTTACAAAAAAAAAAAAAAAAAAAAAAAATTAACAAGATGTAAAGGTTGGGGAGTAAACAATATGTGAAAATGAAGTTGAGGGGTAAATTAAAAAGATTCTCTTAAAATATTAATAATTATGGGACCGGCTAGCTATAACTTAACATATAGAGTGAAACATATAAAACACATTTATGAAAATGAAGTGTCAATCATATATCTATATATGGTTGGTACTTTTTTTTTGAGGAAATATATGGTTGGTACTCATGACTGCGCGTCTGGTATCAAATTTTGACAAGTATCTATATGAAGAACAATAATAAATGTGTTTTTCTTTAAAATTCTGTTTAAGATTAAAGTAAAATAACATAAAATATTAATGCACTAGTGCTTGGAATTTTACATCAGCCCATGGTACAAGTCCCAATCATCTACAGCATGGGCCTGATGTAAAATTCACAAGTATATATATATATACCATATGGCGAGTTAACAAGTAAATTATTGTGGATGGCATTGGCATGACTTTCAATGTTTTTCTTAAAAAAGGTAAATTAATGCAGATTCCATATATATATTATTTTCAATTTAGAACATCACATTAGATGATTTTTATAATTTTATTTAGTACTATAATAATATATTAATATTACCTATTGAATATATATAAAAAAAAATATAAAAAGTCAAATAATTGTACCCCCTAGCATCTTAAGTTTCTAGAACTAATTATGAAATATATATATAGACATCATTTTTTTGGAAAAAAAATTTCAGAGGACGGTGTTAATATTATAGAATTGCAGCTATAATAATATATTAATATTACCTATTGAATACATATAATTAAAAACAATATAAAAGTCAAATAATAGTACTCTCTAGCATCTTAAGTTTCTAGAACTAATTATGAAATATATATAGACATCATTTTTTTTGGAACAAAAAAGTTCACAAGACGGTGTTAATATAGTTGTTATTAATATTATAGAATTGCACACAGTTTGGCTCATCCATACGGCCACAAAGAATCAGGCTCAGTATATATGTGGAGACATGCACCCAAACGTTGAGACTTGAGACCTGCCTCTCTCCTCTCTTTCTAGTGTGTTATATATGGTACGTGTATTAGCCACGTTCATTTGTTTCATTGGGGGGTTTATTATCTCCTTTTATCTAATTTCCTTTCGTTTCATTTGCACACGCTTATGCCGCGTGGTTGCTTAAGCCTCTCACCATTCAATGCGTCAAGGGTACATAATTAAGAAAATATTAGAGATCACTTATTAATTAGTTGGATGGATATTAATGGATTGTGACTAACTAGCTAATTAAATTGCGGCTAATTGAGGTGTACATATTCCAAGCATGTCGGCCAAAAAATGATTGAAGTTTGCATATTAACCCATTAATATATATATATATATATATATATATATATATATATATATATATATATATATATATATATATATATATATATATATAAAATTCGCTGGCTGTAATATTGTGTGCAATGATTTCACAAAGTTCCTTACATTTAATACAGCTAACTGTAAACGAACAAGCTAAGCTAGCTACATATTCATGTCTATATATATATATATATATCATCAATTAATTAAACATTCATGTTGTTATAACCTGGCTAATGCAACACGAATTCCACACGGTTAATCTAAAATCTCTGAACTATATTGTATTGTACCTAGCTAGGAAGAGTTTCTTATTTCTACTACTATTTTAACCTTATTCTTCACTTGTAAATATTTTCTTATTAATACAATTTGTTAGTAGGCTATCAGCCACTAACCTTAAAAAAAAAAACCTTATTCTTCAACTAGGCCCTCTTTTTCTTTTCTTTTTTGGTTCACTACGGAGGAGCCAAGCTTTCATACAATGGGGTCGAACATGAATGGGGGTCCAGTATATAAAAAAATTCTAATATAAATGAGATCAATTTCACATTGTTCATAATATTTTAATTTAAACTATATCCAAAATAGGGTCTAAATACAAAAAGAAAAAAATTAAAAATGAATTGGGAGTCAATTGACCCTATTCATTGACTGTGTATTTGCCCCTGTCACTACGGAAATAAATATTTATTATTAATTAGATGAATTTTTAAACAAAACAATATTTATCGAAAAGATTGCATACAACAAATTTGAAACATAATTTTTGGAAATGATAAACTTTATAGAATGTAACTAACACAGTTAGCCGCCTTAGAATTAATCCATATATATAGATACAAAAGATAGTTAATTATATCATGTTAAAAAAATTACTATGTCATACAAACATTACTGATACTTAAATGAGGAGAGATAACTAACGTTGCATATAAGTTATCCGATCAAGATAAATTGTAAAAGATAAACAAATTAAATTGATAACAATAGACATAACGTGGCATGAATAAAATGATTTAAAAACAACCATTTTTACAAATAAAGTAGTCGTCCCCCCCAAAAAATGTTACATTTGCATTAAATGCTTCATAAAAGATCGGAACCTCTTAAGTTAGGAATTAACTAAGTAAATGATGCATTATATATAGCCATGATAACTACCCTTTAATTTCTCATCCTCCAAGTGCGTATATTACTCACATGGTTTCCTGTAAATTTAATGTAAATCTTCTATCATGTAACAACTATTGCCTTTTGTATATTTCAATAAATCCAAGGGCATCAAGACCAAATTTGGATGACAATCTTTCCATGTTGTATATTACCTAACATGCATAATTAGTTATTTGCTCTATATAGCTGTTGCTTAATTTGTTAACTAATTTATTTGCATCAGGTTCGAAACTCGGAAAGGAATCTCTTGTAGATATTAAAACAGTTGAGTGACTTAACCTTCAACTTTACTAGAAAAAAATTAATTTGTATTAGCAAATATTACCTGTATGAAACCGCCAAGCAATTAGTTAACCGAGAAAATCTTTTATATTATTCTCCTTCTATACAATACCAAAATGCTCCAACCACATCCATGTTGGTAAATTATGAAGTACTAATTGTGTTCATTTGTTTAATGAAGTTTGAGGTAGTATGTGAAGAAGAGAAAATTGCTCTTAAAAGCTTGCTTGACTCTTCTTGTTTTGTGGGTTAATTACATCTCAAGTAACATGTCAGCCCTATTTATATTACTCCTAACAACATTGTAGACCTATGAGACCTCATCCAAAATATTTAAATATTTCTACCTCTTATCTTTATCATTTTTCCTAGATGTTTCTCAAGAATACTCTAAAAGTTAGATATTATTTTACTAATATTTTTAGAATATTCTTCTCCTAGATATTTTAATACACATTTCTAGACTCGCAGATACTTTACTAGAATATTCTAGAACACAAATATTGAACAAAACAAGAAATTAAGTTTAATTATACATTCAACAATCCACACTTATTTTATTTTTGGCCAACCATCCAACCCTTACAATTCTACAACAACTATATATGTTAATATTCCTTCTAATTATTATTTTAAGAAAGTTTCCTTATTAGCCTTAAAGCTCTAAAATTCTATATATCAAGGACTCCAAATACCTAAAACTAAAACTACATTCCTATTAGTATATTGCCCGCAGAACATTGACATATCTTTATCATTTATAAATCCAGAAGAATGGAGGAGGAAAAAAATAGAGAAGAGATAAGAACCAACGTTTTGTGACTAAATGTAATCCGTTTGAGAGTTCATAGATTTGAAACTCAGATGACAAGTTTTTATGAATATATATTTAAAGGTGAGATTTTGATTTTCATCTATCTTTATCTTAAAACATTGTTGATAGATATGTATGAATCTTTATCTCGGTTCAACCTTCAACTTATCAATAAAAAAAGAAAAAGAAAGAAAAATAGAGAGATTTGGTCAGAAGAAAAACAAGATAAGATGAAACTTCAAAAGAAATAAGAGTACATGAGAGCAACAATAATGCATGAATGTAGGAATACATCATTATCATTGAACAAATTATAACTTTTTAACTATTTTAAGAGTTTAGTTAGAATATTTGTATTAGTTTTCAGACAAGGGAAAAAATTAATCATTCCAAATAAATGGTCTAAAATTTTAAAAGGAAAATTATCCTTACACCCCATATAATGGACCCCTTAGTCCTTATCTGCACCTAAAAGGTGTGTAATACTTGGTATTTAACTTGTTAATATCAAAATTCAAGCATGTGAAGTGTTCGTCTTTTTTTTTATGATTAATTATTAGGATTTATAAGGCTTATAAAAACTTTGTCAGATAATAACACAATATAACTTTTAAAGAACTTAAGTTTGTAATAATGGAGATATTAACCACGTTTGGTTTAATTAATGGTTCAAGACAATATTATTATGTAAAGGATCTCTGTGAATATTAAAAAGTGAAGACGTGTCTTCCCCTATGCACAATTTTTTTAATCTCAAATATGAAAGCCTGACTAAATTAATAAATTCCTAATAACTAAAGTACAATCATTTTATTGTCTCTTTTAAAAATACAAAAGAGGCAGGTAAGTGTAGCAGTTTTTATTTTTATCTTTTTTTTAGAATTAATAGTTTTCTTCACTATCTAAAAAAAATATTATAGAACTTTAAAAGTAAAAATTTGGATTTCTTACAATCTTTTATATACATTAATTATCAGAATCAAGGGGTATATATCGGTAAAGTTGTAAAAATTAATGGCACGGCGGAGCCGGCTCCGTCACGGAATGACACGTCATGCGTAACAGTTACGTTCTGTGAGATCGTGTGTCTCGTGCCGTGACCAATCGTGTGCCGTTATAATCTTTTGAAACTTTGGCACGGCACATCATGTCACTTGAAAAAAATAGTCATGGCACGACAAGGCACGCAGTCACGCGAGTCACGTGTAATTAGGACCATTAGATATTAATCAAATGGTGATCCTTGAACAAACTAACTTAAATTATGATCAAATGGTCACGAGAGGCACGCTCGGCCACAACACGTTTGGGCACAGCGTGACTTACATGGGGTGACTATTTGCAGCCGTGATCACCTCTTGACATTTTGATCATTGCACGGCACATGAAAAATTAACTTGGTCACGGCACGGCATGAGATCAAAATCACACAATATTAGTCATGGCACGTTACGTTTTTTCCACTCTATATATACATCGGTCGTTGTAGTTTTATAAAATTATGAGTAATAGGCCAGTGGATCATGCATGGGTGTTTAATTATACTGTTATTCTTTTACTCGTATATATCTAATATAATATACAAATGGTTAATTAGTATCTAATATATATATATCGCTCTCCATCATATCGTAATTTGGAATCAATATTTCAAAAGCAAGTTGTCCTAAAGTCCGAATATTTGTTTATAAAAAAATGAAAGTTAATTAGGTATGCTAGCTTGGAAGAAACAACCATATTGTAACTGTAAAATCAAATGAAAGTGACTTTTCTAAAAAAAAAAAAACAAATTAAGCGAAAATGAAAGAAGTCTTACTAGTATCTAATCCATGTGCCGACTTGCCGACATGCCTTGTCAAGTATAGATGCTTCTGCATATTAGAATTGATGATACATATTATTTTGTAAAGAGATGCTTCATGACATTTTTTTAGAGATTTTCTAAGTACCTCGAATTAAAAAAGGCGAAAGGCCTTTTAAAGCAGAGATATTTTGTTCATTAGAATGGATGGTACATATTTGTAAAGAGAGATGCTCCACAATTTTGTGAGATCATCTAATAACTACGCCGAATTAATAAAATAAAGTTATAATTGTCACCAATTAGCATGACCACCCGTTGCAAACTACCTAACAGAATTGTAATATTTTTCAATTAGTCAATAATCAAAGTGACAACTAAATAATAGAATTCTAAAGATTGTGAGTTTGAAACTCAAATAGATGTCCTTTATAATTAAACATTAAATAAAAGTTAGAAAACTAAACCACCATCTTTCTATCTCAAAAAAGTAATTAAAACAATTATAAAATAAAAATGGTCCTTGTTAATTTATTTATTTTTTCATTAAAACTTACTTTATATTATGGTTAGCTTAATATATTATATTTTGGGTCGGAATTCATTGAGAATGGTTTAATTTGACAACCTTGATAATATTTTCTCACAAAAAAAAGTATTAGACGTCTTATTATCATTGTATATTGATATAATGTTAAATTTCATACAATCTAAATGTCATTTGAACTTTGATGAAAAACATTATTAAATATAAAATATTGCATATTTCAATTCATTTTATGTGAACGTGAATTAAATTTTGTTCGTATACATAAAGTATAATAGATCATTTTTCATATGTAAATTTTAAAAGTATAAGTTATTTATTGCAATGGAGATTATCAAATAAATCTTTAACCATATAATTTTCAAAATTGCTATTACTTGTATAATTTTTATATAAAACATCTTTTTAATAGATTCTTCAAAATCTTCAAAAGTCGGTCGTCTAAAAATAAGCCTAATGTTATCAATATCTCGATTGGAGCATGACGGTGAGTAGATCTAGTCATAGAGTGATATAGAGATTAAGGTTTAATACAAGTATAATTAGAATATTAGAGTGGTTTAGAAGCTTTTATGAGAATAAAATAGATTTAGAAATTACGATCATTAATTTGATCAATTATAAATATTTATTTTATCAATAAAATTATTATTAGATATTTATAATCACTAGCCTCAAAATACATAAATAAAAAGAAGCCTAATTAAAGGGAGCAATAGGTCAGATCAGATTTCGGATTGTCCAATTTTGATTCATGTAAAGATTATAAATTGGATCGGACTAATTAATTTTAATTCATTCAAGTTGTTTAAAATAATTATTTACTTCGTGAGTGTTGGATTGGGTACGAACAAGTTTTAAGTCAAGCCGGATCATATCAGTTTGACTTTAGGAAAAAGTGTCAAGTCACGGATCAGATTTTATATTTTTCAACTTTGGATGCATGTCCATGTCATCCAGTCAAATTTAATTCGGATCAGTTGCACTTTTTTTTTAAAAAAAAAAAAAAAAAATATATATATATATATATATAGAGGAGGGTTCAAATGCACCCAAATTTTTGTGCACCCAAATGCACCCTATCCTTTTTCTCCGTTTTCAAAGTCCGAATAGTCAATCCGAACCGTTAGATGCGATCTATATATTAAGATGTGCTTGGATACCAAATTTTACATTTTTTGGAATTTTTTTACTATTTATTAAGCCACTTTGAAAAATCGCTGATCCAATGGTCCAGAAAATGTAAAATCAGCGATTTTCAAAGTGGCTTAATAAATAGTAAAAAAATTTCAAAAAATATAAAATTTGGTCTCCAAGCACATCTGAATGTATAGATCGCATCTAACGGTTCAGATTGACTATTCAGACTTTGAAAACGGAGAAAAAAGATTTGAAAGATAGGGTGCATTTGGGTGCACAAAAATTTGGGTGCATTTGAACCCTCCTCATATATATATATATATATATTGCGTCGAGTCAGATGAATTTCTCAAATTGGATCGGATTTTGCTCCTCTAAACCTGATTATATGGTTTCTAAACTTTTGATTAATTAGTTAAAAAAAATACAACTATTAAGACAACTTAGATGAAACCCAATCAATCAAATATATATACACTTATAAAATAAAATAAAAACTATAGCTAGGGGTCGCCACGTTTGCAAGAAAATAAAATATTTTATTTATCCGAGATTGTGTAGCTAGGATATTCATTTATTACCAACTACAAGCAAAAGGCCTAAAATATATACCTTCGTATCTTTATGCATTTATGGTGCATCTGTGGAAACTAAAAGTATTATTGCCCATAATATCTTGTTTTGTAGGGACGTTGAAGAAGTGACGAAACATAAAGTATTATTAAACTATATATTTTTATAATTTTAAAGTATATTTTGCATTTCTGACAGACAAAAAGGAGCAAATATCAACTAGATATATAGCTAGGCTAATATTAACTACGATGCATATCTAATTAAGCTACATGCAAAGTACATATAGCAAATACCGGTACAATTTAACTAGGAAAAGAATTGTCAAGGTGAGGGGAGGGTTCTAATTCCTCATTTCTTATATCTCATCATACCTTATATTTTATATTTTCATTTTTTTTATATTGAAAGTCTAAATTGTCGATCCGAATCGTTCAACATGATATCCATACTAAAATATAGTTGAGGATAAAATTTTATAATTTTTGGAATTTTTTTACTATTTTTTAAAATGGGTAGAAAATCAATTTTTTTTTTTTAACGGTGCAAACACTACTACAAAAAAACTCTTTTTATACCGGTTGAAATCGCGTTCCGCCATCGGAGTCCGATCCGATGCATATCGCCCCAATAGGAAATGTTTACCCGTATGCCATTGGTATGAGCCGATGGCGTTAAGCTCCAACGCGATCGGTTAGAAATTAGGGACCGACGGGAATATTAGTTTTTCGGCCGTTAATTATGCCGTTAAAATGGAAACACCATCGTCTCTGGGTGTTATTAGTCATTAGCAAAAGTGTATTACACCATCAGATGTGTTTGAGTTGGCGTTTGCATGTCGTAGTTTGCCATCTATTATTACTTTGAACCGTGGTGATTTCTTTTTATATATTTCATTATATATGCATGTATTAGGGGCTAGCCTCCATTTATATATAGCAATATATATATATATATATATATATATATATATATATATATATATATATATATATATATAGATGGGCTACGGTGAGTTGCGAAGTAAAGCGACTATTTTACTTCACACTCATATTTTATTATTTGAAAATCCAAACGACCGATCCGAACCGTTCAACATGATCTCCATATTGAAATGTGCTTGGAGACCAAATTTTACATTTTTTTTGACTTTTTTTACTATTTATTAAGCAATTTTGAAAATCGCTGATCCGATGGTCCAGAAATTTTTTACTTTTGTTACTGTTCACAGCAAAACAGCAGTTTTCAAAATTGCTTAATAAATAGTAAACAAATTCCAAAAAATATAAAATTTGGTCTCCAAGCACATTTCAATATGGAGATCACATCTAACGGTTCGGATCAGTCATTTGGACTTTCAAAATGAAAATACGGCGTCATGTAGAAACGCCATTTACTTCGCAACTCACCGTAGCTCCTCTCTCTCTCTCTCTCTCTCTCTCTATATATATATATATATATACATACATAGATAGAGATGGGCTATGGTGAGCCATGGAGTAAAATGAGTTGGTTCTCCATAGCACTATATTTTTATTTTGAAAATCCAAACGACCGATCCGAACCGCTCAACATGATCTCCATATTGAAATGTGCTTGGAGAACAAATTTTACATTTTTTGGAAAAAATTTTAATATTTATTAAGCAATTTTGAAAATCGCTGATTCAATGGTCTAGAAATTTTTACTGTTTTTTACTGTTCACATCAAAACAATAATTTTCAGAATTGCTTAATAATAGTAAAAAAATTTCAAAAAATGTAAAATTTGGTCTCCCAGTACATTTCAATATGGATATCACATCTAATGGTTTGGATCGGTCGTTTGGACATTCAAAATGAAAATACGGCATGGAGTACAAACGCATTTTACTCCATGGCTCACCGTAGCTCATCTCATATATATATATATATATATATACATGGAGTAAAATGAGTTGGTGCTCCATGGCACTATATTTTTATTTTGAAAATTCAAACGACCGATCCGAACCGTTCAACATGTTCTCCATATTGAAATGTGCTTGGAGACCAAATTTTACATTTTCTGAATTTTTTTTACTATTTATTAAGACACTTTGAAAATCGCTGATCCGATGGTCTAGAAATTTGTACTGTTTTTATTGTTCACAGCAAAACAACAATTTTCAAAATTGCTTAATAAATAGTAAAAAAAATTCCAAAAAATGAAAAACTTAGTCTCCAAGTACTCTCTCGACTACTGTTTGGGGTTTATCCTATCATCTCACATCTTCCACTGTAGGAACAATGAGTGACTACATTAGTAATTTTCCCGTCCCAATACTTGTCGTAATCTTAGGGTTGCTGGCCACCCAAGAGGCATTGTATACATGTGTACTATCTAAGAGGTGGAACAACCTGTGGACCTCTTTACCTATCCTCAACATCAATGCGAGGGATTCTCAAGCCCAATATTCCATGGAGACGATCATTGCTAATTTACTTGAGAAGATTACTACATATTTTCATCTTCTGGATTTACATCTCAAGTGCGCTCTCCTGGTATAATTAATTAATCTCTCTAATTGACGAGCGCGGGTGTCTAATTAAGTGTTTACAATAAATGATGGGTACTGTAATTAACTAAATTGACCTCCAATCACATTATCCGATTCAATTTTATGTGATTGATTCACATTTATAGTTTTAAGGTCACAAATTAATTGCGGTGCTAATTTTACATGATTAATTGACCCACATAGCTAGTTAATTAATTTCATGGTCCTGAATTAGTTGACCCACATTTATAGCTAATGAATTTATATATAGTTCAATTAATTGTTCCGAATTGTGTTTGTATATTATTATCATAATTACATGTGCATATATATAGGAAGAGGAGGGTTCAAATGCACCCAAATTTTTGTTCACCCAAATGCACCCTATCTTTCAAATATTTTTTCTCAATTTTCAAAGTCCGAATAGTCAATTCGAACCGTTAGATGCGATCTATATATTAAGATGTACTTGGAGACCAAAATTTATATTTTTTGGAATTTTTTTACTATTTATTAAGCCACTTTGAAAATCGCTGATTTTACATTTTCTGGACCATTGGATCAGCGATTTTTCAAAGTGGCTTAATAAATACTAAAAAAATTCCAAAAAATGTAAAATTTGGTCTCCAAGCACATCTTAATATATATATCGCATCTAACGGTTCGGATTGACTATTCGGACTTTAAAAATAGAGAAAAAGAATAGGGTGCATTTGGGTGCACAAAAATTTGGATGCATTTGAACCCTCCTCATATAGGAATTGCCAGTTTTGCCGGCAAGACTCCCAAAATTTGATAAAACTGTTTCCATTTGTACACAAATGAAAAGTTTGATCATAAAGAGCTGCCCCAACATGACAAGGCTCACAATAGTACAACATGAGAATTGTGTAAATATATATATAGTTTTCCAACTTAATTAAGCTATATATAGCTTCCATGCATCATTTAATTATTTGTTGTAAGTTAAATGAATTAAGGGTCTACTTATCAATTGATAATTGTTGATTTAATTTGTTGCAACACTGTTATGCTCTGCCATGGCCAGTTGAGGATAGAGTGCCATCAAATCCACGAGTCCCGCCAAGGCTTTAACCATCTCAAGAAGATATCTCGAATAGTTGAGGTCAAGTACTGGAGATTTGATTTTATGGTGTGGCGAGTGATTAAAGATATCATGCTTGGTACAGGGGAATTGCAAAATTTTAGGAACTATCGTATAATCAGTGGTTATCGCAATCTTTATTTTTCAACGCATAACGGTGGAACAGATAGTTATAGTTGATGGGATTTGGGAGTTGTAGAATTGCAAGCTGTGGGACTCGACCAGACTATGCATGTCGAGAAGACTTTGCTGTTATACTAGCTAGATAGATATTTCAGGAATATATTTTGTATGGATAGACACATGTTGTGTATTTTGTGCATGCATGAATATTACTTCTAAAATAAGTATTAATTACCCTTTTGAACATCTCCATCGGTTCAAAAAAAGAATAGAGTTGGTATTGATCAAACTATGGTGATGGCTTATCTACATCACGGATGGTAAAAATCACCACATCTACACCATCGGTTTAATAGCCCAACCGATGTGAAAGAGTCAATCAAAACCAACGGTTGGTTAAACATTAACTGATGGCAAAGAGGGGGGCATCACCGTTATCGGTTTTTTGAACGCCAACCGATGGTACAAAGTTCAACATAATTACAACGCTACCACTGGTGACGAGCGCCATCTGTGCGGAAGCACATCCGATGGTAAAGTGGCGATGGGAAAAATATTTTTTGTAGTAGTGAAAAACAATGAAATTGTATCTATCTTAAAAAATAGTAAAAAAAAAAATCAAAAATTATAAAATTTCTTTCATAGGCATATTTTAGTATAAATATCATGTTGAGCAGTTTGGATCGACAGTTTGAACTTTAAAAGTAAAGATATAAAATATGAAGTATGATGAGGTATGAAAAATATGAGGTATTGGAACCCTCCTCTTCTACCATATATTTTTAATCAACTAGTTTCTAGAATCAGTTGAAGATAATCATATCCTTAAAGATGATTATCTCTGTGGTCTTAAATACCACGGTACTAATTAGATAATTTTTTTTATTCTCACCTTTCCAACCGATTCTTGTAATATAATCATAATAGTGAAATCTTCAAAAATTCTCTCTGTAGACTGTAGCTGAATAGAATGTAATGTCATGTATCAGGACTTTTTGGTGCTTTCTCTTTCTCATTTAAAATGGATAAATAAAATTAATAGGTAGAATGAAAGATATATATATAAAAACGTTAACCATGTGTCCATGTCCATGGATATCCCAAGAATCTATGACACAGTTGCCTGACTGTGCACCTGGTGACAAACTTCACAAGCACAGTATATAAACTGTTTCCATGGAACAAGTCCTAATCATCTAGAGCATGAGCTTGATGTAAAATTTCACAAGTATATACGGTATGGCGAGTTAACATGTAAATTAATATGGATGCCATATTTGTATTCATAGCAATTTAAACGATCAATTCAGGTGATTTTGTAATATGAGTTTTATTTTTTATTATTTTACTATATTATTTTATTTAGGGCTACACAATAATAGTACCTATTGGATGTATAAGACAGTGTACGTATAATTATATACATATTAATTTATTCCACACGGTTTGGCACATCACATGGCCACAGAGAATCTGGGTAAATATATGAGTGGAGACATGCACACAAACGTTGAGACCTGCCTCTCCTCTCTCTAATCTTTGTATGGCGAATTAGCCACGTTCATTTATTTCATTGGGGGATTTAGTATCTCTTTTTATCCATTTTGCTATCGCTTCATTTGCACACGTTGTTGCTTCATGAGCACATAACAAATTAGAGAGCTTATTGGCTAGAAAATAAATGGATTATGACTAAGTATCTAATCAAATTACGGCTAATTGAGGTGCAAATATTAAATCCAAGCATGTCGGCCAGTAAATTAATTGATGAACTAATTAGAAAATTAATTTATCGATTAATCTACAGTTCATTTACGTGACATGACTAACACGCCGTGACTTGGTCACGTTATATCACAGCACGTGACCAAATTTTATTTTTACGTGATGTGACGAGACATGATTAAAATGATGGAGTACACTAATGTAATGTAATTATTCCTGTGACGTGACTGATCGCATTTAAAAAAATGATAACAAAATGTATAAAAAATAAAATAAAAACTATTGCAAAATGTTCAAACCGCTTGTAAATTGTAAATAGATCTAGTTCGCCTGTCATGATCGAGCTAGTACATAGTGAGTGTAGATAGTGTGTGTGATAGGCCCATGTAAACAAGGGCCTAAGGAAAACGGATTGGATCATGAATAACCCGGCCTAGGACTCCCTTAGGAGGCCAGGTCGGGACCAAGAATAAGGCCCCTATCCCCACGGAATCAACATGGCCCAAGGCGAAAAGGCCCAAGCCTAAAGTCCAGCAAAAGGCCTGTCTCGGCATGGCCAGGCCATGACGTCTGCCAGGGCGCCATGTAGGACAGTTACGCGACCCTAAACCGTCCTCATACGGTCCCTGACAATTCTGACAACACGGGATGGTTGTCGGAGAATCACCTATATAAGCCCCAAATCCCGAGGCATTAGGGGTTGGACCAGAAAGCAATAGAAGGTACCAAGAGGTTAGAGCACGAGTACCTTGACAATTACCCTAAGTCATTCTGCCGAGACTCGGCCCGGTTTTCCCAAGCCGGGACGAGTAGAGCTCCCAAAACAACCAAACCTTACGGTCTCGTCCTCCGGGACTTGAGCCGTATCAGTGTGTGGAATCTAAATTAGGAACTTCTAAAAGTTTTTTAATTGTCAATCCAATTGTTGGGACTTTAAATACTTCCAATCTTCAAAAAAGAAAAATGTTCAAACCGTAAAGAACGCACAATTATTTCGGTAAATCTTTCTTTCAACTACAATGCACAATTTCTTTAATTCAAATTAAAGGTTTAGATAGAGTTTATTGTATCATAGTAGAACGGTTAAAAAAAAAAACAGTGTTATGTTCATATAGTGGTCAGGGGCGGAATCAGAATTTGAATATAGAGGGAGCTAAATAATATTATTAACTTTTTTAGTAAAAAAAATACATAACACAATGTAACACAAGATAAGAAAATTATTTACTATTTGATTTTACAAAATGATACAATAAATAAATAACACTAACAAAGTGTCATGTTTATCAAAATCAAACTAAAAACATAATATTTATATATTTTTTATTATAAATTTCTCCCTATGATTTCCTAAAATATCAAATACAGTAATAATCTCATAATCTTATTAGCTAGTTCTTAATTTCTTAATATAAACAAGCATGTAGTCTCTGATGAGAAACTCGCCACCCATCTTATTTCGAAGTTCAGTTTTAACAAGCTTCATGACTGAAAAAGCTCGTTCTGTAGTAGCAGTTGAAACGAAAAAAGTAGCAGTAAGTTGAAGCAACCTATCAATTTTATAGGATCAAAGGATCAATCGATGCTATAATTTATAATTTGAATTTGTTCTTCTTTAATTTGGGAATTAGTGTATTCAGAAATTGTCTATTTCAGAAAGACGAATACTTAGTCGAGTAGGTGCTATAAAGGATTTTTTTTTTCTTTTTGGGCACTACCACAAATAGTAGTAGAAATAGATAATCTATTTTTGTAATAACTAATCAGAAGGCCCAGGCGTGACTGGCCCAAATAGAGATATATCTATTTTTTTTATTTTACATTGAAGCCCTATAACTTTGTATATTATTATTCGGGGGCTTGTACTTGTAAAACAAATTATATAATATTGTTTTTATATACTTAGTAATATAAAATTTCAAAGCTTGAGTTGACTTAGCACTCCCCAACTATACTTATGATCCGCCACTGATAGTGGCGCTATAGCATAGAATAGCTTGCTATAGCGCCAATAAAACCATAGTTTTTATAATCCAAAAATTTAACGCTATAGTAGCGCTATAGCACGATATTTAGAACTTTGATTCAAATACATGCATGTCTAATGTTTAATGGAAAAGGCCATCAGTTATTTCAAACTTCTATGAATATATTTTTATTTTGAGTGTTGGAAAGATAAATATTTAAAATAAATAGTTGTCTATTTATATTTCTGTCACATACTTCTAACTTTGTCAAATCATATTTTAATAAGTGAAATTTTATGTTTTTATTGTGCCTTCAAATCTAAACTCTATAATTTAATTTTCGGCAGACCAAATTGATTATTCTTATTTTTTTTGTTGCGCTCGCCTTCCTTTCAAAGATGGGTACAAAAAATATCAAATTCAGACCATTGAATTTTGTACCTATCTTAATAAATAGTAAAAAAATTCCAAAAACTGTAAAATTTGGTCTCCAAGCACATATTAATATGGAAAACAAGATAAATGGTTTGGATCGATCATTTGAACTTTAAAAATAAAAATATATTCATTTTTACAAATAGGTCCTTATGTCCATAGAAGCCTTTGCCTTAAAGAAAACATGTCATGGAGAATACAAAGTATAATTACAACTATTACTGGCCTACAACACCAAGTTAGTCTCTATATACGACTTCATTGACTGAATATGTAACATAGACAAGTTCCTAATTGAGTTGTTGTAATGAAAACGAAGCAACTTGCAAAAGCAACGAACCAAAAACAGAAAAAAAAATTGCGATGGAGAGAGGAGAAAAGTTAGAAAGAGAGATGATGTGGTAAGTCTAAGATATTGTCTCTCTTTGGGTTGACTGTCAGAGAAAAGAAAGATAAGATGAAAATGTAGTAGAGAGATAAATACATGATAGCAAAAGAGAATGCGTGAAAGCAAGAACAAAAGACTTTCCATTTGACTGAAATTAATTTATCTGCGAGGATAAATTAATAAAGTGCTTAATTAATTAGTGTCGGTAGAGCTGCAAACGAATCTAACTTACTTTTAGTTTGAGTTTGGTTTGAATTAATTTCAAACTAAGTTTGGTTTTAAATTAGTTTCGAATTGAACTTTTTACGAACTCAATTTCGAATCTTTTACGAATTTTTTTACAACAAGGAAGAGAAACCATAGTCGCCAAAAGCAAGAGGTGAAAGTCGTCTAGGGTTTTAAAACTGAGAGCAAGAATTACGATTTACGAGTTATGACTTATGGGTGGGCAGCCTTATGTTTTAACTTTTAAGTTATCAGCAGAAATCAACGGTTCACGTTACTTTGAGATTCGAACTAGAATAGTTCGCGAACCTATTTCTAACGAACCAGCTCTAGTTTGAATTTGGTTTGAATTAATTTCGAACTATTTCGAATCGAATCTTTTACGAACTTTTTTCAAATCAAACTCGAATCGAATCACGAACTACAAATTTTTTGTACAGTCCTAAGTGTCGATATGGTTTACGGATATTCTTCTAAGTAATAATAATATTTTTAAAAATAATAATTTATGTCGATTTATTTTCAGCAATTATTATTTTTTTATTCGCACAGTTAAGACATTATTGTTGATAAATGTAACATTTCTTCTTTCTTTAAAGTCTTTATTTCTAAATATGTTGGGTACGCTAGAAATAAAACTCAATCGGAATTAGCAACACAGAGACTTCTCAGGAAGTTACCTATCCTAGTACTACTCATGTCCAATTCGTAAGGGTTTTATTTCCATAAAAGGACTTTTTTTTTTACAGCTGACTTACCAAACTTATCACGAACCCTCTTTTTTCTGGCTCTGCACTTATTTGTAACATTTCTTAAATAAGGAAAAAAAATCATTTTAATTGAATGGTCTAGAATTTTTGAAAGTAAAATTATATTTGAGGTCCATTGGACTATTTATGTGCACCTTAAAAATGTTTTATACTTGATATATAATTTCTTTATATTTAACTTTAAGTTTTATATCTAGTATGTAAAGTGTTTATCATTATTTTTAAATTAATAATTATTAGAAAGTTCAAGTTAAAACTTTCTCAAATGAGCAAAATACAACTTTCAGAACTTAAATATATATCTGATATTTTAATCCAATCAATTGTATGATTGTATCGCTCTTATAAATATATCTGATATGTACATAAGTAAATGGTGCATTTTTATTCTCTTTGTATAACTAATAATTTTCTTTCCTATCTAACAAATATTAAAAAAAAATACAAATTTCGATTTCTTATAATATTTTAATATACAAATAATTAAAGAAAAAGCGGCTTACATCGGTTGTTGTACAATTAAAGAATTTAGAACATATTTAACATAGAAATGTCTATCAAAAAGTCAAAATATCGTTTGGAAACAATCTTTTTAAAGAACTTGTTATCCCAAAATCTGAATATTTATTCATAAAAGAGAACGTTACAAATAGGTATGCCCAAAACAAACATATGTACTATCCGACTATATATTATGAAAGATTGCAACTTTAAAATGAGTAGTGAAATTATTACTTTTTTTAGATAGCGAAAATGAAAACAGTGTTACTAACAAGTAATCCTTGTGCCGACTTTGCCGACATGGCCTGTTCAAGCAAATATGATTCATGCATTAAAATTGATGGTAAAGAGATTATTTTAAGTGCCTCGAATAAGGCGACATGCCTTTTTCAAGCAAAGATGCTTCTGCAATTAAATTGATGGTGCTTGTTTGTTTGTAAAGAGAAGCTTCACGCTTTTTGGAGATTTTCTAAGTACATTGTCGATGGTAACATATTTGTAAAGAGATGTTTCACAATTTTCTCAATTTTGGGAGATTTTTTTACTTAGCCCGAAACAAATAAAGTTATAAGCATCATCCATCAGCTGTCAGCACCATAGTGACAATTGAATAATTCGGGATCGGTTCAGCTAGGTCAAAAATTCGTGATTTGGGAATAATTCGGAATTATCTATATCAGAGATCCTAGTTCAGGAATAATTCGTATAATTTGGAGAAAGTTCGTAAAATTCGCAAAGTATTTGTGAATAATTCGGTCAAAGTTCGGTCAATTGAATAATTCGGCATCCAGTTCACCATCACCAACGAATTATTCGTTTTTGACTATGGTCAGCACCAAAGGTTTAAATAGCGTTTATCGCGTCATAGCGGGTTGGTTAAAAAAACAGCGCTATCCCCAAATAGCGCCGCTATAGCGCTGATAGCGCCATAGCTTTTATGGTCTGAAAATGCTATAGTGCGCTATTTAGAACCTTGGTCAACATAACCACCCGTCCACCCGTTCGAACCGACGGTTAATCATAATATTTTTTAATAGGTTAAATAAATATAGATTTTGGTTAATTAGAAATTTAAATTTTAGTAAAAAATTCCCAACAAAAAAATTTAATAAAATTTGATTCGGCCCATGTATAATTTCTTCTTTAGAAAAAAAATTACTTATATGCACTGTCATTGCCTCAATCTCGACAAAAGCTTTTCTTACAGTTTTTAGTGGTTTTTGTTGGTGTTTGTAGAACATGAGAAATGAAGTTTGTTTCTCTAATGCATCCTTAAAAAACAAATAGAAATATATGGTGATACTAATTTGATGTATGATTTCTTATTGGGCATGCAACATTGATGATATCACACAAACAATTTGCACTTTTGATTAACAACCGATACTGATTTTATCCCTATACAAAGTCTACATCCAGGCTGGAATTTGGATTACATTGAGATGGTGGTACCACTGGTACCACTGGTACCACAGTTGCCAGGTGTTGATCCAGTTTGAGATGATGAAAAATTTGCCTATTGTTACTAAATTTTTGTTCTTGTCTGTGTTGGTACTATTGCGTAATGCGCATCATTAATTGCAGTACTAATATATCAGATAGATTAACACAATATTGGTATTAGAGACTGAATCTAGAAAATATTTAAAATAATTCCTACAATAATTAGGAGGATATATCCAGTGTTTGATTTGGTCAAAATATTTAATCGCCATATATCCTGATAACTATATTGTTTGGTTCCACCAGTGTTTGGTCAAAATAGAGCAATCTATACTTCAAATTTTTATAGCTTGATTCAGTAAATTAATATTTTGTGATATATTTACTTTCTTAATTAGATTTTTAATAATTATTTAAATGCAATATATAAAATAATAAAAAATATATAATAGGCGTATCTTACCCTAATTTTTTTAGAATTACTGTATTCATATCGTATCCAATACAATACTCGTACCTGTATCCATGCTAGCGTTACTTGGGCATGTAACAACAAAACACAATCTACAACAAAAGCGGTTGTACATGTAGCAAATCAGCAATGTGGGCCTATATTTTTTTTATTTTTTATGAAAGCAATGTGGGCCTACATTTTTTTATTTTTTATGAAAGCAATGTGGGCCTATATTTTTTTATTTTTTATGAAAGCAATGTGGGCTTTCTATTGCCTACTTAAACAAGCCCACATTCAAACAAAATACCACTTAGCAAGTATCAGGCAAAAGATAGCTAAGAATGATTTAAGTATTTAACAAAGTAGATATTTGATAGCGGATATAGAGGATATTTAACGGGTGCCATTAATTTACTGTCAAATATTTTTTGACTAATTGATTGTAGCTTGTAGCCAATTAATATGTAACAAAATGATCCCAAAACATAAAGTCATGTCACATGATTATGTTTAATAATTTGCAATCGAAAATAATACCAAATTATATAATTTTAATTTGGCTATGGTACTATTATGCATAATACAGATTAGTTTGTACTGTGAATCAATATTTTTTATTTTCAAAGTTTAAATAGTCTAGCTGAACTATTCAACCTGATCTCTATATAAACATGTATACTAGTGATTAAAAATACATAA
The DNA here is from genome assembly GCF_964058835.1 of Carex rostrata. Lineage (NCBI taxonomy): Eukaryota > Viridiplantae > Streptophyta > Magnoliopsida > Poales > Cyperaceae > Carex > Carex rostrata. The sequence continues at coordinate 3,155,182 of NC_135943.1, forward strand.
ATAAAGTCATAAAATATGTAAAATTTAATATGTAAGTACATTTTTATATATAAATTGTTCTGAATTGTTAAGATAAAATTATTCCGACTTTAATAAATAAATAAAAATATTAATCTGTAGTATAGATCAATGTACATTTTGTACAGTAGCCTCACTCTAACATTGCATCTATCAAATCAAATCACCACATTGAAACTTAATTCATTGCTATGCTCTATTGACATCGGTAAATAAATATCATTGAAACAACTCTTATGAAATATCCAGATTAAAACGCTTGTACCAGTGATTTGCAATCCGAGTATATAAAATTCTGGCTGAAGGTGAGCTTGTGTACCAATTTGGTAATAAGTACTATGTTCAGTGTTGGTTGAAATAAATTCTGTTTCATTAATGGCTGGTGATTGTTAATTTTAGCAATTTTTTAAGCTGCGTTAAAGTAGGAAATATCAGTTAAGTTTTAAATAATAGATTGAATTTCATGCAGGTGGCATGCGGCTTTCACCGCAAGTACAAGTCAAAAAAGTCCAGCGTTTATATTCCGAATAGTGCAACCTCACTTTAATTTTATTGGGGAATTTCACGTATACCCCTCAAAAACTTCAATATTACGTATTCCCCCTCTAAATTTTGAAATTACGTATTTTCCCCTCTAAATTTCAAAAACTCACATATTTACTCATTTCATTGTCTTTTATATTAAAACTAATTCTAAATTTATAAAATACCTATTTTACCCTTTATTAAAAGTATAAAACACCCTATCAAACTCAAATTTGAATCTGAAGGGTTTCTCTACCGTCCGATCCGCGCGCATTGCAAGATTCGTGGTAATCTAGCCTGCACGAATCTCAAAGCAATTTTGATCCGCATGCACCGCATTAAAATCTGTGCACATTACTTCAATATGCATGTGTGTTTGCTTCAAGATTCATGCTGATCTATCATGCACGGATCTTAAAGCAATTCAGACAGTGGAAGAACCTTCAGATTCAAATTGGCGCCAGGGCATTTTATGCTTTTTAATAAAAGGGTAAAATAGGCATTTTATAAATTTAGAATGTGTTTTAATATAAAAGACAATAAAATGGGAAAATATGTGAGTTTTTGATATTTAGATGGGAAAATATGTAATTTCAAAATTTAGAGGAAATATGTAATATTGAAGTTTTTGAGGGGTATACGTGAAATTCCCCCTAATACTGTTTCTTCTTTGGCTGGTTTTTATCAATATTGAAGATTTTATCTCTGAATTTTTGTGAATTGTACGGTCAGTGCTATATATTCAAATCTAATCCCAAGTTTATATGTATGACATGTCACATTTCAAGAATTTTCTGAAGCTAATGAAAATAAAAATTATACGGTATTAGATATGACAGACATACATGAATTAAAAAAAAAAAAAAAAAATCTTACCGATCAAAGAAAGCTGTGAGCCATATAAACATTTGGTTCAACTGGAAAGATGGGTCGAATAATTATACATGAATTATACTTGTGTATATTATATTTTATTTACTTATTAATTCTTATCTCCCCTTGAAATGTTGTCAGGGATTTACCATCTCGGATTGGGAGACAAAAAAGGGAATTGATAGATTTACCAGCTCACTAATTGCTGGTATCCACATAGTGAGTACCGCGTTTTTTTTTTTTCCTACCACCCTCAAAAATCAGAATTAAATGAATACCACCCGAATAATCATATTTCAGATTCCGCCACGTTCGCACCGTCGATCTGCGGACGGATCGTCAACCCGTTCGCAGAATGAATCTGCGGACTGACCCGCTCGCGCCCTGACCCGCTCACGTGACCCGTTCGCACCGTGGATCTGCGCACCGACCCGTGAATCTGTGCACTGACATGCTCGCTTTGACCCGCTCGAGTGACCCGTTCGCACTGTGGATTTGCGCACCGACCCGTTCGCACCGTGGATCTGCAAACGGATTGACCCGTTCGCAGATCCACGGTGCGAACGTGGCAGAATCTGAATTCTGATTTTTCGGATGGTATTCATTTAATTCTGATTTTTGAGGGTGGAAGGAAAAAAAAAAACGGGTGAGTACCTCTCCTTCTGTGAATGTTAAATGGATCAAGTTCTTATTTTTCTCTAATTATAATTTATTGTCTGGGGGGTTCCATGGCTAGCTTGTGATGGTTCCGAATAATAATTATGATATGTTTATCAACAACCTGACAAATCTTTTAAAAATGATCGAAAGTGATTCCCATGAGAAGAATTTTGAGGGTCAAGTTAATTATAATTTAGAATATTTTGATAAAATATACATCCAAATGGAAGGGAGAGAAAAAAAAAACGACTCAATTTAGAATATTTCAGCGATGCAGCGCATATGAAATTAAAAGTGACTCAATTTCAAAACAGTTGTTTGCAATTGTATATATTTCGGTATCATCAATGGAGATGCTCTAATAAGTAAATATTTAACTTCCAAATTTCACAATAGAAAAAGAAATATTAACCGACCGAATCGATCATATGGTTTAGAAAACGCGAATCGCATATCTCATATTTTGCATAACTTTTAGAAAATCTCAACCGTACGTTCACGTACGTTCTGCACGAATCTCAAAGTTCAAATAATACTGGCACCGGACAGGTCGATCATGCAAAATATGAGATATCTCAGAGGGATATATATGCACCCAATAAAATATATTTTAAATGAAACTTTCTTTTGAATTTTCAACTTGAAAATTATGGCTACTTAACGATCTATTAACTGTTGCTGAACATTTGTTGATAATTTTTATTTTGATGTGTTGATGTTGCTCAAAATTGGCTATATTTGAGTTATAACAAATATATTTATAAAATGATTAAATAAATAGGATGGATGAGGCAAGAGGGGACTTTAGCCTATTAGAATAAGAGCAATAATTCTAGACGTGCAACTTCACTTTCTCTTCTTTCTTTTTTCTTTCTTTCTTAATTTCATCATCTTTTTAGCATTAACAAAAGTATCTGACTAGGGACCCCGAATTCTCTGCCCCGAGAGTTGCTGTTGGTGAACCCCCAGTTCAAAAATTAAAAGTGACCGGTCCCACTCGACAGTCATATCCCGAGTTCAAAAATTAAAAATGACCGGTCCCATTCGATAGTGACTGAGGGAACAGAAAATTTCTGCAACCCAGAAGCAGGTGATCTCATTCGCTGACTAGGGCCCATGAGTTCCCTTTTTAAATAACTATTGTTAAGCTGATCTATATTATAAATAACTATTGTTATTTTGTTTGGATAAAAAAGATGAAGTCCATGCTATTAATTTTCATTTAAGGTATTCTCGATTTTCTCTTTCAAATGAGATTTATAATGAAGTTTTTTTTTTTGACTTATCGTTACTTAAATATTTATACATATACTTACAAATATTTTTTTTATATATAACACTGAATAACGTCTGAAAGTATTAATATCAAATATTGTAATTATTTAAACATATGCATTAAAGTATTTATACTTATAAGGTCAACTATTTTTGTTAGAGGAATATTGATGCGGACCGACTGGTAAAAGGAATGGCCATATCAATATATGCATTAAAGTATTAATATCTTATTTTTCAAGTATTTAGACCTATAAAGACTGATGCGGGAACAAATGTGAAGACTGAAAAAAGAGAAATCATATAATTAATGGGAATCATATTTCATCATTAGAGTACAGTTAATGTTAAAAAGATTGAGTGACTAGAAAAGAGGAAACTCACATAATTATTTCTTATAATTTTAATTTTACATATAAATTTTGATACAGATCAAACAATCTAAACCAGCATCGAACGGAATAATATTATTTGAGATTGAGGACACAGTTATTTTAAAATTAGGTCATTTTGGGTTTCTGGTTGATTTGAATTAGTCCCGGTAGGTTTTTTTTTTTTTTTTTTTTAACAAATTGGGTCCCTTTGATCGTTGATATATGTACCCGTTGAACCGTCCGATTAACGATATGACAAAAATCCACACCTAAAACAGTGGAAGAAAATTTAGTGCTGTCAAGAGAAAGCTGGAACACTACAACAATTTAATTAAGCTTGGTGGGCCCTTCGGAGACAACTGTAATTATAATTATAATTAAGATTGCCAATAAAAATTCCATTAATCATGACTCATATAAACTTTATTACTTTTATAGTGAATAAATAATACTTCGGTTTTTTTTTTGTTCTACTCATACAAACTTTATTACTTTAATGTTGAAAGTTTCAAATGCTAACATTTTTTTTTTAATTTAGATTTTATTGATAGGGTAGGCGAAACATTTTTTTTTAATGTACATTGGGAAGGAGCATAGTGACAGATGAATTATTCGGCTTCAGTTCATTAGATCAAAAGTTCGTGATTTGGAAATAATTTTGATATAATTTGAGAATAATTCGGAATTATCTGGACCAGAGATCTCAGTTCTGCAAAAGAGAAAAAACAAAAAACAAAATAAAATATTCTGGGAAGAATTCGGGAAAAATTTGTAAATTTCGCGAATTATTCGGATTTAATTCGGTCAAAGTTCAGTTAACCGAATAATTCAGCGTTCAGATCGGCATCACAAAAAAAATGAATTAGCGCGAATAATTCACGAATAATTTGTGAATAATTCGCGAATAATTTGCAAATAATTCGCTAATTTGCAAATAATTCGTGAATAATTTGCGAATCTTGTGACTATGGAAAGGAGTGGTGACGGTTCGATGGACATTGAGTAAAATTTAATCTGATTAATTATCCGATCCGTATCAAAATTTATGCACACCTAATTGATTTATATGAATTTTAAAATTGTTAGTACAAAATTTTGAAGCGAATTTAACGAATCATCATGAAACTTCCGTATCAAAATTTATACACACCTAATTGATTTATATGATTTTAAAATTGTCATTACAAAATTTTGAAGTGAATTTAACGAATCATCGTGAAACTTCCGTATCAAAATTTATGCACACCTAATTGATTTACATGAATTTTGAAGTTGTTAGTACAAAATTTTGATGCGAATTTAACAAATCATCATGAAACTTCCGTATCAAAATATATGCACACCTAATTGATTTACATGAATTTTGAAATTATCAGTACAAATTTTTGATTCAAATTTAACAAATCGTCATGAAACTTCCGTATCAAAATTTATGCACACCTAATTGATTTACATGAATTTTGAAATTATCAGTACAAATTTTTGATTCAAATTTAACAAATCATCGTGAAACTTCCGTATCAAAATTTATGCACACGATTTACATGAAGTTTGAAATTCTAAAGTACAAAATTTTGATGCGAATTTAATAAATCATCATGAAACTCCCGTATCAAAATTTATACACACCTAATTGATTTACATGAATTTTGAAATTATCAGTAAAAAAAAATTTATTCAAATTTAACAAATGATCGTGAAACTTCCGTATCAAAATTTATGCACACGATTTACATGAATTTTGAAATTGTAAAGTACAAAATTTTGATGCGAATTTAAGGAATCATCGTGAAATTTCTATTCGACATAAGAAACTGATTGGGAATATTTAAGATTGGATATCTTGTCATGATCCGGAGACAAATCCAAGCCCGTGCAGAGAGGCAAATTAAAACCAACATAGATAGATGAAAAAGTTTATAGATTTGATGAACAGTGAGAATCTCTATTAATTAGTACTCCCGTAGTCCCGTGACTCTTCAGTCTTCACTCTTCAGGTCTATTATTAATTTTAATTATTTCTACTGTTGTTCCCCTCCAGGTTCCTGTCACTTGAGACTTTACTGCTGCATTATCATCTCTATTAGATGAAATTTATCTAAAACAATGCATTTTGGTATTGTATTACATTATTAATTAATAAGATAATTAAAGGAAAGTTACTTAAGCCTTAGTTGAATAAATTAAAATGATAAATTAATATAGGTTGCTTAATTCTTAGTTTTGGATTTATTCAAGTTCAAGTCGACTATAGCCAGTGTTGTAAAATGCAGTTTTGTTCATATATGCGGTAAGCCACTGCATACCACATATGCGGCATGCGACCCCATATGCAGATTTGTATGTAAAAGTACATATGCGGTTTTACTATGCTTTGTTAAACAAATATACATAAAATAAAACTAATTTATATTTAAAGACTTGTTTAGTATAATAGTTTGTGTTATTTACCATATTATGAAGGTTATAGATTCTAATCTCCTTCACCGCAAAACAATTTTTAGGCTTTTTTTAAGTCCGTATGAACTGTATATATACCTGTATATTCAAAACTATATAAACTTGACTGCATGAGATTTTATATGCAGAAAACCACTGCATAAGCATATACGACAATACATGCAGATCATGCGGCCACATTTTACAACACTGACCATAGCAACCAAAGTAACATGATGTGTTTTTCTATCATCGTTACTATTCCCATGTGAGAAATGTGAGTGAGACAAGTAGAACATGAAATTTGCATTGGCTAGGAATATTTGTACTTTTTTTTTGAGGAATATTTGTACTGACTAGGCTATTATAAACTCTAAAAATTGTTGCTGATCTATTGTAACACCCGGTAATTTTAAATATATTTCTGAAAATTTTCTTTTGGACTTATTTATAAATTGTGAAAATATGAAGGTTTAAAATATAAAATTCCATCTTATCCTTTTAAAAGAAAAAAATATAGACGTGGCATTGTTTGGCCATGTGGGCCCCATGCACGAAACCACTTCTACCTCCTAACCGACCTTCATATAGTAAAATCTTGAAATATATTTACTCTTCATTTGGATGAAATCATAAGAAAGTGAGAAAAATAAAACAGAGAGCGAAGGAATGAGAGAAAAATAGAAATATATTTATAAAAAGATATTGTTATGATGTCATTGCAATCTAATTTCATCTGTCCGATTGAAATTTTGATTACGTCACACTGATGATTATGTACAGTCATTGCAATCAAATTTGGATTTCTGGATTGATCGTTATCAGGTAACCGAAGTTCTCTATAATCTGTGTTTTCGATTTATTTGATTGAATTGGATTTTAAAAGGGTATTGGATTATGATGCATATTAAATGAGATAGAGGGTCTCTGGTTCGAATTTGATTTGTGAAATGATATGATCGTGTGTTCTGAGAATTCGTGAAATGATATGATTGTGTGAAATGAAATGGTGAGGATATTGTGTGACTTGTTTTATTGATAACCCAGACCCAGGTGCTATCGCCGGTTAAATATGTATTCATAATTTGATTTGAATTTGTATGGATTAATCCAGTCTATTTGAATGGTTGTTTAATTAAGTCAATTATAGAGAAGCGCATCGTTAAATAACCGGTTACTGAACTTTGTAGCTGACTCTGTATTGTTTATTTGTTATCTTTGTTGCGACGTAGGTTGACGGGATGATGGGTGGATCCGAGGGTGCCTCTCTTGTCACGATCTCCGACCCAGCAGCAGGATCGTGACATCTATGCTTTTATTCTAAAAGAAAAATTAAATGGCAAGGGTTACTTTAATTAAACTCAATAGCAGAGTCATGTCATGGGAGGCATTTACCTATCCGTCCAAAATAATTTCCAAAATATATTTCTATTATCATGCTTTTAACAAAATAAGAGTATGGCTAAATTGCTACCGGTAGCACTTCGATCTAAGTGCTTACGGGGTCATATCTTCGTATTTGATGTTCAAACAACAAATCCAAACCGTTAGATGTTCAATCTATATTAAAATGTGGTTGGAGACCAAATTTTACATTTTTTGGAATTTTTTTACTATTTATTAAGATGGTTTGAAATTGTTGTTTTTTAATGGTGCATAATTTTAATAAAAACAACGATTTTCAAATCATCTTAATAAATAATAAAAAAATTCTAAAAAATATAAAATTTGATCTCCAAGCACATTTTAATATAGATTGAACATCTAACGGTTTGGATTTATTGTTTGAACATCAAATACTAAAAATATGACCCCGTAAGCACTTAGGTCGAAGTGCTACCGGTAGCAATTTAGCCATACTCACAAAATAAAATTTAAAAATATACTTGTGTTTAAATTAATTATACAATCATACTTTACTAAATTTTGTCTCATTCTATCTATTTTCTGATTTTGCTCTCAATTATTAGATATTGCAAAATTTCTACCATCATTCATTTTCTAACATGTTATAAAAATGTTGAAGTAAATTGTAAACCTCATCCTGCGACCCATAGCAAAAATGCAACATCAATTTTTAGACATAACTAATTTTGAATCTAGAAATGCTGTCACTGTGTTCGTGAAAAAAAAATTCACATAATTTTTGGAGTGAAATTTTTTTTTTCCCATGTGTACAGTGTTTCAGCCATTCAAAATTGAATTCAAATCTAAGCCCATTTCTGTTCTCGCTTGACAGCCGAACATGTCCGTAATGGGGTGCCCATTTTTACAGCACAAATTCCTTGATACACAGCACAATAAAATTTTAGGGACGAAAATACCCCTGTTCTTATTTACACAGCACAGCCCTTCGCAAAAACTATTACGAAAATTTGATTTACTTTTGTTATTATTACGAAATTGTAAGTTTTGCATACTTGTCAGATAACTGAATTTTTCTGATAATCTCTGATTTAAATATAGTTGGGAAGAAACGGATCACGGATCAAGAGGGTTAAAGGCACAAAAGACAGACAGGGACGCAAGACTGCGCTGTGGAAATAAGAATAGGAGCATTTTCGTTCCTAAAATTTTATTGTGTTGTATACCAAGAACTTGGTACTGTAAAAATGGGCACCCGTCTTTTGTGTGATCCGTGACCCATTTTTTTCCAACTATATTTAAATCAGAGATTATCAGAAAAATTCAGTTATCTGACAAGTATACAAAACTTACAATTTCGTAATAGTAACAAAAGTAAATCAAATTTTCGTAATAGTTTTTGCACAGGGCTGTGCTGTGTAAATAAGAGCAGGGGTATTTTCGTCCCTAAAATTTTATTGTGCTGTGTATCAAGAAATTTGTGCTGTAAAAATGGGCACCCTCCGTAATGTCCTTCGAGTAAAAATAATGAACTTATTAGATAAAATGTCAAGTTGTCAACAGCCCTAACAGGAATGTGTTGTGAATTTGAAATATTAGCAGGTAAGCGTCTGGCGTCTGCTACTTCACAAAAAGAAAAGAAAAATATTGTGAGTTGGTAACATTTGACAGTATCCTACTCTCTCCATTAAGAAATAAATGGAGAGGAATGAGCCCATTTTGTAGAGGAGAGAGGGAGAGGGAGGCCCGGGCAACCACCACAAATTCCTTGCAAACCAATGACAACATTTCAAAGTGGAAATATTTTACCATCCCTCCTTTTTCACAATTTACCCCTCTTCTCCCTTTTGACTTTCTATTTCTGTAACAAAATTAAAATTCACAAGTCACCGCCTTTCATTCGTTCGCTGGTCTCTCTCTCCCTCCTCCCCTCCTCTCTCTCTTCGTGTAGTCCCTTGTCATTGTTGGGTTGTGAAATGACCCTTGACCTTTCCCCCATAAAAATATTTCTTCTGCATTGATACATCAAAGGGGGAAAGTGGAACAAGGGGTAATAGATTTGTGGAATGAGAAACACACTAGCATTCTTTGGCTTCCATTAGAGGTGCGTAATGATGCATTTCTCTTTATTTTTTAATTCTTTAAGATTCTCTTTTGGAGTAGTAATGTACTGTATTTTGATTTAATCCATCATCCCCAATTTGCAGGATTTTTCTTTTATTATTTTGGTACATTTGATTTTTACATTATCTTGGAAAAATATTGGTATTAAATCATCAGAATTTGATGAGGATTTTTAATTTGATTTTTGATGGTATTTCCCATTCATCAATCAATGCGTTGATTCCAATAATTAAACCCCAAATCACGGATGTAATGATGAAAAGTGCAAAATTTCATTTGCATAAGTACCCCCTGAAAATATTAAATTACCAGTTTTCATGGATAACTGTTGAAACTTAATAAAACAAGTCATATTCATCTAAACTTGTTTCTTTTAAAACCAATGTATATAAATGAGATTGGCTCAAGGGCCTTTTAGACAAATTATCAGTTCATTGAGGGGTACATTTTTTTTTTTTTGCATAGAAATGTACATGGGGATGATACTACAAATTTGTACAGGACTAACATAGATGGAGATTGAACTTTAATTGAATGTTGAAGTGGCAATTATGGCCTCAATCAATGCATCTGATCATTGCATGTATAACATAGACAAGAAAAAAGTGTGAACAAAGTGAGTCATTAAATGGCTGTCCACACCACATAATTGTGCATTTAATGGTGGTCTCTTCATGACCCTTGTTTATTTGTGCATTTCTGATGTCCTTTTTTTCCAGAGATAGAGAGAGATCAAATTGTTAACCACAATGAAAGGGTTCTTCAAGGGCTTCAAAAATATGTTTGGTAAGTTCTCCTTTTATTTATTTATTTTGCAATATTTTCATCTGTTATGTTAATTTGTCCTGTGTGAATTATTGCAAGTACAAGTATTTCATATATGCAAATAGAAGTATAGGATACTGAGGCCGGTATCAGCAAAATATCATTGATATACTTGGCCAGCATTATGTGACAAGATTTGTATGAAATATTTGTGTTTAACCTTTCTTTGTAAATAAAAATTAAAATATATGGTGCATTTCCAACTGATAATATGAAGTATTTTTTTCTCTGTTCATATATAGCTGCAAAGGAGCATGAGATGGAAATAGGCTTGCCAACAGATGTAAAACATGTATCTCACATTGGTTGGGACCGCTCATCTGACCATGCACCAAGTTGGGTATGCTATGAAATAAATATATATACATATATATAGAAAAGGTTTTATTTTTGTTTATATCTCCACAATAAGGGATATCGATGTTTTAAAATTGTCAATGGTATTGAAAAAATACAGATGAAAGAATTTCAGACAGCAGCTGGTTACACATCTGCTGCACTTAGCAATATGGCAAACGAGTCTCCCTGGGTTAACCGAGGTTTGTTTCATTTGTTTGGTTGAAATATATAGAAATGTAGAAAATTACTAGTGTGTACTTCATTGTGTCGGGTTCTCTCCTCCTAAGATATTTTATTTTTCAAATATTGTAATTTTTATCAACCAGTATTCTATATTTTTATTCATGATAATTAATGTTCAAGTTTTAATTCGTTTTCATTTCCGTTGTTATATTTAAAAGCAGGGATTTTGACTGAGCCAGATTCTAATAGATCACTAAATGAATCATTTAGTAGCATGAGGCATAATAGCACAACCTCTACACGCGAAGAGGGAAAGCCATCTAAGAAAATTCGGCGCAAGAAGAAGGCCAAAAACCCGGGTTCCCCTGGTTCAACCAGTTCTTCCTCTGCTAGCCGTATTAAAACAAAAACAAAGATCAAAACTTCAAACTTTCGCTCGTGTGGGGTTGATTCTGAAGGCACATGTGTGGCCAGTACAAACCCGTACCAAACTAGCCGTGCACATGAAATAACCTAATTTCATGTGATATGATATCTGGTATTCTGGTAGGATGAGGTATTAACATAGCGAGGTTGACTGGCATTTGATTGATTTTTGTACGAGGTATTAGATGACGCAATTATGTATTGCTTTTGTATTGCAAAATTTATGGCTAGGGTTTGAGTCGTCGACTGTATAAAATTGACCACCCCTAGGTTTCAGAGGCAAGAGTTCTGCTTCATATATTCAATTAATGTATGTAAGGCATATTATTTTTCGTTTGACGAACTTTTTTATTGATTCATTTAGCATCATACGGTTTATTATAAAGATTCTATTTAGTAACTTGTAATTGCATTGTGCAAATTTAATCTAGTTTATTGTGACCTTATTTTGGGGTCCAAGCATTCAATTTGGTGTTTTGTTCTTGGCGAATTTCCATGAGTACATATTCCGTGAATTTCATTTCTTTAAACTCTCATAGTTTTTGGGTAATACAAAGATCATTAATGGTTACACAGTTTACCAAATTTCAAAAATACAAATGAATGCAACTTCTTTTAGTATTTGAATAGTGAATACTACATCTCTCTCTCTCTCTCTTCTCATTTTTTTTTATTTTTTTTTTGTGAAAATCTTGCAGAGGCTGCAAAGTTGTGAGAGGGAATCAAACTCTCAATCTTTGAATAACCAATAGTTCTATGACTTTTTCCTAGCCAGTTGTGCTACCTCTCATTTTCCTCTCTCTTCCCGGGGTGTTAGTTTTGTTGGTTCAAGAGCATCTTTATTTTAGCAATTGGAAAAACTAAAATTATTCAATATTTATACATTATTTTCATAAAGTTAGCAGTTTTTTTCACTGAAATAACAGAAAAAAGTAATATTTTACAACTACAATATGTAAATGCTTATTATATATACCGTTTGCAAACAATTGCACAAACTTATGTGACATTTTTAGACAACTTGTTAATCTCTGCAATTGAATTTACAAATGTCACATCAGAAATTTCAATTTCGAGATACTGTTAGAGTTAATGGTGGTTTGCTTTAGTTGATGTTTCAACTAATGTTGCTTAGATTGTCAGACAATATGATATTAATTAGTGTATGGTGTCATTTTTATTGTACTAAATATTCTTTTGTTCTGTTATGAAACTGATGAATCTGTCCACTATTACAAAAAATGTAAAAGAAAGTTAAGCCATAATTACATTGCATCTATTTTTTAGGACTAAATATCAAAAATAAGAAGATACTACCTATCTAAACTTGTACAAGGAGACACTGTGTCTATTTGGAGACAGTACTAATTTCCTTTATAAGGTAGTACACAATGGCCTAGTTGTAAATATTCTCTCTTTTGCTATTAATTTTTTTGGACTCTAAATATTGTTAATGGCTCAACTTGGCTATTTTTTTTTAAATTGCATGAACTTTCTGAACTAATACATATATTTATTTAATTTGATATGTCATTGAATGACAGAATATAACAAAACACCTCACCATTAATTTTAACCTGAGAGTCGCACTATTAGAACTAAGTCACTAACCAATTAACATACATCATCAGCATTAGAACGTTGCATATTCCATGCCTCAATTAAAATGTTCTTAGCCTTCTTAACTGTCATTGGTACCTACTCTCTTTTTTCCCTCACTTTTTAAAAATACTGTACTGGTACCAATGATAACCGATACTAATTAAAGGCAACACAAACGACCCTTTTGCCTCGTCTGACTGGTATCATTATATATAACACCAATTCAACTTCAACAACATGCCAAGAAGCAGAATAAAAAAACAACAAACAATCTCCAGACCACAGAAACAAGGAGCTGGTTAGGACACCAGGCTTCTGTTATTTTTTTTTTTCTCATTTTGATCTCCCTTTTAGAATTGAACTTTCTACTGATATCAGATGCTCCGCAGTGTCTCCAAGAAAATTTACTATGGGCCCCAACCCTGGCACTGGTATCAGCTTCAATTCAAACACAGAGGCCCATTTTTTCCCAGACAAGCCCAATATCATAATTGATTTCACAGATCTAGTAACAGGTGTTGAAAAGTGTAAATCACTCTCTTCAAAGTTCAAATGCACCACAAATTGCACTGACAATAGGCACAAAGACATTAATTGTATTGGCAAATTTGCAATGCAAATCTATATCATGAATATTGTGCTAGTCAATAAACATTTATATTCTTAATTTACAGTTGATTAGTATAGGTAATGTATACAATTTTGTGCTTGGATTGTTAACGGGCAATTACCTATGGAAGCGATATTTTCCCTGGAGTACGTTTGAATCGGACACTGCTGCCAGGGAAAACTGGTTCAGGAAAGGTCCCACATATCAGTGTTAATCCTCTTCACCGTACGGTGTACACCATGCGCATGTTATATTTTGGATAGACACTAATCAGACGGGATCATGATTTAAAACGGACGGATCAGATTCACACCGAACTCTCCCTGAATGATGTCATCGGATGGATCTGATCCGTGCGTATTAAATCTGACGGCCAAAACTAGAAAAAACAAGATCTTACCACCCCTCTGTCTCTGAGATCCGAATCCTCCCAGGTACCTGACTCAACAAAATTGAAACGGACGGCCCAGATTTAATATCAGTCGGTGCTGTTCGGGATGATAGAGGGGCAGTATTAATTTTGCTTTGAGATTCGTGTCAAGTTAAAAATTCCAATCTTGAACCGTCCGATTTAATTGTGCTCAGTCAGGTAACTGAGAGGATTTGAATTCCTCTGTATGACTGTATCTCTTTGCTTCCTTGTACGGTACCGGGAAAAAGTGGAGCAAAGAACGATCAGAATACAAAAGGAAAAGAAAGGTAAATTTGGGGAAATCTAGCTTGACTGAGAGAGATGCAAGAGATAATAGCGGCGGCGATATGTATGCTCTTGGTGGTGGCGCTGTTCCCGCTTGTATGGTGGAGGCGCCGCCAGATCGCACACCATGAGCACGAAGAAGAACCTCAGGCTCCCCAGGTTTTTCAATTTTCCAAATTGATTTCTTAGCTTTCCTTTTCATTGATTTGGTATTTTATTATTTGTCCAATTTTGCACGAGGATACCTGATTTTTCAGTTGTCAGTAGAAATTTGCCCCCAAATTATATCCAAGTCCCATCAATTTCTTATCTATTCACCAAAGAGGTTAATCAGGGGACATTTGCTTCTTTAATTTTTCTTTCTTTATTTCTAATATTTGGATAGGACCAACTTGATTATAGCTTGTTAGTTGCATAAATCAGAAAAACAGCCCTGTTGTGAATTTCACCCAAATTAAGTATGAATTATTAAATAATATGTCAGAGAGCTCTATGATCCCTATTTGATTCTTACTGGAGAGATTCCAAATGTACTTCATTTCTTGCATGGAAGGATTATATCAACTATGTAAGCGAATTTCGTAACGATGTAGGTGGAGAGAGTGGTGCGTGGTGGTGGGGGCCGTCGCATGCGTAGGAGGCCGGCTGCTGGTGCGGGGCCCAGTACTTCTACTGCTTCTGCCAGCATTGATGGTTAGTTCTATACTTCTATCAATCCATTTGAAACCCAAAAACGATAAATGAAAAATAATATGCACTTAATCATTCCTTTTTGTGGTTGTAATAATCAGAAGTTGAGGATGGAAGTGAAGAAGAGGTAGAAGAGGAGCAAAATGTAGGCAAGTCTTCTAAGAAAAGGGAAAAGAAGAGGCAAGAGCGTGAAGCCCAGCGACAGGTGTCCTTGCAAGCTGAGATTTTGACATTTCACATACTTTATTTCCTTATTTTATATTTATTGGGATGATTTCTCATTTAATAGGCGGAGGCAGCAGCACGGGAATCGAGGCAGTCAAAGCAGGATGGATATGCTGAGATGCGAAGGAGGAAGGATGAAGAGCGAGAAACCCTAGAGCGTCAGCAGGTTCTATAAGTATTATTAAGTTTTGTTGTGGTTCCTAAAAACTTTGGATTATCATATATGCACCAAAAAACTGGGAATTTAAGTAACTTTAGTAACATATACCCCTGCTCTCATGCTTTCTGCAAAGAAGTACCTAAATTTCACCCAATATGAATAAAGTGGTAACAACATCTTTTGTTCGGTAATTTGTGAAAATGTTCCCTCTTTATGCTTTCATTGTGATAGACTACTTGCTATCAACTGTTTACAGGAAGAGGAGGCGCTGGCCCGTAAAGCAAAAGAGGAAGAAGCAGCTGCTTTGGAGTTTGAGAAATGGAAGGACGCATTCTCTGTTGATGCAGAGGGAACTACTGAAAATGACTCACAGGATGATGGCCAGGGGTTGCTCCGCAATTTTGTTGAATACATCAAGGTTTGTATCAAACTATCAATGCACAATGTCACTTCATTTCATTAAAATATGACATATAAAACAGGAGGTATAATATATGCTTGTCATCATTTGCAAGGGATAAATTTCTTTTAAAGAAATTGAAGTTGCTGGTGTGCCTTACACTTTTCATGCTTTGTAACCGGATATGAGATCCTTTTTAGGTTTTTGTATGGGGCTAGGAGCACACATGAAAGAAAATTCTGCTTTGTTTTCCTTAAATTATGAAAAAACAAATACGTTAATCTGCTAGCACAGTTTAATTGCTTAAGAGAAGTTATTGGGGGAGGTATCCAGTTTAAGGTCACAGTCGGGACTAGATATTTATATCTAATTTAAAGTTACATATGAGACTGTGTTTATTTATTTTTTTCTTTCTACTTTGATTTACCTGAAATTTATCAAACTTTATATTTTCCAGAATTCTTGTGGGTTTCTCATGCTAATTAATCATGCTTGCTTATTTTGTTTTGTATATTCTTGTGGTTTAGATACAAAAATGCGTCCAATTGGAGGACCTTGCAGCTGAGTTCAAACTACGAACACAGGATTGTATTAACCGAATAACGACACTTGAAAGTTTGGGTATGATTTATTACTCTGCTTAACGTTATGTTTGTAAAAAAGCAGCAGTTGGATTTATAGATTCTCACATTTTTTTTCACTTTTTTCAAAATATAGGGAGGTTATCTGGAGTGATGGATGATAGGGGAAAGTACATATACATATCTCAAGAAGAGATGCAAGCAGTTGCCGATTATATAAAGAGGGAAGGTCGGGTCAGCATTTCTCATCTAGCTAGCATGTCTAATAAGTTCATTGATTTGGAGCCCAAACTGCCTCAATTTGACGAACCCAATAATACAGAGGTAATTTCAGTTGCTTAGGTACCTACTTACTTTTTTGTTTTGAAACTTGAGGGATTTGACTTAGTTAGATAAAGCCATTTTTGTCGTGTTTTTCTCCGGCTTTGTGATCAAAATCAAATGTTTCTAAATTGTCAAAAATTTCAATACTAGAGGTTGGTTCTATAGTAAAGTGGTTATTGTTCCACTTCTTTTAGCACATAAGCTGTGACAATGCGACATTATGGTACATAAGCACTGACTATACAACATTATCTTTATGCCTCAGTAAATGCTTCTCTATTGTTTAGTTTAAACTAATTGTATTTATGGTTCAAGGGAATGCTGGAATTTTGATGTGCAATTTTAATGGAAATGGTTGAGAAAATGATATTGCTGTGGCTAACTGGAACGTAGATAGTAAAAGATTCAGATACAATTAGTTGTGAACATCAATGCATCACTTGCTAGTTCCTAGTTTAAATTGAAATATTTCTATAGTATATGTTTCTGAAGTGTATTCTTTCTGAATGCTCTAGAAAAATATTTTTTAAATATATCATATTTATAAATTGGTTCCATACAATTCTGTACTTTTTCTTAATAATTGAGTTTCATAATAAATGATATGCATATAATTTTCTGAAGCAAACTATAATTTGAAACAAGGCCCAATTCATCTCATCTGACTTGACCAAGAATATTTGGATGAATTTGATTTGAAACATAGGGAATGTCAGTTGTATAAGTAGAATGTTGAGGTTCCTCTAATTTAATGTATAAATGGGCCTATAAAGTTTATTTGAGCAACGGATGCCCCCACACTATTTCTGTTGCTATAGAAATTTGAAAAAAAAACAAATCCATTATATCATGTACCTGATGAGCACTTAAACAGGATCAGAACGGTCGATTTATATGCAAATTCAAAATTTTAAAACCGACTGATATTTTGAGAAAATTTGCCAAAAAAAAAAAATAGTATTTTTTAGACTAGTACAGTTCGTAATTAACCGGCCGAATTTTGCCTATTAAGCATACATGCTTTCGTAGGTGTCAATTCAAACCGAAAAAATAATAAATTTACAAAAATCTCGTGGTTATTCAAGAAGACTTTACATTAAGGCCCTCGACAGATTACTGTTCACATGGGAAAAAAAAAATTCACTCATGGGCCGGTCCACTATCGGAAATGGGTGTAGGCATAGGAATTAAACTGTTTTATACGAACAGTAACGAAGCCGAACAAGCCCTTAGACTGAAGTTTTTTTTCCCACGGCGAACAGTAAAAATTAGTTCAAAATTTTTGATTATTATTCCCATTTCTATTCCTTAACAGGCCGCCGAACAGGGTCTAATTATCTAATGAAAATTTGTATTTGTTCGGAGTTCTCGGAGGAGATTCTTTTTGCTTGTATTGTTGTGTAGAAGAACTTGAGAGCAGATGGGTTTGTATTATGGATTTATATATGAACCATTCAACATGATCTCTACATGAAAATTTACTGAGAAATTTTTTTATAATTTTCAGATTTTTCTTATTATTTTTGAATGATCAAGTATCTTTACATAAGTAATTTTTACCTATCTATAAAGATATCTCAAAAATTAAAAAAAATGTAAAATTTGGTCTTCAAATAAAGTTTTATATGAAAATCACGTTAAGTAGCTCGGATAAAAATTGAAACTTCAAAATGAAGATATAAATTTATGGCTAGAATCAATCTGTGTTATACATAATAATACATAACATCTTACCCTCACTCTTTTTTTTTTGTTTCACAGTAAAATTTTTGAGGTATTATTTCACAGTAAAATTTTTGAGGTGTACTAATTTCAAAGCAGTTGAAGAACAGAGGATAGGAATTCATTGAGGGGCGGGGGGTTGGGGGGGCAGCAAACGCCTGTGAAGGCTAATACGTAGGAATGATTAAAGAATACTACCAAGTACAGCTAGCATTTCAATACCTGAAAAGTGAAATATCATTGTGATTGGACTACTCACATAAATCAATGGAGCATGTTAAAATTTTATTGATATACAAAAATGTGAAAATTTATTACTATTTTTTCTCAGTTGAGAGGATAGGCACCCTCTCCTCTGTCTTGCCTATTCACGTGTACTTGCAACTAACGAATTTTTTAATATCAAAATTTATTAAATATTTTGAGCAAGTATAAAAAAGTTTTCGATTCATAAAAAAAATTAGATTATGGATTTGGTTTTTAAGTATTTTTTAAGAAACTGAATTATTAATTTTATTATTTAAAATTTGTACATAGATTTCAATCCTTCTTAACAAAAATATATTTACATACAAAATTTTTTATCATTCTGTTTTTTGAAATCTTCAAAGAGATTATGAAGTCATGAGCAGAACTCGAACTCTCAATCTTTAAATAGCAACAAACCACCGTCTTAAAACTTTTTTCTAACCAACTTTAATACCTCCTCATCTTAAAAAAAAATTGAATACTACTTGCCTTCGGAATTTTTGTGACTTCACTGATAGCGATTTTTGAATTTTGGTCGTTTCTTGCATTTAATTATTGGTAGGTTTCTTGTGCCAAATTTCGAAATTTTTTATATAAATCATAATTAAGTAAATTAATTTTTGGCAAAGCAGCAGGATTACTTTTTTTTTTTTTACAAAAATCATAAGAACCGAATCTTCAATTCGGTCTCCAAATTTTACTTTTTGGAGAGACCGAATTTGAAATTCGGTCTCCACATTTTCCTCTGTTTCGGCCTGTTTCCTCCAGGGATAGCCTCTGTTTCGGCCTATTTCTGCCAGGATCAGCCCCTATTTTGTTTCCACATTTTCCTCCTTTTCGGCCCTATTTTTGCCAGAGACATCTCATGTTTCTTCCAGGAACAAGCTGTTTTTCCAAGAACAATCCATCTTTCTGCCAGGAACAGCCCCCTATTTCAAAATAAAGGGAGTCTGAATCCTCAGTTCGGTCCAAAAATAGAAAAATGTGGAGATCGAATTGAGGATTCGGTCCTTATGGTTTTTGTAAAAAAATAATAATCATGCTACTTTGTTAAAATTAGTTTAATTAATTATGATTTATAAAAAAAATTCCAAATTTCGCTTTGCCAGAAATGGCCGAATTAGAAAGGAAAAGTGTGGATAACGCTCTGAACTTTTTTAATGGGACATTTTAGTAGATTTTTTTATTTTTAGATATGGTTATTAAATGATATAAGAAAGTAGACTGAGTAAATGAGATTTTCGACTACTTAGAAGATGCCGAATTAATGGTACGAATTAAAACTTTGACACCGAAAAACTAGCATTTTATCTAATAATAAATGTATATGAGAGGCTGTGAATTCGAAATTCGGATAAAATAAATTATTTGTTATAATAACAAAGTATAAAATTTGAAAACCAGGCTTTCATTTTTCTTTTAAAAAAAGAAACATTGAAATTAATTTGATCTGAATCCGAACTTCTTTTTTCCCCAATCAGTACACAAAACTGCACAACTTTGTAATTTTCTTGCCAGATCAATTTTCACATATCCATCCCTCTCTCTCTCCTCCCTTCTCCAAAGTTTGAAGCCAAATTATTGGCTCGAATCCTATGTGCCAAATTATTGGCTTGAATCCTAAATGCCAATTTATTGGCTCGAATCCAAAGTGGAGAGTATATTTTTTTCTCAGAAAAAAATTAAGGAAAATGCCGAAATTTTTATTAATATCCAGAAAAAAATATAAAATTTTAAAAACTACCAAGGCTTTCGCGTTATTTCGAAAACTACCCAATATGCAGAAAATTATACCGGTTATAGCCTAACTTTCCGCAAAAAGTTATAACGGTCCAACACCATTTCAAACTGCAAATTTTTTTTACGATTTGAACCAAAACTGTTAAAATAATAATATGTTCATGCCTATTCACTTTGTTGGAAGATTTGGTAGATGATTAGCGTGCAAATGGGTATTAGCTTTGTCTTTTTCTGAGCACTCCGCTCAAATGTTAACTCATAACAAAATAAAAATAATAAGTAAATCATAACAAAACAAAACGAATAAATTATTTGACTAGACTTAACATGTCTCTATCTCTCTCTGTCCTCTGCTTCATTCGTCTTCTCTTCAAAAACAACTTATCCACATATATAAAATTAATCCAATTTAATTTAAGTATCAATTTCACTCACTAGATTGGACTTTCCGAAAAAAAAAAAAATTTTGCAATTCTACCTTTCTGGAAAAAAAATTTGCGGTTAGAATTGGCGCTGGATCGTTATAGTTTTTTGTGAAAAGTTGGGCTATAACCGGTATATTTTTTTTACCGTTTAGGTAGTTTTCGAAATGACATAAAAATCTGGATAATTTCTGAAATTTTATATATATTTTTTATATTAATAAAAAATTCGAAAAAGGATTCACGACATTGGTCTGGCGCCAAAGTTTTGAACCATTGGTTCAACAACTTCTGGGTCATAAAAAATCCCACGTACTATCTACTTTTTTATTTTATTTAATAATAATTTATAAAATATAAAAAATCTTGTATTTTAGTATGTATTTCTGTACAGTATTATTTGTTCGAATCATATATTTTGTGCGGAAGAATATGTACCATGTGGGGTCAATCATGTTTATATTTTCAAATCATAATGTTATTTTTTTTTAATTGAAAAATCATATTGTTATTTAATCTACGTATTTTATTTCAATCTTTCTTATGTATTATTAAATCTCTGGTCTATATAGTGTTTAAAAAACCCGGGATATTTTAAAGCAACTCTTGTGGGGCGGTCTACTTTCATACATGACCGCTCCACAGTGGAACAGTTTGCTATGACTTTTTTTTTCAGTCCACTTTCATATTTAACCATCTCACAGTGAAGCGGTTTGCTATAGTTGTTTTTTTCTTTAGAGATATTTAGCTTGTGTAGAATTAATATTTTACATATAGACACTAACAGTTTGTCTCATTACTTTTATGATTTTTTTTTCTTTTTGAATACACACATTCTTTGATTTTGTAAATAGAATATATGACAAATATTTTTTGGAGAAAAAAGAAACAAATTTACTATTAATGTCTATATGTAAAACATTCATTCTATATACACTAAATATCTCTATAAAAGAATTTCATGGCAAACCGCCTCACTGTGGGAGCGATCAGGTATGGAAGTGGACCGCCCCATAATTGGACGATCAGGGCATTTTTCGAATTTTTTGAAAATCAAGGATAGTTTTGTTTTTATTTTTGTTTTTTGAGGGTATTTAAAAAAAAATCGGCAACTCTTAAAGAAATTAAAGGTGTTCGTCCAAAAAATATTTGTTAAACAATTCTATCAAAAATACATGTACGTCACCTTAATACACAGAATCAGATTTAACAATACAAAACAAAGTTTAACAAAGTGGACATCCTCAATGATTCTATAATTTGCAAATCTTGACTATATATTTGAAATCTAGTATTGTTCACATAATATTATTCACAGATTGTTTTTTACAAATATCATAAAATGACATATATGTTTCACCGTATATCAATTGGCTTAAAATTTTAACGGTCCCTGATGCTTAAAATAATACTTAAATTGTGTTTTTTTTATTTTTTATTGTTAGGCTATCTATATGTCAAATTATGTAATTATAAGTTTATTTTAAATTTTTTTTTTATTCAATTTCAATATTTTAAAAATAATCTTTCCTCAAATTATAAAAAAAAAGATTGCCAAAATAGCCTCTCTTAAGTGATAATTATGAGTCAATGAGAGGAGTCACCGGGCATATCATGTGTAAGCTTCTTTTAACAAATATGTTCTCCTTTTAAGCATTCAGGTAAGGGATCGACTAACAGTCCCCTATCTGTCCCCCGCACTAAAAGACAAAAAAATAGTTAAAACGTGCTAACTACTACCAAAGAGCAAGATTAATGCTATTTTATTAATAGTCAAAACGTATAGTATTCATATCTACGAATTTATAGTATTCATACTTATTATCATAACTATTCGTCATATGTAAACACAAGCTGGAGGGGACCAGTAACGACCAGGGGGACCACTGACGTCTTGTGACAGCCTGGATTGGGGACCGCAATTGTCTGAAAGAGACATTTGCCAAGATTGGGGACCACTACAGCGAAACTATATATTATTCATATCTAAATAAAGAAGTATTCATATCTAAACAAATGAAGTATTCATACTGACGATTACGAAGTATTCATACATGTTTGAAATAATTTATACAATTCAAAATTCAAAGTCAGATTCATCTCTCTCACCCCACCTCTTCCAAGAAGTATTCATACTGACGATTACGAAGTATTCATACATGTTCAAAATAATTTATACAATTCAAAATTCATTGTCAAATTCATCTCTCTCACCCACCTCTTCCAAGAAGTATTCATATCTAACATGAAGTATGCATATCTAACAAATGAAGTATTCATATCTAACTAATGAAGTACTCAATATCTAACAAATAAAATATTCATATATATAACTATTCATATCTAACTAATAAAGTATTCACACATGACACTAACAATAATCACATCTGACACTAATAATATTCACACTTGCCTAGATTGGGACCAAGAAATATTCTCAACAGACTAGTATGCATATCTAAAACAATGAAGTATTCATATCTAACTAAAGAATTATTCATACTGATGATTACAAAGTATTCATACATTTTCGAAATAATTTATACAATTAAAAATTCAAAGCCAGATTCATCTCTCTCATC